>NC_047528.1:25288332-25917886 GCF_012275295.1 Melopsittacus undulatus
GTTTTCACCAAATTAATCTGGTCAGAATCTGTCCTACTTTTTCTAAGTTTTGTGAAGGCTGTGATTCAGACTCCTTAATTGAAGGATGTTTGCAGCAACCTGAAGGTCAAACTCCATTACTAAAATAATGCAGTAATCTTTTATTTTAATTAATCAGAGTTGTAGCCTGAAACAATTATCCTCAAGACCTGCCCCATGCATTAAACCTTTTCCCCAATCACCTGACCTTAATTTACTCCTTTAATGAAGTGCTTTGTGTTGTGATCCATGTATTATGTGTGCAAGACTGATCAAAGATTTAGCCCACAAATACATTTTCTATTTAAAGTTCACCACTAAGTTGTGAGTGTAACCTAAGATCAAATTTGCCTTTGTGCCTATATGTGAAATCACTATGATAATGAGAAATGCAAAATTCATCTCCTGGGACCTGCATGTTGGGGTAACAGCAGTCAATGATTCTACAGAAAATGGGACACATGTAAATAACAGAACATTTTAGTATTTATAAAATGCCTGTTTTGTATAAGCAAAGAAGATCTTTTAAAAATATATATATAATACAGAAATCAGGTGTTTATCAGTAGAGGTATTTTTCTGCTTTTTAATTTTAACAGACAAGTATCACTAAAGTTGCTTGCAGGCAAAATCTTTTTTTAATTATTATTTCTTTTAATGAAAGTCACATCAAAGACCATGTGTTCTACAAGCCAAACATTTAGCTTGGCAAACAACTTGATCACTGCTTTGTATAGCATTCAAGGACAACTCTGTAAATGTTTAGGCCGATGGGGATTATCAGACTAAAGTTTTTCTCACAGTATATAAAATAATAGAGCAAACTGGTAATAACAAAGAAAAACACAAAGAGAACATTGAAAAGCTGTTCAAGCATGAGTAAGATTCGAGTAAGATATCGAAGTCCTCTGCATGGGAAAAAATCCCAGTGTTTTCAGTGAGGCCTGCCAGATTTGTCCCATTCTTAAGAAATTGGATTTCTTACAATTCAGTGAACTATAAATACATCTGTACCAGCATGCCTTTTTTATTATGGCTTCAAGATTTTAGATTTCAGCAAGATGTTTTTGAGGCTTATTAACATTTTCCCTTCTACTTCACAAGTGGCCTTGTTTATACTAACCTGAAAAAGTGCCTCATTCCCAGTTATGTGCACAAATATGTTTATATTTATCTATTCATGCAATAAACTGAGTATATTATATATATATATTTAATCTATTTCAAGATTATGTATTCAATCCTCTTATCCCTGGAGATGCTTGTTCTGCTAGCAGTAATACTGTTTGTTAAGCCATTTATACAATAACTACTGTATTTAAATTTGTCAAAAATCTCTCCATACATATTTATTTGAAACATTTTTTGTGCTTATGTCTATGTCTGTGATATTTGGCATTTGTATCAGGAAAAAATAAAACTACTTTTGTTTTGGTTACTGATGTAAGATTTGTGCATGAAAATCACACTGTGGAAAGGGGTCAATAATGCAGGGTTAACAAAAAATAATTTGTCGCAGTGATGGAAGAACATAAACTTACTACTATGTTTGCAAGGAACCTCACGGCTTTGCTCCTGAACTGGTTGTTTTCTGGTCATCGGGAGTTCAGCACCGGGGTTGTTTTTTAACCATTGTGATTGCACTCATGGCTCAGAGAGGGATTTTTCTTTCAATGCCAGAACATCAGAAATCTCCTGACGTCTGCAAGTACTTTGTAGGGTGGATTGCCACATTCCTGCTTGCTGGCAGGGTTTCTTGCACCAGACTCACTGACAAGTGAAGGTGAGCCTGCAGGAAACAGTTCTCTTGGTCCTGCAGTGCTGATGTTGCTGTCAATTTTTATGTCTGCCACATCTGTAGATTTTTTTTTTTTCCAGGGCAAATGTATCAGGTTATAAATATATGATGTAGAAATATAGAGTAAAAAATAGAATATAGAAATATACTCTGTTAGTACTTGGATGGGAGACTGCCTGAGAATGCCAGGTGCTGCAGGCTTACCCAGCTAACTCAGTTGGTGGAGCATGAGACTCAATCTCAGAGTTGTGGGTCTGAGTGTCACATTGGGTGCCACTGACTGAGGGCTATGTGAGTCTCATGCTTTGCCAGGGAGGAGGGGAAGTTGACAGTAAGCAAGGACAAGCTACCCAACCCAAACTAGCTAAAGAGGTGTATTCCCTACCCTTTTGTTTATGCTGGGCACATCCTGCCGAAGATATAAACGGAGGGGAGTTACCCATAAGACCCAGATCGCTGCTTGAGTCAGGCTGGGTATCGGTCAGTGGGTGGTGAGCATTTGCGTTCTCTTCCATTGTTATTACCCTTATCATTATTATTATTGGTGGCAGCAGTAGTGGTTTGTGTTATACCTTAGTTACTGGACTGTTCTTATCTCAACCCGTGGGAGTTACATTCCTTCGATTCTCCTCCGCATCCCTCCAAGAGCAGGGGGAGAAAGAAGGACGGGAGTGAAGAAACGGCTGCTTGGTTCTGGGTTACCGGCTGGGCTTAAACCACCACAGATATAGACACAGTGAAGATAGAGACATCTATCTATCTATCTATCTATCTATCTATCTATCTATCTATCTATCTATCTACATACACTCACACACACACACACATTGAACTACATGTTATGATGCAGAAAGACAAAGCAACTGTGAACCTTTTCCCTCTCACCCCACCCTTTGTAAACTGATGTCTGTGTGAACTTAAGCAATCACCCAACTCCTTCACTGTCAGAAAAGCTACACTTCATGTCTCCTTAACACAAGTGACACAGTGTATTTACCAAATGCTATGAGGAAGAATAAACTAGCAGGCAGTGATGCCTGCTTTGCTGTGTCTGTTCTCTTCTAAACTTGTCCATGTGGGTTATTCTTTTAGCAGTTACTCAGACTGAGCTGAACCGTCCTGTGTCAATATGTGAGCTCTGTGTTTTGATTTCTGCCGGGGCAAATTAGGTTGGAAGTGTTTCTGCCCTGCTCCAATATCAACCGCTTTATAGGATATAAAGGAATAAAGAATCTGCTGACAGGACTATAGCACTGTAGCAAATCAAAGGGCATTCATAGAATCACAGAATAGTTAGGGTTGGAAAGCACCTTAAGATCATCCAGTTCCAATGCCCCTGCCATGGGCAGGGACACCTCACACTAAACCATGTCACCCAAGTCTCTGCCCAACCCATCCTTGAATACTGCCAGGGATGGAGCATTCACAGCTTCTTTGGGCAACCTGTTCCAGTGCCTCATCACCATCACACAAAAGAACTTCTTCCTCATACCTAATCGGAACTTTCTGCTTTTAAATTTGCATGCATTACCCCTTGTCCTACCACTACAGTCCTGAACAAAGAGTCTGTCTCCAGCATCCTTGTAGGCTCCCTTCAGATACTGGAAGGCTCCTGTGAGGTCTTCATGCAGCCTTCTCTTCTCCAGGCTGAACAGCCCCAGCTTTCTGGAGAAAAGGAGAACCACAGAAATGGTCAAAAGGCTGGAACACCTCTCCTGTGGAGACAGGCTGAGAAAGCTGGAGTTATTCAGCCTGAAGAAGAGAGAGAGCCTGGAGAAGGCTTCCAGTATCTAAAGGGGGAATGCAAGAAAGGTAGAAAGGGACCGTTTACAAGGGTATGGAGTGACAGGACAAGGGGGAATGTCTTTGAACTGAGAGAGTGTAGTTTTAAATTAGATATTAGGAAAAAATTCTTTCCTGTGAGAGTGGTGAGGCCCTGGCACAGTTTGCCAAGAGAAGCGGTGGCTGCCTGATCCCTGCAGTGTTCAAGCACAGGCTGGATGGGGCTTAGGGCAGCCTGGTCTACTGGATGCTGTCCCTGCCCATGGCACATGGTTGGAACTGGATGATCTTGAGGTCCTTTCTAACCCAAACCATTCTGCCATTCTGTGATGGTGTCAGTCAGGTGGGACTTGCTCTGTGGTACTACAGAGACCTCTTAGTCTTGTCTAATATGCCTACCTGGACAAGTTCCTGTTTGATGTACTCTAGGCTATCCTGCTCTTGCAGGGGGGTTGGACTAGATGATCTTTCGAGGTCCCTTCCAACCCTTGGGATTCTGTGATACCATTACAAGAGAGCAAGCATATGACAGTCAGTCTGCAAATCATAGAATATTTAGGGCTGGAAAGCACCTTAAGATCATCCAGTTCCAATGCCCCTGCCATGGGCAGGGACACCTCACACTAAACCATGTCACCCAAGTCTCTGCCCAACCCATCCTTGAATACTGCCAGGGATGGAGCATTCACAGCTTCTTTGGGCAACCTGTTCCAGTGCCTCATCACCCTCACACAAAAGAACTTCTCTTTGTGTCTAACCTGAACTTGCCCTGTTTAAGTTTGCACCCATTACCACTTGTCCTATCACTACAGTCCCGAACAAAGAGTCTGTCTCCAGCACACTTGTAGGGCCCCTTCAGATACTGGAAGTCTGCTATGAGGTCTCCACGCAGCCAGTGTATCCATTGGAATTTGCCTGATCCCATCAAGCCAATGTTGGCTGCAGGTTCTAGCAGGACTGGTAAAAGACTCAAGCTTGATGCAGGAGATGACAGAGACTGACAGAGACAAAAGGAAATGTCTTCTGTTAGCGTGATAAGTAGACTTGCTGGAGGAAACCCGAGAGCTCCCAAAACCCTACCTTTTCTCTGGTGGTTTTTAAATTAATCCCATGGTAAACTAGTACTGCACAAAGAAGTAGCTGTGGTCAGGCATCTTGCTATGGGTGCAAGCTGCTGCCTTAAGGATGTTAATTTACCAGAAGCTCTCTCTGAAAGCCAAGCTGGCATTAAAGAGTAAGCAGGAGCAACAGGAAGAACTGTGTGTTTACTGCTTCCTAACTGATTTTAAAAGTCTCCTCAATTCAGAAGATGTCTTCTGTTATTAGAAATGTCACATATTGAAATAATTTCTGAAATAACTAGTGTTCTTGAGATATTACCAAACGCTAGACATGCCCCTTTTTGAAATGTCAGAAACTTACTGAAAGAAGTACTTCACACTGTGCTTCTTGAACTTGAGATATGGAGACAGAGGAAAGAAGAGGAGAGAAGAGTCCCTTAGACCCAAAGTTTGCTCCAAACCGCACAAGCTACAAAAATTGTATGGAGAATGCTCCCATTAGGTCTCAGCTATGGGGATACAGAATGCAAACCTCCTTGGTAAAAAAGGGAACTAAAACTAGAGTGGGATTTAGCTCCCTCTCACTTCTGCTGTGCCACTGTTTGGTCTAGGTGTCCATACAGCCATTGTAGTGAGCAGGTATCAAGTGGCTTGATGCAGTAGCCTACCCCTTGGCATCATCTGGGTACGATCTGAGGTTCTATAGGTATGTCACCTGGCTTGCAGCTGTCTCCTCCAAAAGGCAAGTCTGCCCATAGGTCCTGTGTCATGTCTGTTAGGCTTTGGGTGCTAGTTTCATTAGGGCATCTTAGTTGGCATGAAGTTGTCCATGGGTAGGAAATGGAAATAAGGCCCTAGTCAATACAGTCATTTTAAGGTGTCCTAAAGATACCTACATTTAGGACAGCGTGAATAACTTTGTACTCTGCTACCTGTAATGGCACCATTGGAACGTTTTACTCTCAATATCTGCAGTGTAATTACCTAAAGTCAGAGCTGCTGAATCCCAGCCTGGGCATCTTGTGTTTCAGTGGGTGGTCACAGCATCTTGGGCTAGGTCTTGAAGACCAACCTTTACTACTCTCTCTTGTGTCAAGGCTGACTAGTAGTCTTCCCAGACTACATCTCCAGGATCCACCAGTCGCGTTTAATGGGAAAGAGCAATGTCTTATTTGCAGAGTCTCTTGGAGTGGGCTATGGCTCTCCATGCTCAACTGCAGCTGAAGCACTTTGGGACATCCAAGGAGAAATTTAAGTTCCTGGAGAGATTATTAGCAAAACCATGGCTGCTGTTAAATTACAGGTGTCACCATGGAAGAGAAGTAAAATGATTTAAGCAATCACTTGGAGCTGTGTGGCAGAGCTGCATTCGCATCATGCTTCAGGTGAGCACTTTCTCTTGTGAATCTGGAAGTTATGCAGGCAAGCTTTCCTGTCCCTGGTGCAGAACGGTGAGCGAGCATCACTGCTCAGGAGGGATAGGAAGGCCAGGAGAGGTGGAGGAGTTGCACTCTGTGCAAGGGAGAAGTTGGACTTCCCAGCCCTGACTCCCAGCAGTGATGCACTTGAGAGGCTGATGGTGAGGAGCTGGGGAATGGAAAATAAAGAAATTGCCCTTGTGGGTGTCTGCTGGCAATCACTACTTAGCAGGGTCTCCTGGGCATTAACCTCTGGGGACTTAGGGGGCTGTGGGAGCTGCTCACTTTTAAAGAACCACCTTTTGAAAGCACAGGAGCAGCAATCCCATCGTATCAATGGGATTCAAGCTGGTGTGGGAGAAGAGCAGCCTGGAAATCCTCCTGGAACTAGGTGGGAAAAGAAATTGTAATCCAGAAACTGTATGCTCCCTAGAAGCAAGGTCAAGCTTCCCAGCAAGACTACTGAGCTGCGGCTCACACATGGAGGGAGACATCACGAAAGGCCAAAGCTCAGCTAGAGATGAAATTGCTCAGTGTTACACAGTGACACTAAATTGGGAGGAGTGGCTGACACACCAGAAGGCTGTGTTGCCATTCAGCCAGACCTGGACAGGCTGGAGAGTTGGGCAGGGAGAAACTTGATGAAACTCAACAAGGGCAAGTGTAGAATCTTGCATCTGGGGGAGAACAATCCCATGTACCAGTACAGGTTGGGGATTGAGCTGCTGGAAAGGAGTGAAGGGGAAAGGGACCTGGGGGTCCTGGTGGATAGGAGGATGACCGTGAGCCAGGAATGTGCCCTTGTGGCCAAGAAGGCAAATGGCATCCTGGGGTGCGTTAGAAAGGGTGTGGTTAGTAGGGCAAGAGAGGTTCTCCTCCCCCTCTACTCTGCCTTGGTGAGGCCGCATCTGGAATATTGCATCCAGCTCTGTGCCCCCCAGTTCAAGAAGGACAGGGAATTGCTTGAAAGAGTCCAGTGCAGAGCCACAAAGATGATTAAGGGAGTGGAACACCTCCCTTATGAGGAGAGGCTGAAGGAGCTGGGTCTCTTTAGCTTGGAGGAGACTGAGGGGTGACCTCATCAGTGTTTACAAATATGTAAAGGGTGGGTGTCAGGATGATGGAGCTTGGTTTTTTTCAGTGATATCCAGTGGTAGGACAAGGGGCAATGGGTGTAAACTGGAGCATAGGAGGTTCCATGTGAACATCGGGAAGAACTTCTTTACTGTAAGAGTGACAGAGCACTGGAACAGGTTGCCCAGGGAGGTTGTGGAGTCTCCTACACTGGAGATATTCAAGGCCCACCTGGACAAGTTCCTGTGTGATGTACTCTAGGTTACCCTGCTCTTGCAGGGGGGTTGGACTAGATGATCTTTCGAGGTCCCTTCCAACCCTTTGGATTCTGTGATTCTCTGATTCTGTGTTCCGTCAGACAACAACAAAAGGCTTTTTGAAGCATGCTACTAACAAGCGGAGGCCTAAGGCAAGTCTCGGACAGATACATTACAAAGATGGGCAGTAAAAACTGGGGATGAAGAAAAAACAGAGGCATTTAATCCTTTTGCTTTGCCTCAGTCTTCAGTGTGCATGGTAGACCTGGGGCTCCCTGCTCCGGTGAGTCAGAAGACCATGGCTACAGGAGCCGTGACTTGGGGGACACTGCAGTGTACGGGAGCAGTCCTTGGGGCCGGGGCTGCACATGGGCATAGTGGGGAGAGCCCCACGGTGCCCTGCCCCACCTGGGCCCCGGGTTCCAGAAATGAGGTCTCCATGGTGTTCTGTTCTAACCGTTGCTGGCCTGGCAACGGCCTCAGTGCCTGCAGAGACGGTGCTGTGTGTAGCAGCACCAGCGGCACTAGGGGTGCTTTTCTCTTGAGGAGGAGCACTCCTGTCTCGAGCTTCAGAAGAAGCTTCTGTATTTACGGGTCTTGTCGTGGCCCTGTGAGGATGGGCCAGTGGCTCTGCTGCTGCGGGTCCAGGTGGGTTCCCCCACGGCTCAGGGATGCGCCACACAGCAGCCGCCTTGCTCATGCCAGTGCCATCTGCCCTGCAGGGATGACCCTGGCCCCAAGCAGCAGTGCACACCTGACCAGGCATCACCCGAGCCGCTGCTGCGGGAGCGTGTGCGGGTGAGCCAGGGCCATGGCCAGGGGAAGAAGAGGGATCTCCTCCTCTTCAAGGACAGCGTGGTCATCGCCAAGACCAAGTAAGACTGGCAGAGCCCAGCTGCCTTTCCTGCCAAGCTGTGGCCCTGGCACCAGGGCACCAGAGCAGGGACAGGCAAGGAGCAGCCCCAGGCCCCCGGCATCCTGCTGCTGGATGCACCCATGGCTGTGCCTGTGGCTGGCGGGCACTAGAGGGGAGCCAGCAGGCTCAGCCACCTCCAGCTCACTCCCTGCTGCTCCTTTCTGCAGACGTGGCAGCACCCCGAGCCCGCTGCTCTGCCTGGCCCTGGGCGTGCTCCAGGTGCTGAGCGGCGGGAAGGGCTCAGCTGGGGATGCCACTGAGGATGAGGAGGAGGGGAAGGCTCTCAGATCTCTTGTGTTCCTCTGGCCATGCGGCTCCTGTGTCGTCACCTTCTGGTGAGTCCCGGTGCAACGTCCCAGCAGAGGGGTGGGCAGCACCCATGGCCATGGGGCATCGTCTGCTGGTGCACAGCGGGCACTCAGGCTGTTTCTCCTCTCTTTTGGCAGCTCTCGGGCAGTGAAGGAGCTCTGGCTCAGCGCCCTCCTTGGGTAAGCCCTGCCTGGCACTGAAGCATGGGGCAGCCTGTGCTCCCACCATGGGGGGATTCTCCACGTGTGACACACAAATGACAAGGAAACACCTCTGCTGGGCTTGGCGGAGATGCCCCAGAGATTGCAAGCAGAGGTGTTCCCACAGCTGCAAGCAGAGCTGTCCCCAGTGCTGAGCAGCCACAGATGCTGGAGCTGCTTCATCCAGCTGTGTCAATCCCACTCCTGCCCAGCCCCACCCTCACCACTCCCGCTGCTCCCACTCCACTGCCGATGGGCACCAGCCATTCTGGGCAGCATGGAAGCACTCCCTGGGCTGGCAGTAGGGGGAAGAGCCGGCTTGAGTCTCACTCAGCTCTTTCTCTGCCCCTTCCCTGTGCACAGACCACTGGAAGGAGTGCTGGGAGCCCAAGTGACACAGCTGCCATCCATCAGGCTCGTGCTGAAGGAGCTGAGGGGCCGCAATGTTGTGAGTGTCCCTCCTGCCTCTGCTCTGCCCCCAGGGGCTGCCCCAGCCCAGCATCAGCTGCATCGCTCCTCACCTTCTGCTCTTTTCCCCTTGCCCAGGCGACGACACTGGATGCCAACAGCCTGGAGAAGCTGCTCCAGCGCCAGGCTCAGGTCAGGGTCACTTGAGGTGCAATCTCTCCATCCCCACCTCTCATACACGGGCAGGGGCTGATGCAGCTCTCTGGGGACCTGTTCTGCCGAGGGGCTGCTCGGTGATTGCAGCCCATTTCTTGCAGGCTTGTGCCAAGCAGCTGCCACCTCCTCTTGAAGGTGAGCCCTGCTGACCTGGAGCCCAGCAGCTCCCGGCTCTCTTGGTGCTGATGGGCACCTGTGGGAGCACAAGCAGAAACCCAGCCGCCTGCTCCTGAGCCAGAGGGCTGGGGATGCTGTGGGTGCTTTTGAGGCCCAGCGGGCAAAGCCTCACGTGCAGCCCTTGGCACTGCAGGACCTCCTCCGGAAGATCCCCTCCAAGCTCCTCAATGGGCAGCTCTACGAGGAGTGGATGAGTGCCATGCAGAAGACCAGCAGGCAGGAGAGGCTGGCAGCACTGAGAGAGTGAGTGTGGCAGCAACCTGCAGAGACTGGCACAGGCTGGGACTCACCTGCAAAGCAGTGGGCTACCTGAAATAGCCGTGGTTTCTGCAAGCCACCTCTCGCTTCTGTGGTGTTTTGGTCTGGGGGAAAAGGGCACAGGAAAGCATTTCTCCCCATGGAGCACTTCCCACAGGCACTGGGGCTTGCTCCATCTTGGGCCTCTTTTAGAAGGGCAGGGATGGAGAGAGGTGGCCGTATCTCAGCAAAGGCGCTCCCTCTGCTGTGGAGCAGGAGGTTGCCTTGGGTGAGATGAGCCCGGGAGACCTGTGTTGTCGACACCGACTTCATTCACGTTGTGCTCCTGTTCCTTCAGGGTGGCCAGCAGGTTACCGGCTGCCAACGTGCTCCTGCTGCGGCAGTTGCTGTCTCTGCTCGGCAGCATCTGCAGGAACGCGGCCGTGAGCAAGATGACAGCTGGGAATCTGGCCATCTGCGTGGGGCCAAACCTCCTTAGCCCACCCGGCGAGCTGCCCCTGGATGTGCTGGCGCACGAGACGGGCAAGGTACGCTGCGTTCACCGCCAGGCTCCAGCCTCCCCAGCCCAGCCCAGCTGTGCTGTTCGCAGGGCTCTGCCTGCCTCCTCCCGTCAGCAAAGCTGTGCGGCAGCAGCCGGCAAGAGCAGCCCCACGGCTGCGCCTTCCTGCACAGAACCGTGGGTCAGGCCGCGAAAGGCTGTTTGAGCCCTTCTCAGTCCCCGCGCTGAAAGCAGCGCTTTGCTGTGCGCAGGTGACGCAGCTCGTGCAGTTCCTGATCGAGCAGCAGGAGGAGCTCCTTGGGGAGGAGGTGTCCGGGCTGGCCAGCGGTGGGGACGAGGAGGCACCAGCCCCGCCAGCAGAGGCAGAAACAGCAGAGGTTTGTGAAGTGCACAAAGAGCATGGCTACAAAAGCCTTCCCCCTCAGAAGCTGGGGCTGCTGCCGCAGGGACAAGCACCGGGCAGCCGCCAGCCTGCAGCTCTGCCAAAGCGCAAAGCAAGGCGGAGGCAGGTCGGGCATCCCGCTTCGTGCGGTGATCCCACAGCTGGCTCAGCTGAGCTGAGCAGCGCCATCCAAGGGCTGTGCCTTTCAGAGCAGAGGCAGCGACTGGGCAGGGAGGTCCTTGCCCCCTGCTAACTTACACATTTCCATTGCAGGTGCCTCCTGTCGCTGCTGAAAGCAGGCAACGCAACAGCTTTTGCGGGGAGAAAAGGTAAAACTACCTAGTTCTGCTTGCTTCAAGGTAATCATGGCTTCAGCTGTCTAACAATACTGTTGGATGGAAAGGTTGCCAGGCTCTGCAAGAGGGAGCAGAAAGCGGCCAGCAGCCTCTGAAGAGGGGAGTGATGGGCCACCATGTACAAAGAAGAGCAGGTTGTCCACCGAGCCCTTTTCAGGGATGGGCAACTGAAAGCAGGGCAAGAAGAAGGAGGAGCCTGGGTATGTAGCAGACCCTCTTTTCCGTCTTTCTAAGTTCTGCGCGTAGGAAATATTCCTGAGGTGCACAGGATGGTCCTAGAAAGGAGACATGCACATGTCCTCGGGGGAACATGTATCTCAGCAGAAGCAAACCACCGCAGCATTGGCGGGTTTCATTTTGCCCTTGTAGAAGCTCAGTTTGTGTAAGTCTGCTTTAGTATGGCACAGTGAGGGATGCTGCTGCTTGGGTTTTGGAAAGGACCATCTCATAGCTTCCCAGGGCTCCCTGCCGAGCCCTGCTGCCTGGCAACGGGGCACTGCACATCCCTGTCAACTTGGCATGCTCTGAGTGTATCATGCAGGTTGAAAAGGGACCAAAAGCAAACTGCAGTTGCCAGTAAGGAGCCTCTCTCCTGTGCTAGGAATGACCCATTTCACAACACACTTCCAACAACCCAAGAGAGCCAAGTCCCGCCTGTTCCTGCCCTCATGGTTTCATCAGCGCTTTCTGACTCTGCCCTTACAGGTGCCCATGTACTGCTTGGACTCCCCGGCTGAGCCCTGCCGCCTGGCCTTTGCGTCCCACCATGTGGCCCCAGCATCACCCCGGTGGCAGCGAGGACGGAGCCACGGTGCCCTTCTGCTCTGGAGGGAAGGTGCCACCGACTCACCCTGGAGCCGTAGCAGCACCGTCAGGCCCATCCCGGCCCTCACAGGAGGCCTTGCTGGCTCGTTCATCAGCCCAGAGGGCAAATGCCCACCCTCTGGCGTGTCTCCCCAAGTGTGGAGCTGGACCCTGGGCTCCATCTTCCTGTGTTTATTACAGTGTTTATTTATCACGAGGGCTGTTGGTGCGTTTGTTACTCTGTTTATAACTATGCTTGTTAGGCTATTGCTGTGTCCTTCAGAAGCAGATGTTCAGATATACCTTAGGATATATTTAGGATATTGTTTAGGAAACACGTTCTAGGATAGCAGCTATTTCATGTTGTTTGAGTACACACGTCATAGTTTCATAGTTTTTAGGATAGTTAGGGTTGGCAAGGACTTCTAGCAATTTCATGTTGGTTCACAAGACTTGTCTTAGAGTGGCTCTGCAGCACTATTAGTAACAAAGCAGAAAGAATTACAAAAGCATATCTCTGCCTTGCCATCTGCATCCTGTAGAATGCAGAAAAAGAAAATATTCTGCAAAACAGAAGAGAAAGTGCTGAGAGAGTCTTTGGATTAGGCAAGAAATGACAGAAAGGTATTTATGAATGCAGAAGAACTACTACTGTACCTTGAAAAGGATTCAGATATGCTCCAGATGAGTACTGGCCTGCTATTGGAGTACAGCTGCATTGTCTTAGAAACCTGTTAAGGTCCAGGAGTCAAGAGAAAATTGTTTCTAAGAGAAAATGCAGGCAGGCAGGCGGCAGCAGAAAGGAGCATGGAATTGAACCACTGTGTTTTCATTGACAAGTGTTCATTCTGGGCAGACAGATGCTTAAACAAACCAAAAAAAGCAGCAATAGGAAAACAAAATTTAAAACCCCCCACAAAACCAAACAAAATCCTACAACAACAAAGGAATACAAAACAAAACAAACAAAACCCAACCTGTTGTGGTTTAAACCCAGTCAACCATAAATCAGCCAATCAGTCTCTCTCTCACTCCCCCCTTTCTTTCCCTCCCCTGCTCCCAGAGTGATGGGAGGAGAATCGAAAAGAATGTAACTCCCACCGGCTGAGATAAAAACAGTCCAGTAGCTAAGGTATAACACAAATCACTACCGCTATCACCAATAATAATAATGAGAAAGGAAATAATAAGGGAAGAGAATACAACACTTCACCACTCGCCAATCGATAACTTGCCCCACACAGCAGTGAACTAGACCTTCCAGGTAACTGCCCTGACTTCTACATCCTGGGCATGATGTGCTGTGTTATGGAATACCTCTTTGGCTAGTTTGGGTCAGGGGTCCTGTCTCCGCTTGCTCCCAGCTTCCCCTCCTCCCTGGCAGAGCATGAGGCTCAGAAAGTCCTTGGTCAGACTAAACATTTGAGCAGTAACTAAAAGCATCAGTGTTATCAGCGCTGTTCCCAGGCTGAAAGTCAAAACCACAGCACTGCATCAGCTACTAAGCAGGAGAAAAATGACTTGCTGCGGTTTCTGCCACCTTGAAATCTGCATTTGCTACCCATGTGCTGGGAGAGGTGGGAAATCTGTGAAATGCATGCTCACAGTATTATAGAAAAACTAATATTTATAATAATATATATTGCAATATATATATATCTCGTCATCTATAATATGTTTGTGGCTTTTATACGGTAGGCAATAGATGCTGATATATATAAATAGTACATATTTTATGTGTGAGTTTATATTTTTGTACTATACAATACAATTTTTTATTTTTATGCAATTCCTCAGGTAAGATCACAAAGTGTCACCAGTTGAGAAGGAGATTTCAAGGTGTATTTGCCTGGAAGGAATCACAGCAGCCAGACCCACAAGCAAAACCTGAGAATGCACCTCCCAGTAATTGGGGTCAGGAAGACTGATTTGATACAGTCTGCTGGAGTCCAAAACAAGCAAACTGATTGCATTCAGGGCTGTCTCCCAGATGGTGGCTCCTGGGACCAACAGCTGCAGTCTGTACTTCCAGCTTGAGCATTTCAGTCCTGGTCTGCTGTCAGATGCCAGGGTGCAGCACAATCGTTCCTCAAAAATACCTTATGTTTGGAGAGCAACAAGTAAATGCTTTGAGAAAAAGAGATGTTAAATGACAGAAGTTCTCCAAAAGTCTATTTTTCAGTGCCTCTTCTATTTATTTTATGTTTAGCTGTTGCTATAGCAGGATTTCCCCCTGCTTGGAGGGTGGAAAGCAATAGCCATGGTAGCAGCTTCTCCTTACAACCCCTCTCCAGGGCTGCTGGTCCCTCATCTCCCTTTCTGTTACTGCTGTGAGCTGGTTTTGGTCACTTATTAGCAGAATGGCCTGGAAATGCTGCCAGCTAGGAGGAAGGCAGCAGGCTGAGGGCCAGTGACTGGGATGCTGCCAGTGTCCAGACCAAGTGAGGCTGTTCTCCCTGGTCTCCAGACATTTTAAGAGAGCCTTTTTCATTTGGTGAAGGTATGAAGTTAAAACCTAATCAGCTGCCCAGGGAATGAGGGAATTTGGCAGCTAAACAAAGAAAAGCCATCATCTGTCAGACACAGTCCAGAATTTCTCTAAGGACCACAGAAGTACTGCTTTATTCCCACATGAATGCTTGTGGATGGGACCTTAACCACATGGTGGCTCCTGGCACCCCTGCTAGTGCAGGAGATGCTGCTTTGCTCCAGCTCAGACCAGCCCTCGCTGTCCCTCTGAAGCACTCAAACCTAACATTCAGTCCTTTTCTTATTAAATGAGCTGCAGCAATTAGTTTGTAGAATAAAGTGAAAAGCAGAGCTCAAGACACAAGGAGCATCCTACCTGGTAAGTCACCAACACTTGCTGCAAACAGGTCTTTTTGTGCTGCTGACAAATAGTGTGAGGTGACTGTTGCTTGAAATAGATCTGGAAAAAAGAGATAAATGTGTGCTTAATATAGGCAGGCTAAGAGGGTGCCTGCAGGTTAAAAGGCACCTGTTTGTGGGAACAGTTTCACAAAGCCTGGTTGATTATTCAGGAAGATCTTTAATTCAGTGATGTGAGAACAAATAGTTCTGTCATCTTCTCTGATTTTGGGGTTTTGCTTCATAGTTTTATGGCAAATGTAAATTCATTCTCCTTTTTGCCTGGTGCACTCTCTCGTGTACCTGCACTGTAAAAGGAAGCTCTCCGAACCACATTTGTATTCTGTATAGATCTTGATAAACCAGCCACACTGTGTGATTCCTTTTCCACAGTCTGGTAAAATCAGCCCTTATGGCATCAGTGAATTACATTGCAAAAATGGGGAAAATATAGCCTTCAGTGTTAATATAATCATCAACAGCACAGATATATCAAATCAGACATAGTCTTGGCTTAGCTGTCTTCTTCCTTCTGGTATCCTTTTCCTTTATTACCTTCTCATTTTCCTCTTACTATAGCTCCTTCCTGCACTTCATTTACTGTACTTTTTTGCTGCATGAATATGCTGAAAACCTGCCACCTTCTGTTCTTTTTGGCTATTGCACAGCCCCAAGAAAACTAACCACTGGAAATCTCTTAAAATGAGTACACAGACTCACGCGGGCACAAGCAGGTAAATGTACATATGCACGCATCTTTTAAAGCCCTTTGAACTACCGAAATCGCTACTCATTGGCTTTTCTTTAGCTACACTATTTGCACTCTGGCTGTTAACAATAAACATGCTCACTAAAGGATTTTGAAGGAAACCAGAAACTAAGTCAATTCTGACTACTGTTATGGGAAAAGGGGGAGGAGAAAGGTGATACTTCATCCAGTCTCTCTGTAATGACTTCACTGGATGAAGATCTGTATATGCTTATTTTTCCTTCTTAACCTCAGCTCCTTCACCTCCACACACTTCCATTCAGAGCTACTTTGGATGAATTTCCCTCCTCAGCTTTCACTGATGCAAGGGTGCTGAAGAGCTTCTGGCAGGGCACACTGGGCATCCACACTTGCACACTAGCACAAAAAAAACAGTGGGATTGGGAGACTGTAACACAGCTCCAGCCCCAAAGTTTTGCTTTTGTGTTTCATGACAGTTTTGTATTGCTGATGATCCCTATTCCACCGAGAAAAACAAACACAAGGGGTGTTTCTTATGTCACTACCTCCCCCCCCCATCTTCTGTTATCCCAAATAACGCACAACATTATGGATATGAGTAGCTTCCTGCTCATAGATTTTCCTACCAGCATTTCTTCTAAAGCTGCTTGAGGAGTGTCCGTAACTTTGGCAAGGCCTGGCTGGTTCTCCAAACTCCAAGGTATGTGAAATGCTTAATTTTCTGGTCTTTAGCCACTAACAAGTGCTGTGCTACTTTCCAAGAAACTAGGGCTGTGTTCTCGGGTCTCAGCTTCTTTTAACTGAGGACTTTGTAGTGAAGACCATGTAGGTAGGATACAGTTCTGTTAGGTGACAGAGGTGAAGAGCAGCACCCAGGACTGAGGGCAGGGTGTTTGTGGGTCACCTTTGCAGGTAGATACGGAGGTGGTCAAGGTACATCTCTCAGGACTGCCAAAAAGGAAGGAATGTCTTTATCTGTGTTTGCATGAAGAATGTTTTCCTAAGCTCACAGCTGCATTCTTCTGTACCTTATATACATTATCTTACTTTTATAGTCTTGGACTGCTCTGTGTAGGCAATCCTGCCTGTCTGACTCCTTAGAGAGGGCTCTTTCAGATATCTGAGCTGCAGCTAGGGTTATTTTTTCATTAAGAGCACTTTAAATACAATTAAGCCAGCCTTTATTTCTACTATAACCCCCTGGTAGAAGGGCTATCTGGAGACTGTAAAGAAGAGTAGGTAAAAAGAGTAAAATAAGTATACTTAGAAGGTGTATTTTGTCTCTGTGTTCTTTTAACCTCAGAGATACATGTTATGACAGAGAAGCCAAAGACCCTCCCCACCTCTTTCTATGTGCCAGAAATGTGTGAGCGTTCCTAAATATCACAAAAGTAAAAAAAAAAAAAAAGGAAAAAAAGCCCTGTATCACAAAATCTTAAGGTGCTTCAGTTCCTTACAAGTGAAGCTAGCCCTGTGCCTACTGTGAAAAATAGGGAGCTTAAAAATTATTTAAAATAATCTTTCCCCCTCCCTTTTAGTTGTAAGTGGGATTTAGCTGGAACACAGAATAGGGGCCCCATGTTTTCCAAATAAGCTTTTGACTTTAAGGGAGTGGGAAAGAAGAGTGTGAAGCGTTATAGCAGAAAGTCCAGAAGGCATGGAGAGGGGTCAGGCTTCTGACTGCAATAATCATTTCAGAAGGGATGCAAGTGAGACAAGGCTTGTTCTTGGCAATAAACAGTGCTGGTCAGCACAAAACATTTCGCCTTGCCTTCCAAGGTCTAATGCCGTGAAGCTGATGTAGCTGGGTAAAGGAAGGTGTTCATGACTAGCTCTGAACTGCCAACTGAGAGCACTACTGACTACATAAAAGCTTACCCTTAAAACATGGCTTGAACAGCAGTGCTGCTTTTGCTGGTGTGCTTTCTTTCAAGATGATAGACTAAACTGTAGTATGAAAAGCTGGATAGAAACCTAGAATTCTATCCAGACAAGTTGGTTTCAGTGGACCCAGTGGAGTAAAGGATGTTGATGTCAGCAGGTGAGTGGTTGTCAGTATCTCACAGTGAATCCCACCAGAAGAGAATGCATGCTTGAATCAGACCTGACCAGGTGGGTCACCTGGTTTTACTCTTTTTCTCTTCTTTTTTGACATGTGTTTAGGCATTCAGAGAAGACTGGGATAAGTCTCTCCACTAGGATAACCCAAATAATTTTTCAAAACCCACTGCTTGTATTGACTGTGGTGAGCTCAGGTACTTAACTCATGTACAGGCAACTGCACTCACCATTGCTCCAAGTACCTGTCTGGGAGGTAGAAGGGGGTCTCAGAAAGCAGGACTGGCAATTTCACAGTTCATGAAAGCTTGCTGCCATGGTGGAGCTGCCCACTGGATGGTACCAGGGCTCTGTATGTACAGTGCTGAGGGAGGCCCACATGCTTCACTTCAAAGGACCTGGCTATGTCCCATCGCTAGGCTAAGTGGTGTTTTACTTTCTGGTGTCTCATATTTCCCTGAGTTAGTGGATGAAATGAAGGTTTTAGGTATAATTTGCAGATGAGAACAAGGAAAGCTTCCAGTGGCAGACAGGCACATGATGAGCTGTGATTGTACATGGCATTTCATTTTTTTAATCCTTTTCATTTGTGAAACATTTTTAGCATAATCGTGCAATTGTCCGAGATGTTGGAGTATCCCCATTTAACAAGTCAGGAAATGCAAAAGATTAGGGTCAGTAATAGTTCTTAGTTACTTTTTAAAAATTGCCAATATAAAAGACTAGTTTTACTTTATTTGATTATATGCTTCCAGATCCACAGACCTGGATATGTAAAACTTTATCCTTACTCTTCTCAGCTAGTCAAAATCTTAGCTTTTGCCACTGGTACGATCAAGATGCCTTTTGTTTTTTTAACTTCCTATCTTTTTCTCATGAAAAGGAGAAGAAAATAATACCCTAAAGAGAAAATTATGTTCATTAAAGTCCATTAAAGAAAAATTGACAAGTTGGGAAAAATCGAAATCTTTGAAATATATTAAATTTTGTAAGTAATGTGTGTTTGTTACAGTTGACAGCAAGGAAAAAAATAGGTTTTCTTTGGGGTTTACATGAAATTGAAAGAAAATTAAGAAAAAATAAAAATAACAGAACACAAAGGATGGTTTTGAGAATAAGACTGTAGACAGTCTCATGATGTTTGGGTAAAATGGCAGTACCCCAAATACCCACTATGATTTAGGCCAAGTTGTTTTATTCCTCTTTTCCAGAAGTTCTTTGCTTTCACCTGGGATGAGAGAGCCATCTGCATCCTCAAACATCTCCTCTCCTGGCCATATCCAGTCCAATGGGTTTTCTCTCAGCAAGGCTCTAGTTTGTATATTTATTAAATTTGACCTACGTTTCTCAAACATACAAAAAGCTCTGTGATTCAGAGGCAAAAAAAAAAAGAAGCAGCAATTAACCCAAAACCCAGGATGCATTACTACAGTAGGGTGAAATATTATGTCTGTAGTATAAGATAATTATTGCTTGACCTAAAAAAATACATACTGTTTTATACAGATCACTTTTGCAACCCATTTCATCTCCACATGCAGTGCTGGGTTTGTCTATTTTTCACACATACTAAATTTCTTTTTTTTTTTTTTTTTTGGCACTATGTTAAGAAAATCACAGAATCAAGCCTACCTACTAGAAAAATGAAGGAGGAACCCCTAAGAAAAAACTAAGGCTGGTTGACTGATCTATTTATATGAGGAAAACCAATATATCCATGGCTTTTTCTGTTCTCATTTAGGAGCCTGTTTTTTGGGGTGGGATTAAACAGATACTCTTAGGAGCACTAAAGACAGAATGTTTAAAAAAATATATACAAAAAGGACAATTTTTCATAGTAAAACAACTGAAGCCTAGATGAACTTTTTAATTCATGACCAGATTATGGTAAAGAAAAAAAGTACCATCTAAATTTACATTTTCAATTTACATTGAAGCTAAAGAAAAGTTGTCCTGCTGTTAAGAGGAACTATTTAAATTAGACCCACACTTCATGCTGCTGAAAGCAGATTTTAAAACGTAATTTTCTGAAATGCCAGAAATGAATGATTGCCTTTAGTGTTTATCACAATTCCATATAACTTGGCAAAGAGGATATCACCACAGTGCTTATTTATAAAATGTGCTTTGAGAAGCTGTCCTTTGTACTCTTCTGCCAGGAAAAGGTGAAAGAGTGCATTAATAAAGAAGAGTTTGGTCTTGTTAGTATTTAGTCAGATTAAGGGAAAACAGCTTTTTGGAAGCACTTCAAGACAAAGAACAAACACTACTGCTGGTGCTCAAAAGACTATGAATGCCTACAAAGTTCAAATGAAGCTAATAAAAAGAGAGATAGCATATATTCAAAATAATGCAAGTCTGGCTTGCTGCATTCAGGGCTCATCAGTTCCTTCTTGCACATACATTAATCCCAGACCAATTTTCCACACACTGGACTGGATTGTGGGTCAACTGAAGGATCAATAGGTGAAAAGTAGGTGGTGAGTAAATAGGGAAGGACTTTGCCTTTAGAAAAATAATGGATGCAGAAGTTATTTTATGGTGAGTTTTCTGTGTTCTCTCTTTCATGCATATGATGGAGATACTTTTATTATTTTATTTTATGTTTCATTTATTTCAGTTCAATTAATTTTGTTATATTTGAATGTGGCTTTGAACTGGAATATTATCCATATTCCTAGGAATCAAAATCCCAGCCAATCTGAAAAATCTGTGATACCAAAGAACCAGCACAATGATCATTTCATACAAACTCATAGACCGTCAAATAAAGCATAAGGAATTTTAAGCCTAAAAAGTTATGTATGCATTTGCTCTTCTTTATTTTTTTTTGTAAGAGACGGAGAGAAAAATCCATATTTAATTAAAATTATTTGTTTATATTTTGAAGAACAAATGCCTTTTTAAGAGTCAGAACACCTCCTTAAATTCAAGTATAGAATGGTCATGCAACACATTGCCATGCATCACCATGAAGTACACACATGTACCTAGCCATAATTCACAAGGATGTCAAAGTGTGCAAATCCAAATAAAAACAATTGGAAGCAAAAAATGGCTCTTGCAAAGTCCCCTTTAAAAAGCAATCTGTGAAAATGCCTCACTGTGAGTTCATAGTTGGCTATTTGTATAGCTGTATAAACAGACCAGGGTCCCCTGACAAACAAACCAGCCTTGACAATGGAAAGCACTTCTCCTCCTCTCTGATAAAGACTGGCACAACAGTGAGATTTTGGAGTGACCCCACAGTGCAAAGTTGCCTTTCCAGTGACTTCAGGAATAGGAAACCCATGCTGGTTGTGTTGACTTTTCAGCTGGGATATCTCTGTATGTGTTTCTCAACAAGAGGGTATTGGGGTGTTGACCTTGTGGATTTTAACTGTTTTTTATTATTATTTTATATTTTTCTGGATTAAAATATAAAGGATCCATTAATATTAGTTTCTTTTCCTGTTTTAGTCACTGGAATCACTCAGTGATTGCATCAACCCTGACTTGGATGCTAGCCATATAGACCTAGAAATGAAACTGTCTCTGAAAATGGGCAGTGACTTAGCATACTCCACAGTTTCTGCTGCTCTTAATTAGTTTCCCTCATTCTCTTTGCTCATGCAAGAGTGAGAAGTTCTTATTTTACCAGCTGCAAGTTTAACAAGCCTCTTCTGCTCCCTGGGGAGACCATGAGCCCTGTTCCCAACAGAACTTCTTCCACAAAACCTTTGTCTTTGTCCCGAGCATAGACCATATTAGTGATGAAAATTGCCTCTGCTCCTCACCATCCAGCTTCGGTTTTGGAGGCCAGAGGCCTTGAGGAAAATTATGTGATTTTGACATGGAAATAAATTGTTTTTTTCAGGGCATAACTGCAGAGGAAATGAGAGGGTGGGGAAGGAGGGTAGAGTGAAAGTAACTTTGGTCTTAAAAGTGCCCATTTCTGATCTCCTGCAAACATATCCCAAAAAACATGGAATTAGACCCTTAGGAAGGTGAGGTACCTTTTCTCACCTTCTCCCCCTTGTCTGACAGCTGAAATGAGAGTAGAAACCACAAGAGGAAGGGTGAAGGCAACTGTGTCTTTGAAAAATCTATGCCTAGAGCAGGCAAATCTTAATCTTTGTTGAAGTGAGTTTGAAGACAGAAACATTCTTATTGCTACTTCTGCTGATACTTTCTGGGACCACCAATTGACAGAAAACACTTGCCATCTGTCTGGTTTTGAGTCAGAGGGAGCTACAGCTCTTGTAAAGAGCCCAGTGTAAAATAGGGAACGTTTTTTGTTGACACCTTACACTTTCTATTCACCTACCTCCTTGTCTTAAAGCACCTTGTCTGAAGAGCAAGAAAAGGTATGTCTCTTAGGCAAGGAGTGGGGTGAGATGGAGGCCTCTTCACCCTCACAGTGCAAGCAGCCCTTTCTGTGAGCATGAATTTGCCTTGCAAATAATGGAGTGGTGATTTAAGGCATCAATTGTTAATAATTATAGACACAGATTTAAATGTGGTGTACTAAAGGGCAGTTTATCCCCAGAACTTTTAGACAGGCATGTAATCATTTCTGGGATTTGACCTTCCTATTAATCAGATGGGCAATTTTCCATTTTCATTAGTCAACAAAATTATGTTTGTAAGACAACAATCCAGTGAAAGCCTGAAAAAATGAAACCCAGTAAGAGTTTTTGTTTGTTATTTCATTTGCCCTTGACCAAAACTGAATCCTGCACAGTTATTCCTCAGATACACTTTTTGTCCCCTTTTTTGAGTGTCTTGCCTTTAAGAGACTGTGTGTCTTTCCTGCAATCTGAAATGCCTTCAGCTGATGAATCATCTTATGTGCTCATGCTAATATGAGACTAATTATACTCTGGAAAAGCCCTCTGTCTTGACCATAAAGCAAAACTGGGCTGAGTAGCTCAAAGTCACCTACTTTAATTCCACTTAAGTTAAAGCATAAATGCCTTCAAGAACTACAGACTGGGACTGAGTTGTATGGGTAGATTTCCAGCACAACTCCTTTGAGGCTGTCTAAGCCAGGAGCTTTCTCTCAACTTTGGTGGACCACAGAGATGCCTGGAGCTAAGTAGAGAAGACCTGAAAAAGTTAATAGAGAAGGGACCTGTCACTTACATTTGTCTCCATTTAGAAGTGCTTGACAAACACTTTTTAGCCGTGGTGTCTTGTTTAATTTGGGGATTGCCATTTTTGTGAAAACTCCCCTCTGCACATGTGAAAACACTGAATCTAGGAAGAGAATGAATGAATAATCAAATGTAAAATTGTGGCTTAGGCCAGACTATCTCTCCCCAGGCTATTTAATCTGTGCATCACTAGCATGTCCATCATTACTGATTGCACAGTTTTGCTAGATATTAATAAATAACCAGGATAGGCAATGTTCTTTGCTGCAGCATGCCATCAGCTCATTTCTTACAACATTCCTTACAAGCTACAGCTCAAGGGGAGATTGACAGTGGCTGTTTGGTGTTTCTATTTTGCAGAAGTCGAATTTTCCAATGGAAAGGCTGGTATTTTTGATGAGCTATTATTTGCTGTTGTCCAGTGCACAGCAAGCACCATCGTAAGTACATTTTATTAATAATTCTTCACTCCTAACAAATTGTTTGAAAGTAGGAAATGCTAAAAGTTTTGATAGAGAATCAACAAAACCTGTTTCTTTGACCACTGAGAATTTGTATTACCTTAAATAGGTGAAAAGTAAAAGGCTTTAAACTGCCATTTCAAGGAACTTGAAAGGGGGAAGATTTCCATTCTGTAACAAACAATATTAAATGTCCTACTGAAGCATGATATTCATGCTGTTATTGCTGCTTGCTCTTCTTTAGTTTATGACATTTACTGGACTGGAAAATCTTGGGAAAGAATAACTCTCCTTTCCGTAATTGATTTCTGCAGTGCAGGAAGCCAAGGTCTCACTTCTGGGAGAGATTCAGAGTTTTTCTGTACTTATCCTCTATTTGAGTGAAGATTTACATATGTTGACACTGGTTCTTCTAGTTGGACAAATTCCTCTGTTTGGGAAATAGATGTAACTGAGAAAACCAGTAGAGCATTAACAAAGTCCTTCAAATTGACTTTGAAGAGGAGGCTCTTGTTTTGTTACCACCAGGATCAAGTGTACTTAGGTGCTTGCCATGGCCAGACAAAAGCTTTGATGAGATATTTGGGCAGAAAGATCAAACCCTCCTCCCCTTCCAAGTCAGCATACCTTTGAGGTTGTCTCCAGCCCCAGATACTTATTTCTCTGCCTGCAGTCTGGTACTGACCTCCAGTGTCGAGTATTTACTCTGGCACTCAAGGGGAGGGACTACATGATCTCCACAGTCTCAAGCTCCACTATTCTGTTTTTTTCTTCAAAATACATATTTGTTGGGCATTTTTTAATTATGCAAAAATCATCCTTCATATTGGACAATCTGTTTTTCTGTTGGTTTAGATTTCTTATTACTGCCCCAAATGTGGTACATTTGGGTACACATGAGACAATAACAGCTCAAGTCCATGGAGCACAACATCCTGTGCAAGTTACTGCATACTTCAAAGATGAGACAAAAGATCAGCTCCTTTCAGAGAGGGTAATCTTTAACCTTAACCAAAATAACAACTACCAAGACATGAAAAAATTAATGGTGAGTCTACCATCATAGCGACATAAATGCTTTACTTTGGTGATAAAAAAAAACGTAACCTGTACTAGGAATACATTGGAACAGAGACAGCACTGACCCTTAGACACAGATGTCAAAGCACCAATTCCAGTGTCAGCAGCACTCTATACACCCAAACAGCTAATAAAACAATCCCAAATATAATTTCAGTGACTGTGAGTGCTCTTTTGTGCCCAACTAGCATACACATCACATGGTGATGAAAGAGCTTTTCATCACTGTAGATCTGTGATGAAATTAAATTTTAAAACATGTAATCGTTTTATTGCTGTTTGGTTTTCTTCATAATTTAAACCAAGACTGCCTTTGGCATACTGCCCATTTTTACAAAACAGGAGAAACATTTAAACATGTGCAGTCTCTCAGACCAAAGCCTGTGATGTTTCTGCAAACCTGTAAATTGATTATAGCAGCCTTCCAGTATCTGAAGGGACCTATAGGGATGCTGGGGAGGGACTCTTCATTAGGGACTGTAGTGACAGGACAAGGGGTAATGGGTAAAACTTAAACAGGGGAGGTTTAGACTGGATATAAGGAAGAAATTCTTTACTGTTAGGGTGGTGAAGCACTGGAATGGGTTGCCCAGGGAGGCTGTGAATGCTCCATCCGTGGCAGTGTTCAAGACCAGGTTGGATGAAGCCTTGGGTGGCATGGTTAATGTGAGGTATCCCTGCCCAAGGCAGGGGGGTTGGAACTAGATGATCTTAAGGTCCTTTCCAACCCTAACTATATGAACCATATGATTCTATGATTAATTATTTACATCCTGCTTTGCACATGTCTCTCTTAAGTCAGGCAGCATTTAGTTCAGGAATACTTGTTTGGGCTATTTGGTTGGAAAACAGTACAGAGCAAGACTCAGTTTAGCTCTGATTGATTACTCACGAAGCTAAAACCTGAGCTTTCAAATCAAGTTTCACTAGAGCATGATATTTAGAAACATTGTATTAACCACCATGATATAAAGCTCTAATCTCATAGCCAAGATTTTAGCAAGTGAAGGACTAAAAGATGCTGCTACAACTTCGAAATGACATGGTAACTAGAATTTAACATGCATACACACTAAATAAAAGTCACTGGGCTTGTATTGTTGCCACTGGACAGAAGAATATGTATTTCTGTGATGGAAAATGGGGAATTAGATAGTATTTCTACTTAAAAAAAGAAATGTTGACCCAATTAAAAAGATACAACACCCAGTAAGAAAGATATAATTTAGTATCTTTATTTGAATAGTGCTCATAAAATGATTTAAACACTTCAGCTGTTTTGGGTGTTAGCTGTGTGGTTCTGAAATTACCAGGATCTTGGGGGGGCTTTTTTCTTTTGTCTTCTTCAGGTCAAGCCAGGAACTCAACAACAGGATCTGTTCAAGAGGCGTCATCAGCCATATGTTCTGCTAGTCACTGAAAGCAGAGACCTGTATAAGCAGAATGTTCAAAGCACTCGCATCCTCCTGTCTTCCAAGAAAGGCTACATTTTTATTCAGACAGATAAGCCTATATACACACCAAATTCCAAAGGTTAAAATACAAATGCTGCATTTCAGATGTCAAATATAAATATTACAAGGGCATGATAAGAAAAAGCAATGACTTGAATTTTCCCGGTATACATCCTTCTCATTTAACCCCTACTACCTCTGTCCTTACCAGCTGCTCCAGATTTTAAACTCACCATTTATAGCCAAAGTTTCTACAGGGTCTGCTCTGCACATTGTGTTAACCCATGCAGAAATGTCACCAGAGTTACAAAGTTGTTCTCTCTTCTCATAGGAGCCAGGCAAAATCTGCTCTTTTCAGTCAAAAAGCCTAACAATGGCTTTCCTTTGGAAAGCAAAATTGTGAGAAACCTGCAGAAAACCTCCTATTGCTTCTGCTTTCAACACCAGCATCCTTTGCATTTAAAGACTGCAACTGTTATGTTACTTAAAAATTTAATTAACAAGAGAGAACAGTCAAAAACGTTCTTGAATTTGGTTGCAGGCCTTGACTGCAAAAGGGATACAATATTGAGTGAAGCTCCTTGGGTATTTTTTGGAATTTGCTTCTAAAAGGTATCTGTTTGGTCAAGCAATATGCAAAGCATTTTTTTTTATTTTCTCAGATTTCTTTTAATTAAAAGAAAATGTTTTATCTTTCATTTAATAACCCATTTCAGAGCCTGTAATAATTGCTATCTAGAAAGGCCAGAAATGAATATGTGAACAAATTTATTCTTCTGTTAAACAGTAAAATACAGGATCTTCATTCTGGACAATGCTATGAGGCCAGCAGATGACACAGTTACAGTCGCTGTGCTAGTAAGTAGACAAATACAGTTAATGAACGATTCTTTGGCACAGGAACTATGAAAAAGATCTAAAAGTAAAATTATATCTATGCCTTCCCTCCAGAAAACAGTATTTACACATTTTAAGAAATGTCTACTCATTTTTGTCTAATTTCAGGAGCATGGAGGGGAACAAAATGTGAATATTAAAGCAAAAAAAAAGCAGAGCATTTTCTTTTCCTTAGGACTAGCATATGAATCTGAGCTTTTGGATGTAGACTTTCGACACCTGGTGTGTAATTTTGTTTGTTTTTTTCTCTCTCAACAGAATTCAAAAGGAATGGTGGTTAAAAAGTCAGACCGGAAAATAAAAACAGTGTTCACTGAAAACTTTGAAATACCTGATGTTGCTGAGTATGTTACTGCTGTGCCTTGAGCATTGAAACAGTTCATATCAAAATGTCTCTTGTAGCAGAACTATCTTCAAGATAAAAACAAGTCTCGTCTTTCACTTCCCCTCTTTCTGCTATGCTCCTGTTTTCCTCTCTTCTTTTTCTGTATTGTCTGCTTTACCATTTCTTCTGAACAGGAGGTACACTAAAGAAGACAGTTGTGCTCTGATCACACCTGGGAACCGCCATGGCACACTGGCAACATGAGACAGTAGTTAACAGAACATGGTTGCTCTGTGGCCTACTGTCATGCAGGGGTCTATACCTAAGTGTGTCATCCCACACTCCCTTCTCTGACATGGGAGAGACTTTGGAGAGACCTTAGAGCAGCCTTCCGGTATCTAAAAGGGGTCTACAAGAAATCTGGAGAGGGATGTTTTACAAGGGCATATAGGGATTGGTCAAGCAGAAATGGCTTTAAAAAGGAAGAAGGTAGATTTAGATGAGGTATTAGGAAGAAATTCTTCACTGTGAAGGTGGTGAGACACTGGCACATGTTGCCACTGAGATCCCTGGCAGCGTTCAAGGTCAGTTTTGAGTGGGGCTTTGAGCAACCAGGTCTAGTAGAAGGTGTTCCTGCCTGTGGAAGGGGGGTCGGAATTTTCACTAGAGTATCCTTAAAGTCCTTTCTAACCCAAACCATATTATGATTCTATGATATTTAGGCTGTGATTCATCTGAGCTGTTTTAGATGCCTGTGTCAGGATGAGATGAACCACATCTCATCACTTTCTGTTTCTCTCCATTGTCTGTCAAGGAGCCCAAGGGGGTCTATGCAGATTAGGTACCTCACAGTATAATGGCTAAAGTGAGGAGGACTCATCCCACTTCCTGTTAGCAGGATCAAACCATCCAGATTCATTCCCCTTACCTGTTGAAGTACTTAACATTTTTAACTGCTGATTTGTTTGAGTTACCTTTCAAAATTGATTTTCTCTCACCATAGAGCAGGGATTGAACCTATGGTTAGTATCTTTTTACCTTTAAGCACTCATCTTATAGAGATGAGTCCAGAATCTGATGTTAATATGCTGCAATTAGTAACATTTCTCCTGGTAAGGAACAATTTAGTAAACTGCTTGCCTATCTGCCCAACCATATTGACTACACTGAGTAGAGCACTTTTGTAAGGGCTATGCTTGCAAAGTGTAATTAATTACCTCTGATTTCAAACAGTCAAGCTTTTACTAAAGATTCAGTGTGTTCTTGCATGCTAGATTGATTTTGACATTACAGTGGAGATAAGCTATAGGAAATATATGGTGAATTACATATTTCTGGGGGCTTTTCAAAGGCAGTGCATGCTACATGTGGCTTGTAAATATCTTGCAGTTCCTCATGAAGTCTTTTTGAGTGTTTCCTAGGACATTTGGAAATATGTTTCTGGCTCCTAGAAAAGAGAAATACATTAATAAATTAGTTTGGGATGAGATCAAAGCAAGGAAAACATTAGCATTTAGTGATAATTTAAATATATTAACATAATAAAAATATCTAAAGAATCCTAATCAACCTTTTTCTGCTGAATCTGATCTTCAGACCTGGAACTTGGAAAATCAAGGCCTGGTTTCATGAATACGATATGTCTAATGTTTCTGCTGAATTTGAAGTTAAAATTTATGGTAAGAGAATGTGTAATTTGTTCTATAAATATACGAAGTCATCTCTATGTATTTAAAGATATACTATAGTGATTAAACCTGGCTGTATCTAGGTACTAAGACCAAAATTCATAGTATTTCAGTGCCTCATTGATATCTCTGATGCACAGAAAATCTCTGGGTTTTGTGCGCCTTCCACTTACAGTTCAAAAAAAACCTTTATTTTTATACAAATTAAGTAACTTCAACATTTTTCACAAAATACCCTTTTTGGAAGGGTTTTACTCTAGAAAAAAAAAATGGACATGAGCTCCATTTTAAAATTATCATAATTCTGACCAAAGCTTTCAGTGAAGAATAGAATAAAAAAGAAAGCTGCCTATATTCTCTCAGTAGAATTCAGTTTGGAAGTTGCTTAGAGTTGTATCTATCCTGAGAGAAACTTTTTTAAAGTAAAGTAAGGGCACTGCAAAAGAAGTAAAAATGTAGGAATTTAACAATTTGGGGTAAGAAATAGCTTTATTTATTTGCAGTGTAATTTAGTGTGTGGTTGGGGGTTTTTTGTTTGTTTTTGTTTGTTTTATTTTTTTCTTAAAGATTAAAGAAATTCTCAGGATTATATTAAAATCTCAGTTTAACAAAACTGGGCTTGCCTTAGGTAGTGGATATAACATTATAGTGGAGGCTACAGGTAAACACCTAAATCCAGGAGCAAATTTCTCTATTTATATTTACAGTAGCAGATAGTTAGGATTTATAGAAACAAACTGAAGAGTGACACATCTGATGCTGAGGACTTCATGCACATTCATTCCATTTCAGGGTGGGTTTACCTCAGATTGCTTCTGGTTCAGGACACTTAATGCCCATTTGTTAGCAGTTAAAGCTTATCTTCTGGCTTGTTTTCATTGTAAATGAAATTTTTATTTGATTTTTTTTCACTGTAAATGAAAATGTAAATAATTTTTATGTGCTTGAAAACTGCTCTACGTTGTGAAGTAAAGCAGTATAAGGGAAGATGATCAGATTTGCTTCAGAAGTGCATTGTTGATTCAAACTAAAACATCCTCTCAATATAGCTGCATCCTCTCAGAGGGTGTTACCACATGCCAGGAGTTTAAGATAAGTTTGAAACTCACATGTCATAACCTTTTATCTTCTTTTTTTTCATGTAGAACTTCCATCTTTTGAAGTCAAACTCATCCCACTTCAGCCATACTACTACATCTGGAATGACAGCTTTGTGTTTGAAATCGAGGCGAAGTATGTGTGCTCACAGCAAGGCTGTTTTACAAGGCAGAGAAGTAGATAATGAACTTTGCAGCTTCCTCGTTTTTCTCTTCATTAACAATTACCCAGCTTCTGGCTTTACTTGAATCTGACTTTAATCCTATATACTCTGTGTTTCCACTACTAACTTGAGATATTAGTGTAAAATGTTATCTGGGCCCAAGTGGAGGTGATGAAAATTAAACAAGGTATTCTGAATACTTTGGTTTGATAGTAAAAAGGTGACTATGATCCTCCTCTCTGTTGATAAATAAGGCTCCAGACAAAACAATAACCTGCTTTTCTTTACATTTTTTGCTTTAAAGATTTAGAAACATTTTAAAGCTTCAGATGTTGCTATTCAATGTAGTTCAAGTAGAAATGGGTATGAAATTTTCTCAAAGCCCAGTGAAGTTTGTAAGTAATAAGCTAGTGCTTATTTGAGAATAATGATTTTGTGCTGAGATGTTTCCAGGTGAATAAACACAGTTGATCAGAGGACTTTTCATGACCATCACTACAGACACATGCAGTATTGCAGAGTAGTGCAACACTGATCTGAATGAGACATGGCTACAGAGCTCAGCCCTCAAACTGGCCAGATTATGAGTCAGGGCTCCATGGAGGCTAAATTACACCTGATCTCATATCAAATTAGAAAGTTAGACTGGCCTAGGACATCTATTAACTTAGAAAGTCAGACAACGAAAATTTAACTCATCAAAATATTTTGAGTACTTTGGAAGAATCAGACTGAACCTTGATTGGGTAAGTATTTTGTGCTGTGTGGCTCAGGTATTTTTGATCTCATACTGGCAGATCTAAATTTGCTGTATGATCTAACAGTGGCTCATCAATATACATCAAGCCTTCTTGACTATGGAATGTTCAAGTTTCTTAGGAGTGGAAATACTACTGATTGCCTCCTAGGAGAAAGTTCTTTATTTACTTCTCAGCTGCACTCCAAAATTATGAGAAATACCTTGCCCACTTTACACATTAGGAAAATGGAGAGAGAAATAAGCTGGAAGATGATCAGATTTAGATTAGATATTAGAAATAAGTTCTTTACTGTGAGGCTGGTGACACTGACACAGGCTGCCCAGAGAAGCTGTGGCTGCCACATCCCTGGCAGAGTTCAAGGCCAGGCTGGACGGGGCTTTGAGCAACCTGGTCTAGTGGAAGGTGCCCCTGTCCATGACAGGGGGGTTGGAAACAGATGGTCTTTAATGGTCTTTAAGGTCCCTTCCAACCCAAAGCATTCTATGATTCTGTGCTCTTTCAAGATACAGTTTCTTAGATGTTTTCCTTCTATGTGAAATTACTGTCATACAGTATGAACTTGCTTGGATTTGAAGGTAATACCAGAAAAGTTGTTTGAGTAACCTAGGTAGTAAATTAGACAGCTCCAGGGAAGGTTCCTGAGCCTGGAGTTTAGCTGCTGATGATTTGGCTGGTGCGTAGCAGAGGCTCAACCTCAACTATACAGCTCTCCCCAAAGAATTCTTGGAAACATTTTGGGAGGAAGCATAGACCAAGACACCCCAGATCTGAATGTGGCCACCCTGCTGTGGAAGACAGGGCAGGCATGGTCTGTGCTGTGCTAGCCAGCTTCAGCTGCACAGCACTGCACTCAATTTAATTTAATTAACTTGATCCAAACTGGGTGCAGTGGCTAAATGTACTACATTGACCTTGGCACTTTAACTAAGTGGAAGACTGATCCCCCAGCCCTCCAGTTCTACTGGGTTTTATTTCTAGTCTAAATTCATCCTTGGCTAGATTTTACCCTCTTGGTCTTCTGCCTGCTGTCCTTAGCTATTTGCCTTTGTTGTGCTGGCCCTTCCTTTGCCCAGCACACCTTCAGAGTGCTGGGAGAACCCTGTATTCACTTCCTTTTGCTTGGCTGAACAAACTCAACTCTTCTAATCTCCTTTTGATTGCCTTCACTTCTTTTTTTTTTTGGTTCCATTGAATAATAACTAGCTTTATTTGTGATTACTTGATATTGTGATATAAAGTGATATCAGATAACTGGGTTTAATATTTTAATCCGTTCTAAGGTTTCCTCTGTGTGTTATTGCAGCACTCACTTTTGAGTTTATGGACTGTGCAACTCCTTCATATATACTTCACTACTCATTAACATTGTAATTACTTAGTAGGAAAAATTGGAATTGAATAACTGGGTAATGTTCTTTTGTCTATTGGACAAGTTCCTAGTAGTGCTACACCGGCCTGCCTGACTTTCATCAAAATCAGCATATGGAATTCATGATGATTGAACTTATTTCTCTGAACTGGGCATACATTAAATGAACACTTATTTGGTGTATTGACTGTTGTTCCCATAGTTATTAGTTCCGGCATTTTAAGCAGTTTTCCCAAGAACTGCTTCTCATTTAGTTTCATTGGGATAGATGAGTGCTGCTGATGAGGTCAATTTGAAGGAACCTTTGTTTAAACAAAAATAAGTCATTGCAGGACAAACATGAAGCAGTATTTCCACAAGTAAAAGACAACACCATGGTTGTGACAGGTCTCACATAGCACATTACTTGCTGTGCTGTGGGAGGATGCCATCTGCCAGGGTTTTGTTGAGTAAGGAGCCTGTCAGGTGCAACAACATGCCCTATCCACTGTCTTCATGACCTATATGGAGAGTTCAGAGGTTTTCTGGACAGAGGTTCCTATGCTATACCACATAAATCCATAGGAGAGACATGGAGCAGAGGGTGTCTGCCTAATGTAGGTATTAAAATATCAGCAGGTAGTATCTGTCTCTTGACGTCTTCAGAGCTACCAAATACTTTATGTAGGTCCCTGAGATGATTCTCTGGTCCCTTATATTAAATGGTCTGTTCATGAGGTGTCTTACACAAAGGAATTAGTTGTTCATCCAAGCTAAATACACTGGATACCTCACTTGCTTCCTGTGAACAGGATGAGTTGTGTGACACCTCACTATGCAACTAAAGCTTTCATTAATTTGTAAAAGAAAAAACAGTAACAGAAAACCAAACCAAAACAAGATACTCTGGTGTAAATTCTGTCAAACAACACCTCCACATGTGACTCTGCCAATGGGATTTACTCTATATATTTCTCTGCACAGAGACCAGTAAAAGTCTTCATGTCTGAATTATCAGTAAGTGGGATTAATTTTTGTTTCCAAGTTATTAGTTACAGATGGCATGCCTACAGATATCCCAGTTTTGTTTCAGCATAAAATAGTCTGATTTATGCTCTCTTTTTATTAATGTAATGATTCATCTCCTCACTTTTCTTCCTTCCAAAGACACACTTATGGGAAAGGTATTCAAGGTGTTGCATATGTGCGGTTTGGCATAATGGATGAAAATGAGAGAAAAGTCTTTCTTCCAGGCCTGGAGCAACAGCTGTCAGTAAGTACTGGAGTTTAGTGAAACTATTCTGATTGTGGTGACCTGAATACTGTCAGAAATGATCAAAACATAGATCCTTATAATACTGTAATCATGCTATAAGCAACAGTTTTTTCATTCTAATGGCAACAAACCAGTAGAGAGTTGTCACTCTTTTTTTCCTCCACTTTTATTTTAGATTCAAAATGGAAAAGGAAGAGTTACTTTAAATACTCCACTTTTGGAAGAGAAATTAGAGAAGAGTATTTCTACTCTGGAAGGACTTCATTTATATGTTGCTGTTACCACTGTAGAAACTGCAAGTGAGTACACTATGCTTTAGCTGATACAGTGTGGAATATTTACCTTAATTTTTCTCTGGTATAACCCTTTGTATGTCAAATCTTGTCCACTGTAGCAATCTTCACTGCAAAGCTTGCTCATACGACAGTGCATGACAGTCTTTTTCATCTGACCCCCTTCTTTGGACAAACTTAATCTTGGGTGGGATTCACTTATCTGAACACAAATGTCCAGTACTACTTTAAATGTCCTATGTAATCCTATGTGGTATTCCACTGCTGCTACAGAAGTGCTCAGGTCTACTCTCCTGTAGGGTCTGTCCCATGTTAAACATCCCAGTGAGGATATTTAAGGTACCCTAGTCCATCTGAAGTGATACCAGACACCTGTATGAACACAGATAAATTGCTCCCCTTGAGATCTTCTTTGGGCACCTCGGCCCCATCAATTCCTTCCATACAAAGAAAGTTATTAGTTAAGCTTGGTATCTTTGCTTGCTTTCTACCTCAGCTGGCTGAGCTATCAGTCTAAAGGTAAGGAATATGTATTATGTCTACTGTGCAATGCAGATGATCTAGCCCTTGTGAGTCCTACTTGTCCTTTTATGCCTTCCCACAGTTTTATCAGATCATGATACTTGGTATACACACAAGTATGGTCAGCTCCAAATAGCTTTGTCTTGCTGTTCATCTGAGACATGAACATGGAGCATACCTACCCAGAAGTTCTTCAGTAGCAATTAATCTTGAAAACAGAAATGATGGATGTTATGGTAACACATGATCACATAGTTACTGCTCTCATAGCAACACGTACTATTTGATATTAACAGGTGGTGAGATGAGGGAAGAGGAACTCAGCAATGTAAAGTTTGTGAAATCTCCTTATGTTGTTGATCTGTCTAACACCAAAAAGTATTTTGTGCCTGGAGCCCCCTTCTCTGTTGTGGTATGTATTATCAAGCCAACTCTGTTTGCCTCCATAGCAAGGGATTTATATCTGCCCTGTTTATAAAACCCTTATCTGATCCTGTGGGAGCTCTCTAGAACAGAGACCTTCAGGAATAGGTCCAACACAGAGCTACTGTTTGTGTGCCTGGCTTGTCTCATTTCTGCATGCACAGAACCTAAGCAGGGAAACTGAAGCCAGAAAATGCTGGTTTTCTGTTCTGGAAGTCATCTGCGCAGTGCTGCACAACAAGGCTTTATGAAATGTGTAGAAGTCTCTTCCTCATTTCCATATCAAAAGATTAAAGTAATAATGTATCAAATTAATCCCATATCAAATTCAAATTTTGAAAACTGAAGTTTTTAATTTTTTTAGTTTTCAAACTTCAGACCTTCAAGTTTTTCTACAAAGTTTTCTGCAGAGACTTAAAGTTAGAAATTTACCTTATTATAAGGTAAAGACAAATACCTCTGGGATCAGCTGAGTTCTAATAGATGCTAAGTGAAAATCTGGGCAGCTGCTAAGTTGTGTTCCAAGATTTTTACCATTAGCTCACGTCCAGACTGAGTCAGTTGCTACCCATTCTCCCAAAGCCCAAATTTCCCAACACTAATGTGTTTTGTATCTTCCCAGTTTATCAAAGTAATTGATTCTGGTTTGTGGGCAGTTTTTAAACCCAGGCATTTCATCGAAGTAACAGAAAAACATTTTTTTCCAATAGGCATCTGTCACTTCGGTTGATGGCTCTCCTGCTGCCTCTCTACCTGTCACTGCTACTGTTACCTTGCCTGGACATGCCCCAATGAAGAAGACTGCACTTTCCAACAAAGAGGGTCTAATCCCCTTTAAATTTAACATCCCTGGAGATGCTCAGATGCTTGAAATAATGGTAAAGAAAACCCAAACGTCTAGGTTTAAAAATAACCACTGAGAATACCTCATAAAACAATCATTAATGACTGTGAAGATGATCTGTTTTCATTAAATTAGCACAGAGGGTGGAACATGATTTCTTACACTATCACTATCTGCACAGCTTCGTCCAGATTGTGTAAGATACATTGGAGAGACTAGGGGCCTAAACAATGTCTCACTGAAGTGGACATTCTTGTATGTCAGAGCTTTGGAAGTGAATGCATTGATGGTAGGTTGTTTGTCTTTTTTGTGTGGTTCAGTTAAGTTTTTTCCTGGCATGAAGGTTGGAAATGGGACTGCAAGAAGTATTGCCATGAGAAGGGACAGGAAATGATAAGAAGGTGAAGGAAAAGTCCTGAGCAATGCAGACAGTAGGCTACATTTGGACACTCAGAAAGTTCTATTATGTGCACAATATAACAATAGATAAATGATGTTTAAGTACAAAGTCACTTTGTGATTTCGAGCCATTTGTTCTCATTCAGAAGGAGCAAAGGCTGAAAAATATCTAATGCAAATACAGCAGGAGACAAAAAAGGGTAAGAGAATAAAGTAATCAAAACCCTGTTGTTTGATGCCAGGTTCTGCTAATGAGTTCTCAGCAGTGATTCATCTAATTTCCCGGCTGTTTCTGAATAACCTGACAAGATCTGAATGAAGGGTGACACTATACTGTCTCCTGAAGGACACTTTACTTTTTTTCTTCCCTGACAGGTAAAGGCTGAAGAGGGAAAAGAAAAATTAGAATCACCAGAAACCAGTATCAGAGCTGAAAGATACCAGTCTGTTTCTCTGAACTACCTCAGCATCAGCATCCCACATACTGTTATGACACCTGGAGATACTTTACATATCACCTTGAATGATATTCGTCAGCCTGGCAGTGGAAGCCTTGACTATTTCTATTATATGGTAAACAGAATAGTAGCACATCAGTAATTTCTTTTATAAATCATGCAATCTAGAACATCTACCTATTTACTAGTACATGGGAAATCAGGGGGGATCAATCAAAGGACAACCAAGATCAGAGTATCCCAGCACAACTTGATCTACCAAGTCAGGATGAGGGAAATGGGCTCATTCAGCTTGATGAAGAGGCTAAGTGAATTAATATATATATACATAATAATAATCCCTAAAATTACTTGAAAAGTAATTACAAACATAAAGGAGACAAACCTTCCTAGGTGGTGCCATGCAATATAACAAGGGATAAAGGATACAAATTATGGCCTGGAAGGTTCATTTTTAAAAAATCTTATCACTAGTGATGAACCCAGTACTGGAAAATGTTCCCCAGAGAGTTTAGAGACCTGTCATCCTCAGAAGCACTCAACACTCAGCTAGAGAAAACGACATCTGACCTAATATTATGTAGGTGATGGCTCATCTTACAGCAGAAATGTGAACTAGAGATCTCCATCAGGGTCTTCCAGAAACTATTTTTATGATTCTGTTATTTTTTATATCTGCATATATTTTGGACATGTAATACACAAATCTTTGTAATTTTTTATTCTGAAGAAAGACACATAAGTGTTAATTTTAGCCTGTAGTTTCTAATACAGTCTAGAGCAAATAGGTCAATATAGGGTAATTTTTGTATGCACAATTATGTGAATATTTTTGAAAGATACTAAATTGACAGCTTGGAAGCTGAAATCCTAGACAGATAACTTCTATATCTATGGCAATTTGATTTCTCTTAATCCAGATCTCATTCTTTCCCGCTCCTTCCAATCTGTATTCTTTCCTCCTAATAAGCCAACACTAGATACCATTTTTACTGGTCTGATTCACATAAATACTTTTTTTTTTCAGTTATTACAGAACTGCCCACCTTGTTGTGGGCAGATCGTACATATACAAATTATTCTGTCCCTCCAATTAGAAAACCTAGTCGTATTCTAGGGGACCTCAACTATCTCAGAAAATACCTTTTATAGTTTGTTTAATGAATAACATATAATTCTTATATTACCATGGCTCTGTATCACCTGCACCTGGTCTTAGTTAACAGGTAGGTCAGTGTTACCTTCAAAAGGTAATGCTGTGAAGGACTCCTGAAGACCCTGGCTGTTATGGCCTTAAATAGCATCCTGAAATTAGGTCTGAAAACAGATTCTATAGATGAAAAAGTGAGGAAACAATACTGCTCAGCTGGGACAAAGACTGCAAAGTATTCGTTTTGCTGAAGGAGACAAATGTGTTCATGGATACATTCCAGGACTGAATCTAAAAACATCAAATGTATTTAATCCCCTTCTATCTTCTTTGTCCTAACTTTCCTTGGCAGATTGAATTTCCCAGGATGTTAGTTCCCATTTATTTTTAATAGGACTTTGATATATAGGAATAGTTGTATACCTAGGAGTTAAATTTAGGTTTTGGAGGTTATTTTCATTGGATGACTTAGCACAGGGTTGGAATTGCTGCTGCTGGACTCTGGGAAGGCACAGTACTAGGCAGACAAGGTGTATGGAAGGGGTGGTGGGAGACACTGTTACAGCTCAATGGTGAAGCTCTCTCCCAAGCTTTGGTCATCTACATGAAGCCAGTGAGGGTTTTAGACCAGGCTGCAGTATGTCTTTTTTTCTTTCTCAAGGCCATTTGTTGTGTGTTTAGGAAATCTTTCTGTTATTTTGTTCAGGGAGAAAGGCTGTCAGTAGTGCTACTGTGTCTGTTTTCTACTCCTCTGACCAGCCATGAATATAATTACTATAACATGGGGAGAAAGGAATTTAATAGTGAGAGATGGGCTGAAATCAGTTGTGGGCAAGTCTATAGTACTTTGTCCTGAATAATACTTTTTGGGTGAAACCTCCTGGTCCAATCATTCCACACCATCTGAAAGTTTTGATACTGATTACATATTAAACAAAGATGATATCCTCTTGGGGATAATGACCTGTTATTGTAGAAGGCAAAAATAAGACTGTTATCTCGGGCCCCCTGTTCAAACTGTAAGACTGAGTGAGGTGTGACAGATTTGTGTTCAAACCTGGCCCTCGGGATCAGTGCAGCAGAGGCTTTATCACCATACTCCTGTGCTAGAAGCCCTGTGTGCTGGTCTCCTCCAGGCTGTTGGTGTGCAGGTTGGGAATTAAAACAATTAAGTGCCATTGGAAGAAAATAAATTTTAAACAGACATAGTGTTGGAAAAACATATATATATATAGAAAACTATGCAACATGATGCCCCATTTACTGTGTATTCGCTATATTTGATTTCTGTTTGTTTATGCCCTGCAGGTTGTGACAAAAGGACAAGTTGAGCTTTTGGGAAGGGTCCCCTCTTCAAACAAAATAATAAACCTTAAAATCACCAAGAAGATGGTGCCCGCCTTTCGCTTTTTAGCTTACTACTTCATTGCAAATGAGGGCCGTCAAGAGATTGTTGCGGATTCTGTATGGGTGGATGTTATGGATGTTTGTGAAGGAAAGGTACTTTCAAAGCAAGTAGCTTTTGTTATTGTGTTCCAGAATAAAACAAAAACATGGGGTATCAGCAGAGCAAGTGCAGGACTGGAGTGAAAAAGTGAAAGACATTTAATTTTTACTGAAGAAGGAAGTAATCAGAATTCTGGCTAGAAGATATAGCTGGGACTAAGGCACGTAAAAGAAATAAAGTTCACATTAGAAAATGAAGTGTGGACAAAATAGGAGCCCCTTTAAGCCTTTCTTTCACCTTCTTCCTTCTTCTTATGTTGGTATCATAATGCAAAATAAAAAAAAAAAATATAAGACACAACAGTCATTCCCAGTAGTATGAAACACAACTGCTGAAAAGAGTCAGCTGTCCAAAATTATGGTTATTTAAAAAAAAAAGTTGGTTTTGGTAAAAGAATGTGATACCACATTTGGAAAAAAAATTTTTCGACAAAATTTATCCATCTCTAACATACAAGCCAATTCTTCATTTGTAAAATAACAAAACACCCTTATGTTAAAGTTAGCATTTCCATTAATAATTCCCTATTTATTCACAATCACCATGGCTTCTTCTTCCTAAACCACTGAAGTATCTACATCAGATACAAACCAGATCCAAATACAGTCATGTTGAAAAATTCAAGTGTGAGGTAGAAAGGAGGTGCTATTATCTGGTTTAAACCAGTTAATTTTGTATGTTAATTAATCTTTTGCTGCATTTCATGGTGATTTTGTTTCCACTGGAAAATAATAAAATGATGAAGGCCCTAGTTCAGCAAACCCTTTACTCATGCCTTTAATTCCCATTGGTGCTTAAGTGTCATTGAAAGGCAGCACCCATTATCCTGCACAGAGACATCTTTTAATCTCTCACCATTGTCCTCCAGTAGGAGATACCTGCATCTACATCTTCCAAAAAGCAGGATCCCAGACAGAAACATCACAAAATAGGAACATCCCTGTTTACAGTGCTCCTAACCCAAAGAGTCTTAGCTTTTTATTAACAAATGTGATATTTTTGTTTCAATCTTTTCTATTTAGATTAAAGTGCGAACAGAACGAGAGATGTATGAACCAACAGAAAAAGTCAATTTGAAGATCGAAACAGACCATGCAGGAGTAATTGCCCTAGCTGTGGTTGATAAAGCAGTTTTTATTATGAACAAGAAAAATAAGCTTACAGCTAAAAAAGTAAGATACCTGTAAGAAGAAATATCATATGTACTACTCCAGCAAAAATTTTCATGACTGAGAGAATCAAAAATGTAATTAATGGCTATCAATTGCTAAATCACAGCTTTGCTAAACCTGAAACTGTTTTTGCTTTTGCAATTTAGAATCTATTTAAGATTAATGATATACTTAAGATAGGGATTTCCATGTTACAGTAGACAAGCTTTCAAATTAAAAAGGTACTACTTGGAAGCACTGCCAATCTAAAATATCTCTCAGTTTTAACCTCAGTTTCCAATCAGAGTTTGTACCACCAGTTTGTCTTGCTTCTGCATGTCAATGACTACAAGGATTTTTCTAATATATATATAAGTAACTAAAACTTTTCAAGCATGTACAGTCCACCTATGCTATTTTATTTGGCAGGTATTCAATGCTATGAATTCATATGATCTTGGATGCTCTGCAGGTGGTGGTGCAGATAGTGCTCAAGTTTTTACTGATGTTGGTCTGGCTTTTTTATCGGATACAATTCAATCCAAAATTCGGGAAGGTAGGTGCAACCTGCCCTGTACTTTAGATGTTTTTACAAGATTAGTATAGATGGGGAGACTGATTGCTTAAATATCAGAAACTTTTTATCCTGATACTGCAAAATCTTCCTTGACTGTGGATTTTTTCTACTTCTGTTCTTCCGCTGAGTGCTGGCAGCTCAGTTAGCCCAGATCATGGCTGCTGGTCCTTTGGTACACAACTTAGCTGGAGCAGGCGGCAATTGGCTAGGGCTGTAAAGTAATCCATCAAAATATGGGTCTACTATGAATGGGATTAAGTCCCAGGATTGGTCTTCCATGAATGAACTGAATGATCAGGCTGTTACTGCCATAATATCATGACCAAGCTCTTCTGTTTTGCTTTCCCAGGTTATAAATGCCTCCAGGTTACCAAAAGGCAGAAGAGATCTTTGGATTTTCAGAAGAAACTGTCAGGACTTGGTATGTCTGCTCACCTGGGTGGCCTGAAAGGCTTAGCACGTGGAGTCAAAAGGGTCGGGCTGGGATCTAGGGAGCAAGAAGTGATGGAATAGTAAAGGATACCAAGATACGGTCCCACTTCTTGCATTAAGTGACAAAACCTAACACAAATGTGTATACTGTGTTGTGAGACCCAATGCATCATTTATCAAAATAATTTAAAAAACCCAAAAAAAAACAAACCCAAAGAGTGACCCAGCTGCAGGAGAAAACTAATTCATCAGTTTATAATCATAAATGTGAAGTGCCTCTACTAGATAACATGTCATGGAGTCAGTCACAGTTTCAAGGTTTTTCAAAATTGTTTGTGTGGCCAAAAAAAATGTTTTATAGATTGTATCTGTTTTCTTTACATTCTGTTTTGAAGTTGTGCTGGTTTTGGTACTTTGTGCTCCAATTAACAGAAGAGCTAATATAGTGTTTGGTATAAAAACTAAAACAAAATAAAAAAAAAATTCAAACAAAGCCCCCAAAACTCCAGTGTACACAAATCTATATTTTCTTGCCAGGAGACATGAAGACTTAAAACTGGAATCTTTCCTACTTCCAAAATTGGTCTCTTTGTTCAAGGAAAACACTGCCATGGTTATTTCTATCAAGTTATCTAATTCCAGTCTGCCAGGAAGCATTTATAATTCACTGTCTGAATTTGAAAAAAAAGTTTAGAATAGAATATCGAGGATGCCATAGGACCCATGCTTTCCTCCTGTATCTGTGGACTGGTTTTAGAACAGAGAACAGGTCCTCAGCTGAAGGTGGTCTGTTGAAATAACAAATAACTGCAAAGAATGAGAGGAATGAGTATGATGAGCACTTTTATGCTACTTCTACAGTGCTAATTTTGGGCTTTAATCATATTGCAGCCAGAAAATATCAAAACATTGATCTACAAAAATGCTGTCAAGATGGAATGAAATTAAATCCCATGCGGTTTTCTTGTGTGAAAAGGCTAAGAAAAGTGTCTGGCTCCCCCGAATGCAGAAGAGCCTTCCAGGACTGCTGTGAGAAAGCCACAGCCCTCAGAAAGAAGGAAAAGTGGACTAGGACCAGAATGGGCTTGGCACGACGTAAGGAACTGTGGAATGCAACTGTCTACAGAAAAATGCCTTTCTCTTGGTGGCAATGGAGGGTTAAGGGGCATTTAATGCTGTGGGCAGAGGAGGAAGTTTTCACATCAGTATTTCAGTGCTTCTATTGCATTTTCACAACTGTGTACTGTGAGGGTCAGAGTGGGATTAATAACTTCTTGGGGTGAGAAAATGCAGGAATCATCTAGCCGCCAGAACAGCTTTATGGAGGAGGTCTTGGCCCCTCAAGCACCCCAGGAGGCTGCAAATAGAGGAGCAGAGAAGGTTGCTGTCTGTGTTCAGGGCTCTGAGTGATCTCAGATTTGTAACTATTTTATTAGTGACACTACTGTTATAACAACCCAGTACCTCCAAAACACTACCCTGTGAGAAGAGGCTGCTTCAGCCAGGAACAATTTTGTTTTCCCTCCTTTCTTCTCCCCAGAGTTCGTATGATCACACAGGGATCATATGACAAAAAACAAACAAAAAAACCCCAACAATACCCCCACCCAAACCAACCCCCCCCAAACAAACAAACAAATTGTGTTGACAATGCCCCACTCCAAGTGTAATTTCTGCTACCATTTTCCTCAGGGCTTCCCTTTCATGAGCTGTCATGAATATGGAATGGTGGGAAAATCCTTGCCACACACTGCTAAAGGGGAATGTTTTCTTATTTGGTAGTGGATAACCATTGAACTTGGAAAGTAGAATTGGCCTTTTGTTCAATTACAAGCTTTAGTAATTTTTTTCTCTTCTTTAAGTTTGGTTGTTTGGTTTATTTAATGCACAAGATGAAACCCAGATGAAGTCTTTTCATTCAGAGTACTTTTCATGTTGCTTTCTCTTTGACAAACTGACAAACCTTACCCTGCAAGGGTAAGGGTAAGTTTTGCAAGGCAAGGTAAGGTCAGCAGCGAAAGGCTTCAAACAGAACCCCTGCTCTTGTGTTACAGACTATGATGACCAAGAAGAAGAGTTTTATGAAACCTCTCCCAACTTGCGCAGTTATTTTCCTGAGAGCTGGTGGTGGAATATTGAAGAAGTGAAAAACCCTGGAAATCATAGGTACTGTATTACATGACCAGGTGAATATGTCTACATTTGTACAGTAGAATGTATATAAATATCAGCTTTATCTGATACAGATGACTTCAGAATATTTGCAAGTACTTTCTTTCCACAATTGAGGACTATCTTTTTCTCCTACAATACTCAAGCTTCAGCAAATAATAATGTTTACATTTTAACCATACTTCCTAATCTATTTTATTTTGTGTTTCTTAGCATAGAAAATTTTGCTCCTGATTCTATAACTTCCTGGGAAGTTCAGGCAATAAGCATATCTCCACAAAAAGGTATAAGTATTGGGTATTTTATTGGGTTTTTTTTTGTACAGATGAATAGCGAGCGTATGTTTTTTTAAACAGAAGTGCGGTGTTATATGGGCAGAATGAGACAGCCTGTACTGGAAAGAAGAAAAGTGTTTTGGTTGTGACATTTACTCCTGTCTTTTATGCCATATTAAAGCCCAGCCAGAAATTGAGTGATAGATATTTTTTTAATTATTATCATTTATAAAAAAACAACATGAAGTGGACTCTGAAGGAGGATGTATTATACAATCAAAACTGTCACTTATTCTTTCCATTCTATAAACCACCTCATTTTAACTTCCACATGGCCAGGACACCACAACAAATGTAGTGGTAATAGCATCACATTTCATCCACAAAAGCTACAAACATTCCTGCTAAATTTTACCAATCAAAAACCATGGCAATGACTCCAGAGGTCAAATCATCTCTTCCTGAGATAGGTCTCTAGTGCAAGTGAGTTGAATGGATATGCCTGTCTCCCTCTCCTGCTCTTGACCTAGTGATGTCCAGACAATGACTTTTGATTAAACATTAAATATTTTGATTAAATATTTTTATCAGCTGATGTTAAGTGTGTAATTCTCAACTCTTTTTTTTCTCATCCCAGGATTTTGTATAGCTGAACCCCACACCTTTGCAGTTTTCAAAGCCTTTTTTGTATCCCTGAGATTGCCATACTCAGTCAGACGACATGAACAGCTAGAAATAAAAGCAGTGATTTACAACTACCTGCCCAATGATGTCCAGGTAGTATTACCACAAACTGTTTTGCTATAGATATCTATCTAGGTAGATGCATGGCTATGTAATAATTTAACGTAAATGACCCAAGCACCTTTCAGTGCCCTCCTACAGTGCAGAAATAGTGCTCCCATTTTGAAATTCTGCCCAAGGACAGGATCCAGTTCTATCTGCTAATCAATTTAATTGTATAAAACTATTTACCATAGCACACAGCCAAATTCCTTTCCTCTGGGCATGTCTTCTCCCCCTTCATTGAAACAACCAGCTACTTTTTTGCTGCCTGCCAATCTGGGCACCGTGAAGCTATTGATAAAGCAGATACACAGAGTATGGGGGTAAATTATGAGCATATAATCCAATGTTAGCCTCAAAATTCATTGTGCGTATAATAAAAAGCCACGCTTTGAATGCATATGACACCTATCTGGCTCTGCATATGGTCACAGTTATCACTGGACTTAGGGCCTCCATTATCCTCAGGCGGATGCTTATTTTTTCATCTCTTCCTATCTCAGCCAGCTCTGCTTCACCAGCATCTTCTGAACTGCATTGCATGGTGTGCAACTGGGACGTATAAAAATGTACTATCCTTCTCATTTTCCTGTGGTTCAGGGATAGGCCAAAACCCTGTAGAAAATTCAGTGTAATGAAGAAATACTGTCTGATTTACCTTCACAGCCATAGTCAATGCAGAAGAATATTAACAGACTATAGGATCATAGAACAATTTAGGTTGGAAGGGACCTCCAGTGGTCGTAGTTCAACCTGTTTTCCAGAGCAGGTCCAGTTAGATAAAGTTGTTCAAGGGCCTTGCCCGGTTAGGTAATGATACCTCCAAAGATGGAGACCCCACAAACTCTTTGGACAACCTATGCCAGCATTTGATTACCTCTTGGTGAAAAAGTTTTCCCGTTTTATAAATGGATCATAGTAAACTCAGGTGACTGAAGTGAAAAATGCTTTCTGTCTTGCAAAATGTCTGCATTGCTTGTTTTGCTTTTTAAGCAAAAGCTAGTTTCCTGTTATACTCATTTCTCATTTTCCAGTCTTATCTAAACAGACATGGTAGAACTGGAGTATTTTTCCTGTGTGGTGTTGCACTAGATCTGATCGTAGGCATTGCTTTGTCTCTGCAGGTTGTAGTGACAATGGAAGCAGCAAAGGGGTTGTGCACCACAGAGGCTATGGACAAGGCTGTGCAGCAGATTCTGGTGGCTAAAGGGAACTCTGCAACACCAGCCTACTTTTCGGTTGTCCCTCTGACTGTGGGAGAAATCCCAATTACTATTGTTACTTTTGAGACATCTTCTGGACACAGTGATAGCATTAGGAAAAACCTCAAAGTTGTGGTAGGTATAACTAGTTGAGGGCAGGTACTTTATGAATCACAGAACCAAACAGGTTAGAAAAGGCCTTTAAGATCAAGTTCAACCTTTACCTGAGCACTGCCAAGTCCACCACTAAACCATGTCACTAAGAGCCTTTTCTGCTTGGTTTTTGAACACTTCCCTGGGAATATGTGCTTCTCCTCAAATATAACAGTCACTATGCGTAGAGCTCTTGTGCAGGGAGTGAAATCGTAGAAACATAAGGCTAGAAGCAATCTCAGGAAACCTGTATCTCAGCAAGGACTGAACTATAGCATGGAGAAGAAATTTAACTCTGTGGTGGGCTTGTGTGTAGTGTATATAGACAGAATTGTTCTCTACAGCAAAAAAGCCATCCTTCTACCTATGACACAGTAGCAACTTCCTACATGCAGTCAGTGTCTGTCTTATAATCTTTAACATCCACCTGCTTCATCAACATTTGTGGAAACTTTTTTGTCCCTTATGTAGCCAAGATTGAATATGTCTCTCTAACAATATTTTGAGAAGTAAATACTCTCTGCTAGCCATAAAGTTAAAACTATTTTATTCCTTCTAGTTAATGTCTCTTCAATCTTAATAATTGCATGGATAAAATAAATACAGACAAACAAAAATGTAATAATTATTTAATACCTTACTTCTCTTCCAAAATTATGAAAGGGAGCAGACTTCTAGAAAAGATGATGTTCAAATGTCAAGACTGACCAGCAGACTCACTAAAATACACAAGTCACCCACTGAGAGCTATTTTCAACCCACACAAAACATGCAAAACATAAATCCCTGCACCATTAATGTCAGCACAATGGAGGTAAAGATGAGGTAGAGATGGGATGCCAGGAACCTGCTGTTGTTACAAGCCATAACTTTTCTAAAGATAGTCACAATCTCAGAGTTCAGTGGTACACCAAACAAAAAAGGTATTTGTAAAAACAGCTTTATTAAAATAGAAACTGTAGGAAGAAGGATGTATGGAAGTCAGAAGGAAAAAAAAGTTTAAGTTTTACCAACAAAATGAACTCAGAACTCAGTGGATTTCATAGATGATAGGTCAATAAAAACGGGTCCAACTATGAACTTGACTTGCACAGATCACAAAGCTGAGAATAAACTTTGAAGTTTAATTTTTCTGGGTTAGTTTTGGCTAAAGGAATTTAATCCAATGAAATATGTCAATAATAATAATTAAAAAATAATAATAATTCAGTAGATTGTTTTACCTTTACCTGGTGAGAAATCTCATTCCACAATTACTTACTTCTGCCACCTGCTGGTCTGGTGAAGTACAGAGGTTGTAACTTTCGTGCAGCTTGCTTTCAGGTGTCAGTACTTGCAAAAATTTTGACCTTTCTTTCTTTAATTGTGCAGGCTGAAGGTGTTCTACAGAGAGAAGAAAAGACCATTTGCATTAACAGTGACTGTAAGTTACAGGTGATGTAAAGCCTGGTGTAAATATCACATGGATGCAGTTAGATACCTAATGTATGAGTGTTGTTTTGGTTGACTAGAGTTTGTCACAAATCTCTTAATCCAATACACAGCAAAAGACTCAGAAAAAGAAAAATCATTTAATTCTAAACGTTTATAATTGATTTGTATTACTTTTGTATTTCAAAGTATCATTCTTTAAATATTAAGTAAGCATCTATTTAATTTGCTAATGGTTCTTCTAAGTTATTAAAACCAAGCCTCATTTTAAGCTAAAAAATATTGCTAACAATTGAAAACGAAATCAACTCAAAAAGATAAGTATTTTTCTTTTCATATATTTCTGATGTCATTTTTGTTGTAATTGCCACCAGCTGTGAGATGCTTAATGAAAAACATGTTCTAAAATTGCACTTTATGTTTTTAAGTTTAAAGAGCCTAGATGTAGATCTCTATTTATTATTTGTTTACAGTAAAGTTCCATACACTGGATCTGAACAGACCATCTGATATGGTACCAGATTCTGATAGTCACGTGTTTGTTAGCCTGAAAGGTAAATGTAGTTTTTTGTCAATAATTTCTCCATAGGTGACAAAAGACATCCCCCTTTGTGCTGCTTATTCCTGAATGTCCAGTCTCCATTCCTTCCTAGTTTTTCTGCTGTGGCTCAAATGGGCTTTGCTACATGCCCAGATCACAAAACAAAACAGCTCGAAGGTTGATACAGTACCTTTCCTCTTTCTAATTACTCCTTGTCACTTGTACTGGATAAAACCTTTATGTAGTCCTTTCCCACCTCACTGTTCTTGGGCTAAATTTATGGGAAGGCCAGAGAAGGGAAGGGTTCACCTTCTCTAATAACCTCACACTGTATGTAGGTCTGTAGAAAACTGCTTTAGTCTTCAGAAATAAGGACTTCAGACTGACATATAAGTTCTGGAAAGTTCTGATTTTCTAAAGGGAAGATATCTACAACAATATATTCATTTAATCAAATAATTTTGTACATATATATACGCACATGCATATATATTTTAAAAACTTCTACTCTTCTACTCTTATTAATGATTAATGATTTTCCCAGAAAATGAATGATAATGCATTCTAGACACAATGACTATGGGCTTCTATTTCAAATTGTTGGTCTAAGGTATGGAGATGCTTGAATTCACCAAATGAGAAAATTGCAGAGAGGAAAACCAAGCCAAACTCTGCAAAATGTTTGGGATGATTAAGGCACAATCATTTTGCCCTCTGTGGGAGGATCAGGTCTGGTTTGACAAGACTTTTTCAGCCCAAACCTGAAGCACCAGTCTTTACCCCTTTCCTTGATTCCCTGCCTCCAGTAGTCTCGGGACTATTTCTTCTCCATGCTCCTTTACTGCTCCAGTTTCCTTTCTCCAGCTTTCCCAGGACCTGGCACTTTTTTCTCCTCCATCTTTACAACATCTTAAGTAGCCAAAAAGAGTATTTAATAATGAGAAGTATCAGGCCATGCTGGAGTGCCAACCTATAGTTAGTATGACCTTTCTTCACGTTGCGCTAGCCAGCTTTACATGTGGTATGTACTGTGGCTTGTATTTTTTACAACAGGAAATATTATGGACGAGTCTGTTGGAAATTGTCTTAGTCTCAATGGAGTTGAGAAACTTATTCAAGTGCCCACAGGCTGTGCAGAGCAAACAATGGTGAAAATGGCCCCTGCAGTCTACGCTATTGAGTACTTGAAGGCTAGTGAGCAGTGGGTGAACTTTAATCCTGAACAGAAGGAGGAAGCCATTAGCATGATCGAAAAAGGTATGAAAAAACCCAACCCAAACCAAAAAAAAAAAACCAACAAAAACAAACCAGAGAACAATCTACAGCATCTTTGTTATTGTCTTTCATTGAATCTTGCCAAAGGAGTGAGCATTGTCTTAACACAGGCACACACAAATGCCACTGATAATCTGCAGACAGACATGAGAACAGAGCTGATGAGGATTTAGAAGACTAATTGCCCACATCTGACATTGTACAGTATTGACATTCATAGTCCACCTTCCTTCTTGCCTTATTTAGAAGCAGAAAGTAAAATCTGAGCTGATCAATGTCAACTCTTTTCAGAGTAAATGGACAGAAAAGGCTGGTTGTTCATTTCATCCTAATGTAGATGTGCAAAATAGATCAAGACAAACCAAGTCCTAAAAGTTCTTATTTCGCCCCATGGATCATAGACAGTTCTTAGGATGGCCAGTTGAGATGGAGATACCCCTGCTGGAGATGTCTCTAGTTGGCAAGAGAAGTATCACTAAGGAAACTTCCAATAGTAATCATGATATTCAAATTTTATCTTCCACACTCATGTATTTCTTACATGAGCTAGAATGACTCCAGCAGCCTTGGACCAACCCAGGAGGGAGTTTCCTTATCAAGAGGACAGCTGCAAGGCTGCTTCTTAAAGAGCACACTTGAAGACATGGTCCAACTGTACAGTAAAGCCAGGACCACAGCATGTGGAAACATGGGTGTTCCAGCTCACAGGGACTGACATGGAGCCCGGGTTATCAGTATTGCTTTTTCTAACTAGAATGGTGTGCACATGGAATAAAGCAATATAATGCACCTGCTTTCAAGATCTTTGGACAACATGTGACACACTTTTCATCATTAAAAAATAAGGGTATAAACAGAGACAAAAACACGCTAACAGTAGCTGAATGAAGGTCTTTCTGCTTATTAATCTAAGATTGCCTAAAGTGACATAAAGTCCTGCTGATGAGTATTTGGTATTGTCAGGAGCATTTAGTCCCTATGTTATGCTTTTATTAATTCTTATTGAAGTTCACCAGAGTAGAAAATTTGTTTTGTTGCTATGATACACACTTTGTCAAGATAATTGCAGTCAAGATCAGAGTCCACAAATCTCTAAGCCTATGTCTGACCCAAGAGTTGATAGTTTGTATATTTTTTTTATTCTATGCACCATGAAGTCATGAGCTTGAAAAATTTTCAGTAATAGGAAAGAAGTTTCCCAAGATTCACTGCACAGAAAATGCTTTGTAACTACAGATGCCTGCAGTTTTCAGGCTATTCTCGTGGCTCAATTAAGTAAAACAAGACACAGCACCTTCTGTCAAAGGCCTGCTGACACAATCATTTCCTCTTTAATGTACCAGTGAAGACCTCCATGTACTCTTCCACTAGTGAATACTGAGCATGTCCCTGCTAATACAAGTGAGGTATCAAAATGCCTAAGAAATATATGTATCCTCTGAACAATTATGTGTTGTTCTATTCACGCAGGTTATACTAGAATTCTTGAGTTTCAGAAGGCAGATGGATCCTATGGAGCATTTAAAACAACTCCCAGTAGTGTATGGTAAGTGTATTTTTCTTCTTCCCTTTTTTTTTTTTTCCAAAATAACTCTATTATCAGTTGATGCATCAGAAGTTGGATCTAGGGGGCTGGATTTTTAAATTCTGCTGGGCATGGTGCTGCCTGTATGACTGTCACAGATGACCAGCTCTGTAAGTCTCTGAGCACATTTAGTCCTTGATAAAGGAGATTTATGTTGAGCAATTGACTGCTTTGCATTTGCAACAGACTAGAATTTTTCTCACTGATGGCAAGTGATAACTCACTAGGTTCCAGGGAGTGCATTGTATCGAATATGAGTCTATGTACAAAATAAGTATGTTTCTTTTCCTGCCAATATAGTCTTCTATAAATATCTGCCAGCACACGTTTGAAACATTTTCTTTTGTGCAGGTTAACTGCATTCATTGTTAAAGTACTCACAAGGAGCAGAGAATACACTAGTGTCCAAGACAGTCACATACACAATTCAATTTCCTATTTGGTCAATCAACAACAGCCAGAAAATTCATTCCATGACCGTCACCCAGTACTGGACAGGACTATGCAGGTAGGTCATCTGTATTTAGAAGAATTTGTTGCACATCTAGGGCTGTTAGGGATTTAAAGGAATATTGTGAGGTGTTGAATAACAAGAAATGTATCTAAAGAAAAGAAACCTGCAATGTAAGAAGTACAAAATCTGTAATGTAAGAATAACTTGTTAAAAGGTCTGTTATGTCAAACATGCATAGCTAGCCTTCACCACCTTTATCTTATAATCCAGTCTTAGATCATTTTGTAGCTGACCTATGCCTTTACAGCACTGAGGAAATTAATCCCGAGATCCTTGTGCTTCATAAAAATGTGTACATGTATATTTAACTTTTCCTTTTCATGTTTCATCTTTCAGGGTGGCATTGGGTCAGCAGAAGAGGATTTGGCTTTGACAGCCTTTGTAACTATAGCACTGCAACAGACTTTACAGGTCTTCGAGTCACCTGATGTGGTAGGAAGCCTGACTGTTTACCTAAGTTTGAAGGCTATTACAAACAGCATATTCACCCTGCTGTTTTTAAGTATTGCAAATGAGGAAGTAGAAGTCTGTTCACAGTCAGTGGTGGATAGGGCAAGATGCCATGGCCTAATGTGCAAGGTGTTTCAACCTACACGCTTCATCATCAATAGCTTTAATCACTATACTATTATAAAATTATTAACATTTTCACAAAAATTACCACAGTAAAGTATTCTAATTTCCTAATACTCTCCCCAGTAGCAACAGTTAATAAGTCTGAGTGACCTTTTTAAACAGATACATTCTGTTTTCACAGGTACAAGTGATTAGAGGAGCAGTGGCTTACATGAAAAATCAGCTTCCAAGAAATACTAACTGCTATTCTACAGCCATCACTGCTTATGCTCTGACACTTGTGCAGTCTGGTAGTGAAGAAGCCCAGTCCGCAAAAGAAAAATTAAGGGGCTGTTCTGTTTTTGATGCAGGTACTGGTGACCATTCTTAAAAGTTCAGTTAGAAAGCACTTTTCCTAATTCAAGCACTTTGAGCACTCTTACATAAACCAAATTCAAGTAAATGAAGACTGTTTAGTTTTACAGAGGCATGTATGTGCATGGGTAATATACTTAAGTTACATAATTGAATATTTCAATGCTGAAATTATAATGTGTCATTTGTATAACTAATATCATTATAAAGTAACAACTTAGCATTGTGAAGTTTGGAATGTCATCTCATCTGGTACTAGAATTGGACAGAATCATGCTAAATACTCATTTAACTTTTCTTCTTCTTCTTTTGTGGACAAAATTTTCCACACCCCTAAAGTGCATTTAAAACAAAACAGAACAAAAAAAAACAAAAGCCCAAGCCAGCTTGGGATAAGAAATTTTGATGTGTAAATAAGAATCAACAGCTACATATGGCAGCAGTCTAGACTGGATTTGTGATTAACAGACAAGCTGCCTTTTCCAGCCCCACACCAGTTCTGTGTGCTTTGTTCCAGGTCCACATGGTTGTCACCTCTTTCCCCTTCAGCTGGTAGCTGTGGTCAATGCTGAGTCAGTTGGTTATGTGGCTTCACTGCCACACTGTTACTTTCTCCTAATTCATTTGGTAGATACATATGGTTTAATATCCACAGTTCAAACAAAACTGGATTTCTGGGCATAATTATTATCTATGAGGGACCACCCTGATATCAGTGTTACCACTCTATCAGATGGACATTACTGTACAATGGGATCATTAGGCTATGGTCTAATGGGCTTAGACTTTTGGATAAGTCAAAATTGAAAATTGTGTGTTTCCTTTTCCATTATCTTTACTGTCCAAATTGTTGGTCTTATGACAGCTCCTCAACACTATGATGTGAAATATCTCCTGTGTAGAGCAATAGTTATTTTGAGCAAATGTCTTTACCAAGAGGATTCAGCACTGAGTTATTCTTGCAGCAACGCAGCAACGCTACTGGGGAAATGGCAATGATGCAGTCTCAGTGGAAACTACTGCCTATGCATTGCTTCAAACATTGCTCCTGAAAGACATGGAGTACGCAAAGCCTATCGCTACGTGGCTTACAGAAAGAAGGAACTACGGTGGAGGATACTGCTCTACACAGGTGCCTGACAAAGTCTGCGTGGAGTTTCAGGGGGAGGGAACTAAACAGAAGCCCCATAAAGACTTCTTCATTTAGATTTGACAGCATCATAACAGTTGATAATAGAATCATAGAATGGTTTGTGTTGGAAGTGACCTTAAAGATCACCTGGTTCCAACCCCCCTGCCTTCCAAGTTGCTCAAAGGCCCATCCAACCTGGCCTTGAACACTTTCAGGGATGGGGCATCCACATTTCTGGGCAACCCATTCCAGTGTCTCACTACTCTCTTAGTGAAAAATTTCTTCCTAATATTTAATCTAAATATCCCCTCTTTTGGCTTAAAGCCATCCCCTCTTGTTCTATCCCTACATGCACTTGTAAAATGTACATCTCCAGATTTCTTGCAATCTCAAACTTGTTTGGTGTATGAAGCACTAAAAATTTCGCTCATTAATAAAAATGGGCCAAAAGAAAATGGATTTAAGCGAGCAAAGACTCTTTGTCATTATGAAGACTTATGATAAACGAAGGTCAGAACTCCAGTGGTTTTAGCATTTAAATTATAAAAGAAGAACCTGGAAAATGAGGTGAACAGTCTGTGCATGTAGACAGAGAGAGATACAGGAGAACTTCAAAGCAGCACAATACAAAAAACTGAAGAATAGCTCCAGGTTACTGATCATGTCATTTTACATACTGTTGAAATAACTTGGCATAATTGCTAGTTATTTTGCATTTCTTTCTCGTTTAGGACACAGTGGTGGCCCTAGAAGCTCTGTCAGCATACAGCATACAGACATTGAACACTAGTCCCACCAACCTGACTGTAAAACTGGGAACACCTGGAAGACAAAGAGACTATAGTATTACTCTAACTGATACTGATGAAGCAATTCAGAAGGAGCTAGAGGTACACAATCATCCGTCGCTTCAAGATTTTTTTCCTCAAACAGGAGAAACATTGGCTCATGGGGTTTAGGTTTTCCCATGTTAAGCAATTATGATGTAGCTGTTTTATAACAATTTTAATAGCTTAATCTGTAAATCAGAATCTTTTTAAAGAATAAAAAAATCAACAGAAGTTTAGCAGCACACTTCAGAGGCTCTCTCAGACCTCTTAGATTATTTTGGTGATGCCAATATCCCCCAGTAGTGAAGAGCAGTGAGGAGCCCAAGTCTTGCCAGGGAATGAGGAAGAAGTGGAATATTCTGATATTCAGTGTGTGGGGACCTGTTAAGATGTCAAATCCAGGCTATAGAGGAGAGAATGAAGTTGGGAAAATATGTCTCCTGGAACCCAGAACAGCAGCGCTGTACATTAAAAAGCTTATAACATAAGGTCTCATAACTCCTTCTATAGCTAAAAGTTTTCCCTACCCCAGTTCTTAGGGTTAAAGGAGCAGAAGAGCACTAAGACTGCAGGAAAAAATAGATCAAATGCTGAGCACAGACTAAACCTTTTTTTTTTTCCTTTTTGCCTTTGTCTGCAGTTTGAACTTGGGAGAAAACTTGAAGTGTCTGTACATGGCAGAGGAAATGGAACAATGAGTGTAAGTTCTAAATCAGAATTTCAGAGTCCATCTGGACTTCTTTTAATCCCTTTCTTAAAACAGTGTAAGAAATTACTCACCATGGCTTTATCCTTCCTGTTCCTACCTCCAAATTTCTAAAATTCAGGGCTTACAGACTCCCCATCAGGGCAAACAACTTTAATTGCTTTTAACTTTAAGTCCACTAAATGTCAATGGTGATAGAGGTGGCTGGAGTTTGAAACCACCGCCCTTTGTGGTTGGGAGTGGAGAATTATCTCTAAGCTGCCACATTATTTGTGATTTGCACTTGGGACCTCTCCTACTTATACCCATGATAGTCATCTGCAACTAGTATGGGCCTCTGGGAGACCGGTGTTTCTCTTCATACTCCCATCAACCTTTGCTGAAGTCCTGGATGAGTAAACCCTTGTCATTTAAATAATATTTTTGGTATTTTTCTGTTTATGTGTTCATCTTAGATATTAAAAATTTATTGGTCATCTGAGCTGAAGAACAACACATGTAATGATTTGATTTTGACAGTGGAAATGGAAGGGAACATTAAGTACTCTGGTGAGTGAAAAGGGAAGTGGTTGGGTCTCAAAGATGACACATATAGACAGCTGCTGCTGATCCTTGGTGGCTTTCCAAACTTGGAAAGTGCAAACAAATGAATGAAACCGGGAAAGAGAGAGGCCTCTGAACTTTACCTCAACATTGTTTCTTTCAGCTTACTAATATTTTTGAGTAATTCAATATTTATCTAAGTGACTGTAGGTGCAGCAAGTACCTAATAGGTACACAAGTACTATTAGTAACCCATCTTTGTTATTGGGAGACAATACTGGGAAACCATCTTTGATGGTGTTCCTGATTGCCATAAGAGGAGAGCCCAGCTCAGTTCCCTGGATAATAAGGGACCCACCATGTGGCCTTAAACTTCTTTTGGGCAGATCTGTCATAGGTCTTTTCATATGAGCAAGACTGTGTTTTCCATCCCCTGGAGTGTGTGTTCATCATCCTCTCTGCTTATGTCTTCCTTTTTTTTTTCTGTTTGAATAGCTAGCATTTGTAGGCAGGGACTGTCCTTTACATATTTATGCATAGCCTAGACCCCATTATTAGCTAGATCTGTTGGTTATTCTCTGCCCCTAAAATTTTAACTCTGAATTAGTTAGAAATGCTGAGATGGTATACAGCAAACTTACAAAACCCATAGACATGGCATGGCTGCCCACTGGTATTTATCATTATACAAAAAGAAGCCAAGTTGCCAGGTCCTCAGTCAAATTTGTGCATGGCTGACTATGTCTGTCACCTCCAGAAAATGCATACTACGATGAAAACAATGATTATGAGGACTCATTTGATGCAGAAAACAGAGCGTTTGAGCCACAGTCCGAAATAGAGTGGTTTGATATCCACAGCAGAAGGAAAAGGGATGTGATCTTTCCTGGTAAATCAGAACTGCTGCAGTACAAAGTCTGTGTCAGGTAGGTCTGCTAGGTCAGCTCTTCCTTACAAAATGCATTAAATTTTTTACAATTCTTCTTGGTCACCTTCATCACATCTGCAAGCTCAGCATCCAACCTCGTGATCTTCTGTGAGTACACACACATGGTGAGTGTGCCCTCTTTCCCATGGCAGAGGAAAAGGTTTCCACACAGAATATTAGGTTTACACAGTTTACATAGACCTCAGATGTCCATTGCAGGTTCTGCACCATCAGACTCTGGAGAAATTCTAAAGCACCTGGCTGGCTAATCATTAGAAGTCTTTTATCAAAAAAAGTAGATATGACTGGAATACAGTAATAACACATTTAGAGTTTAACAGTTTTCTGGAGAGATGCTGTTCCTTCCTTCATGGGCACACTCTGGAGTCATAAAAAAATGAAAAAATGTCTAATACGATCTGGGAGATAAGGAAGCACAAGGGATATCCTATTGTGGCAACCAAGAAGTAGGCAAGGACAGAGTTAGTGAGAAAGAAATCCTCCCATGCAGAGTAACACTGAAACATTTGGGTTTGCTCCCTTTCACAGTCTGGCAGGGGTCACAGAAGCACAGAGTGGTGGCTTTCCTGAGTTCCCCTTTTAGAGAGATGAAGAGTGGCAGAAGCAGGTTTTGCTTCCCAGCAGAATTTAGCTTTTCCACTGAGTTTTGACAAAGCCTCAGAGACAGTGGGTTTTTGTCCCCTCTCACAGACAGTGGCATTAACAATGAGGGGAGGACTGGAATTACCTGAATTCCTCAATTTCACTCTCCCTAGTTAAATATGTGTTCAGTGATTTGTGTGCTGGCTGAAACACCATTTCCCCCATTAGTTGCTGTGTAACATTCATCAACTATCAGATCCACTGTTCTGCAGAACTTTGCTGAGTGCTAGGGTAAGCCTTAAACAATAATGTGAAGCTCCATTTGTTGTAGTCAAGACAGGAGAGAAACTGAAGGCACTGACAACATAAACATCTTCTCTGCACCATAGTATATCTCTTATGAGAAAAGGAGTACCAAAAAAAGTTTCTGATGTAATGCTAAGTGTATGCAGAATATCTAACAGCAATGCACCCTATGTGAATGTAGAACAACTTAATTTTCTAGCAGTGATGAAACTACCTGATTTTTGAGAAGAAAGAATGAGAAAATATTGGAAACCTAATGTATTTATCTAATGGATAGTTACAGCATTGAAAATTGGATAAACTCAATTCCTGTCTCCACACTCTAGGTTATAGAGAACAGATACTATGTCAGTGCTGTTTGTCTTCCCTGTCTTCAACAGTGCTTTTATGGTGGGATGAACTGTCCTTTGAAGATGATTGTTTCTGCCTATCAACTATAAAGAAAGCCTAGATGACAAGCTCAAGCAAGGCATCTGAGTTTTGGGTGACCATTTGACAAGTGTAGATCACTAATTTTCCTTCATGACTTTTAATGAGGCAGCAACTAATTTTCAAATCAAAATACATTTGGGAAAATTATACAGAGCAAAATATTTTGTTTCACCATTAGCAAACTAAAGAGCCAAACTCTTCAGAGCAAGCTGGCTGTTTAGTGCAGATGTTCTCTGGTAATTGTCTCCCTTGTAAAGGTCCACAGGTTCCAATCCACCAAAGATGTCCCTGGTAGAACTCTCTCTACTGAGTGGCTTGGAGCCTGACGCAAAGGATCTCGATCAGGTTAGAAACACACTTTTATGTTCAATCTTCTATAGCTTTTTCTATAAAAAAAAAACCTTCTGAAATATTAGCAATATTATAATAAAGAAGGGAAAACAGATATCTGGATAGACGTATTTTCATTAGAATCATAGAATAGTTAATGTTGGAAAGAACCTTAAGGACATCAAGTTCCAACACCCCTGCCATGGGCAGGGACACTTCACACTAAACCATGTCACCCCAGGCTCTGCCCACCCTGGCCTTGAACACCGCCAGGGATGGAGCATTCACAACTTCCTTGGCAACCCAATCCAGTGCCTCACCACTCCTTGTTCTAATAAATATTTGCTGAATATGTACAAGAAATTAAAAACTTGTGGTGAACAGAGTTCAGCCTTCTCAGTCCCTTCTAATAGAAATTAAAACAAGGTACAGCAGGACACCTAAATATATGCCCATGCTTAACACATATTTCTTTATTCCCCTTTGACATTGTTGTCCTGCTACATGTCAGGACAGTTTGTCCTGTGCTTGCAGAGGAGAAAGCAAGCACATCTTCCTGAGGTGGTTGCTGGGAGATCACAGTGACAGGGAGATGAGCCACAGAGCTCTGTGAAGGTGATTGCATAATTCTGAGTTCTGGAGCCTGCTCATCTGGGGAAGGTTTTCCCAGGTTCATGCTCTCAGGGACTGTCTCCTTTAAGGAGGAAGAAAGAGTGCAGAATAAAGCAAATGGCTCAATAAAGCAAACCAGAATATAAAGGGTAGTAGCAAAGTTGTTCCTGTTGTGCTAGGGTTTTGTTCTCATTTTTTTATTTTCCTGCAGTTGGTGATGTCTTCAGACCAGTACATTCAGCACTATGAGTACAAGGAAGGAAAGGTTTTGCTATATTTTGGTGAGGTAAGAAACAGAATGATTTTTCAATCTCTGCCATTTCAGATAGCATATATAAATTTCTTTTTAAATCTAATCATTGGTTTTCACACTCCATTACCTTCCTTTGATTTTTGTGATATTACTGAGCAGCTCAGTTGAAACAGGGTGGAGAACTGAAACATGCACCTTCATCCTCCACCTTTTTATATTGCAGGAGATGTAGCCCATGTTTGAAATTTGGGCTTTGGCCAAAAAAAGACAAGTTCTCTCTACTCAGAAGAGATGCATTTTGTCCAGGATTAAAATAGTGTTAACAGTATTGGGTAGGCTGTGAACATATATTACAACCTGTGCAAGGTGGTTTTAGGCAAAAGCAGGAAAGTAAACCCCAAAGTAGTGATGATGTGAGCCTGGAACGGACAGTTTCAGGGAGAGAAGACTTGCACACATCTCACAAAACTACCTCTACCAGGCTTATCTCATCCACAAAGTCTCCCAGTAAAATAATGGAAGGAAGTGCCTTCTTCAAGTTGAGACTGCAGCTACCAGGGTTAACTCACGTGTCCCATCAGAAGCAAGCATTCAGCAGCTAATACAGGCAGCAGTGAATAAGGAACTGACTGGGCATAACGAGTTAATTTACTTGTCATAACCATTGCTCTTTTTTCCTCCAGATTACAAGCGGAACAGACCCAGACTGTATATCATTTGGGGCAAAGCAAATCAATCCCATGGGCTTGGTTCAGCCAGCAAATGCCATCCTTTATGATTTTTACAACCCAGGTAAAGGCACAGAAAAATCATACATAACTAATTGAAAAAGAGATCCTCAAGAACAAACTCCAGTCCACAGCAAGGTAGTTTCAATGTAGTGTGTGAAACCACATTATTTTGTTGAGTGTCAATATAACCTGCCTTGAATTGTGTCTCTTCTACTGCCATGGCTTAAGATCATCTAAATAGAGATACTCTCAGGAAGGGTCTTTATTGGAAATGAACTGAAAACACAAACTTTTACCCTCACGGGTTTTTTTAATCAGGTTTCCCAAGTTCCTGTTTCTCATGGTGCTTTTAATTGTGTTCTATTCACATTTCTTTTTGGTTAGGCTGTCTTTCTATGCCTCTGAGACTGGCAATCCTAGAAGTTTGCCCTATGTACTGTATTTCCTGGGGGAATCAGTTTCATTCCCTGCTCAAAGGTTAAATGTAAATCATCCCCATTTGGCAGAGTTATGTAAACAGAATTTGAAAATTAGGACAAATCTCTACTTTGCCTGAAGCTGAGGGATCCAGGACAGTTTACACTACATTTAAACCACTGACTCCTGGTGATCCTATTTCCTCTTCCTGAAACAGTGAAATCCTCACTGTAGCTTTATGGTCTAAAGATGCTTCTTAAAATGGATGCTTCTCACAGGAAAAAAAAAAAAAAAAATGGAAGAGTACAGCTTAAAAAAAAAAAAAGAAAACCAATAAACCCCCCCCCCCCCAGAAACAAACAAACAACAGCAACAACAACAGAAACCACAGAAGCAAAAATGCAGATCACTGCCCTGCTGAAAGACAAACGGATCCCTGAACTCTAGGTGCCTAAGCTATAGGTCTTTGTGGACTACTGATGTGCATTTAACCCCTTAATGCCCTGATTTATCTGAACCATGGAATAGTTGACCTGCAAATATAGCTTCTACTGCATAGGTTTTTCCAATGGAGCTCTCTGAGAAAAGCCATTTTGTTTCTTCTCCATAGACAGAAAGTGCAGTGTGTTCTACAGTGCTCCTAAGAACAGTGCCATGCTTTCAAAGGTGTGCCATGGCAATGTTTGCCAGTGTGCAGAAGGTAAGGAATGGCTAAATAGACCACTCTAAGATAAGATAGCTATTTCTAAATAACACAGGAGTCAAATCATCCTCTAGTATTTTTGGTACCAAACTGACAAATTTTTGTTAAGGTATCCAGGATTGACTTGTTGAATACGTGTGTAAAAACCCTCCAACACACCTCTAAGAAAGCTGTTCTGCCATTTTACTTTATTCTCTGTTATAATGTTGAGTGGATGAGTATGTGCAAACTATATATATCTAAGTATCTATGTTTACTCAGACAGATGTATCATTTATTTATATATAAGGAAGAAATAAGCTTAGATATAAGGAAGAAATTCTTTACTATGAGAACACTAAGCCAATGGAATAGGTTGCTCAGAAAAGCTGCAGCTGTCCCATCTCTGGCAGCATTCAAGGCCAAGGTTGGATGGGGCCTTGAGCAACCTGATCTGGTGGAAGGTGTCTCTGCCTATGGCAGGGGAGTTGGAACTGGGTGATCCTAAAGTCCTTTCCAACATTAACCATTCTATGATTTATTTTCTTCACTCTAGGTCCCTGCCCAAGACAAAAATCAACTTTCAGTAAATCTGTAACACATATGTCACGTTCTAGTTTTGTCTGCTACTATCCTATTGCAGATTATGGTAAGGCATGAAAGCCATCTGCCAATTTAGTTTAAACATTGTTCTTTTTAATAAAGATAAATTTCTAGTTTTATATGCCCCTCTCGTGAAATGGATGAGGTTTCTGTATTTGGCCTAGAAGCTGAACTGATGAAACAAAGCTGTGTGCTATCACAGTCATCAAGGGAGTGAAAGGGAAAACTAAAAGCTGTGGAAAGATGCAGTGGATGCTGGGGGATGAGCAACATCATGGTACATGGTTTAGAAAAGACCTGTGGTATGAGCAACACCATCCCCTACATCCCTAACATTGCAGGATGGAGATAAAGAGTAGACCTGGCATGGCATGCCACAGTTTAGTGACTCCTTCTGCAGAGCCAGATGAATATTTTCTCTTGTTAATTTATATTTCTGGCCTTTTCTTTGGATGGAAAGTTGGAAGAGCTACTGAAGGAAAACTGGGTCATCAGCTTCAGTAAGTTAGATGCTGACAGAAGACAGGAAAAAAAGTGAAAACCCAATCAATCATATAAGAGCTTCTTTAAAAAATATGATATACACAAAAGGAATACAGATTTCAAGGTTGATGATTTTCTGACTGATGACCTGACTTTCTAAAAGCATAGTAGGTGTACAGGGCTACTATCCTGTTGTCTTTCATAACCCCATGATTTGTGAATAGATGGTACACAGTGGTCTGTAGAGACATCTGGTAAAAGCATACCTATTTTTCAGTTTTTGGATGTAATTTCTTGTTTTCATCTGGCCTCACACAGTTGTTGTCTATTGCAGTGTACGAGGTGGAACTCCTCAATAGTACTCAGAAGAATGTTTTTAATTACTATGAGGCCAAAATACACCAAATCCTTAAAGCCAGTAAGTATCAAAAAGTTTGGCTCCTTTCATTTACTTGTAGGAGAATTAGGTTGATTCAGTGTTAGCCAGTACAAGCCATGCAGATCCCTTTTCTTGCAGATATGCTTCTGTATTAGGCTTGCAAGAAGGACTGATTCCTTGCAAGGCTTTTTTGCTGCAGCTACCTCCCTGCTCCTTTCAGCTTCACTTTATGGGCTTCTGTTATTGCTTCACATCTTTTTTCTACTGTAGAAATGTCCACTGACCTCTGTTTTGATACTAGATGAAGATCTGAAGTGCTTGTTACCCAATAAATGATTAATCACTTGCAATCCTAGCAGAACAGGCAGAGTTGTCCACAATGACTTGCCTGAAGTCAGTGAACACAGGAAAACTCCTAGAACTTCAATTTAATAGATGTGATAGCAACAGAGAAGCCTCTCTATTTTTTTAGGTGCAGTGTAAAGCTTTGCACTGCTCTCAGTGTCCTTTTGCAAGCCTGCCATCCCAGCTGTCCCCATGTAAACTTTATCAACAGCATCAGCAAACACTGATACTCCCCAAGTAATTTCTGGAGAGTCTGTCATCTCAGACTTCAGCTGCTTTGGTATCACATGGTTGTCAGGTTTGAGTTTGGTTGCCAGAGATTGCCTTTAAAAAGTAGCTTCAAAGATTTTGAAACTTTCCCGGTCTGGAGCAGAATAATTAACCCACTCCCTTGATCTTTGCCTAGGGCACTGTCAGTGTCACCAAGTACTTTACAGCACACAATTTGTGATCTGTGCTCAGTGTTTGGCTCCTGTCTGAAAACGAGATCCTACCTCGTGAGTTCAGAGACAGCATCTGTTCTACAAGGGACTTTTCATATGCAGAGAAATGATAATATACCTGATGATCAAAACACTGGCTATGGGAGATTAAAGTACCATGATGGAAAGTTTCATTAATCCCTCCAGAAAACCTTCAGGATCTAAAGGATTTAGAGCTCTGAGCCCCAGTGCATTTGAACTCTCAACTCATAGGCAAGCCCTGGAAACATTTTGTTTCTTGGCAGCTGAGAGAAACATACTTTGATTATGAAGTTAAAGGGAAGAGATGACTTCTCCCATTGCTACCTCCTCTTTATTTTATCCGTTAGAATCCCCTTTGGTTTCTGCTGTAGGATGCAGCTTATGAGCATCAAGGAGCTTTCAACAGGCTTGGGAAAAGCTGGGAAGAGACATGAAGCCATGAGGCATGGAGAAAAAGCAAGTCATTTCATCCAAATAAGTTCATGACTAACTGGAGTTGTTATCTTTTGTTCTTTTCTGTACCTGTTTTCAGTGAGGTTGGTCTCTGTTGCCATCACCAAGGGTAGATGAGAATTAGTAGGGTAAATTCTCATCATCTGGACCCCTGGCATTATTTCAGCACCAATCTTTGCAAGTAAAAGGTTGGTTCAGAAGACAGAGGGAAAAACTTGTGTAAGATAAAGACAATTTTGCAGATGTGCACTCCTCAGACTACTTTGATTATTAACAGAATTAGTGGGTAGTGCAATGCCCAGATGAATAATCTTCTGGGCCAGAATCCAGATCAGGACCCTTCTAAGCTATTTTATGTAACGTTCAGGTCAGATGCAGTAAGAAGAGTGAGTTTTTAATAGTGTCTGCTGCACTGCTGAGCCCCAAGATGTCTGAGTTTAGTTTGCTAGCTTTTAAGACCATTATGAGCCTAAGCAATGTGAAATATAAAAGCATGTTTCTCTTGCCTTTTTCTTTAATCTCTGAAATTTAAACAAACTCCATAGGGCCTTAAAATTCTTTATAGCGAAACAGCTCCTTCAGTAACTACTGAGGAGGTTCAGACAGCCAGCTAAGACAGAAATGGCTTACTTTTTCTCAGATAATGTTAAGGAAAGTATATCTTACCATAGCATGGCCATTTATTCCCATGCCAAGCCACAGCTAACAAGAGAAATATTACCTTGGCTTAGCAGTGGAGTAAATGATCACAAGGGGTTGTGTCCTATGGGCTACGGTTCTATATTAGAAAAGTTGATGAGGTTTTCCCTTATTGTGCCACAGCTAGCGATGAAAGCATCCAAATGGGTGTCCACCGACAGTTCCTAACACGCTCTGCATGCAACTTAAACGTGGTCACTGGCAAACGGTACCTCATCATGGGGAGAGATGGGCAAACGGTTGATTTCAACAACAAGTGAGTGCAATGATTTCCAAGCAGCAGCTATCATGGACCCTAAATCCAGAGGATACTCAACCTCTTAAAATACCTCCAGAAAGCAAAGGAAGGAGTAAATTTTTAGGGACCAATTCTGCTGGCTTTAGTACTATGCAAAGAGGCAAAAGGGTAGCTGTGGGGAACTGCTGAGACACCCAAACCTATCAGCTTATGGATCTGTGCAGAGCTTCATTCCCACATTTCTCAGAATCAAAATCTGCCTCTGAGTCCACTGGGTTAAAAACTCACAGCTAGAAAAGTAGGATGGGAAATGCTCCATAGTTCCATCTACTGCAGATGTCTCAGACAACTCCTATGCTTGCAAAAGAGATGGGTGGGACCATGACTAAGAGCAACTCTCAGTTTCTGTTATATCATAGAATCATGCAAATAGCATATTCTTCTCATTTCTCATTGTCCCACTTTAATGAGAAAAGGGAATTGATTTGAGGAGGAACTTAGCCTGACACTATCAAATATTCTGTGAGGAAGACATCTTAAATATTTCATTTTCCTGTGTGGAAATAGAGAAAAAGTAGTGCCTCTGAAAATTTCTAGGAAGGAGACCTTCTCAGTCAAATTATGACTGCCACTTCCTAAACCCTTAAAAAGTCCCTCTCCGCATCTCTGTACAACAGCGAATGCTGAACTCAGGGGTCTGCCACAACAGAAGCCTGCTAAAAACTGAAGTCTCACGAAGACTTGTAGCTTCCAAAATCTTCTCCAACCCAGTCATAAAATGCCAGAAACTACATGGTTTATGACCACAGAAAATTAGGAAACATCTTGGAATAGTCTGTTGAAACTAAACCCCCCTTCACTGTGTTTCACTGGTAAGCACTGGGGCTTTTTTGTGCTACTCCAGAAAACTAATAGAAACTTAGCCCAAGCTTACCTGGTGTCACCCAGAACACACATAGTTTTTCAGTTAGTTAGGCCCAGCTTGGCACTGACACTTTGCTAACTTTATTCAAAGCACAGTTGGCCTGCTGGTGAAACTTGGTTTCAGTGAGTTTCTTGGCTGGTATAACTCCTCCTGCTCCCAGAGATGCTTAAGTAGAGGGATACAGCATCATGGGGTGTATGCTTTCCCATTGCTCCACATCCATAGTCATGACTCACCTCTTTACCTGTCCCACTTGCAATCAGGATGCAGTACCTCCTTGATTCACAAACCTGGGTAGAGAAAATTCCAGAAGACAGCGAGTGCCGCACCACCCTGCACCGACAAGCCTGTGCTGACCTGCATGACTTCATGGACACATCTGAAAACCTGTGCTCTTTCTGAACCATTGCTCTGCTTCCCACGTCCTGTCTGTGTGACTGCGACGTGGCTCCTTCCAGAATTTTTCTTGCTGATTCTGTTTTGCTGATTGGGCTATTTCTTGGAGACATAGGTGGGGGGAGGAAAGTGAAATAAAAAAAGATTGCAGTTACTCTAATAGTGATTGTGGGTTTTGTCCTTGATACTGGTGAAGAGAGAGATGGAATTTCTGTCTCTCTGATCCATTATACAACAGCGGAATCATCCTGCAGGGGATCAAACAAAAAATCATTGTGCTTGCAGAACTAATTAATTCCTTCAGTCATGGTCACCACTGGACAGCAAAAGAGGCCAAGAAATTTGCATGGGTCACAAAGAAGACTGGGCATTCATGGACTTACCAAGTACAGCCTCTGTTACACTGCTGCTGAAAGAGATACTAACACTCATGCTTCAGCACATCAGTTAATTTCTGACGTTAATTGTGAGTCCTCAGGTAAAGGAATGAACAACCCCACTTATATCACAGCAGAATTCCCATACACACAACTGAAGCCGGAACTGGAACTAGCCCAGCATCAGGGATAAGCATGAGGTATGTCCTGTGCCTGAGCCAGCAGTCCTGCATGGGCTAGTTAGAGCTGGTAGCTCACTGAGGGCACAGAACTTTTTAATTTCACTCTGTAGCCATGTCTTTCAAGCTTTTTTTCTTTTTTTTTTCCCTGAGTTTAATTAATTTGCACTACTTAAAAAATGCCCAACTCAATCTGTGGTTGTCTTTTTCTAAAGCACTGCTGCTACTGTGGCCATACAATGATCTCTGTAGTGCAGATAAAACATTTGCTAGGGAAAGGTGGGGGTTTTGCTGCCACAGTTCTAAGGCTTCGACAAACAGCAAACTAAGTCGACAGTGAAAAACAACTCCCCAAAACTCAAAACCTCTCTTTTCTTAGGATAAGGAAAAGCCTGTCGAAAGTAGTTTGATAACACTGATATATAGATGGTTTGCAAATACAGGTCTTAGTTTTTCAGTTTGCCAGCACCATGCCGCTTGGCAGTCATGTCTGAAACAGAGCAGAGAAGAAATGAAAATCTGTTTTTGCTGTAGAGATCACCATACTCAGATGCTCAGAGCACTGTCCTTGTACCAGCAGCTACTGAGTGCAAAAATTTATCACCTGAACAGCTTTGTGTTACACTGGTAAAAACAAGAAGGACCTGTATCAACAATATGATAATTAGTAGTTCCATGATGGTCTGGTTAATTTGGAGTTAAATGATCCTGCTGGATAGGAGGGGCAACAGTGAGCCTTACATGGACAAGATACTATATGACAGCATCACCTACCAGAACATCTACACTGTGAGAGCCTTTGGATTCACAGCGGACAGCTCATCACCATGTGCCAGCACTGTGAACTGCCCAGCCAAAGGCTGTAAACTCAAGTATAATGACAGCTGAACTCAGATATCAGAAATGTCCGCCACTGCTGCCAGGCGTTGCATGGATAGAGGGTGAGAAAAGTTTCTATTATGAAAACCTAAACCTCTGCTTCATGACATCTGCAAAGGAGGATAAGAAACCTCCAGTAGGTGCAAGACAGACACATCAACATAGGACAATTTGTTTTCCTTGAGGTTTTCCCCAGCTTTCGGATTTAGGAAATGTGATTGTAATGCCTGGACATATATTTTCTTCCTTTTACAACAGATCTCATAGAAATGTCAGTGATGGCAAATGGCAAAATCCAGCTGAGGTAAGTAAAGCAAGTGTTAATTTTTACTCATATGAGACAAACAGGCTGTTCCACTGACATACCATTTATACAGTAATTCTCCTAGTAGTTATGAAAGAATACCTCTAAGGTTAGGGGCCTAAATCTTTCTTTCCACTCCACAGAATGTGAGTTAAACACCGCTGTCTGACCTCCTTTTGTGTGGAGTACATCAAAAGCTCAGAGGTTCTTGCTTAGCAGACAAACTACCAAATAATTTCTATACTCCAGACTGTAAAATGTGGAGAAAGCATCATTAAAATTTCATACTAGGTCTTACATGCATTTTACATATTTGATATTTTACATGTTTTCTTCCACTTCACTTAGAGATGACTCAGCTGAAACTGATTAGCACTTGAACTTTGCAAATGCAGTCATAAAATGTTGGAGCTATGTGTGATTATTTAACTATTTTCACTCTTATTTTTGATATAGAAGATCCAAGCATGCTTCTACTTTAATTCTGGTAGTCTGGAACCCTTTGGGTCCTGGGAAACCATTTAAATCTCTTTGTCCAAGAAGCTAGCATAGAATAGTATCTAACCCCCTTTACTTTTCTGCCCCAAACTCACAAGCATATTTATAGGGAGAGGGAAAACAATGGTGGAATTATTTTTTGCTGCCAAGGCTGTTAATGTTTGCAGGTAGCGCAGCTGGAGACCTGCCGGAGACTCAGCCAGCACCATGGAGGCCTGCTTGAGGGCTTTAGAAGCATTAATTTCTCCTTCTGCTGCCACAACCTGTAAAGTAAGAGAAATAGAAATGGCTCTGTGACACTGCCCATTGTGGGGAAACCCCACCTTTACAATGACGAGAAAAAAAAAAAGGCACTCAGAAGACTAGGACAAGGATACAAGAGCCTGGGGATAGATACTGCCATGGATCTCACCTTAGCTCTTGTTTCTCGAGCAGCCTCTGCTTCAGCCCCCATGGCCCTCTGCATGACCACAGGAATCCTGATGTCTTTGATCTCCACACGAGCCACTGTGATTCCCCACTGCTCTGTAGCTCTGTTGAGGATAGTCTTGGGACAAACACACAACCCATCACAAAAGGCACAGTGAGGGCAGAGAGAAAACCATGCCAGGTACTCTGTTTCTAGGACAGAAGGAAAGTCGGCATGCAAACCTGCATAACAGAAAGATGGAACCCTGCCATCCAATGCGTGTAAGTACAGTGGGTGCCACAACCTATGAAACTCTTGCTGATCAACATGTGACCCCTGTGTGGCTTCTCTACTGCCTCCTAAATTATGATCCCCATCCTTTCTTCAGGTGGGTGCTGATCAAACTTCTCCCTTTTACAAAGTAATTCTATGGCAATTTCCTAAACTAGCACAACACGGTAAAAGCACATAATGGCACACTATGAGTGAGAGACACAGCACAGCCCTGTATCACTGGCATGCTCTTCTGTGCTTCAGGTTGCTACGCACTACTGCACCCATGACCCTGGCTCTACCCACTGCTGCTCACCTGGCTGGAGAGGTGTACACTCTCTCTTTGATTTGACTCTGCCTCATCTCTGACTGAAAGAGTAAAGCAGGTGTTGGATATCTCTGCTTCCTCCCTGGCTGCCAAATAAAATAGCAAAATAGATGGCATTTTAAAGCATAAGCCAACTCATTTCTGTACTCTATGTTGTTATAAGAGAAGATAAAGCCTTGTCTTGATTAAACCTCAATCAAAGGTCTGATCAAGACAGAGATTCCATGAACAGCAGACTTTCTCACCACTTGCAGCAGCCCCTGTGCAAAGGCTAAACTGACTTATTCAAGTACCTGGATAACTGCAGAATTTTGGTGCTTTTTGATAGGAAATAACTCTTCTACAAGCACCTGGGGAAATACCTTTAGAATAATTCTTTCTGACTTTAGGCAACCAGATGTATAACTGAAAGAAACATAATGGAAAATGTTATCATCATTGAAAAGAAAGTCAGTGAATTTTGAGAGCTGGATTTACCTGGATATTGTGTGCAATTTCCTCACGGCCTGCCAGGAGCTGAGCCAAGGTCTGCGTACCCAGAACATTTCTCAGGGTTGCCTGTGCCAAAAGGAAGGTAGCTGAATGGATATCTGTGACATTAGCAACAGCGCTGACAGCACTGTGGATCCTGTAGTACAGCACCCCATCGACTTGGGTAGTAACAGCATCTTTTGTCAGAATCTGCATTTGAGAAATGTACAGAATTAGAGAAGGATCCAATGACACATCTTTTTCCAAGGAAGGGAAATGTCTCTTTTTTCCCCTTAGTGAAAAAACAAGACCCTGATAATGCAAGGAAACCAAGAATTTCTTTTTGTTTCTTTGTCATTCCCCTGAGAAATAACTTTAAGGAAGCTATCCAGCATCACCTTCAAATAACTCTTCCAATAGTGAGTAAATCTCATAACTTGAATCATGTTCTTCTGCAGTGATGGTTATATGATCATGCTTATACTCCTTTCTTGTAGAAAGGGTCATTCATGATTTTATACATTATATACAGTTTGGAAAATCTGTGCTACTTCCCCTAAACAAAGTATTTCCAAGAAACTCCAGCAAATTAAAACAAAAATGAAAAGCAAAATACAAGAAATTTTGCACTTTGAAATTTGTAACAAAGAAATTTGAAAAATATTTAATCATTCACAAAGAAGTTGTGTCACCATTTGCCAGACAGGTCTCCTGTGCTTCAGCAGCCAGTTTGCCTCAGCAGAGCTCTCATGATGCTCCGCTATCTGTATGCTCCTCAACATGTTTTGCCTTCAAGAAGTTTTGTAAGCATTTTGAAAGTCAGAAAATACAGCAAATAAGCTAAATTCTGTGGTAGTTTACAGGTGTACAACTATAAAACACTTGCATTACTTTTGATCATGCCAGGAATCACCTCTGCCTTTTATGTTTGTCTTAGATGGCTGCTAGAGAATAGTTACCTCTTGTGGAGGGATGTTACAGGTAACCATTCTAAGATCAACCTTGATGAATGTATCTGTACATGGAAGTATGAGGATTATACCTGAAAACCAAAAATATATACATGAAATGCCACCGAAAGCTAACTCTAGAACCAGGTATCCCGCACCAAGCAAATAGACGTAAATATCCACAGGGTGGGGAATGTGCCCGCCTTATTACTACAACTGTCCTTTCTGCAACAGGACATGACAACAGTGAAGTTTTCCATTTTCAAATAACCAAGGGAAATGCAGATATCTGCAAATAATGTTAATTTATTGGAGCTTAATGAGTTAGGGCCCTGGACTGGAAGTGGGGAGAGTGCAGCTCTGGTCTCAAATCTGCCATGAGACTTTTGACAAAAATTCCTTCTACGCCTTTGTTTGGTTTCCCCTTTATGAATCATAAGCCATATGTGTCTCAAGGAAAGATATACCCCAGGCCCAGATTCCTGCACCGCCTATAGGCTGCAACACGAGGAACACTGTCCCAGGTTCTGACACATCCTGTGAAGGAGTCTCCACTCTCCCTTTACTGAAGAGGGAGGCTTGACATTGCTATTTTTCTCATCTCAGTACCTTGTCTAGGTGCCCAGAGCCACCTAGAAGAGTTCTGCACCTGCTCTAGTTGCCCTTTGGACCACATGGCTGTTATTCAAGAGGAACGACAGGACCTGAAAAGGACTTTTTCACCTTATTTCAGCTTCCAGTTTGCCCTGTTTCATTGCAGAAAGGTCATAACTACACCAACACAAATACCTCATGTTGCTGGGTTTGGTCTGTATTTGTGATATATAACCTGATCCTAAGTGACTGCACCAAACTCTGTATAGATGCAGAGTGTCCCTTTCCTGACACATTTACTGTTTTCAGAGCAGAAAACAGCTAAATTGCTGGCAGCAGCAAGCAGTGTTGGAAGTGAGGCACATGTAGAGTGAGTGGCCCTGCCACTCAAAAAAGGTCCTTAGCAGGCCTGAAGACTGCATGTAACCTTCCCTGGTCCCCCATCAGTGTCTGTAGCATGAGCTCAACCTACCATTTGTTGTCCAACCTACTCAACAGCAAAGCCGTACCTGGTATCAAAGTCCTCAAACTTCTGCTGTGCTTCATGGACCTCCGCAATTCTTGATGTGGTCAGAGTGCATCATAACAACATAAACCCAGTGCATCTTAAGAGAATAAAACTGCATGCACTCACCTGGTCCCTTTGCTTTCTTAGACAGTATATGTCCCAGACGAAATACAACAGCACGTTCATATTCTCTGATAACCTAGGAAAATATTTTAAGTTTAGAATTTTGCAACTAATTCTGTTCCCACTCTCTGGGCTGGTCTGATTTTTTTTACTCTTTGGCATCCATACTATATGTGAAAAAAAGTAGAAATAATATTGGAACCAACACAACTGCAAAACACTCTGCATCTTACATCTTCTCACCTCTTGCTTTGCTGGAAAAACTCAGACCCTACTCTCAAACCGGTTACAAAACAGACAAAATACAAAAGAATTGCCACTCATATGATGACTCTACCCACATCTCTCTCAGCATCAGTACTACACCCAGAAGCGTATGCCTCATCTCAGATAACCCAGCTAATTGCTTCAGTTAGTGTATCAGGACTCCTCAAGGCCTGGTGTTCAGGGCAATCATCCTGGTAACTCATCCCTAAAAACTGATTTAAATTACTCATGTCTTGAAGGAGCATTTTGTGGCTTTAGGTTATAGAGCTGCTCAATGCAGGGACCCATGTGCTCATGTACTCATGTTTATCACCAGCAGCACCAAATATGAGTTCTTCAGAAAAGCCTGTAGATTTATTCCCCCAGTGTTGTAAAGCAAGGAAGTTTAACTAATGATGAAAGTTGAGATTGGAAGAAATCAAATGAGTAAATTGCAGTGATATAGAAACTCAGTGGAAGAACATGGATCCCAGTCCTATTCAACATCTTCACTAGAAACTGTTATGATTTCCAAAAGGTGAATGTGAAGTGCCTTGTCTTAGCAAATAATCAATTAACATAAGTAACAGCAGTAATAATTGTGTTCTTTGTGTGCCTCAAATCCCACTAGCTTACCTTCACACATGCCCAGATGGAAATAGGAAAGGTAATAAGCACCAGAAGGAATGAAAAGGAAACCAGGATCCAGCCACATACACAAATTCCTTCCCATCTGTCAGCTATAAAAAAAAATAAAGAAGAGCAGCAATGAATGCAAATTTTGAAGAGTTATCTGAAGGCTGTAGATCCAGCCCAGTGCAATCACAAGGGATTGCAAAATCCACAGAAACTCACTCCCTCTTTCTCCCTTTCATCGCTCACAGAAAGCTGTGAAAGGCCTAACCAAACATCCAACTTCATGGCCCTTCTGTGCAAAAGAATAAAAGGCTCAGAAAGTACATTTTGCACCAGGTAAGAAAGAAGAAAAATGAAAGGCACTGCTAGGTGCTGTGAAAGAAAAATAAATCATTATGTGGAATATCCATGGATACGAATCTGTGTCGGTTTGCCACACCTGGATAAAAAAGATTTAATTAGTATGAAACAGGTAATAAGGAAAATGAAGGGAACTCCTGCTGCCTTTAGATGGGCATTTTGGGGAATACTGATGGACCAGTTCATTCACTGCACCAGAACCTTCAAAATCAGTACTTGCCAAAATGCATGCTCATGAATTTTGAGCAGTTCTCCCACTACATTCAGCTTTTATCTCATTCATCTCTGCATTCACCTCATCCCAAAACTTTGTTATAATGAAATTTCACTCAAATCAAAATCAAAATAATGTAATTATTTTAGTGCCTGAAGGGAAAGCACTGGTGAGTGTTTAAATACTAAAGGTTTAGGAGGCTCTTTGTAAAGAAAGGCTTACCAAGAGCAGCTGTTGTTTGAAGAGAAGAGCAGCTAGAGATGCTGAGGTTCTCAAAGAAGAGGCACAAAAGAGGGCAAGGAGTGAAACAGGACAATCCTGCTACCACAACAAAGTGCTATAAGGTCAATTCAGTATTGCTAAATGCAGAAATGCCTTGGATCAGGAGAGTCATAAGAAAAGCAGAAGCAGCACAGATGTAGGCCAGGTCAGCCCCAAGGGCTGCCTGGCTGCCAGGTTTGGGCCAGAAGAGGATTTTTGCAGGTATGAGCATCAAGAGATAGAAAACCAAATGCCACAGCTTCTTTCCCAACACAGGAGAGAGGAACAAAGGCTCAGAGGTCTCCTCAGAAAACCTCCCCGATGCTGATGAAATGGAAAGATGCAGCATGCTTTGGTTATGTTACTTCATAGGCATAGGGTAGCACTGGGAATTTCTGACATCAAATAAAATTAATATGTAGATAGAAATTGGTAAATAGAAAACAATTCATTTTACACCTTGTGAGAAAAAATCTTGTCGCCCCAGTGAAACATGGTGAGGCTGCCTGATCTGTAAGGCACAAGCTAACAGACCAGCAGAGCAGGACTGACAGGTTTGTGAGAAAAACCCCAGCAGCCCTGGAGGACGAGACACAAGGCAGCCCTCCTGTAGCTCCTTCCTTTATAGATAACTCTGTGCATAGCTGGTCTGTGCCTGCCGGTAATGTTCACTGCAAACCTGAATGTTACCACCAAGCCCTTTGCTGCTTGTGGTTTTGACCATCCTAATTTTGAGAGCCCTGCTGCAGATTTAATGACTCACACATAAATATGTTTGTGTTCAAGACCTAGTTAAAAAAACCCACCATAAATGTTCTTCGATTATCCTGAAGTTTCAAACCATTTAGCCACAAGACAAATCATAGAACCATAGAATCATAGAATAGTTAGGATTGGAAAGGACCTCAAGATCATCAAGTTCCAACACCCCTGCCATGGGCAGGGACACCTCACACTAAACCATATCACCCAAGGCTTCATCCAACCTGGTCTTGAACACTGCCAGGGATGGAGCATTCACTACCTCCCTGGGAAACCCATTCCAGTACCTCACCACCCTAACAGTAAAGAATTTCTTCCTTATATCTAATCTAAACCCCTGCTGTTTAAGTTTCAACCCATTATCCCTTGTCCTATCACTACAGTCCCTAATGAATAGTCCCTCCCCAGCATCCCTGTAGGCCCCCTGAAGATACTGGAAGGTTGCTATGAGGTCTCCATGCAGCCTTCTCTTCTCCAGGCTGAACAGCCCCAACTTTCTCAGCCTGTCTTCATATGGGAGATGCTCCAGTCCCATGATCATCCTCGTGGCCTCCTCTGGACTTGTTCCAACAGTTCCATGTCCTTTTTATGGTGAGGACACCAGAACTGAACACAATACTTCAAGTGAGGTCTCACAAGAGCAGAGTAGAGGGGCAGGAGCAGACTAGAGGGGCAGGATCACCTCCTTTGACCTGCTGGTCACACTCCTTTTGATGCAGCCCAGCATACGGTTGGTTTCTGGGCTGTGAGCGCACACTGCTGGCTCATGTTCATTTTCTCATTGACCAACACCCCCAGGTTCTTCTTCACAGGGCTGTTCTAAATCCCTTCTCTGCCCAACCTGTAGCTGTGCCTGGGATTGCTCCCACCCAGGTGTAGGTCCTTGCACTTGGCATGGTTAAACTTCATGAGGTTGGCATCAGCCCACCTCACAAGTGTGTCAAGGTCCCTCTGGATGGCATTCCTTCCCTCTAGCATATCAACCGAACCACACAGCTTGGTGTTATCAGCAAACTTGCTGAGAGCGCACTCAATCCCACTGTCCATGTCAGCGACAACGATGTAGAACAAGACTGGTCCCAACACCGATCGCTGAGGGACACCACTCGTTACTGGTCTCCAGCTGGACATGGAGCCATTGACCACAACTCTTTGAGTGCGAGCATCCAGCCAGTTCTTTATCCACCCAGTGGTCCACCTATCAAATTGATGACACTCCAATTTAGAGACAAGGATGCTGTGTGGGACAGTGTCGAACGCTTCACACAAGTCCAGGTAGATGACATCAACTGCTCCACCCCTGTCCATCAATTCCTTAGCCCCGTCATAGAAGGCCACCAAACTGGTCAGGCAGGATTTTCCCCTAGTGAAGCCATGCTGGCTGTCACCAAGCACCTTGGTGTTTTTCATGTGCCCTAGCATGCCTTCCAGGAGAATCTGCTCCAAGATTTTGCCAGGCACAGAGGTGAGACTGACTGGGCTGTAATTCCCTGGGTCATCCATTTTCCCCTTCTTGAAAATGGGGGTTATATTTCCCTTTTTCCAGTCATCAGGAACTTCACCTGACTGCCATGCTCTTTCAAATATGATGGCCAGTGGCTTTGCAACTTCATTCGCCAGCTCCTTCAGGACCCACGGATGGATTTCATCAGGTCCCATGGACTTGTGTACATTCAGGTTCTTAAGATGGTCTCGAACCAGATCCTCATGTACAGTGGGCCCAAGGCCTAAGTTTTCACAGTCCCTGCGTCTGCCCTCCAAGACCCGGGTGCTGCGGTCAGAGCCTTTGCCAGTGAAGACCGAGGCAAAGAAGTCATTCAGAACCTCAGCCTTCTCCAAGTCCAGTTCTCCCAAAAGCTTCCGGAGGGGGCCTACATTGTCCTTAGTCTGCTTTTTAGCCGCTACATACCTATAAAATCCCTTCCTATTATCTTTAACATCCGTTGCCAAGTTTAGCTCCAATTGGGCCTTAGCTTTCCGAACTTGGTCCCTAACTACCCTGACAACATCCCTGTATTCATTCCAGGCTACCTGTCCTTGTTTCCACCTTTTATAAGCCTCTTTTTTCTTGTGAATTTTCCTCAGCAGCTCCTTAGCCATCCAAGGAGGTCTCCTGGCCCTCCTGCTGCACTTCCTTCTGGTTGGGATGCAACACTCCTGAGCTTGTAGCAGGTGATCCTTGAATGTTAACCAAGAGTCTTGGGCCCCCCCTGTCCTCTAGGGCTATATCCCATGGAACCTTGCTAAGCAGGTTCCTGAAGAGGCCAAAGTCTGCTCTCTTGAAGTCCAGGGCAGTGAGAATAAAAGACCCTAGGAAAACACAATAGTGTAGAATAAGGACACTTGTAAGATTTAGTTCCCTTTTTCTTGAAATGCTCAACATGTTACATCATCAACACACGATATAGAAAATCACAATATGTGTGTCAAATCTGAAGAGCAAATTAAAAGCTCATGTTGAAGTTGTCTTGTGAAGAATGTGAAGAACTCTGGGCAAATACCTCCCAAGTCTCCCAGAGCAATGAAGAGATGGAGCAGACTCAGCCTCTTTTAACCACTAAACCTCCTGCTTCCTACAAGCACCCGAATCAGTCCTGCTGAGACTCATGCTTGTCCCATCACACTATCCATACTTATGGCCAGGCAGTACAGTGAAAACAGCACGCATTGCCAGCAATAACTAGATCTGGCATCAGTTCTGTTGCTTGAAGAGAGCAACAGATGTTCCATCACACAAATCCAAACAGAACAAGTCTTTTTGGGGGGCTGGAAAATTCTTATACCTTTTTCTAACTTATATTTTCCCCTTTCCACCCCATCGCTACATACAGAAGTGTATCAATAGCTGAATCAGCCATTTTAGTCCCTGAGGTTATTTTGCCCAAAGGAGATGCTGATGCATGGTGGCACAGCAGAATGAGGCAATTTAGCTTCACCCACAAAGGCAGATTCTGAATTTTCCTCTACAGCCCATGTCTGAGACATGAGGAATGCCTGGGATCAAATCACCTTTTTTTGTTTGTTTGTTTGTTTGGTTAGTTTTGCTCCTTTTTATAGAGAAAACACACACACAAAGTGAGGCTTACCAATTAGATGCTCTGTCTTGTTTTCCTTGGATTCCCCTTTCTGGGGATCCATCACATTTGAGGGAAGCTCTGATCCCCTCACAGATGAGACAGCAGCACACCTCAAAGCCTCACATTGCTCATGTGAAGTGCTGAAGTGAGAAGCAGGGTGAAAGAAGGAAAAATCCCCACCTGTATGAGAGCCCTCTGGGAGTGAGTTACCCTGGTGAGGAGGGGGTGTTTACAAAAACAGTCTTGTGGATAAGGGTTGTCTCTGATGTAACTCCGTGCTCTTCTGTGGCTTTCTTCTTGTCCCAGCTGCTTTAGACCCCACAAAATGCAAGTCAGAAATTATTTCTATGAATCAGTGATACTCGTCACCAGAGAGAAAAAACAAGAACAAGATAAAACACAAAGAGAAAATAAAGAGTAAAGTTCCTATGAGGACTGGCTGAGGAAACTGCAGTTGTTTAGCTCGGAGAAAAGAAGGCTGAGGAGCAACATTAGAATTCTGTGGTTCTATGTTTTACTCTCTACAACTACCTGAAAGGACTCTTTTCCCAAGCAGTAAGTGATAGGACAAAAGGAAATGGCCTCAAGTTGCACCAGAGGAGGTTTGGATTGGCTATCAGGAAAAATTTTTTCACCAAAAGGGTTGTCAACCATTGGAATAGGCTACCGAGGGAAGAGGTCAAGTCTCTCCTTCATCCCTGGAGGTACTTAAAAGGTGTGTGGAGGTACTTTGGGACACGGTTTAGTGATAGACTTGGCAGTGCTGGGTTAACTGTTGGACTCCATGATCTTAGAAGTCTTTTCCAACCTAGTCAATCTATGATTCTATAAAGGCAAAGGGTACGGATTGAGTACTGCTCCTCTGCTGTACACCTCTTAAAAATAGGGCTCAACTACTGTTCAGATCTCAAACACTAGCAACGTAACTAATCCTCCAGTTGAAGTCCCTGTGCCACACAGAATAGCTCATCCCACATTTCTTGATACTGTCCATCACTACAGGCTGAACCCCACTGTGTTAGATCTAAAAAATACAGTAGAAGCATTTTAGCTCCAAAGTCTTAAATCTTTTTCCCCAGATATTTTCCAGAAAACACTTTTTAATACTGACAAACCAACCACAACATTTCAGACTAAGCATTTCCAAAGGCTGCAGCAACAGGCAGCAGCTTTCTTAAAAGACACAAATCCGTTGCTTGTTACTTGAGAAAAAAACGATAGGCAGCTTTCAATATGTAATTTTTGAGTTTGATGTATAGCTGATTTGATGATATAGCTGTTTTCTGTGGGCATCCATCATCTAAATTATGTTTGAAGATCGGGCTCCAGCTTCATTTCACTTAAGTCTTCATCCCTGCCGGTATTGACATTGGTCCCAGATGGGTCATTCAAAGCCAATTGCTTCCCTGAGAATCCTTTCTCAGCTTCATAAAAGAGAAATCTACACCCCTGAATGCATGTTTTAAATCATTGTGAAAACTATAACAACAAGCAGCTTGCAACACTGGGATTACCATGCTTACTGCAATACCATCCCAAATACGTGACAATATCCATTTGAAGGCATTTGTAGCATTATCTTAATTATTGGGCTTCTCAGGCTGAGCTGCACAATCAAACCTGTTCAGAGCAGATGCCTACTAGGAGGGCAGCAAGGGCAAACAGAAGAAAGATATGCTTTAGAAAAATGGCTTTAATTATTGCAGAAGCAAAACCATCATATGCAAAACTACCCCAACATTTGTATTTTAAAGAAACTCGGTTTTATTGAAGATATTTTTTTCCAAGCATTTGAATAACAATCTACACAGGTACTTATATAGATGAACAAAACATATTACAATCTAACAGAAATAATTTCTCCCTGCTGTTTACTGAGAATTCTCTGATGTGCCTGTAAATAAAGCCCTTGAGAGGTGACTAAAGCAGATGGTGTTTTTCTTTTACATTCAGGAACATTGTTGTATTGGTTTCTCTGTGTTAACTTAAGCTGCACCTTACGATACAGGGGTAACCAATGTACAGGGGGGTAATACAGAGAAATTGTATAAGGGGGTTAAAGGAATTCCTTTGCTTAAACAAAAGTATTGTCTGTCCTAAGTACCTGCCATTGCCATCTTGCCAAGGCACTGACTACTGATGAGGGGGAGAAGCAGATGCTTAGTTCTACTGATTAAGGGACAAAAGCAGATGCTTAGTTCTACTGGTAAGGACAAAAGCAGATGTTTGGTTCTACTGAGAAGCGGTGGAGAAGCAGACTGGCACCAACTAAACCCTAAAGCTATCTGTGAAGATTAAAAGATGAAAAGTTTAAGAAGAGGAAGACTCATTTATTTCATCTTGAAGACCCCTACCCACAAGAGGAAGACTCATTTACTTCATCCTGAGACCCCTGCCCATGACAAGAAGGGGCACTGCGCAGGCGCAAAGGACCTTCTAGCTCATAATACGAAGTGGGGATAGATAATAAATATGTATAGGCATATCGAGTAACCTAATGCATATGTATACCTTAAGAGAATAAATGTAAAGGGAGAACCACCCTGAGGGGTGCATACTTTGGAGGAGCCATCCCCATGCACCTCAGCGCTGAATAAAAGCATACCTACTTTACAACTTTAACGAGTTCACAACTCTTCAAGATGAAGTAAACATCTGCTTTTGTCCTTACCAGTAGAACTAAGCATCTGCTTCTCCCCCTCATCAGTAGTCAATGCCTTGGCATGTTAGATACTTAGGACAGACAATACTTTTGTTTAAGCAAAGGAATTCCTTTAACCCCTTTGTACAATTTCTCTGTATTACTCCCCTGTGCATTGGTTACCCCTGTATCACTTAATTCCCGTTTCAAAAATTCAAAAAGTCAAAGGTAGGGCCATCTTAATCCTTTCTCCTTGGGGTTACACTGGGGCATGTGGATAACTCGCCACTGATTCGGAGAAGACTCCATGAACTAACTCGCCAACAGAGTTTCAAGTTGACCAGCAGGTATTCTTTATTGCGGCGCCGGGAGACACGGGGGATAGCTCCTCCTAACGTGTATCCACGTATTGCTCTACAGGCCATCCTTATATGGTCACTGGGAATATTACATCATTTCCAGAAAGGTTCCCGCATTCATACAAAAATGTGATGGTAGTCTTTAAGGGTCGTTTACTTTTCCCAGCTTAATTAACATTACAGACATAGCAATCATCCCGTCCTTTTACTTATCAGCTAGTTTAAGCGCTCCCATCCAGGCCATCAGCTAGTCCCAGATACTCCCCACCCCCAGGTCCTGTTCTTCCATTCTACTTTTCTCACACCTTTTGTACTAAGGTTCTGAGGACCTGAAACTATGTCAACTACCTTCAGGCACCACGGTTATTTTCCATTACAAAGCCATCAAACTTATCATTACTAAGAACTGATTATATTTTGTGCTTTTGTGCCTCCTTGTATCACCACAAAACACTCAGAGAAGAATATACACGAGCACTCTGGAGCAAAGCAGTTTACAGGCTGCAAGTTCACTTGTGCTGAAGAGCCTGGCACAGCCCAGTGTCAGAGCAGTACCACAGAGAAAACCAGTTCGAGACCAATGCCACTCCAGGAGGGCCCATTTAGAAGTAACATAAGATGAATGTGGCTCGAGTCACCAGCAGTTCAGCTATTTCTGCAGCATGCTGATGCAGCTAGCCTTCAATTTCTATTCTGAAAGTAGACTGAAGGCTCAGTCTGCATGGTGATTAGGTGTTTGCCTGTAAGGAGGCCATTCTCAAGCACTTCTCTGCACCAACTGCTACATTTGTGAATGGCACCAGTCCTTCAGACAAGAGGATCCTTTAGATTTCCTTTTCTCTAAAGTAGGCAGTTGCTCCCTTTTATCATCCAGTTGCAAAGACTTATCCTACAGACCAAGCACCCCCCACTTCAAAGTTTGTTAAAAGCAGAATAGGGATTCTTACAGCCATTCCTAAACAGTGTCAATCTCAAAGGTATCAAAGAAGTCATCAGGCAGTCCTCACATGGAATTTGCATATAACAAAGTTGTAGGTTTCAGTTTGCCTTTTTCTGACCCTTTTAGGCCAGTACTACTTTCCTTCCCATACACTATGCTTTAGTCATTTCCTAAAGATTTTTCAGCCTGGTCCTTTCCTGGCCCTTAATTCTGCCCCCAGATACTGGCCTATTTGCTTCAGGCTCATCATTCCTCTCCCCAGTTCAAAATTTAGAAAGGACAGGACACAGAGTAGATTAACAATACCACCCTATTGCTCCTCATTAAAAATTAACAATACACACATTGCTCCTCCTCCTTGTGGGAATGGCATCAGCTTTCAATAGCTGAAGATGGGGAGATACCAGAAGGCACCCATTAGGCTACACTTCACTAGAGCATAAGTAAATGAGAGACAAAAGGATTACTCCTGTCTCAATCCAGAAACGAAGGCAATTTGCAAGGTAAGAACATTCACACCATAGCAAGTTTCCTTCCAGGCCCAGCCAAACACAACACTCACAAATCAGAGGAAGAATCAGACAGAAGATTGCTCTGTTTTTGTCATACTCACAACAGCTGCAATTAAAGTACTTGAAAGAAATATTGAAACTTGTATGCAAACGCAAACCCAGTACGTACTTAGTTGTTCCAAACAAAGATTTTATTTCCAAGAACATTTCACTCCACCTTATCTTTGCCACCTGTCAACATAGCTGAAATATAGCAGTAATAACAACTTTAACAACGACACTTCATAGTCCAGAATCAAAAGTCACACAGCAACTTCTCCTTCCCAGCACATGCCTAGTGTAAGATCCATCCTGGTTTGTCGTAGAAGCAGACTTTTCCTTGGCTTTTTAAAAATGGTGCTCAAGTAAGCATGAAAGAGATCAGGACAAATCACCCCCTTCAGAAATCCCAAGGCTGGGTCACAAGAGTTTGCTGCAATGCAGAACATAGACCTTATTCCTGAAGAGAAAAAAAAATAATACAACACAACTTTACATCAGGATAAATGCTTAAGAAATTGAAACTTACCTTAATCCTAACCACTGGAAAGTTCAATTTACAAAATCCTGCTCAGTATGATTCACTAAGAACCAGAGAGCCTATTCTAGACACAAAAAACAAGAGACTTTGATGCTTCTTAACCTATTTGTTCACTTGTCTGACACTGTTAACATGCTTCTATGTAGAACTGCACCAGCTGTGTATGAAATACTCTTTTTTTTATAGGTAAAGTGGCTAGACACCACTTAGCAAGTAGATTGTTCCTGGAGAAGAGCATTCAATGCAGTAGATAGACATTACTTCTCACCTGTTTTCATTTGGAGAAACAGGGCTTCACAGTCTCAGGTATCTTCGAGCTGTCTAATGTTCAGACAGAAAAAACAACCCACACCCCATGACCATTCTACAGATGCTCAATTTTCAGAAACACATGTAGAAAATGCTTAGTTTTTGATAAAGCACTGTATAACAGCTGGTATCTGGTACTTGCTTTTGACTACAAAGTGATGCGAATTAGTTCAAACTTCAATTGCTTGATGGGGAAACCAGGAATCAAATTGAAGATCAAACTCAGCACCTCAGTAAGGTTACAAAATGCTTAATGACTTCTACATTCACATCTATGGGACAAAACCCAATTTGCCCTTAAGAACATACTTTTTTTTTCTTCCTTCTCCAATTTATCTACAAATCTAGAAAGAACAAGCCATGAAAAGAATGAAAAGGGAAATGATGGTAGAGATTCTTTTTCCACAGATTTCTGGAGTCAAGATATAAGGCACTGATTTTAAAAGTAGTTCAGAGTGGAGAATCACTAGAATTAAACCGGCTTCAGAAAATAAAGTCAAAGTGCAATACATTTTTACCTTTAAAGTAATATATAAATTTGATGATTAAAATGAAAGAATACCAAATCACTGACAAAGTATCGAGGACACTGTCTAGTATTTTTTTTTATCTGAACATGTCATAAATATGCTTCTATAGCCAGTCTTTAGGAAAACAATTTTATAATTCAATATACAATCCTGCATCAGAAAGAAACAGCATAAGGAAGAACAAACATTAGGAAGTGTCTTAGGAAAACCAAGTTTATTCATTTGTCTTTTAGGCAACTACGTAAATAGCGAACAAAGCCTTTTCGCCATGACTGTAAACTTTTATTTAAAAAAAATGTGTTAAAAACCAGTACAGGAATTTCCATTAATGTTCTAAAAAAGTTTGTTCACATCTGGAAAGAAAATACATTAGCAACAACTCCCAGCAGAATTAATCTTTAAAAAAGTAAAACTCTAGGTGCAGAGCTTTTCTACAGTATAGTATCCTCTACATTTTAATTTAACCACAGGATTGAATATCATTCATTTCTATTGGCTCTAGAACATGAACAAGAGTTTATCTTAAATAGATGATATTCAATGTGTTACACGCTGCCATAGGTGCTAACATTATTAGAAGAGTGCACAACTGAATTTCACTAACAAAGCAAGACCTTTCTATATGCTGCATCATAACCCTTCCTAACCAATACAGTTAATTTAGCTATATGCCTTTAAAATCACATACGTTTTCCAAGGAAAAATACTAAAAAAATCCATGGTCCAAATTCTGCTCTCGCTTATATTCACAGGATAAATTAAGCACCATCGAGTTGTGTGTTTTAGCCAAAAAGCATAGAGAACCAGTTCATTTATGAGTATAAGGGAGAGAAGAACTTGAACCATGTCTGTAAACATTCACAAAAGTCTGCAGTCAAAAGTGCTGGATAGGTGGCCTATCCGCAGTACAATTATTTAATTCATAGAGAGGTGTGGGAGCAGAGAGAATGTTATGGAACATTTATTTTTGAGGCAAATAAAAATGTTTTGATGTACTTTGGAAAGACATATTCTCAGCTAGCTAAACCATACTCCAGTAAAACAGAATACACTTCTACCCAAATACAGTACAGCATCATTTCCTAGCTCTCCTATTCAGATTCAGACAAAGGAGTACTCAATTCAGCAGCAAGCCCATGACAGTATTTTGAAGCATAAGAAAATCTCCACACCCCCCCGATATAGCCTCTCCTTAACATACTGGTGATGGTAACAGGAGATCCTCACATACACGAATTAAAAAATCCAAAGAACCATAAACTGACCTTGATCTATGCACACACAAGAAGTGTGCATCTAGATGAAAGATCATCTACATCTTTAAGAATCTAGTTTCAGTCTAGATCTCATTCTATATTAACCACATATACCATACAAAACATAACAGGATAGGTGCTTACACACACTATTAATAAAGTATACTTGTTCTCCCATTCAGCTTAACAGCCACTTGTTCTATTTACATAAGCATCTGTTTGAATGTTCCTGATCCTGTACAACACCAAACATTCATCTCATAAGCTACAAGAAGAGCCAATGATACTCAGCAATTCACAGGATCAGACCCTGAATCAATTTAATGCAATCAAAGACATCTGACATAGCCTCCTGAAATCATTTTACTCTTGTGTTTTCCCTCCCTCTTTCCCCAATTCAGACCATGCTCCCACTAACGTTGAGACAGCTTCCAGAGTGAACAGGATCAGGCTCTGTCAAGCAACCACTGCAGTCTTTAAAATGTGTGGTTATCTTATTGCCATCCACTCTGGGGTAGACTTGTCTGCAATGAAAATGGTGTTCCTGGTGCTGATGGATAGTTAGCAAACCCTTCAGGCTGAGTTGGATAGTTCTCCAGAGCAGAAGCAGAATGTGCCTTCAAGGAAGAGAAGAAGTTAGGAAACAGCATTGATAAAAACAAAGAAACAAACAAAAATCGAAATTAAGCAAAATTTCAGGCACAATACCAGTCCTAGTCAAGCCAAACCAGAGTATAATCTCAGGTATGCAAAGAACAGAGATGAGCAATGCACTATATGCAGATGTTAAACTTTAGAGCAACAATTGTGCTGAAATACCACAGAATGAGGAAAGAAACTGGATTAAGAGAAAACATGAAGAAAGCATTAATGGCATTTATGTTCCACTGAAGGGCACACTGGATGATCTGGAAGGCATAGCTTAATCAGGAGCTGTGGTATTTCACCAACTCTGTACTTTATATTCACTGCTTGAATAGCTGTTAATTTTAGTGACTGGAACTTGTGAACAAGAAAACTGATGTTTCTTCAATGCAATCTGGATACATTGATTTCTACAGAATAAATCAATTCCTGAGCTACAAAAGCAGTGTGGTCTAGGCAAAGATTTTTTTTTCCCAATCTATTTCCCCTGATACTCAAAAGATACCTGACAATACTCTGCATACTGAACAGTACTTAGACACATGTTCAATTTAAAATAAATAAATAAATAAATAGAATTGATGGATCACAGAAGAGAGAAAACATTAATTCAAGATGCTCAACTGCCTCTTTTAGTATTTTGTAGAGGACAAATTTCCTACCAGACTCTTTAATCCATACAGTGGCCATTTTTTATAAAAGGCAAAGTAAACATCTAAATACAAACTCTAATGATAGTTTCAGTTAAGCTTTGGAGGTTGAAGAGTGAAACAAGTTCTTACATGGACAAGAAATGATGAAACTACACACCACCTAAAGCCACCTCAAGATTATTACAATTGTATTTGTGGGAACTATCAAGAGAGGTACAACCACAGTAGCCACAAATTCATGACAATCTGACTGCATGTGTAGGGAGGCATGCAATTCACAGCAAAGTGGTTTTCCACAGAAATCTTTAAGTATTAAAATGTCAGACTGGAACCGAGCACAAATTTTGCAACTACATGATCAGCTCATCAGACTTAATGCAAACCTACAAAAATTTCACTTGCATGCCTTTTCTTTTACAAAGTTTTTTCATTTTACATTTTTTTTCCTTTTACGAAGTTTTCAAAATGGGTTTAATCCTGCTTGTAACATCCAGAAGCACTGTACATCATCCTTGGGTAAGAAGTTAATATGAGTTGTTCTTTATCATCATCCTTGTATCAGTTCTCAAACAGGTTGGGGGTTTTAATCATTTTCTGACTTAAACTAATTCCAAGAAGTTAACGCTTAAGTACATGCTCAAATGATTACTGGAAGCAAAACAGCTTTAATAAATGGGCACATTACCTGTAGTAGTGCTGACTGTGCAGCCGCACTATGCTGCAGTTCCTGTAAGGAAGACTGTGCGGCACTTTGGGGAAAGCCAGGGATACCAGGGAGAGATAAAAGACCAGGAAAAACTGCATTTCCTGGTGTCTGCAGTCCAGAAGTCAAGCTGAAAGAATATCAAGATGCAGCTATTATTAGGAACATCTGCATCATGTTTTATCTTAGACTACTTTCTCTATAAGCTTGTGTCTGTATCAGTCAAAAGTGCCTCCTTTTCTAAACCTCATCAAGGCCAGAATTTCCAAACAGAAACCCAGTCTCTACCCACCTACAAATTATTCATGCACAAACCAAGACTGTCTAGAGCACACCTAAGAAGGGAACTCAAAAATTTCTGTACCTTGACTGTGCCTACAATTTGCACACAAAAAAATCTTCAGACAAAAATTAATGCTGAATAGTTCCTCAAAACATAGGATCATCTGAGATATTGTCTGCTATTACCTGAATATGTCAACAGATGCCCACGTGGAACCCACTCTTGTAAAAACCTAGGAGGTGCCAAGTATCTTTATCTGAGAAATGAAATCACTCAGCACCTCAATGGATTAGTCTGTTGCAACAGGGACTACTGAGGACAGCCTACATTGTAATTATGCTCTCAGTTTCTAACGACAGGTGGAAAACTATTGGTGAACTTGCTTAAAAATTGACTGTAATTATTTACTACGAGTGAAAATAATGTCTATGTCTAAGGTAAAATTGGTGGTGTGCTCAAGAGAAAAAGAAATGATTATGACCTCCTTCAGAAACAGAAACATACCCAGCCTGTGCAACAAGTGCAGAGTTGAAGTTTGAGCTAAAGGCCGAGGCAAACCCTGGCAGGACCGGAGCCGGAGATGGGGCTGTGGCAGCTGCCGGCAATGGTGCAACTGCTGCTACTGCAGAAGATGCCTGGAGGCCAGGGAAAGAAGGGAGAGCAGGAGTGACAGAGGGTGTGTTAGAGACAGGAAAACCAGGAAAGGATGGGTTTGATGATCCCAGAGGTCCCTGAGCAACAGAAAAAAGGGAAGGGACGGCACTGGACAAGTTAAGCGAGAAGGGTGGAGCAGAGACTGTTGCTGAGGCAGCAAGTTCTGAGAGTACTGCGGCAGTGGAACTCACATGAGGGGCAGACACAGCTGAGGCAGTTGTAGACGGAGTAGCTAACAAAGACCCTGGGAGAGTGACGGGTGGCGTAAGTGCTGGATTACCAGTAAAAGCAAAGTTACTGGTTAGAGATGTAAAAGGAGGAAGTCCATTGAACACAGGGGCAATGGGAGCAGAGGAGCCATGTGAGGCAAGGGAAATGGAAGACAGAGAACTGGAACTGTTTAGAGGAGCACTCAAAGAAGAGAGACCTGATAGCACTGGATTCAGGGAACTGGGTAAACTGACTGGCACTGAAGCTGCTGAGGTGTATGCACGCCCAAGTGCTGACAGTCCTATAGTGCCATGAGAAGGGCTGGCCGAATGAGAAGGACCTTTGAAGGCTGAGAGGGTAGGACTTATGGGCTCTGTTTTGACCATAACTGGGATACTTGTGGCAGCTGTGGCTGCTGAGGGCTGCTGATCAGGATTAGCAGGGCTTGCGCCATGCAAGAGGGAGGCTGATGAGCCACAGTTGACTGGCATAATCGATGGTGAAGTGGTTAAAGGTGACTGTGCAGACAATGCTGGAGGAGTGGAACTGGAATTGGTTACAGATGGGGATGGAAGACCTGGAAAAATGGCCAGCCCGGGTGTGGAAGAACGCTGTGAAGTGGGGGTGGCTGATGGGGTGTAACATTTGACAGAGGAAGTGGGAGGGTCAGAGCTCTGATTAGCAAGAGCAGATAAAGAAGCAAGTTCACTTGTCATAGCAGAAGGTAAAGCAGATGAATTAATTAATGAAGTGTCATTTGATGTCAGAAATCCCTTTAAGACAGACAAAATTGGGTTAGGCAAGCTAAGCGAACCAGGAATGGTAGTGGCAGGAGAATTAGCAATTGTGGATGGAACAGGATTTGAAATCCCTTGGGCATTGGGTGGCAAAGACAAAGGGAGGCCTGCAAATACTGATGACAATGAAGCAGGATTATTAGCAGAAGCAATTGAAGAGGTTGCAGACAATGGGAGGCCAGCAAATGGTGCAGTAGCAGATGCGAAAGCTTCACTAGGTGCAGGTGTAGTGCACGGTGTGGAAGAACCTTGCGGAGCTGGTGTAGCAGTGGGTATAGAAGCCAGCCCAGAAAAAACTGCAGGAATAGGGGTAGAGGTTGCATTGTGAACAGATGTGACAGGAACACCAGGCAATGAAAGGGATCTGATGACAGTAGGGGTTGAGGTGGATGGCTGAGATGTATGGATGGAAGAGGAGATCTGTCCTGGGAAAACAGGAAGGACAGGGGTAGACATGTTCATCCCAGAGATGAGTGGAGTTGCGGGTGCTAACGGATGGCTTATTGCCTTGACAGGTGATGGGGTAGGGACTGGAGTAGCAGCAGGTGTTGAAGGGTTAGAACCATGAGGAGTAAAGAGCTGATTCGCTTGTGCAGAAAAAGCTGCAAAGAAACAAAACTGTTAAGAATACTTGAAACTTCAGAAATACTTGAAATCAACACAAACATATTATATAGCATTTCAAAATATGATACACAGGCAATAGCTAACAATGTCTGCTTATGAATAATGAACACGGGAGCCTACGAAAACACAACAAAAAGGTACGTACAAACACATCACACAAGTTGTACAGCACTTAGGCTACCACTGCGCTTCAAAACACTTTGTGACATCTACTACCTCTTCATGACCTCATGCAAGACAGTTAAGACACTTGTAAGAGTGTCTAAGTGACACAGGTAAACACCCTCCCTCTGGTCCCTAACATCTGGCAGTACCCAAAACAGATCTAATATTCCACAAGTATCAAATCACCTGGGCTCCTCTGCATCGACTCTCACTGAAGGTCAGAATTTCCTTCAGAAACAGTTAATTCAATGTATTGTTATTTCAGAGAAGTTTAGTCAACAGCTGAAGAAAGCTGATTTCAGGTGCTGGTATTTTTCTTTCCTTCAAAATCAGGTCATTCTCTTCACTGTGTTTCCTTCAGATTTAGACTCTTAAGAAGGTACACTTTTAAATTCATGTATCACGCTACAAATATTAAACTAACATTGGCACTTGACCTTATCAAGAAATATTTCTGTAAGTCCTTAGTCAGGTGTCTGTAATCGAGGCAAGCACCTGCCACTAGGAATATCAGCATATATCAACCCTACAAAAAGTAAGTTAGAGGCATCAGACAAGCTGGAGAAAAACAGTCAGACAGTCTGCAAATGGGGATATGGAGGTTAATGGAAAGCTACACTTATGAACACTGTCAAGAGCCTAGATATGCCTCTCTCTATTTTCCTATGGAATATGCATGTGTAAATTAATAATTCATCTCAAACAACCCTCATGCTTTGTTTTACTTTTCGAATAATCTGCTCAACAGTAAGCAAATCACTGACCCAACCAAACTCATCACCCTCAACTCTGTAACAGCTTAGATTCCTTTCTTGCCCAAATTCTATATCTGCACACACACACACAAAAATGGAATCTTTAAGCTCATGACAAACTCCTGTTTTATGTATCTTGAAAATCTAAAACTAGTAAGTTTGCAAACTACTTCTTTTTACACATTACTTTCCAAAACCCTAAACCAATTGATCAGCTCTGGATTCTGTTCTTTCCTCATCCTGTTTCCAAGCTGAAGACTCTCCTAGAGATCACAGTTAAGATAATCACCAGAGAAATACATCTGCAATAGAACTCAGAGCTGTTACTGAATTTCTCCTCCTAAGTGATGGTTTTATTCCTTACACTATATTCATTTAGCTGTACAAACTATACCGTAAACATATGTACACTTAAAGGGGTATATATGAATAAAGGGATTCTCTGAAGTAGCAACATATCAGTAGGACCTTCCCTGGGCATAGAGAAGAAAAGACAAAACATATATATATTTGCCTATAAGCATTTACAGAAGATAAACTTATCACAGCCATTTAATCCATTTTAGGTATTTGTTAATATGCCTGACTCAATAGCAGATACTCAGTTTCTATTTGTCCAATCTAACAAAGTATTATCAAAGCCTTTAAATAAATAGTTCATAATGGGATTTATTATGATTTGCACTAAGTGTACAAAGCATACAAAGAACCACACAAATAAGAGACAAAAAAAGCCAACAACAAACAACCTCTAAAAAAATAACAACCAAAAAAGCATGAGTCTCTCTTCCACAGAAACTATTGGATTTTAAAGGGTAAGACAGAAGTGCAGGTGGACTTAGTTGAACAGTCCAGGATAAGACATTCTACACATGTATTTCAACAAACCATAAAGAATCTGTCCTTCTCATATTCCTAACTTGCCACTGAAACTAATATATGAAATGAAAACATGAATGAGTTTTTAAATAATGTCCTGAGTTTTAACAACTGCAAAGATAATTGATGAAGTGTTTCAGTGCATTACATGGTAAAGCTTATTTTGATTTAGTTTATTTTACATTATTTCTTACAGGCTATATGCTGAAGAATATAAAACTTTAATGAGGTAACACAGAAAGCTTAATTTTAATGCTTCAATGCTTCTAAGTGCCAAATGCCCAAGATGATTTTATTTCTCCACTCTCAAAGGATCCTATTCCACCAGTAATTAAATACTCAGAGGATTATGGAAATCCCATCAAACAAACAAGCTGTTTACATTATCTGAACAAATGACAAAGATAAAATCAACATAAACATCCCCATGTGGATTTGCAATTTACCTTGATTTTGGGAAGGTTTTGCCTGGCTAGAAAGGTCCTCATTTTCTAAACAGAGAACAACAGCTTGTTATTTAAAAGCAAACAGAACTCCAGCAGTGTATGATCCACTCACAACAATGAATTAGAAAAAAAATATCATCAACATTTTTAAAGGTATGCATACTTTACCTGATACCACCTGATTAGCAGTGTATGGCTGAGGAGCTGGTAAGCCTGGAGCTATGACATTAGCCATTGGAACTAATCCAGCATTGTTGTAAGCACCTAAAATATCAAACGCAATTCACATCTCAGTCATCAGAAGGATCCATATCTAAATGAACCAGAAAGTGTCTTTTCCTTTAAAACAATATTTTCAAGATTGTAAGACATTCCTTCACCAAAAAGCTATACCAGCATCACATGCTGGATGCTGGCTTTTGCACATGTCTGTCTGAATGACCTGCATTATGATCCAAATTTTAATAAGGGCAGTGCTCTTGAAAAAGACTGAAAAAGTCAGGTTTCAATTGCTTTCAAATCCTTTTTGCTTGAAAAACTCAAAAGGGAGGAGTGATTCAGTGTGTCTGCTGCATCATCTGCTCTTTTTCTGTTTCTGGCTTAAAGGCTGTTGCAACTCATCCTTTAACATTAAAGCCAAACAAAAAACCAAACACACACCATGTCTGGCCCTCCAACACTAAAGTCAGAAATTTTAGAGAAAAATGTCCCATCTCAAATACTTAGTCTATCATTCTTGAATATTTCTTTAACTGCTAAGAAATTCAAATGGACTAGCAAGTCATTTTAATGTAAAATACATGTAAAATATTGTACTTGAATTTCTGTTTCATGAGGAAAAGGTAGTACTTGAGCAATACTTTAAGTGCTTCTGATTTCACAGTTTCATAATAGTCCAGGTTAATTATAAGATTTCTTGCCTGACAACTCTTGGCTGAAAACCGGTAAACTAACAATCACTGTGTCATCCAGGAAGGAAATGTTAAACCAACACACTAAGAGTCAGAAAACAGAACATCATTCTGACCATTGCTTGAAAACAATCACATTCAACAGTTTCAGGTCAGATTCTGCAATCTCAGTAAACACATTTATTATATATCAATATATCATCAGTTCTGAGTTCTGTGGCCTCAAGGTTTCTTTTAAGAAAATATGTTGCAGTCTGGTAACACCCAAAACATCAAAAGCCACTTCATATCCTAAAATGTAATAACACATCCAGTCACAGGGCAAATTTTGTGCCTAACTTACTTTGGATAGGATTTATTTAACATAAATTTGAGCTAGTCTGCAATTTCCTGTACACTTCCCCGGGACCAAGTCATCTGTAGGGTACAAATCATCATACTTACTTTAGACACTAGTAGCACCCATTTTTCCAAACTGACTATAGAGAGACTTGCAGACATCTAGTTGGTTAGATGACTCGCCTTCTACATGCATGCCAAGAGCTCTAGCACATTTTCTTATCAAATACCTTAAAAACTTCCTGAAATCTCTAACATCAATGAAAAGCAAACTTCCTAACCAGAGCACTCCTCGTTTTGCAGTACTGAATTGCAAGATTAGGAAAAGCTTTCAGCAGCTGGTTAAAAAGACCAGAGTCTGACTATGTAAGTACTCCAACCTTTGTCTCCACAGAACTGACCATTGCCTTGCTCACTTCCAAAAATACCTGGAATCAAAAAACTGATGCACAAGGGAAAGAGAGAAGAGTTTCTGAAGAAAGACCCAATCTTCCCTAAGGTACAGGGCTAGGAATAGCCAGATCAAACACAGGAAAAGGCAATTTAAATTTGCATACCTGAACATTTCTTTTAGGAAACTTTTCTCTCCATTGTGATGGAGACACTGTAATGCTGAAGGCAACTGAGAAAGAAATTACCCCTTAACTGAGAAGCAGATTACTGTCCTTCAGGAAGCTCCTACTTATTTCCACCTAATCCAGAACTGTGTCTGACCACCCTCAGTTTGGTACAACAGCAACAAGGCCTGTCAAGCTAAAGTTCAAAGCTTGGTCAAACATTACAACAAAGACACAGTCCTTGTCTTGTCTAATATGCACAATGCCTCCTGTAAAAGACATATTTAGTCATACAAACAGGATTCTGAATTTTCCTTATGTGGATGTTGGAAAAGATGTTATATATTCCTCTTTCTATAAAACCTGCAGTCGTGACAGGAAGAAGTATGCAGAGTACATTTAGGGAGCTTAATTTCAGGTATGATCACAGTCAGAGAAACTGACGTTTGACACATTACTTAAAAGGCAAGTAGATGAAACAAAACCATCAAGCTAAAACACATAGAAGCCTTACTTGGTGCAATTGTGGCATGTGGCCGACATGGTGGGATGGGGTATGGAACTGGTTTGTGAGGATTGTAGGTTGATGGAGCCTACATAAAAAAAACAAAAAAAAAAGGAAGAAACAATAGTGAAAGCATTACCTAATGTTTCTCAGACAAAAAGCTAACATTCAGATACTACTACAAGCAGAAATGGCATCTTTTCTTCATTGGAAAAAGATTTTATATCAAATTTCTTCATAATATCCATAGTAACTGCAAATATTTCAGTCTTAATGAAAAGAATGAAACAAATATCATCAGTATACCTTTAGGTTTTAATATAATAATGAACAGCAAAGGAACTTCTTCCTGCCTTGTAATACTCACAATCTGCAGTCTTGGACTGACTTCTCACTTTAAAGATTTAGCACATTTAAAACTAACCAAGACTTATGACACCTATTCCTTTAAAATAATACAGCTTAGTGGGAAACATCCAACAAAAAAAGTGAAAACAAGTTCACTGAAAGTTTTTCCCACATACTTAAAGATTTTGAAATACAGATCAGCTGTCTTGTTAAGAAACAAGAACCCCTTAAGGCACTGCTGTGATTCAGGTTTCCAAGATGCAGGCATTTTTTAAGGCTCATGTGGGAAACCCCTAGAGTTTAAAAAGTTGCATATATTTGTATCTAAAACTACCACTAGCTCACGATGGACTACTAAAAATGCTTTTAGTTTTCTCTTCTACTACTGTAATTTAAATTCTGCTTTTAAATGCACACACATTGTATCCATTAGAGAATTCACTGACATAAACTAAAGCTTCTTTTCAGGATAAATAAAAAGATACTAGGTCATAGATATTTATCAGCTAAGATTAGCCTTGTTTAAATTGCTGCTCTACAGTCTTGCCACATAACAGCATTTTATATCAAAGCCTAACCGAAATAATTGGTGTTTATTTCCCCTCCCCCCCTTTCCTCTTAAAGTTTAATTAATTTATTCATTTATTAGACATACTGGTTTGGATGGTCCAAGTATACGGGCTGCTATTCCCTTTCCTTCATTAATATACTCTTCTGTGTCCTTTTTGATAGGGGTTCCCTGAAACAAAAGAAAATTAAACAATTAAGTATTAATTCAGAAGTAAATCTTAATTACAGGACTTCTGCCATATTTGATATTTTTTTTTCTATTGAGTTTCTGAATATTCTGAAACTGGTACTTAATCACTTTTGTTATGGAAAAGAAACTGTCTTCTAGGGTTGTAAAATGGTAAGAGCATTTCAATAGCTTGGTTTATAACACTGATCTTTTAAGAAGAGATGCATATCAAGCAGTCCATGTTTCTGACATAGAACTATGCAGTTTGACTTGTGGACATGGTAACTAGCATTTTGCAGTCCCTTAAGGGTTCACAGGAAATACTTAACATGGTTGTTTAAAAACTATGCTAAGATTAGTAGCAGTACTGTAAGTGACCATATCAGGTCATCTTATCAACCTACCAGTAAGGCTCTTCACACTTCTCCTGATTCTGCTAAATATTACTACAGTTTACAATGTTTTCTTTGTATGAACGATGTCTTATTTATGCTATAACCTTTACATGAAGCAGCATAGAAAGAATGGATAAATAAAAATAACAAGTTCCTATAAATGTGGAATGTGGTAATAAAAATACCCAACAACATTGCTTTTGATTCCACTCCTCCTTCCACCTACATTAATCCTGGTTTTGGTTGTACTGTAATGAATCCTAAAGCAAAAACAGAGGATCATGCTTACTGGGAAAATTCCATTTATGCGGCTTGGTTTGCCCTTGGGATAAGGGTTGCCTGGAATCATGCCACAGGATGATATCATAGCATGAGGAGCCTTACAACCCGTTTTTGAAGCCTGCAAAATAATCAAGAAAGGACATTATTTCCTGTCACATTCAATGCTTTAAAGAAACTAATTACTATTTCATGACATTGAGACAAAATGAAACAACCTATATGGAACAATTCAAAGCTTTGTCTCAAATCTTCTTCCCAAATAGTGTAAGGTTCTGCTAAAGTCCCCTTTGTTTTGAGCAAATGTACTTGGGCTATCTCTGATTCTGCTGGACTTGTGGTTAAGTACTTGGTGTTCTCTAAAACTAACGTGGACTTTTTCCTTCAGCACTGGTTGTAGTTCTGTGCCCCTTTTTCCATATGATCCTAATGCTTAACAGAAACTCCTTTTTTTGCACATGTATGAGATAGCTCCAATTGTCTTTTTGCAGCTCCTCCTTTCAGCTGGTCTTCCACCAGCAGCTCCCAGCAGTCCTCATGGAAAGTCCTGACCCCGCAATGACTATATGGATGGAAACAATATCATATTTGAGAGAATCAAGGATACTGGAGTATCATGACTACCTGTTCAAGAATTCTTCTGCATCTTTTCTTCTCTGACATGTTAATTCTGAACAGATCTTCAATAAGGCGGTAATTCTGAGCATCAACAATGTTGCTATAAATGAAAACACTGACAATTATTGCCACTTCCTACACTTGACAGAAATAATGGACTACTGAAAAGCAATCAACACTTATTCAGCTGGTACTAACCTATATTAAAAAAAAACGTAATTAGTTAAGATCGTAATATTACTATTAATATCAAAGTAAAAATCCCAGTCTTAAATATGGGCTTCATACCTGTAAGTAAGGCATGGTATTAGAACTGAGTGTCAATATGGAACATCAGACAACAACAGCTAAACTTTATGGCAAAAAAATACTGTTGACAAAGTGAATTTTGCATCACAACAGTTTGTTGGAAAACTTTAATTGCTACCAGCACACAACTCCCAGCACAGCAGAAAACCAGCAGCTACTGCATTTGCCACTGTTTGTTGCTAGATTAGTAGAGAAACAAATTTTCATCTTATTTACTGTAGAATGAAAAAGAATAAAATACTGGCAATTCCCACCATGTCCTGCTGAGTTAGTGAAACCCCTCACATACATAGTTCAAAAAAGTACCCTTCCTTTCTCCTTGCTTCTCTCCCCAGAACACTAGACACACTAAAGAGAACAACCAAATGTGCAAGTGCCTGATTCTACCTGCCTTTTTCAAAACCCTGATTTCAAAACCTTTACTGCTGTCAAACATTACATGCCCCATCCAAACTACTTGAAATACAATACAGGTCCAGAAAGGAGACTTCTCAAAGGACGGTATTAGAAGAATTGGAATCAGCGGAATGTTGAACAAAGAGATGACAACCACCTCAAAGAGTAGTATTAAAATGTGAGTGAATGATGAGCTTTGTTCTCTAGTTTTGATTAGCAAAGTAAGCAGTACATAGATTTGGGTTAGGAATTCCCTAACATGACTCTCTTATTATGCCCTTGCACTGTAGAAATTCAACAGTTAAAGAAGTTACCACACCTTCTGCTCACACCATCTGAGGTATAGCAACTAAATAAGTCTATGAGTTCCAATCTCATTTCAAGAAGCAAAACAGGTTAGTTCAATGAACCACTGAACTTCCTTTAGGCTACTCTGTTTTGTTTTGGTCTTAGAGTAGGAGCATTCATACAGCTTCTAAAAGATCAACACCAGAAGCAAGATCATGTCTACATCCTCCTTATCCGTTTTATTGTATCTATGTAATGAACTTACGTATCCCAAAATGTTCAGGCTGATGGTATATATATAGCATTCACAGGCAAGGCAGAATACTTAATGCAAAAAAAAAAAAAACCCAAACAAAAATCCCCAACCTCAAACAGAACAGCATTACATATAACAAATCCCTTAGAGCAGGAAGAGTTCCAATATAAACATATGTAAAAGGTAGATTCTTTAAATTAGCTGTGTTCAGCAAAATAACCCAACAACCTTTGTAAATATAAATACAGGATATCTATACAGCTTCTATAGATCTGTAAGTGAAATTTTTTAATTTAAGAGAATGATTCACTTAACTCATTTTTACATAGCTAATATTTAGAGGGCTTTTCAAAAGTGCAACTGTCAATTCCCAGAATACTCTGGTCTCAAGCCTCTTACATTTCAGTGAGCAGAAATAAGCTTAAGGCCCTCCTTCACTCTCTACAAGATCTGAAGCCGCTGTAAAACATTAGCAAAATAGTTTTTCCAGCAGGCAGAAGCCCACATAGCAGCATGCTCAAGACTTGGATGAACTATGCAGTTTTCCACAATGCCTACTTCTAAGTCTTCTTTTTATAGCCCTGTCAATAATGGATTTGTGCTTTACCTTACCTGACATCACAGTGTTTCCTTCTAGAAGTACCTTAAGTTTTATATACTCAAACACCAGTAAAAACAATACAAGCTAAGGAAATACAGCATGACAGATACTTACGAAGCTAAGATTTCAAGGGCAATAAGTTTATCTTTACTGAATGTGAAGCAGTTGAGAATATTAACCATTTTCGATGCCGGAACTGCCACTATTTTCTGACAAGTAAGCAAGAAAAAAAAAAAAGTGTATATAAAATAAGGCAGTACAATTATTTTAAACTCAGAATGCAACTCAGTAACAGCTTTAAATAATATATTTAAGTAAACATTTATTCAGTAAGCATCTCCTTCCCATTGATAACTTTGCATGCTAACTTCAAAACTCCAAAAGGCACTTGCCAAAAGTAAAGAAATTCAGAAGTTAACAATAGTTACAAAGGGCTACATCTATTCTTGTGAAACACAGGAAAGTAAAGATTCCCTGGTTAAAGATTTTAGTCAGCAAAGATTCCCTGGTTAAAAGTATGAAGTTTTGTATTTTGACACTACTGAAAAAGAAAGAGATGAAAAGGAAACTTTGAAGATAACGGCAGACTGAGCCAGCAGTTGCAAACGTAGAAATCACAAAACTAAAACGAGATTAAGTGGGCAAATTTACTCCACAAGATTATGTCACAAAAACTTACATGTTGTAAAGCTTTTATTGCCTTAAGCTGTGGTTCAGCCCAGGAAAAGTATCTCAGTAACTCAACAACCTGCAACAGAAAAGTCTTCAATTAATCTTTTATATATAGTAAAAAATTATGCTAATAGTATCTTTTCATTTTTGGTGTATAGTGGTATACTGCTAAAAAACATCTTTCTGTGATGTTTGACTATCAGTGCCTATCAGCATCTGAAGTTGGTTTTATTTATAAGGTGCCTTTATAAGTAAGCACTTAAAAATACTATGTTATGAGAGATACCTTTTATATGGTAATATTCAAAATAGATACTTACTCTTCTCTATATATTTGTATATATGCACAGCAATTGCCAAGGTATTAGAATATTATTATTATTAATAATAAGAATAAAAAGTGTATTTCTGAAAAAGCTTCTAAACTCCCAATATCTTACACAGTATCTTCACCAAATATACATACATACACACACAAAACCCCAACAAAACAAATAAAAAAAATAAAAAAGAAACAAGGAAAAAAAGCTGTAAGTATCAAAATAAACTGGCTATTTATTACTATGTGCCAGTTTAGAAAATACATGCAAAATAATCCTACATTCCATTATGATAAATATGTCCAGTTTTCCCCACACAGAAAGAATGAGAACATAATAATATGGTAACGAACTAACTTGGAACTATTTTTAGCAGTTCAATGCTGATATAATAATGGAAGAATTAAATCTTCTCAGTTAATAAAAAAGCTAATATAATCAGCCTCAGTGTGAGTGGAGACCCTGTCTTTCTATACTTCTGAATACACAAAAACAATAGCTCCCATTAAACCCATGACAGCGTTGGCTTTTACCTGTTCACTAGAAAAGTATCCATGAACATATTCAATAGCTTTTAATTTATACTCAGTCAGCACAGCCTAGAAGATACAGAAAGAAAAAGATGTACAATTAGTCCGTCAAAAATTATAATTATAGAACAATCATCTCCTAGACCAACCTATTAATCTAAAAAAGCCTGGCCGTATAAAGTGATATCAATTACACTGCAATAATACCAAGTAACAGTATACTCTTTAGATAACCAAGAGAACAATGAAAAGCAGAGAACAATGAAAAGCAGAGATATCATTTACTGTAAAAAAATATTTTATTTTTCTTTTTTTTTTGTTTAAAACTACACTAAGGGAACATCATAATCACTCTTCCTCAAAGATTTACATCAACTTTACATTAAACAAGATAATACAGATTATTATTCATACAATATCTTTGTATGCTCCTTGGAAGATAATTAGCAAAGCATCCTACTTCCATGAATTTATGAAGACTGCATATCAAGAATTAAACATGCAACAAAGCTTATTGCAGAAGTTGATGTTGTCATATCACTACCTTCCCATAGTTCAAACTTTAGTACAATATCATCAAAACAAAGGAGGCAGAGTAGTTTAATGCAGTACTGGCCACCATTTTTTGACTTAGTGGCCACTTTTCTTGATAACCTCTAATAGAGCTTCCTCCCTCTTCTCATACTCAGCTCACCGATACAAGACAGTTGGATTCTGCCCCAACCTTCTGCAAACACCTTTCTTCCCCAGTTTCCCAGGCCCCCATCTATTGGTAGCTCTCATGCTTGTTCTGAAATCACCTCCAGCTTCACTCACACACAAATACTATCTTCTTCCCAATAGCTCTAAAATCTACCCCTAATCTTTCTTTTGTTGTTCTTGTGCCTCCAGACTGATAGATGTGAAGTTCTCCACCACTGCAACCTGACTGTGAGCAGCACAGGTGCACAGAAAGCCACTTGCATCCTGTTTGAGACAACCCCTTTCTCTTCCATACCTCATTAAGAGACCAACACTACCAGACACACCGAACTTCTTGCTTCGTACTGTTTTTTAATTCTCTCCCTTCCTTCTCTTCCCATACTTTGGGAGAAAAAAAAAAAGCCTAATACGTTACATAGCAATTTCTTTACCAAAACAAGTATTACTCTTCCACCTTAAATCAAGAACTGAATGATTTTATAATAAGAACACAAACAGAAAGCACTGATATGTATATTTATGGATAAAGAAACAAAAAGCCCCCCCAAAAACAACAAACACACTGATTCTGTTAATAACTGTAAATATATATATATGGAGTAAGGTGGAACTAAACTACACTTTAAGGCATTTAAATAATTGTTCCTGCTAACTGTAGGACTGAAAACAGAATACACCAACACAACTGACTTATGAATCACATAATAAAGAAGGTTATACCACAGACCTAGAAATAAAGACCTAGCAACAAAGACACAAAATAAGCATTTGGAAAATGAGCACTGCAACAGCACAGCTATTACTAACGCAGCACAGCACTGATCCTTAGAGCAACAGTAAGTCAGGCTTACAGGAAAACAGGCAGACAGCATACAGGAAACATAACTGACTAAAATTACTCATTAAACCTTTTTGTTCGAAGTCTTTAGTAACCACAGAGCATATTCTGAAAGGCTGCACTGCCGCAGTAATATCTGAAACATTACTCCCAGCATCAATTCTCAAAGTACTCATGCACAGGTTGTTTCTTGATTTTTCCCTGCAGACTTTTAATTAAAATTCTTAGTCACCGTGAGGGGGGTGAGGCACTGGAACAGGTTGCCCAAAGAAGCTGTGGCTGCCTCATCCCTGGAAGTGTTCTTGTTCAAACCGTTGTTCAGTCTGGACAGGGCCTTGAGCAACTTGGTCTAGTAAAAGGTGTCCCTGCGCATGGCGGGGGAAGAGGGGGTGAAACTAGGTGAGATCTTTAGGGTCCCTTCAAACCCAAGCCATTCTATGGTTCTATGGAAGTCCACACCATCAAATCTCTTAGGCAGTCACGTTTTTAGCTGATTACACAGCACAGAAAAGACCTGTTTTATAAAGGAGAATTTATGACCATGATCTTTTACAAAAAATGCTAGTAAGTGCGGTTGTGATAACACTCATCCCTGGGGCTTTTATGAACAGTGGTTTATAATTCAGCATGCTCCAAAATAATAGTACTATAACTGTAGCCATCACTGCATCTAATACTGAAGAGAAGCTGAACTGAAACCCAACTCTGTAACATCCAAGTCCAAATAAAGGAAACGCCCTTTCTTAGACAACCCATCGTAACAAAAACCACCTATTACAAAAAACCTAAGTATTCCTTTTCTGCCATAAGGCAATCTTCTCCAAAACAAGCCCTTCATTTTCATACCAAGATAGCTCTATCAGGATACATAACTGATCCACTGTGACACCTGAACCACCTCTGTGCAACAGCAAAACATGTTATGTCAGGTTTGTACTTCCCATTCAAGACAGGAACCATTAATCTCACAGGTGATTTTTTTCCAACTCCTCTTCCACTTTCAGTATTTGAGGAACTACCCCAATCACCAACCTGTAGCTTTCCTGCTAAATGCAAGCCTCTCTGCAGAAATGAGAGACCTGCCAGACACCAGGAAGTCAAGGTTTGTAACCCTCCTTCCCACGATTAGCCTGTATTTTGTTCAGTGAGTTTTTAACAGAGGTGCAAGCACAGTCCAGGGCACCCAGCAAAACCTGGGATTTTGTATCCTGGATAAAGGTGTGCAGACACTCCTGAGCTGTGGGAGATGTGGCCTTGAACAAAAACAGCAGAGTGCAGCTTTGAAATTGAAACTGTCATGTCACATTTGTGTGTTGTATCTCTTAAACCGTCCTACAGAAGGTGGACAACTCACACCGTAAGTCCCCATCTCCAGGCAGGCCAAGCAAACGCAGCCCCTACCCCAAATACAATACTTGGCTATTTTTGCTTTTCTTCCTCATCTAGTGTAAACGTTGTGATAAACTTATTCAAGTGCTTGCTTTAAATGAGTGTTCTCCAAGTACATGTTAACTCAGTGGTAGCAGCCTGGACTTTCAATCTTCGTTTTCTAAGAAAAATCAAACCATTTCAAAGAGAACACACTTTCATAGCAGCTTTACACTGCTACACCTGATACACAAACACCAGGATACACCAGCAGCACAGGGCTAAAGGTCTTCATACCGAGATGAAACTTAGTCTTTATTGCATCCTGAAGCGATTATTAGAGAACACAAACATGTGACCTGGTGTTTATCCAGAGGCACATTCTACCTTTAAATGGCTAACCTAACATGCAAAACGAGAAGTTACCTTTCTAATTTCATCCAGCACGGTTTCAAATGATTTCTTATCCATCTTGATCAGTTCATTCAATACAAAAATTTAAATGTAGACGGGGGAAAAAAAAAATCCAGTCCAAAGATTAAGGAGTCTTCAGCCACACAGAAAAAAAAAACCCAACCAAACATATATATAATATATATAAATAACAACAGTAAAAAGCAGCAAGGTAGGAAACACAGCCTGGGACCCTTCCAGCCCCTGGGAATTTAGCGCTGACGCCTCTGCACTGCTGGACCCAGCGTTAGAGACAAAGGCAGACTCGCCTTTGCTGCTCGCCGCCACCCGCGGACACCCGCGCTAGCTGATGTCCCGAAGCCGTTCTCCCCGGCCGGTGGGAGTCATGAAGCGGCAGCAACCGCGGCCCCCGGGAACGACCGCGCCGCTACCGTCAGCACGCGACGCCCCCACACCCCATGGCTCGCCGCGCCACCGCCCTTCTGACTCCGGCGGCCACAGGCCCAGGCGCTTCCGAAGGGCGGCCCCCGGGGAGCGCGGGGCAGCGGGACGGGAACAAGGGCGCGATGCGCTGCCTCCAACAGAGCACCCCTCTCCGCCGGTCCTGCTGTTCGCCGTCGCGCTCCTATTACGTCAGAGCTCGGCGTCGAAGGCCCGGGAGTCACCAGCGGCGGTGCCTGCGAAGAAGCAGCTAAAACTCTAGCGGGACTCGCCCCTCTTTAAGCCCCCGGGCGTCAGGCCGCAAAGCTAAGCGCTCCCGAGAGGCACCACCGCGCTCTCCCTCCCATGCCTTCGTGCCGCCGCCGCTCGGCTCGGAGCAGGCGGGGTTACACGCAGCCCGGCGCTGCGACAAGCGGCGAAGGGCACGAAACCCCACACCCGCTCCCCTCCCGGGTTTGGGGGGGGCAGTTACGTAGCTGCCATGACAACGCGGCCCTCCCCTCCGCGGCGCGGCACGCGTGAGGCGGAAGCGGCCGCCGGGGCTGTGGCTGGTGATGGCCGGTGCACTGTTGGCTGTGCTGGCCCTGCTCTGGGGCTCAGAGGTGGGCTGCGGGCTCAGCGAGCGGGCCAGGCGCGGGGCGTTCCGTGACAGCTTCTCGCCCGAAGGCGGATACCGGGGGAGGGTCCGGAGGAGCGTGCTTGGGGGCGGCGGGGACGGAGCTGCGGTTCTGGCTCACGCAGGGCTAGGCGTAGGGTTGGTTATGTGTTTTTACGGCCTTGGGCGACATGGTCTAGTATGAACTATCCCTGCCCCTGGCAGGGGATTGGAACAGGATGATCTTGAGGTCATTTCCAATCTTATAATTCTATGACTTATACAGCACTTCCAAGATCAATGTGTACACGGGGTGATGCTTTTATAGGGACTTCCAAGCGATAGGCTCTGCTTAAATGAAGGCGAACTTAAATGATACCTGGGCAAGTAACTGCACTTCTTTACTGTCTGATTTTTCTCCGTGCTTAAGAACTCTGTTTTCCTTCGGGATAGTCTGGTCTTTCTGAAGCTGTTCGTGGCTCTGTGTGGCGCACTTAGCCCTGCTTCTATCAAGGCATTTAACAGAATGTTAAATGTCCCTGGCCTGCAGGATCACCACTTGTTAGTTCTGCCCTGCTCATTCAGTTTCAGTGCTCTGCTTGCAGCTGTGCTTAGCTTCCATTTTTCTGCTGGAAAATAGTACAAGTGAGAAGATGATAGTTTCCTATTATCCTTTAAAATATATACTTTGACCCAAGTTTTGACTTTCATGGTATCTTAAGCTGCCCCATTTCCAAGATGTGGTTTTCCTTCCCAACCTGCATATTCCTTTTATTCTGATTTTCTTAGTCTCATATCCTTTTGAAGTTTTTACTGATTCTGTTGTGTTTGGAACTGTCTCTACTATTTTCTTAGTTTTGGAGCATGATTTACAGATAATATTAGCAACATCAATGTAAGAAATTTCAGGCTGTGTTTTTTGCCTTCTAATTCTAGAGCTCCCAAATCCAGAGAATTTCTTTAGCTAATTTCCAATTTGTTGAAATAATTTATCTTCTTAATTAAAATTTAACAAATCAATTTATGATGCTTCAGTACACACTTGCTTTCTACTGCTGGTTATTCTGGTCCCACTGTCATGGAATTTATCAACTACTTGATGTTTATTTTGTATTTTCAGGTTTCAAAAGCATTTGATTATGTCTCTCCTTGGAAGGGACAGCAACAGATGTACAAGTTGGATATAAGCTGGCCTAAAATTCCAGAATACTTCACTGGCCAAACATTTTGTGTTGCTGTTGACTCCCTTCATGGTTTGGTCTATGTGGGACAAGTGAGTGAGAATATTACATTTCTCTGTTTGTTGTTGTAGTGTATTTTTGCCTTTAAAGTTACTGGTTTAGATTACGATATATATATGTATGTATATATATATATATATATATGAATAATTATTTTGTCAAAATTAGTGAAAATATAAAAACACATGTTTCTGCTCTATTCATTTTTAAAGCAGTTCTGGCACCACACTTGTTTGTGCTTTTATAAGCAGTAAATTTCTGTGGTGTGAATGCATGATTTAACTTAACTGAGTCACAGTAGCTTCTTAACTGCAAAGTAAAATGTGATTCTGGGGCAGCTGAATCTTCCACTCTTTCAGCCTTTGTCCCATGAAATCAAAACCACACAGCTCTTTAGCCGGTTACAGTAACTGCTGTTCAGTTATTTGCTGTACCCAGTTCTATGTGTTGATATCTCTAGGTCACAGATGAAACATTCTCTCTATGGCAGGTGGTGGGATTTTATTATAAAGCACAGTATGAGTACTTGAGTGCTATGCTTCTAATAAGTATGGTTACAATTTTTCATGCCTGTGTTATGCTTGTCATATTTTTTAACAAGAACGTAAAAACACAATTCAAAATGAAGACCAGGATAGCTGCAGGAGCTTGGCTGCTCTGAAAACTGGACTCTTGATTCAAGTTGAAACTCTATAATGAGTGGAAGGATTTGCATGCTAAACTTAGACCCTTCTTCCTCTTTCCTTTTCTAGATGGAAAAAGTGAGATCTAGCAGACAATCTCAGGAGATTCTTACAATTCATGAAGCATTGTAAAAAACTTACAAAGAGGAATTTCAAAACATATGATTACTTGATTAATATGTTTTCTTAATAGACTTTTTTTTGTCTTTTTTGCCTCTTCAGAGGGGAGACAATGTGCCAAAGGTACTTGTATTCTCAGAGGAAGGCTATTTCCTTTACTCCTGGAATGATACAGTTGAAATGCCTCATGGTATCTTTGTATTGAACACTGCAACGGATACTTCAGTATGGATCACAGATGTTGGAACAGGTATGCATGGTGGTAGTATTAGCATTTCCTTCCCCACCTAATGCTAATGCTGCAGATACTACTTTAAACATCTCATTTAAGTCTTTCAAACAATTCTGAGCAGATTGCTGCTTTTCTTTCCATGAACAAACTTCCTAAGTGCTGCACAAAACACTGAAGGTTTAGGATTTGTTCTGTGTGTCTGCTTATAGCTTCTGATGTTAATAAGCACTACCCTTACCCCTGCCAGGAGAAGTATCAGGGGAAAAATAAATGTTCTGGCTAGACTTATTGTCTGTCCTAGGTCTGGTGACCCTAAAACAATGGATGAATATTGTAGCCTATGGGTTTACTAACCCACAGTCATATTCTCACTATGGAATTTTGTCTATTTGATTTATTAATAACACTTGTATCGGGAGATTTTAATTTTTAATCTTTGTAATCAGTTGCATTGTTTCTGGTTTTATTTTTTGTTTGTTCTTTTAATTTAGGGAAATATGGGCACACTGTGAAGCAGTATAGCCCTTCAGGTAAACTTATGCAGATCTTGGGCACACCAGGTAATGCTGGTTCAAGTTTGATTCCCCTGCAATTTGATCAACCAGCAGACATCTTTGTAGAAGAAAGTGGTGATATTTATGTTGTGGATGGAGATGGAGGAATGAATAACAGATTGCTCAAACTATCCAACGGTATGGAAAAGTAAACTTCTGCAGTAGCTGACCACTGACAATTGAATTTCACATAACAGGGCTTGAGAAAACTTTTAAGTGAGGACCAGGTAGAGCTATCGTTTAACATTAGTTTGAAGACTTTGTTGAATCAGATCCTGTTTTGTTGCTTGTCACTTCAGTAGAAATCTCCTATTCATTAACAGCAAAAGGCTGATAAAATGAGTTTGTTCAGTCCTCAAGAGAGAAGACTAAGGAGGATTCATATTGCTGTCTTCAGGTCTATAATGGGAGAGAAGAGAAAGCCGCACATTTATTGGAGGTGTATAGTGAAGAATAAGGAACACTAAGCAAACGATACAAGAGGGGTCAATTCCAGCTTGATTTTTGAAGGAAAGGCTCACAGTGAGGCTGAGCAGACAGTGAATAGTTTGTCCAGAGATGATGTGCAGTCACCACTCTTGGAGGTACTCAAAACTGGACGAGTAACCTGATCTAACTACAGAGTTGGATTTGTTAGCAAGGTTACTCCTGCTTTGAGAAGCAGGCTAGACTGAATGATCTTGGATTTGTTATCAAGGCTAGTCCTGCTTTGAGAAGCAGATTTGCCTGGATGAGGTCTGGAGATCTTTTATACTTAAATTATTCTGTAGTTCAAATTAGCTTGCTCATATTCCCTAGTTAGATGACCAGTGTTGGTTAGGGCAGTGAGTGAGGAGTCTGCACTTGTCTGTGATTGGAAAAATGTGGAGGAGCTAGTTTTTCCTTTGTACTGTCATAAACCAGTTGATTTTGTAATATCTATTTTGCAGATTGCTAAACTGCGAAAATGCAAAACTCACTCAAACCTGTCAGATAGCAAATGTAAAAAAATCAATTTAGTAAGCTAATATCATAATCATCCAACTATTTATGGTTTTTTCCCCTTTAATATGGTATTTAACAGAGCCTTGGACTATGGCTCTTTTATAATAGTAGCTACATTTCTGTAACCATAATCCTGAAACCATGAATAATAATCCAGTAGTCACTGTAGTAGTTCTAGTATTGCTTGGGTTTATGTGTCAGGAGTACTGTGTTTAAAAAGTCTGAGTTTAGAAATGTCACTTTTTACAAATTAATCAAGGTAGCTTTGCCAGGGAATGACTTCAAGACAGCATATTTATTACTTTCTTACTGTGTTTTATGTTTTAATTTGATTTTTCATGATTCTCACTGTTCAGATTACAGAGAGATATGGATGGCTGGAGCAAATGGGACTGGCATTGGTCAGTTCAAGATTCCTCACAGTGTAACCGTGGATCCTGTTGGACGGGTAAAGAATAAAGAAATATTTTTTTTCATCTTCCAACATGTTTACATGTATTTGAGCAAAACAAACTGTATTTCTTTTTTAATTGAGCTGTGGTTCATTTTATGGTAGTTACAGTTTTCAGTGTGATGGGCATGAGCTGAGGTTTCATACTGCAGGACTTACTGAAGTAGCTGGCTCCAAGGTTAACACAGGGCTTCTGACCAGTGGTTATATTGTCAATGTCCATGCAACATCAGGCTGTTCTTCCTGCAGTTTCTAACAGGTTGTTATTGTGAGCACAGGAGAATTATGTTCAGTAATAAATATCTGCCCAAGCAGTTACATTTTTTCAGGGGATTTAGTTTCATATTTGGAAATTCTAAATAAGCTTAGGATGATAGTAACACTCTAGCTAGGTTGTGGACATCAGACCTTTTCTATATGCAGCTCAAGCCATTCAAGAGTCTACTTTTGCCAGATGTTAATCCTGGTCTGGCTTTTGCTCTGCTGCTCTTGTAGTTGCTCCTTAATCTGTTTTGAGGAAAATTGACTAAAACATCTTTAATCATTGGTTTGAGCTAATTCTGCTGATGGTGTCTGAACCAGAATAAGAAGCAGATATAAAAATCATTTCTCTGCCAAAACTGGCAGGGTGGGAGGGAGAAGGGGAAGGCACATTGTTGCTTTACATGAAAGGGTAACCCTGAGTATGTATGTTCAAAGACAGCAGTTGTGATGGGCTCTGATTTTATTGCCAGCATAGTGTTGATCTGCCTCTGTTAAAAATAGTTGTTAATCCCTAAGAAATCTAAGGGAATGCTGCAGTAATGTCTCTTTAAAACTGTGATGAAGGATCTCAGATGAACTTAGTTATTGCTCCCTTGTAATGAATTTTATTTATCAGACTGATAGGCTGTCAACAGCTAAAACTTCAGGAGTTGTAGTACAAGAGATTCCTTCACTGAACTGTCTACTGGTATCGCTAGCTTGCATTGCTTGTGAACTCAGCATAGGATGGGACAGAGGCAAGCTCTACAAAACTGATAAGACAAAACATGCCGAAAATACTCTTGGTGTTTAAGTTGCTCAATATTTAGAGTAGTATTAGGCATGTCAAGAGTGTTTGCAGATGCAGTCATCATAAGCCTGGGTCACTGGCATGAGACTACTTTTGAAAAACAGATTGTTAGCAAGTGACAGATAAGTATCTTGAGAATTAAATAGTTAATATGTGCTCGCTGTGGAGTAGGAATCCTACTAAACATATCCATATCACAGCCACAAAAATGAAGAGGAGGCATTGATTTCTCTGTTAGAGTAGTATAAAGTAAGTTGTGTATATTAACTACGTGGTGGTTTTGCTTTATATCTGGAATTCAGATTTACTTATGTTCCTCTACATTCTTCCAAGGTGTACCTCTTTTTTACTACAGGATACTTTGCTCATTTAAGAAAGTAACACATTTTGTTCTGTTTGTTAACAGCCATTATTTTTGTTCTTAACAGGTGTGGGTTGCAGACAGAGACAACAAAAGAATTCAAGTTTTTGACAAAGTCACAGGGGAATGGCTTGGGTCTTGGAGCAGCTGTTTTGCAGAAGATGGACCCTATTCTGTCAGGTATTGTTGAACAGTTCTTTTGGACATACGCAATTATATAAACAAGCTGTATTCTTAATGAATTAGAATGTTAATATTTAATGCCTGATGCCAAGGAATAACCAGTTTAACTAATAGAGTACTGGGCCATAAGATACTGCACAGCAGTATCTTGACAGGGAAATCCATGGACCCATGGGTTTGAGTGCAGGACTGGGAACTTTAAAGTTGTAGTGTGTTGTTGAGCTTACTGTTGCAGCTTTTACAGGAAGAGGGATTGTCTTAAATAGGCTTATTGTAGTATAACGTGCCTCAAGGAACAGCAATGTAAAGAAGCAAGGCTTACAAGTTAATTCTTAATGTTTCATTGCATTTAGTCTCTTGTAGCCTTCCGAAAGTTGACTGTTCAGGAGGTTTTGTTTGTTTAAAATTTCATGGCTGTGTTAACATGAGATGTCATGTGGAGTTTATAGTTCAAAATACATTTCTGTCTTTCACAGATTTACTGCCGATTACAAATACCTAATTGTTGCTCAGCTGAACATCAACCGGTTAGCAGTCTTGGCAGCACCAGTGGTTGGCTCTATCGGTGACTGCGTTATGATCCAAACAATCCAGCTGGCAGATGAAACCAAACCACACCTTGTGGATGTAGACATGAAGAGTGGAGCAGTCTATGTTGCAGAGATTGGAGCCCAGCAAGTACAAAGATATATACCCTTAAGCTGATGGTTTCCCACAACTGCCATGGCATAAGTTTTGTGATACATAGAACCTATAACCACATTTCCTTGAGTTTTCTATAGCTTGTGTTTCCTCAAACAAGCACAGAATATTGTACTTCTGGAACTCCAGAGATAAAAATCTGTCCTAACTGTTTTTCAGTCCTGGGGAAATACTTGGTCTTGAGCTGTTACTCATTTTAGCAATGCTGTGGTGGCTTTTGCTTTTGTTGCTGCCAATTGTAAAATGACTTTGATAAACATCTTTATTTTATTATATAAAACTTTACAAACACAGCTGCTGTTCTTAAATGTATAGAGTCATCCTGGGGCTCCTCTACATAGCTTGCTTGTGTTTGTTGTTAAATGAAGGTCAGAACTGTCTGAAAGAAGTGTATAAATGTTCTCCTGGGAGGTAAGCACCTCAGTTTAATATTTCTTCAGTTTTTTGGGGTTTTTTTGTTTGTTTTGTTTGTTTATTTGTTTGGGTTTAAATCATTGAGCTGATACTGTCCAACACTGAGTGTAGGGATGCATTATGACATTGAATAATTTGCTGCTGGATAGTGGTGTCAGTGCTGATACTGGCATCTGCCTTAAGTGGTTAATGGCATAAGCATTGAAATCTAAACTTTCACTTCTAGCTAAAGTGGTAAAGTCTGTAATAAGCTTAAGTTAAAGTGATAAGAGGCACTTCAAACTAAATTAAAACTATGTGCACAGCAGCCAGGTACTGGTTCTTAACTAAATCAGTTCTTAACCTGATTTGATTTATATCAGCATGAGTTTTCTGTTTCTGTGAGATTTCATAGTGGAACATACTGAAGTTCAACTCATTTAAGTTCCTCAAGATAAACAAATTGCAATTTACTGGGAGAACTTTAATCAGCATTAGGACAACACATGATATAACCCCCAATTTCATGGAAGCTCTGTTAATTAACAGTAGCACATCTGTTTTGATTTGGAAATTTTCAACTGATTTATATCCAGAACTTATTCAACCCCATTAATGTCTCCAGTTAAGTGTATAAGATACACTATATCCTAGTAGATGTCTCTAAGCTCTGTCCTAAAAAATGCTCTCTCTTTCCATTCCCAGTCCAGAGTGGTTCTATTATCTTTACATATTGCTACAAGGTTTTAAGTTAGTTCCCTTTATAGCACAGAGGGAGCTGGGTATAGGAAAATGGATGAAAAAATAGCATGGCAGAAATTAGATGATGAATAACTGATTACCTCTGTAAAGCTATAGATCCACATTCCATATTTATCTGCTAGCTCTTCAAAGTGTTTGGAAGGGTTTTTTGCTGTTTCCACACACAGTTATTGTACAGTGTGGACTATTTTAATGCTAGTTACCAGCTAAGAGAGGCTGATTCCTTTTCTACTTCCTTAGAAATGGAGTATGGAAAATAGAATGATTCTGATGGGAAATACCCACTTTCATGAACATTATCAAAATCAAGTGCTTCTTAATTTGGTGCATTGCAACTTACAATCACAAATCTGTGGGTCAGCAGATGGAAAATCTGTCCAGAAAAGTCAGATTCATATTTTCCGTGGAAACTCAGCTGTGGAACCTGATCATCTGATTTCAGTACTCTTGGAGATGAGTGCACTAAGTGGGAATTCTTTGTTGTTGGTTGCATGCACAATACCAAAAGCAGATTTTATCTGGCTGCCCTCATCCAGGTCTGAGAACCAGAACACCAGGCTTCTACACTAGCAAATTATGGTCCATCATTCACATGGTCTTGAATGGGAGCTAGTAAGCAATATTTATTAGCTGAAAAAGGGGCAGTACTTCCTCTAGACCTAGATGCATAAATCCACATTGCTTTGCAGTGTGTTGTGTGAATTTTCTAACTAGCTCAGGGATCTCTGCTTTGTGTGCAATGTGGTTATTTCTCACCTACACAAGGTGGATTTATTTTTGAAAATACTGCTGTGATATCATTAACTGTATTTTAACATCTCCAGGTGGTGTAAGGGATCCAGGCACATCCATCCTTCCTCACCACATCCTCTCCTTATTTATTTTTCCTTCATCACATCCGTTAGAAACAGAACGCGAAGCTCTCTGGGAACATGCTTCTGTGTTCAGTAAAGGAGTAGTGTACTTCTGGATGTTGACAAATAAGTTACCCATACAAGTTTGCTGCATGGAACTACTCCCAAAAAAAGTGTATTTTCACAAGGGCTTTTGCAGCCCCTAGAAATGGGGAGCATTCATCCATTTCTGTCTGGCTTTACTGAAGTGCCCAAGGCCAAAATGTGCCTTGCCGATATGCATTTGGGTATCTGTGATAAGAAGGGATGCTCATTATTAACTGGTATGAGATGCTTAGACTTCTTTTACCTCCGTCTATGACCAGAAAATGATTGATTTGTGCAGTAATTTGCTAATTCTCTAAAGGTTTTCTTATGTATCATCTTGAAACTGGTTTCTGAAAAACTGCATAATAGGATAATTTAATAAAACAAATTGAAAATTTCCCATTATGAAAGGCTTGGGTGCTTTATTTCTGTACTAATAGCAACATTTTCTACTACAATTGATTATTTTTTTAAGTATCAGGTCATCAGCACTTTAATAAGGTACATGATAGTTTCTGATATCAACATTCAAATGTAATCTAAAATTCCATGTTATCTTCATACGTTTCTCTTTCTGTGGCTCATCTCTTCTGCCATGTATCCAAAAAGGCAGATAAATTTCATCCAGATGTTTTTCTCTGAGCAATTAGTAAAATAGGATGATGAGTTTTATAATGCCAAGTATAAAGAAATGCTTGAACTGTACACCCTTTTGAGACTAACAGGGAAATTAAAAGCACACTAACAAAACACTTCTTAATACAGAATAAGGTTTTATTTCCAGAAAAGATTTATTGAGCCGTCTGTTTAGTTTTTAGGAGATCAAAAGTGACTTCTCTATGGGTTAGAAATATTTGCACAAGAAAAATAACATAGTACAGTATACAGTGCACAGGTATATCTGTAGGTCTGCTTGTTACTGTACATTCATGTCCCTAAAGTGGTTATTAACCTTTTTGAAACATGAAGTAGTTATCTTAGTGGATACTTTCTTAACAATATGTAGTCTGAGAAACCTTCGCAAGTGATTTATCCCCAGAAGTGTTTGCAGTCACTGAAGCTGCTTGTACGAAACATAAGAGGGCACCAAATCACTGGCAATGCTTGGCATACTTGGTGTGGCAATATACTAGCAAATGTAAACAGCTGGTATTTTCTGTACAGTTGGAGTAAGTCAACAAAGATAATGAATTATTCCAGACTTCCTTTCTGTTTTCAAACTGGACTGATATAGACATAAGCAGGTAATTGTATTATAGGCATTTTGGTATATACTATATATATGCCCATATATTATTTCCATTGTTTTTACTAGAAAAAAAAATAAATCAGGGTCCAGAGACAACTGGGTATGGTGAATTGGTTCTTCTAGTCTTTGTGTTATTGATTCCAATGGAATTACTCCTGTTATCTTGCTTTGGAAACATAACAATTTTTAATAGTATAACTGTATCAGCATAATTATACCAAGAGAGCAATGCCAATGTATTTCCCTACAGAGATGATCCTGAGTGAGATTAGAGCTAAGCTTACTGGCCCTCATTCACCAATTTTATCCTACCCCTTCTTTCTTGGCATTTGTCTAAAAATCTAGCTCCAATTTTCTATTATTAGTTTATTCTACTTTGGAATTGCATCAGCAAAAATTTGCCAAAAGTTGCCATAAGAATATTTTGAATGTGGAATTTTCTTCAGTTAATTGATTCAAAATGTTTGGGTCTTTCAGTGTTCATAAACTATCTAAGTCATGTTGCTTATGTGCAATTTTGAAGTAGGAGCATATTAATATATGCACACAGGATGATTTGTTACTGCATTAAAGAAAAGTAAAATTGATAGAAAAGAGATATTGAATAGACTTTATAGTAAAATTATGTTTTGAGGCTGAGGAAACCAAATATAATTGTGTAACTATATCTGCAAAACAGAAGTAAAAACTTTACCCACTTATATCAGGAATAAGCCTATTAATTCTGTCTGAGCTATAATAGGATCTTTTACAAACAAATTAAGACTTAAGAAATCTCTTTAATAACTGAGGTCTATATTTTTTAATCTTTCCTAGTCGTCAATAAATGTCATTATAAAGGGAAGACTACATTTAGTCTGGATTCACTTGTCCTCAGCCTCATGTTTTCTGTTTTCACATAGGTTAGAGACTGACTATCGATTATAGAGTCATCTACAGATGATGACTGAGTCATCTCTTGCTCTGCATCTTGTTTAAACTATAGATCAGAAAACTTGACTTGCAGTGGAAAACTGGTGAGACTTTAATTTCAAAATGTTTTCATAGCACTTTTTATTAAAAACAGGCAAATCCAAAAGAATATTTACTGTGACAGGAAGTCTGGATACTGGAACTGCCAGCACTAAACCAATCTACTATACAGAAGTAATACTATTTCCCTTTGATTTGATGTGTCTGAACTTGTTTCTTCTACTAGCTTTCAGTACTGTACTGTCTCTGACAATTGTCAAAGGATTTGGGTGACTAGGTAGTCAAGGTTCCCTTCTGGAAAAATAGACCACAAAAAATACCACATTTTTAATCTGTGCTCGCTGTTGGAAGTCCTTAGCAAATTTTCCATGCTGTTAACATTTTTTGACAGGGTCTTAATCAGAAGATCTGGCCGAAATTGAAGTGTCAGAAAATGAGTTATTGAAACAAACTGGTAAGTTGCTAGCAGGTCTTCATTTCATTATGGTCATTCATTATTTTCAGAAGATTTCTGAAATACTAATTTATACTTAGAACTGCTTTAGTACCAGAGGAAAGAAAAAATAGCAAATATGGCTTTAAAAAAAAAACAAACCAAAACCCACACCTGTGTGTAAGGATTCTGTAGAGATCCAACAGAATTAATGGTTGTATCTTGCCAATTGACATAAACCATTATGAAAAAGTAGATGTATTGGATACACAGCCATGAAATCTATTACAAGTCTTTGGGAGAGTCTCTGAGTATGTATGTCAGGATCACCTGCCTAATAGTTTGCTTAAATTTTCAAAAGGCTTTCAGCAGCATCTCTTGCCAAGTGTCCATAAAGGAACTGTGTGGCATAAGAAAGAAGGAATAATTATGGAAGGCTAATTAAAAGATTTGTAAATGAAATATAGTAAAATCTAGTCCTGTCCTACTCAATATATTGATAAATGACCTGGAAATAGACTTGGAAAGCTAGGGACAGAATTTACTGATAGTACCAACCTACTCTTTGCAAAGAGTTGCAGAAGGTTATAATGAGGTTTAATGCCTGGGCAATAAAATGGCAAAAGGAATATAACATTGATGAATATAAAACTAGGTACAAATAGTAAAAAGAAGTCTAATTTTGTATACACATTTTGATATACGTTGCCATATAGGAAATTATCCAGGCTCATAAGAGCTGAAAATATCAGCTTCCAAGCTCAGCAGCAGTCAAGAAACAAAGAGAATAATGGGTGGTGGGAAAGTATGAGATAATCGCAACAGAAAGCATTGCAATGTATGTGAACTCCTGGTGCATGCTAATTTTGAATACTTCAGGCAATCCTGGCTCTTGCTCCCCCCTTCTAATCTCACGAAGACTACAGTGGAACTAGAAATAGTAAAGGGGGAGAAGAGTCTGTTAAAAATCCTTGACTATATCCAGCTACCGAGATCAGCATCATTCAAGACATCTGCATGAACATGCCTTTTCCTTATAGCTGCTTCTCTTAACTAGTTTGGCTTCACTACTCAGTGAAGGCATACTGTCTACTGGTGTGCAAAGATGGGGTGGAGAATAAAGATGGGCAGAGATGTGGCATCTACTATAGAGGAGAAGTTAGCTTGAAAGCAAGGTAAGAGTTTGCAAGTATCCTAAGGTTTTAGTATTGAAGATACCTTTTAAATACAACATAGAGTTACAGAGCCTAGTTCATTGGTCTTACCAAAACTAAAAAGTTTTAGCAAAAGAGGCCAGAGTTGCCCTTACTTCAGTCTAGTCAGCTTTGATGTTCTCCCTAGGGGGCATGCCCCGGCTGCCATTGTTCCAAAGATGAAAAGCACTACACTCTATGCATCAGTTAACAAAATTGCAAGAAATGCTACATTTTACTGTAACACATCATCACCCTTGCTCTGACATAAACATGAGGGAGCACAAGTGTAAGCTAACTTTTGTACAAAGATCGGAGCACTTGAAAAATCTTGGAATTAAAATGAAGGTGCTCTTTCAAATGCTTTAATAATTTCCAGCCAAGACATGATGCTGATGGTTGTGCTGGGTTGTTCTTATGCGTACAGGTGTAGCTGGAACCAGCAGGCAGAAAATGACTGTTAGATCCCAAACAGGGCCCTCCTTATACATCCCAGCGGCAGCTGCCAAATACCCATATCCATCTCTACAGGGATGCTGTAAAAGAGAAAGGAAAGAAGATTTCATCATATTACCGGCGTGTGCTTCAACATGTGTATAAATCCTCTAGAGGAAATGTGTCTTTAATCAATTAAGGAGGAGACCTGGAGGTTAGGAGGAGGATGGGGGAGAGTGATTCTACCTAGCATATTCCACACTGTAACAAGCCTTGCCACATCCTACTTCATGCCTAGTCTAATTTCAGAGCTTTTAGGAATGAAAACCCTAGAAAATTGCTGTCTGAGTGGGAGATTATTCTAAACTAAGGGTTGCCATAATATGCCTCCAGGGTGTTGCCTTATCAGGGCTTTGTGGTGGATAAGGCTACTAGGCACAACCAGGAGAAAGAAAGTTTGGATCACCTGTGAGAGAGATAATGAGCTGAAAGAATTAAAATTTTCTGGGATAACTTTCAAGGTGTCTCAATTAGTTTGAAAATGCTGGCCTGTGTTCTTACAGGGACTCATGGTGCAGCAGAGCTCCTGATATTCATTATGCCCAATTTCTTTGTAGTAAGTTTTGTTCTTTCTCATAGACCTTTGAGTAAGGAGGAAACACAGGTCACAGCCAATATTTTTCAAACACCTTTTATTAATTTAGCTGTTGCTATTAATACAGTCAAGCTGTTGTTATTAATAGCAGATTTCATAACGCCTCCACCTCCCTGCTCCAAGCACTCAGGCACATGGCTGCACTGCTACAGCACCATTTGGGAGGTCCTCTACAGCTCTCCCAGGAGCAGAGAGTCACCCTGGTGCACTGGTGATGAGGAAGCTCCTCCGGGTTCCAAGTGATTCATGCAATGTCTGCAGACCCGGCAGTCTCTGCACACACTGCAGTCACCAATACGCTGGAAGCGGCCAGTGCTCCTGGTAGGCATGGCCAGCTGGTGCTGTTCCTAGCCCATCCATGTGGATCTACCTCCAGAACTCAGACAGCTGCAGAGGACTGCCATATACTTCCTCCAGCATGGACTTACATTGCTTCTGGCCTGCTGCCTTCTGGTCACTGTTTTTACTATCCCCACACAGTTTTTAGCAATGTACAAGTCTTTATCCCTGCACACAGGTCCCTACCCAGCAGTGCACAGGAGAGAAGGATGGATTGCAAGTTGGGAAACCCTGACAGTACTGGAGTGGCTTATGTTAAATTTTCTTTTGTCAACCACCTGTTTCAAAGAAAGACACAGCTTATCTGCAAAGGCAGACTTGCTGGCAGTCTTGGAGAGGCCACCTCTACAGCAAAGCCAGCCACCAGGCTGTCCTCAGAAGGCTGCCAGGTGCTGAGACCCATGCAGCTCTGCAGAGCAGCCATGTAAGGTCTGATGCATCATGTTGCTGCTCCTAGTGCCCTTCCTGTTCTGCACAGAACCCAAGGGCCCTTCAGTCACGATGACTGCTCTCTGAGCATCACCTTCCTCCTCCAACAGAGGAAGCAATCACATGCTGTTGTAGATCCCTTAATGATCTGCAGACACAAGCACAGCAACATTTGCAAGGAAAAAAATAGTACTTCTTAGCCCAGTTGTAGCAGATTAGAATGGGAGACAAGTTTCTGGGTATGCAAGACTTCATATAATTTTTTTTAAACAACTATCTCTCTAGGTATAATAAAGGATATCACCTCCCACTGCAAATCCCGACTTGCTTAAGAAATAGAAGTCATATAACAAATTTAAGATTGTATATATTGCATCTCCTAAACACAAACACATCTCTAGAGATAAATATATCAGGAGAGGTATATGTGGCAGATGCAGTATATAGAATCTAACATTCATATGTATGTATGTTATTTTAATTTAGTTTTAATTGATCGTGTTTGGTCACAGGCATGCTGGGAGAGAAGAGTAGTAACAAATGCTTCTATAATGAAACTGCCTAAGCCACCCAACATCAGCAGCAGTTCCCTGCTGTGTTTGGAGTGCATTTGCATGCAACAGAGACAGCCCTTGCCCTGGAAGCTATAGCTAGGGAAATGGGTTGGGGTAAAAGAAAAGCAATATAGAATTCAGAAAGACATATAAGCCAATCTGAAGCTCCATGCTTTCAAAAGGAGGTCTGTTTTGGTGGGAGGGATCCGTTAGATCAGCTCAGGTGTCCCAGGAAATGCCACTGCACCAATCTAACTCGCTGTATTAATTCCACTGTATGAGTTTTAATGGATTGTAAAGCATCCTCAGTTCTCACTGTTCTGCTAGGGGGAAATTTCATCTGGACTCGGAAAGGAATAATAGCTGCTTGACCCAAAATCTTTATCAGAGAAGAAAGATTTGCAGCTTGATCTAAAAATCTCAAATCCCATAATTATTTCAAAAGGAAAAAACAGTGCTTGGCACTATGCAATACATGAGATAAAAGCTTGTGCTTTGCCAAGAGAGCTTGACATAAGCACGTTACAGATAATAGGAACAGTGGAAAAATTAAGAGATAGGAAATTCCAAGCAACTTCTGAAAAGTTTTATTATAAATATACATGTTAGCCTGTGGAAGAATTTGTTTTTCACTACAATTTGGTTAAAGGTGAATCCAAGTATATAAAGTATTCAGAATTATGTAGTCCACAGTGGCATTTAATGATAGTATGAGTCAATGAGACAGGCTGAACATATCCTTATTCTTAGACAAAGCTTTATGCAAGCCTAGTCAAATTAAATGCGATTACCGGTGCATATATTTAAAGAGCTAGCACCAAGATAGAGCTATCCCTGGGAAAGTTATTTCAAATCTCAAGTGTAGATCAGGTTTCAAATCAGGAATGGTAATTGGTGATATTTAAATAAACACCAGCAGGCCAAGTAGGCAGTAATCCCACTGCTCATCCCTCACTAGCCCATGCCTCCTCAGCAGGGTGAGTGGCAAAACTGGGTACATCCTCTGAAGCGTAATAATTAAATGGGATGAATCCTGAGCTGCCGGGTGTTCAAAATGCAAATGCTGCTGCTTTTTTAAGTTCAGCGGAGAATATATTAGCCTTTTATAAAGAGAATCAGACACAATGGGGGAGGGATGAAGGGTAAAATTGAAGCGACACTGGTAAACCAGAAACTGCGGGATTGGGCTGCTTCATTCTTGTTATGGGCTATGACTGTTTTAGCTGCTGCAGTTGGCTTAATTACCTGGCCTTAGTTTTTTACCTGGAGCCTTGTGTTGGCCCCTTACTTTTTTTCTCCAATCTCTCCACAAAGGAAACGAATGAAGGAAAAGAGGAAGCTGGCTGCTGCTCCTGCACCTGCACAGGTGCCTCTGCACAGCCTGGAGAGCTCTCCAGATGCCCAACATGGGTGGCTTTTGCTGTGGAGCAGCCCCACTCACCAATGGACCACCCTGAGGGGATATATGGGGAGAGGGAATAGCACTGACCCTGAACAACTTCTCCCAGTTTTTTTGCAAAAGTCTTATTTGGGGAGCAGTCTTTAGACCCAAGACTCTGGTGTCCTGTTCCTTTTCTTCAATAAGGCTGCTGAAGAAACTCCCAGGGACAGAGGTGGGCTTGTCAAAATACCAGCTGTATTATAGACAAAGTCAATTGTGTCACCAAGCTGAAACTTTTCAACATTTGCCTTTATTAGATGCTGGTTTTACTTGCTTTTAACCTCCAAAGCTGGACTATGCAGGTTGAAATCATCCATCCAATGGATTAGCTTTATCTTCTGCTGAAATCAATGACTTCTAAAAAGTATGTTGTTTTTCACTTATTTAGAAGAATTATAAAGCATGGAGAAGCTCTAACGCCTTCCAACTAAATATTGCTTTAAATTCAGCAAAGGGCATTTTGTCTGTATGAGGTAATTTCCACTTGTTATTCCTGTGGAAAATATGTGGATGTTTGGCTGTGCATTGAGCCTGGAGATGTTCAAGGAGTGGGGAGCTGAAGGAGGAGCATCCAGCAGAGGACCCTGGATAAGGCAGGAGCCATGGGGAGAAATTAAATTGGGGATCATGTTATTGAAGATTGTAGCCATGATGCATGTGGGGAAAGGACAGATTTAGGGTAACACAGGCAAGATTAATTCTGACAGTTCCTAGGCTTTTGTGTGCTTGAGTTAGTAGACTTAATAAGGTTATTAATGTGTGTTTGTGCATGTAAAGTAGTGTTTCTGAGATTGTCCCTGTAACCTGGTAATCCTTTTCACAATTCACAGTACCTTGGCACACAATATCACTCAATGAAAATAACAATTGTGCAAAGTGAACCCTCAGGCATAGCTGAGGAGCTTGTAAAATTAAAGTGCAAAGTGGGGTTTTGGTGTTACAGGGAAAGAAAACAATCCTGTCTTCAGACATAGGCTGCTTCTTTGGATCTTATTCTCTTTTTACAGTTATAGCTATGTCTGATAATGTTTCCAGTGTATGTGTTTAAGGGGAGAAAACTGTTCACTTGCAGTCTCAAGAACCTACAATAAAACATTCTTCCTGGCTTATCAGTTACTCAATTCTGTTACTTCTCTAATCAGCTCTATCTTTTGCTCCTTCTTAGCTTTAAAGTTCCCTTTTCTCACCTTGGCTGTACACAGATACATATATAGAACAAACCAATGTCCCTTTTCACAATGTCAGTTTCAAAAAATAGCTTTTAATGAAAGAAGGTCCAGTCTTCTGTTAACAGAAGTAGTAATTTGAGCCACAACAAGAAGTATTAAACAAGTAATTTCTTCTACTGAGCTGTAATATATGTTTTCCTCTCTATACATCTTCTAATGACTCACTATTATCCTTATTGCTTATATAGCTTTAATGGGTTTTAACGTGCTTAAGATGTTTCTCCAGAGTATTTTCCTAGATTCTGGTGAGCAAAAATACTTTATAGATGGTTCTTTTGTCTTCTTAGCATCTTAGTACTTTATCAGTTAAGATTTTATGAGTAGTTCTATCTTGCTAAAATTAGCAAATCCCTTTTAATTTAAAGGAGAACAATTTGATGTAGTGTCTGCTGGGTTCAGTTAAAATAAATCAAAATACACTCAGTGTAGCTGAAATTGTCTTGAAAGCAGAAAGACAGTTGCAGTGTAAATCTGTGGGGGTGGAGGTGATGAATTATACTGTGAAAGAAAATGAAAACCAGATGGCACTTGCCAAACAGCAACACAGTGCAATTATGCATAGTGGAAGCACAACCACACAGCACGTATATAAACCTGTTACCTAGATCTTCACCAGACTGCTGAGTGAAGTTTAAGTTTTGCTGAGGTTTCTGGTGCATCAGGGTTTTGTGAGATGAAGACAAACAGCAGCCTGAGCTGAATGAGCCCAGGGCAGAGATGAGATGATGGACAGGCAGTTTGCCAGGAGCTCCCCAGCACAGATGACTTTGCCCAAAACCGCTGCAGGGTTTGGAGCCCCAGTCAGTGATTGCAGCCAGGGATAAAATTGTCACTAACAGCTACAGCAGAAAGAGGATTGCATCACAAAATCATAAGGTTGTAAGGGACCTTAAAGCTCATCCAGTTCCAACCCCCCTGTCATGGGCAGAGACACCTCTCACTACACCAGGTTGCTCAAAGCCCTGTCCAGCCTGGCCTTGAACACTACCAGGAATGGGACAGCCACAGCTTCTCTGGCAACCTGTTCCAGTGCCTCACCACCCTTACAGTAAAGAACTTCTGCATTATACCTAATCTAAATCTCACCTCTTTCAGTTTAAAGCCATTACCCCTGTCCTATCCCTACATGTCCTTGTAAGAAGTCCTTCTCCACATTTCTTGTAAGACCCCCTTAGGTACTGGAAGCTGCTCTAAGGGTCTCCCTGGCACCTTCTCCTCTCCAGGCTGAATGAGCCCAACTCTCTCAGCTAGTTTTTTTAGGAGAGATGCTCCAGGCTTCTGATCATATTCATGACCCTCCTTTGGACTCATTATGCAAATACACCACCCTTTTTTTTCTTGTTGCCATCATGAGCCCGTTTACTAGAAGCATAGCAATCACAAGCAGGTACAACCTGGTGATAAGGGACTGACATCGGAGCTGGGTTGGTTGTGCTGCTCCAGAGCATCTACAGTTTACAGTCTGGGGACTAGAAGCTGTAACTGAACAAAGCTTTTGCACAGTGAGTTATTGCTTATTAAATGTTGTTGTTTGAATTTCCTTGCAACTTTAAAATAGATTTTCCAATCAACAGATGAATCATTCCCCTAATCCTCTTTGTTTTGCCAACAGGAAAGTAAAAAGGACCAGCTGATATAGTTTGGCATATTGCCATTTTATGATTCAATTTGCAATCATAATTGTTTGTTCTTCTGTTTGTTTCTGTGAAACTGATGGATTACAATAATTATTTTGCACATTGTATTTCTCTTTTAGTCTAGAAAGGTATTTGGAGCAGTTTTCCTGCAAGTGAACTGCAGCAGGGGCATGCCATTTTTATTTAGAGATACGTAGGTTAATCTTTATTGTCAACATCTGCTATTAGCAACATTAAAAAGAAAAATCGATTCCCAAGAATTTTTTTCTGGGCTCTTTCCCATCAGCTAAAAGGTCATGGCACTGCAGAGTTAAAACCTCATCATCTCTACATGACTGTTCTTGCTGGGCTTGCTCCAGTTAAAATGTCTTGTGTGAGACGGTCATATGAGTGCTTTATAACTGAATTAAGCAATTTATAGAAGATATGTCTCCTCTGTCTGGAATTTCCCACCCTGCAGCCCAGATGTAGTAACTGACAGCATGTCTGGTGCAAAGGAAGGTAAAATCAAAACAAGAGAGGCTAACAGATCACATAGGTCTACATTTGTAGGGGTTCTGCCATGCTGTGTGCTCAAGCTGAGAGTTTGGTCCATTCACAATGCAAAACAGACTCATCCTTTAACTCAGCTGAATAATCACAGAATCAACTAAGTTGGAAAATACATTTAAGATCATCAATTCCAGCTGTTACCCCAGTTCTGCTAAGTCCACCACTAAACCATATCACTGGAAACCTCATCTACATGGTTTCGAACACTTCCAGGGACAGTAATTCCACCACTTCCTTGGGCAGCCTGTTCCAATGCCTGATCACCGTCTCTGTGAAGAAATTTTTCCTAATATCCAATCTAAACATCCCCTGGTGTAGATTGAGGCCACGGCATCTTGTCCTATCACTTGTTACTGAGGAGAAGAGACCAGCCACCTCCTTGCTCCATCCTCCTTTCAAGTAGTTGTCTGTTGCATGTCGCAACATAGAAAGCCTCTCCACGGAAAGAGCTTCCAGATGAGATCTCTCATCTCACCCCCTTGTGCAGGTGAGGGTCTAATAGATCTGTTAGCTACTTTTTCTGCAAGCCACTCCTGCCAGAGGTAACTAGGGGCAGGATGGCATCATGCCTCTGCCTGTGAGCTGGTGCTGTCTTGGGATGTGCAGTTTCTGGCACAGATGAGTGGAAAGGGAGTGACACAAGTCACACCCAACATTGTGCACACTCGCTCACTACCAGGAAGCAGACATTCCCATTGGATGCTGTTAGTTTAATCCACAAAAAAAAATATATATATATATATACACACCCACACACACACATTATATATATATACATATATATATATATCTTGCAGGGAAGGAAACTTATGTCTTTCAAGACAAAGTGCCTCCTGGGACTTTTCCTGGGGAGCAAAATGGATGTCCTACCTCAAGGTCCCATCCAAAATTATGGTTTCTTCTTACACAAAACACCCTTCTCTTTTTTGGCAGAATACTTGAAAATTAATACTGCAGAACAACTGTGGAAATTTCTCTCTTTTTAATAGGATTTTCTGCCTGACTAATAAATAAATTGTCTTTCAAGTGAAAGGTGCCTCTGATTCTGCTCTCCCCTGGATTCCAGCCCAGTTAAGAGAGAAAGAAACTCCAGAGAAATTTTGCTGTCTCTGACAATGATCAATGCTGTTGAGTGATAGGTAATAGCAATCTATCTCATTATTTATTTATTTATTGATTTGCCATCGTTAATCTCTATTACATTGCTGCCTGCTGTCTCTTCCTACTGGTTTAAAAGGAATGTTACAATTTTCCTCTTTTTTTTCCTCCTAGTACTTTTGCCACCTACCTCTTTGGTTGTTTTGCTTGACATTGTTGTTGTCTCCTGTCTTCTAGCTCTGGGAACAGTTTTCTTCCATCCACAACCCTTATCTGTTTTAGAGTTAGCTCTTGCAGTCCTTTTTCCCTAGAGGAGGGTGAATCAGTAGAAAAATGGGTCTAGCAATAAATGAGAGCAGCAGGGCTGCATACCCACTGGGGTAAAATGCTGACTTAATCAGCACTGCTTTAGACAATCAAAGTTTCTTCTTACTGGTCACAGTCTCTACAGGTCATTGTGCTGTGTAGACACAAGCTCCTCAGATCAACAATTACACGTTTTGATTTATCTGTGAGGCAACCAGCACTGCAGTGGCTCTTCTGAACACAGATGATAATTGACTTCTGCCACTGCCTTGTACTGTGCTAATATGAAAATGCAGTGATGATTTTGTTTGTTTGTTTTCTGCAAGGAGATTGATGCTAAATTTCTCCCTGCAAATCCAACAGGATTGTTGCAGTTTAAGATAATTGCATAGCTTAGCATAGTTGTAAAACTGCAGTTGATTCTGGCACTGGAGCTTGCCTTAGATATGCATCAGGTTCATCTCTTGAAATTGAGTGCCAGTTTGTTCAATGATCCATCATTTATTTATTTATTTAAGTTTAAGATAATCACAATCAGTTTCTAGGGCTCTATGGACCTGCCATAATAAATTATGCAAAAATACCATTAAGTTAAACCTCATCAGTTCAGCCAGCCAGCTATCTACTTCCACTGTCAGCTGGAATGTATGTCTCTACCTCCTCTGAAAACCCTCTCACATAAATGCCTTTTGCAGTGTGCTTGGAAAATCAGCAAATTTGATGTCTTCCAAATGAGAAGAGGAACAATTTCCAGGCTCATCAAATGTAACACACTGGAAGTGTTGTGTTTTTCCCAGTTTGTAGGTCCTAGAGTTTCTTATAAGATGCCATTTTTTGGTATTTCAGGCCCAGTCCAGAGAGAACGTTAGTGCACACACAGAACTGGCAGTGTAAGAGGATACAGCACTGCAAATGAAAATTAATAAACAGGGAGAATAAGTAAAATTGCAAGGGATGACCACAGATATATACTCTGCTTTCCCAGGCAAACACCATGAACTCCAAGCAGGCTCTGAACACTGAACACACCTGCTGAAACACCAATATTTTCTACTCTGTATCGGGTTTGCATGACTCTACCCACTAGCTTTTCATTATATTTTCTCTCCCCTGCCCAACTGAGAAGGGGAATGATAGAGTGGCTTGGTGGACACCTGGTGTCGAGCCAAGGGCAAAACAACACATACACCCGAATGTTCTGCCTGGATTTCAGCTGTTAAGTTGCATGAGGCATGTTAACAGCATCTAACCCTGAGGTACCCATCATGTGGATCATATTGTCAGTTTTTGTGCTCAGGACAGAAGGCTGTATGTGCCTAATGAGACACATATGATGAAAACTGGCTAAAGAGGATGCTAGCAAAGGAAGAACAAAGTTATAAATAAAGCAAGCTTAAAAAACAGTGAAATGATTTAAGCTATGACTTCCTCTGTAGAAGCTCAAAATTCTTGCTTTGTCGCTTAAAGCTCATGTCCTCAGTACCTCCTAAATAACTTCCCAGTATCCTATTTCTTTCTATTCTTGACAGAGCTGTGACAAAATGGTCAACTGTCACAAAATGACCTATGCTCAGACTGGCTATGTCCAGTTTGCTTATTGGCACTGCTCTTTGATATGTAGTAGCTCTTGTGCTCATGAATCATCTAGAAAAGCGCTTGTGGGCACAGGCTAAAACTATGCCAGGGACTATCTTAAAAAATTCAGAATCATTCAGGGACTTTCAGTTGCACGAAGCACCTTCTGCAACAACCTGCTCTCAACAGAGAGCAACAGATCATGTCCTGCCACAGATGCTGCCCATCCAAAGAAGCTCTTGACTCATGGATCTCAAGCTCTGTGGCTGAATCTGGGCTTGTTGCCACCTGCATCTTGGGTCATTTCAATGGCTATGCCTTAGGATGGATTCTAAGAAGAGCCCAGGCAGACTATGCACCCAGAACTAAATGGGAATAAATCACCTTTCTGAAACCTGATTCCTAAGCACTAAAAAGGGAGGGGTAATGGAAATGTGACTGAATGAAGGCTTGACTTGGGCTAGATCCCTAAATCCCATTTTTCCAGATCTGATCTCTAGATCTTACAATACCAAGTAGAGCCAAATACAAGCACTTTCAAATATAAAGGAGTTATACTCTCTTTGAAAATCTTCAAGGCCATGTCACAAATGGGGAGAACTGTGGGGTTCTATCATTCATTGTTTTGGTAAAGAAGCAGCCTCACAGGAATGCTAAATACCCTGTGAACAATACTGTGTAATTTTGGAAGGTCGCTTACTCTCTTCAGTATTTTCTGAATGAAAGACTTATTAGAATGGGGAGAAGTAAAAAGCTGTAGACTGTTTCTATGTATTCAAAATAAGAGATTTCAAAATCAGAAGCAATAGTAGGTCATCTGTTAGACATCCTGTTAACTGTGGCTATATATTGCCATTTCTAATGTGGCTTTGCTGAAACCTCTGAAATAACTCAGCTTTCAAAGCTTGCAAGAGCACTAAAAGATTATTCAGGGATCAGGAAGCACAATCCAGAGAACCAAAGTGGAAGAGTCTGTAACTAGTTTTGGTGAAATTACCACCGTACCTAATTAAATCACATGTATACATGCTGTATGTTTCAGCAGGGTTGTATTTAAGCTGCTTTTTGTTTTGAAAGACAACAGCTCCATCTTTCCCACAGGTGAATATGGTTTAGATATGTTCACAGGTAAAACAGACACAGCACCTGCAGGTTTAATTAAACGTTTGCCTAATCACATAAAAAGACAGTGATATATTTTCACAGCATCTGGCAGTTTAACCATTCACTAGTCATCCTATAATTAGCATGCTGTTGAATTTAATAGAGGACTGTTCTAATGTAGAGCCAGATGGTCGTTCTAGCTGACAAGGGGAATGACAATTTCTGCCATGTTTACTTCAAGGGTAGAACAGTCAAACAGATCCTTCTTAGAGCACAGCACTTGATGATGTAAGAGGCCACATTGCTGTCCTCAGAAAGCAATGGCTTTGAATGTAGCTATATGGAGTATAATTTATTAACTTCCATGAAAAGTTTTGCTTGGCTTTCCTTGTCCATTTCTCCTGTTTCGTAAAGACATTAGCTTGCTATGTTTGCAGAAGAGCTTTCTATAAGTCAGTGCTAGCATCCCAAGATCCTGTGGGACATGAGGAAGTGGGAAAAATAAGAGTAGATATTAGAAAGGTCTTCTTTGCAATGAGGTCTGTGAGTTGACCCCTGACCATCTCAGTGGAGTCTTAAATTAGCCCAAATACTACACAAGTGACTCTTTGCTACAGCTCCATTCATTAGAGAAATTAAATTTTACAAAAAAACCCTAGTGAAATGGCAAGGGCACTAAAATGGGGAATATCCATGAAGAAAATTAAAAGACAGAGACGTTTTTGTTGTTGATAAATGAAGACAATTTTTAGTAGCCAGTGGAGAAGTTCAATAAACTTCAGTATCGTTCTGGAGTTCAGTGGAATAGTAGTAGAATAACAGATTTTAACTGAATTAGTAGTCAGACTATAACAATCTTGTGATCAAAGGATGTGCTGTAACTAAGAACTTCTGGGAAAAGATATCATGAATGACAGATAAATTTCAATGGTTCTTTCATTTTGAAGCTGGATGCAGCCCAGTAGGCCAAAGACTCCTTCATAACAGGAGTTATGAAGATCAGATACTGATCATTTTCAGCTGAGCTCCAACTGACGTTTTGAACATTAAAGCTTGCTGACTGGTTTTCATTCAGCTTATCTCTTTGCTATTCATTTCTCTTAAATAATAAAAATTTGGTTGATCCATCCATCTATGCTGTCAAAATGTCAGTGTAGGGTCTCTTTACAGACTATTACCTTATCCTCATGAGCAACACACTCCATACTAATATCCTAAATCCCTCTCTACAGAGAAAAACTGTTCTTAACACGAGGCCCTTTCAAAATGTAGCCAGATTGATGGAGATCCCAAACTACTTTTATGGACTCCTGCAATGATCCTGACTGGAACATCATGCTCATCGGGGATTGACGATCCATTTAACAGTGCATCTGTGGAGGCGCAGGTCGGTGCTGTGCATACAGCACCACCTGCAGGCCTGTGTTGTGCTCCACATCTCCCTCCGTGCGGGGCAGACACAGCGGGTGATGGTGCTGGAGGAGCCTGCAGGTAGCTCTCACTTTGTATCAGCAATTACACACCTGCATGGCTTTGCCTTTATCTCAGTGCAGCAACAAGTTCTCATACGAAAATCCTCTCTGATAGTAGAAAATATGAATGGAGTTGTTGTAAGAAAATCCTGTAAAAGCTCAAATGACCAGAATGGACTAACCTTTCCTACCAATGGGGTCTGCGTGGCATGCTGCATGTGGATGGAAGGCCTGTCCAGCACTACACTACTTGGGGTTCCCAGCATCTAAAGTGATATAAGATGAACTACTTATAACCCTTATATATAGCCCTTATATAAAAGGATATAAGTTGAACTACTTATATCTATTCTCTTTCTTTATACTGTTAGTTCTAATAAGTGGTATTTTAATGATACTTTACAGAATCTGAATGCCTTTCTTACTGGGATCATAACTTCCTAGTGAAAAGCACTTGTTGCAGTCAGCAGATTCCAGTTAGAAGTGACTTTCTGGAGAAAGGACACTGACTGGCCAGCAGGTACTCAGTGGGGGCAGCTGCAAGGTGTGTAGCCCTGGTACCTCCTGTGGTGGTTTGGAAAAGGGAGGAGGGGACAGAAGGGTTGGGAATCCAGCTGGTGGTGGTTGCTGAGACAGGCAAGGAGCAAAAGGGGTCCATGACCCTCTGATGCCAGGAAGATTCACCTTCTTTTCCTCTTTCCAACTGCACAAGGAAAGAAACCTAACTGAACTCCCTTTCGGGTATGTGGAGATAAGAAAATATGTATCTAACAAGAAAAGGTGTGTGTGCATGAGATCTGAGTGTATTCAGCCATATCTCGATACATTTTTGCAATTAATCTTTCATACTAAATATAAAGCAGATATTTTCCAGGTTAATGGATGTGATGGTTTGCAGTTTTTCATGCGTGGGCACTGTTGAAGTCAAATTAATGACAACACTAGAAACTGAAGCTACATCTCAGTCGTCCACAGTCAGCAGCCCTATGACCAGAGACCCACAAAGGCCTGTCACATTGCTTTCAGTCACAGAAAACTATACATGTTGTTCTCCTGACAGAAGAGCTACAGCCTCAGAAAGCTCTTTATTGCTCAAGAGTGGAGGACTGAGGTGCAGACTGTGAACAGCAGCACTTTCTAGGATGTGAGGAGATGAAGACTGGCAACATCCCAGGGAGAAACTGCAATGGTGATGATACTGAGAGAGGAGACAAGGACAAAAGAAGAGATAAAGATTTTGAGGAGAGGTGCAATGAAGGCAGAGTACTGTATGGGCTGACTGAACACAATCTTTCACCCAAATTGTGTTAGCAAACTTGCAGGCAGGAGGGAGGTTTGAGAGAGAAACTGTAAGAATCAAACAGTAAAAGCACATTGAAGGTCTAAAGTGTAAAGTAAAGTATTGTGTTAGATGGTGGTACAGTCATACAAAATACTGTTTCTGACTCAAGAACTTTTTCCACTAGGTATTCAGCTGGAAATTGACTCCTCAATTCAGCCTTGTCTTAAGAAAAAAAAATTAAAAAGTACTTGAAAAGCAGTATCTTATCCTCCCCCATCTTTCGTCTTTCCACAGAGAAAAGATACAAAAGAAAAGACAAGAAATTACATGATCCAAAGAAGTTTCCCCTTTGGCTCTTTATTAAAGAAGAGAAACTTCATGGGAAACAGCTGTCTGGGTGAATATACTTCCACAGAATGAGCTGTGCCACTTAACAGTCAGAAGTCTGGGTCTCCACTAGCCCAGGTCCCAGCTATTCATCTGCTAAAAGCAGGCTGTCTTAGTTAATTCAGGGAAGGAGCTAGAACACAGGAGTAGAGCCAACAAATAACTGTAAAATTTTTATATCTGGCTTTCTGCCTTTCCAGGACTCTCTCACAACCCATTTCCTCAGGGAAGTGTCTTGGCAGAGGGGATGATCACAGAGCCTGGGATGTGAACTGTGTGGGCTGCAGTCACGAGCCCCTCCATTTGCTCCCTGAGTCATGCCTTGTCTTATCTCTCCCACTGTCCCTGCCCCTGCCCCTGGGATGGCTTCAGGGTCCTGTTGATAGATCCAGGGGTCTGATTACTTTGTGAAGTCATGGCACTATTCATCTGAAAAGTAACAGTTACTAATAGCATCATCAGTTATCTTCTGCATGATATGAAAACCACAAAAAATTATGGAAAAAAAAAATCTGGTTAGCATTGAAATATATCAAATTATTTCAAAGACTTTTCCAAAACACTCTTAGGGAAGCTGGGCTGATGTGGCTTCCATACTCCATTGCCTTACAATGATCATTCCCATGGTGGGTAATAAGGCTTCAAATCTGCTGTTTAATTTGCAAATGTCTAGCACTGAGTGATGGAAGTTGCTATAGACATTGAAGTTATTAAACATTGGTAGAACATTAGGCATTAAGTCTCTGCGTAATAGAAAATGGCTTGTTTTTTTCATTGAGGTTTTAAATTTCAGCTGTTGCTTTTAAGCATCTGTGTCTCAGTCCAATTTAAATCATAATTTTATTATATATTTCGTAAGAAGCATTAATAGAATAGATTTGATTTATTACTACCTTGCGTAGTTGGCAGACAATATAACTGTTACAATAATTCACAGAAACACCACAAATATAATACATTCATAATTTATTTCTTATTGATGTAAAAATTCCTTCCCTTCCCAGTTAAGCACACCTGTGCTGTGAGAATACAGAATGGCACACATTTCCCTGCTAGTACATAACAAAACTGCATAGTCTACTGACAGACATACTGGCAATTAGTCTGTTGAAGGGTTAACATTTGCAAGGTAACATTAATTAGTTCACAATTTGTGGGGGAAAAAAAAAAGAAGAAAAGGATATTCAGTTATATTTATTTCTCAATCTGCAACTATTAATTCTTTCATTTAATTTGAGTTAGGAACAGAGAAAAAGAGAAATGCTGCATCTCTGTGTCGCTTGCATAACCTAAGCTATTTGTTGATCCCTCCCTTACGAAGACACATGACACCACTATTCTCATGACTTCTGTCAGCTATAGAAGGACTCAGCTGTGCAAGTCAAAATTAGACATATCAAAGCATCTTTGATCATTTCATTGTCTGTCAAGTCCTCTCCAAAGCCAGCACTGTCTGCTGTAATGGACTGTATTACTTTCAAATGTCATATTTAATATGTTTTCCTTCAGATCCCTGATACTGTCTGAGGTGCTGACTGTGTAGCACAATGTTGAGAGTCTTGCAGGTGGGTCTGTTAGTTTCAGTGAGTTCCTGTTTCTCAACAGCATGTGGTTTAATTGCAGAATTGGTGAAGCAAGGGCATCACAGGAATTCATCTGTGTTTTTCTGTATGTGTGCAACCACAGAGTCATCTTGCAGTGAAGGTTTGAATGAGTTATGGGACCATAAAAAATACTTAATTCCACAAGGCTATCAGCTGTTCTTCATGAAACAAAAACACCTGACAGAAGAGTTTTATTTTTACTTGATAATCACAGCACAAATAGGCATGGAACAAGCCATCATTTAAAGGGATATTTTTGTGCAGCAGGCATTCTGCAGAGGATCTGAGGAACCATAGTCTAAATTTAGTTACTAATTAGAAAAATACTTTTCACAGATGTCATTAATCACCCAACAATCTGAGAACTGTCTCTTTTCAAAAGGAAATGCTATACCTGTCGGTGAAGTACCCATCACAGGATTTGACTTCTCTTGTCCAGTAGCTCCAGCAATGGGTCATTCCTTATGTAAGTAACTTTTGGTTTCCACTGAGAAAATTAATCTTTAGCTACCTTAGGCTAATAGTGAAATTCTGTCCTTGGTCAGAAATCCCACTGAAGAAAATCCAGAAGTGCATGAGCCCACATTCTTCCATCACTTCCCAAAGTTTTGTGAAATTTCCCTTTATTTTCTGTCTTTCAGGCTGTTAGGACAAAATCAGATCTTAATTTAATATTTTTCTTTATTAATATATTTCTCTATTAAAATGTGGTTCATACATACGAGCTAAAATGCTGAGGTATTCCTGTCATTCCAGGAGGCAGGTCTGTGAAAAGTCATCTATAGCACAAGGAAAATAGTAGAGTTGATACCTAGAGATTATTAAGTAAGTTGGAATAAAACTGCAGTATGGATAAAAGTTACTAGTGCTGGGAAAATGGCTTTTTGTGCCCCATGAAAATATTGAAGAATTTTCAAAACAACCTGTTGTTATGTGTTACAGTGATGATTTATGTGAGCTGTGGTTCAGTGACCATATGCACACTGGGTTTTTTCTTTGTGCTGGGTCATATTTCCCACGGCATCTCATTTTGGAAAGAAAAAATGGCTCAGGAAACCCATGAAGGATTACATGGCTGCAGGCACATTTCAGGAAATGTAAAGTGTACCTGGATACCCTGGAAATGGAAAAGTATAAGAACATGCAACATCTGTTCTGCGGCACCACTGGGACACACTACTTACACACACCCTTGAAACACTGGTTTCTTGGGCAGCTCTTCATTCCAACCTTTCATTCTTAGCCTCTCACTTTTCCAAAGAAAAATATATATTATGTGTGGGAAAGCCTGCTCTCTCAGGGGGAAAAAAGACTTTTGACAGATATTTTTCAGCTAGCCTTGGAAAACCTGAATGACACTTATCAACAAAATCCATGTCTCTTTCGCTGTTTGGTGGTTTTGGTGTTTTGTTTGGGGTTTTTATTATTATTATTTTTGGGTGTTTTTTTTCTAAATAAATTTTAGCCAATTTCTGGATGTATCGTTGACTACATTTTTAAAGGATCTCACTGGAACAGGGCTACGGTAAATACTAAACAAAAGCTTTAGGATCTGTCTTCAGGGTCATGGCAATAGAAAATATTTGCATAGCAAGTTAATCATATTTCTTAGTGAGATGAAAAATGCAAGGATTTCATGTTTATTGATTCTTAAGAGTCCCAGAGACTTTGACTGACATTGGTTTACTAAGACCAGCTAAGCTGGTTGTGCAAGTTTCTATTGTTGATTGAGACAAAAAGGTACCTTAAGTAGGAGATTCATCGTATCTACTCAGATATCTTTTCTAGATATATGGGTTAAATATTCTGGTTTAAAAACCATTCAGGACCATTCACTGTGGAGGGAATTGGGAAGCAGTGAGAGAAACTGAACATTTTTACTCACTGTTTGCTTAGGAAACACTTCTGGATTTCCTTTGCTCAAAAATGCTTCAATGCTAACATTTTGCTCACAGAAAATGATGCACTTTTCCATTGTCTGATAATCACAGCTCTCTCCAGGACACATTCTGTCCAAATAATTTCTGAGCATGAGAAAATAAACAGCTATGTCTGTTTATTCAGGTTTTCTTGCACAGATATCCAACCTACATTTTTGCCTCATCTACATACACACAACTATAATGTAAGTAAACACAGTGACAAGTACCTGAATTTTTTGCTTTGGAAGGTATCTATAAAAAGAGTTTTCTTTGGCTTAATTTAAGCAGTTTAAAGTTAAAATTAATCTGGTGCAAATCTTCCTAATTATTGGTCTGGGGATTCTTTAAGATGAGTTTGCTGAAAGGACTTAATCTTTGAAACCAGAGACATGTTGCTTCACCACAGTAGTTCATGCAGATGCAGTAGTATCGTTTTTGTTCCCTGGCTTAGAAGAACATCTCAGCAAGTATCAAGTGTTCAAGGTATAATTTCAGTATCAGAAAACTCACTTTCTTTCAGTATTTTCTTTCATGGGCAGTCACCTTGGTGAATATTCTGACTTCCAAAGCCATTTACTAGTACACTCCCTGAAAGCAAATCCAAACTCAGTCAAAGAGGATTAGCTCTCTCTGCCCTGTCAGGTGGCTGTTCTGCTCCTTGTACTTTTTTCATCTCACTTGCAGCTTTTCGTTTTTGAGATTTGTGGCTCAGTTCCCCTGGAAGCCAAATTCATATATATCTGTATGCAAGAAACTCAATAAGAGAACAGAGAATGAGTTGTCTGCTAATATAAACACAGCTGTGTATTACAAGTGACACATAGTTGTTTACATCACACAACAGACAAAATAACTTAAAATAAAAGAAAATAAAATTGTTGGTTTTGCTATTTCTTTTTACCTAAAAGTACTTATGCAGATGCCTATTTTGAGATTAGGCAAGAAGATAAGAAGAAATACTTTGTGCACTTTTACAGGAGTATCATTTAATGATGTTTCAAGTCCTTGTATTACTACAGTAGGCATGTAGCCACTGAAAAATTCCTGGGAATTTGATTGATGCTGTGAAAGACTAAGTGATCATCATCCACCCTGTTTCTCTTTTTTGTTTTTCTTTTTTGTTGATTTGCTTTGTACAAGGCCTATGAGTGTATTAGATGAGAATTTTATACACAGATTTTTCTCAGATATCTTTGCCAGCAGTTAATACTAGCTTTCTACAGCCAGAATACCAGAAAAATGCTTCTAGTCCCAAGAGAGAAAAGTGTTTCTTGTCATTCTTATTTATCAGAATGGGCACTTACTGATCAAAAAGAGATAGCAGTATCTATTATACAGAATAAGACATCAGCAATGCTGCATATATTTAAACAAATTCACCAGAGTACTAGAAGCAGTATAGCTTTGTTACTGCTGGATTATATTAGACTAAGTAGTTGTACTAGTTCAAAATTGGCTTCGATAACTAATATCACTGTGGCACACAAAACTAACCTTATATCCTGAGTATTTAGTCAACAGCCTAATGCTATCTGTTGTGGTACCAGGGAGAATAATTACCAAAAGCGGATCCCAAGAAGGCTGGTGAAAAATGCTTATAGACTTAATTTGAAGATTAAAAGAAAAAGCTTAAACCAATCTTCCACTTTGTCTGGATTTTTACTTCTGCCTTTCCTTGGCAGATTTCTGAGCTGTTTTGTTACTGAGATCACCAATGGCCTGGTGGGATCCAGAGCTTTGTTCTCAAGTAGCTCTGCTGGGGCTTCACAGCCATCTTCAAAGTAATGTCTTTCTGAGAGCCATGGATAAGTTTTGAGTATAGACACATACAGCATTAACAGCAGAAAAGGTGAAATAAAATGCACATTAGCTCAGGTTAACAAATTTTATTTTAAATTATATTGAGAATTAAACAATTTAATAACCATATTTAGTAACATTGTACACAGCCTACTGGGGGATTAAAAACTGACTGAGCTGCCCACCCGTGATATGATTAAATGAAGCAGCGGAACCAATCTAACATCTCACTGTGAGCTAAAGGGGTTGTCTTCCCCTTTCCTTTGCATCTCTCCCTGTATGTGTCCTTCCAGCTCTGCTCTACTTCCTTTCTGTTGAGGTGGCTGTCACTCTCTTCTGACTTTGTACTGAGTCTTTTCAACTTGAAAACAGTCAGAAAACTGCTTGGGTTTTGTTTGTTTGTTTGTTTGTTTCCCCATTGAATTAGTTTTCAACTAGATCAGTGAGCTGAACTTGCTCAGCATGCAGTCAGAGGAGCAGTAGGGACAGTATAAGGAGCAGTTTAAGCAGTCATGGTGCAGGCAAAAAGGAAGAAAGAAGAGAGATGAGAGAGCTGACTGCTCTTTTCAGGGACAAGCAGCCACCATGTCAGCTCAGCTCTGCTGTACAATCTAGCCCCATTCCTTACTAATGGGGTTAATAAGCTACCCTATCAGCAGCACTATTTCAACCCAGGTTGCATACTTCAGTTAGTTATTTAAGTGGAGTGATTTTCATGTTTGAAAGCCTGCTACCCATCAATCAGAAGTTTTTTTTTCCTTCTCCTATCACTGTGGGACCAAGCATCTTGGCCAGGCTTGCTGGATACTGTAACACTTTGTGAGAAAAATCATCCTGAAAGAACTCATAGGCTGACCAGTTAGGATGTTGCACCTGAAATCGTCCTCTGTTTTGCATCCTATTTCATCTTTCAAGGGAATCTCTCCTACCTTTTGAAGCCATGTTAAAAAGTCAGGATTGGTTTAAGATAATATAGAGGGACTGGTGATTCTTGGAATCCCTCCAATGTAAAACAAAACAACTGGGTGTCACAGACTTCAGTGTAACATAGCAAAACTCTTCTGTAAAGGGAGACAGTTCTGATAGTCTTATTATAGGTGTACTCAGCCAGAAGACTAACGATTGTAAAAGGTGGATTTCATAGGAGTAACTTCAACAGACATCACTGAGCAGCATTCATCTTGTCCAGGAGGAATCCTTGTCCCACAGCAAAGAGGGGAAAATGTATGCAGCAATTAGGCAGAGATGCAAATCTGTCTAAATTTAGTTTCAGAGATAATACAGGCATCTGCTGCTTGTATTCCCAGTGATTTCCCTAAAGCAGGATCAGTCTGTATAGTGCTTAATGGGTTATTCATGTCTTTATGTTCTCCATAAACTATTTAAGAGGTACTGGGGAAGAATCTTTGTACACAGCCTTTAAGGTTCTGGGCAAGTTATACCAACTGTTTTTTTCTTTGCTTACCCCTGTTCATTAAAGTAAGCAGAACAAGAGGATAAACCTTTCCATTAAGTTATATGTGTCTGTCCAAAAAAGCTTTGACTTTCACCAAAGATTCAGTGAATACTCTCAGGGTACACACTTAAAGTGCCCTGTGGTCTGTAAGAGGGCAGGAAACACCATGCTTTGTTTTTCAAGGAAGAAAGATGTGTATTAGTTCAAACACTGTCCTCACTGTAATGGGAAAAAAAAAGCTGATAGCAGCAGGACAAGATAAAAGAAAACTTCAGAAGCAGCACAGAAGCAGCAGGAGCCTGGAGAATACAGAGTGGTAGTGGTGGTGGTTTTATGAGAAAAGTTGAAGGTACCAAGGAGAAAAAAATAGCTTTAACTTGGGCTTAATGAAGATATGGAGAAGCAGATCAATAGTCACAGCTGACTTGATCTAGTGTTAACAACAGTCTTGCTGTAAACAAGGCCTGGGATAAGATGACCTCCAGATACCTCTTTTAGCATTTCTGAGAGTCTTTGAATTCTTGAAGTGTCAGGTGAGGACATGCTGTCATGCTCTGATTTCTGTGTATGGAAAAATACCAATACATTGCATAAGTTTTCAAAGACATTTCCTGCTTTCATGCAGGGATCCTTCTCCTTACCCAAAAGGCAGCTCACAGAGGAGCAGGTGAGATAAACTGCATGGGGATAGGTAGGGATGTAACACAGGGGCTGGGCAAGCTGAAATGAACAGATTGATGATGGGCTTTATAGGGGAGATAAAATTGTTAACTTTTTATAAAATGAATAGAGAAAGCTGGTAACTATTATGCAGTGAACACCATATGGTGCTCTGCTGGTGTGCCTGCCAGGTCAGTCCTAAAAGGAAAAGTTTCCAGATCAGGTACTAATTCTGATAAGGATTAGTGTAAGCTGGAAATATGGTACGTGACCACCTCAGAGAGGCTGAAGCCTGAGCAGCTGGGGGAAGCTCATCTCTAGCTTTTATGCTTCATGTCATCTTCCAGATGGTGCACATCCATGAGGTCACTTAAAGACACTACATGTCTGTTAAGCCAGAAGGGCATAGTCTTCCTGGGTTCCAGAATAACTACAGCTGTGGTATTCTGTTTCTTTACTAGCCCAGGACAGGAGACATAGACTTCACTCGATTTAAATCCTGCTCCATCTCCTGACAGGACTGTCTTGCACTGAAGGAGCCATTCACTAGAATGAATTAGTGCCTTTCCTTAGGATGCAGAGCTTCCACCTCCTGCTCCTGAAGGCAGCTGAGAAGTGTCCTGATCTGCTTTTCTTATTCTCAGATGCAGGGACAACTGCCAGAAGTGAAAACCCCCAAACCTGGCAGAAAGGCAGAGCAAGAAGTTAAGAATGCCCAAGGCTGGTCTCTGTTATGCATGCAGCTGTGAGCAATTACACTCACACCCACACACCGTGACACACCTAATCATGCCTTGTAGGCACAGCCCACAACAGCCACAAGATGCTCTCAGCCTCTGTTGCAAAAACCACCCCAATTACTATCAGACTTACTAGACCTGCCATGAGTGGCACTCAGTCTCCATTCCAACACATTCCCTGACAAACCAAATCAGTCACGAATGTGTGATTTTGGTATTGCAGCATTTCAGGCAGTGAAGAGGGCAAAGGCTAATGAATGGCAAAATGCAAATACAGTATCTCCTGTAGAAATCTCTATTTTCTGCAGGTGTTGTATATTGCCCTTCTGTCTAGGACCTGGAAGCTATACGGACACTAACAGCTGCAGCAACCTAACTGTGCATGTGTGTCTGCAATTAATTCTGATCAGCTACTCAGAAAAGCCTCCTTTCCTATATAAATTATGAATATAAATATATGTGATAGTCAAAGGCTGAATTTCGAGAACAGGGTGGGAATTTCCTAGCTTCCAGGTTCTATTTATCCTAGTCACCCCAGTTCAATTTTGGAGCAAGTACTGGGAATATGCTATCTTCTCCAAACCCTACATGATCCACTTTCCATGCAAAGGAAACCAGGGTGCAAGGAGCAGCATGACCCAAGGGTATGCCATGACATATTACAGTAGGTAGTTTCTATGCAGCCTACTAAGTAGGTTATTTGTACAGACGCTTAATTTAGGCATTATAACTTGTTTCCAAATTGTTCGAAAGGGGCATCAGGGTCTGACAAGAAGTTGATCATAGCTCTCTTCACTGTTGCTTTGAGAAGGCAATAAAGTAAGTATTTAAAAATAGTGTCCTGAAAATAGTCAAAGGCATCTTCTATAATCTGCTAAATGCAGGTCTCATCTTCCAAAACCTCGAAAGTAACTCCCTTATTTTTGGGGAGAAATTTTTTTTATATTAACTCATGGGTGGTTTAGGTAGGAGCTAGAGCACTTTTCAGGAAATGGCAGACCTAGGTCCAACTTTTGTTCTAGCAGATTCAAATATACAACTTCTTTCCTACTACCAGTATGATTTATTTCACCAGGTTTCTAACTTAGTTTACTGCCAGCACTCCCCAAATGTCTCCTAAAGGGCTAACTGTCCCAAGTATTTGAGAATTACTAACCCAAGTTAAGGGAGAAGGGGTGCAAGAATAACTACATAGTTTGGGTGAAAAAAAAGGGCCCTGGTTTCTGCTTTATGTTCTTACATCTGTTCCTGGGCTTTACTCTAATAACTGTCTAACATAATACAAATGTGTGTATCTAAGTGAGGGCTTCTGGGAACCATACTACAGAAATTGAATTGCAGAAGGAAGAGACAAGATAACTTAAGGTACCCTCGAACTTCTGACACATCGAATAAGTGAGAATAGACAAAACGAGTGGAATATACTCAAAGACTGAGTTGTGCTGGAAACCTGTACACATATCTACTGCTATCTTGACAACAGATGTATGTACAATAAAGGAATTCTTTCCCTAATCTTGTATTCCTGGCTTATTCCATGATGTCCCTCAGAAGAGCTTATCAAGAAATTCAAAGCACTGCAGTGAGGTGAAATTCAGCTAACAAGCAGAAGGTTGCAGAGGCTTGGTAGTGAGGCACCATTTATGAAAAGGCTGGGATAGGGAGAGTGTAGTGTTCTGGAACTTGCCTTTGGTAATGTTATTTGAATACTGTCCACAATGTATAGGGTCTACAAGATCACTGCTTTGTTCAAATCTTGCCTAGGCAATGACTGCATTTCTTTATTATATACTGGTGTCTTCCAAAAGAAAAACTGGGCCGTCTTGAGACAGCCATCACAGGCAGTGTTAGCTTTCAAGACAGATGGTAGGTGTGGTAATCACCCATACTCTTACCTAGCAAACAGCATCAGCTGGATTAAAAAAATAACCTGATCTTTGTAGATGAGCCCCCTTAGCAGAACTGGGGAACAATGGCAAAACAGTGTGCGGAAGTGCCACTAATGCTGTATAACATTTCAGTACTTTTGTGGCATGTTAAAGATACCTGAATTTGAACAAGATCTCTGAATGCCAGGATCTGACAGCAACTCACTGGAGTTCAAAAGGAAAAGCTGGAAGTAAAGGAACACAAAAGCATTAAATGATTAACTTGTGTTGGCACTACCAGCTGTGGTAGCAGACTGGATTTCTAATATTAATGCTAATATTTAAAGAGAATACTGCAGCCTTTTCTATGAAATAAAGGGAGTTGATGTATTTGAATGAGATCTGGGGAGAATAAAAAGATGGGTTTTGACAACTCCCATTCTAGCCAGTTCTGGCACAGAGTTCTCCACCTTGTGCAGCATTCCAGTGCTTTTATAACAGTCTATGCTGTAGTCATGATGCATTCAATACATCACTAGTGACTGAAAATGTAGTCACACAACTCAACAGGCTGCAAAGGAGCTGTTATATGATTTAAAATAGCCCATATATTTTCTGATTTAATGTTCCCTTTATAAAAAACTGACTTGTTCCTTCTCACACTGATTACTTGGACTTACTAAATTCTTTGAAGGGAATGTTTCCATCTAAATCTGTCCATAGTCACCAAATGAATTCTGAATATACACAAGGGAAGATTTTGTTCTTTGATAAACTTAAAATTTGACTGTGTTGACAGAAAGTTATATCTGATCTCATTTACATCAGTGCATAACTCAGCTTGCTTCAAGTAGAGCTGTTCTGGATTCACACCAATGTGTGCCCAAAGAGGATATGACCTTGCTTTCCAGGCTTTTACAGACAGTCTTTCTCAAATAAGCTTTCTGCAGGTTGCTCAAGTTTACTTCTTCCATGCTGAGTGATCAGTGACTGCCAGCCAAGTCAGCTCAACCCATCCCAGGCAAGAAAGGGATTCTGTACTCTTATTTGACTTCACCCACAGCCCCAAATTAAAGCTGAGATGTATTCCCTTCTTGTCAGGTACTCCAGTCTCACACCTCAAGCTGAAGCAGGAGTGTTTCTTTGGGGACCTCTAGCATCCTTGTTTTCCTCCAACTAGTGAGTCAAAATACCCATCTGACTTCAGAGCTTCCCCCCTACTTTTCAGAAGTGGAATAATGTATGGAATACACCATACATAGTCTAAGATATATAGGAAATTAAGTATTGCCATTGATATATGGATAAATTTATACTTACAAAACACAAACATTGAAGTTTCCATTTCATTTAATATCTCATTTCCAACATGAGGGAGAAAAAGAATCTCACAACTTTCCTGCTAAGCAAAAAAAGGAAAAAAAAAAAGGAAATTTGGGTAAAGTGAACCTGTAAAGAATTGTGATTTTGAGATGTTGCAGTAAAACAGGGCAATGCCTATTCTTGTAGTTGCTTGTGCTATACAGAATTTAAAAAAAAACAACAAAACCCCACAACAACAACAAAGAACAACCTAGAAAAATGCCTAACCTGATATATTTGGCTTGAATGCAGGAGATTTCGTACCATCCCTAAATGCTCTCTCTAACACTGTGGCCAGACCTTACAATGGTTTCTCAGAAGTGAGCACTGTCATCCCACAGCTCAGGGACTGGGGACTGGTTAGGTATATCCCCTACCTGAAGAGGAAGACAGAAAGAAGGGGACTGGGGCAGAGCAGGGTGCAACGGTGCTGGGATTTCTGCTCCTGCAGCCACAGAGTGGGGAGGGTGGGGTGTTGAGCACCAGTCCATTGCATTGCCTGGCAGCAGTAGCCAATAACCACAGCCCTTCACCATAACCCAGGAGCAAGAGTAGCAGCCAGTTTGGCTCTCCCATACTCTGTCAAGCACAAAGCCAGTAGCAGTCATGGGTGGTTTTGCCTCTCCACAGCAGGCCATTGCTCTGGCCACAGTTCTGCCTGCTCCCAGAAGAGCTCTGCCTTGGGTGATGATGAGGTCCCTTCCAACCCTTGGGATTCTGTGATCTGTTACTGCTGGCACATTTTAGATGTACTGAAGACCTGTAAAAATTCCTGCCCAAAGCTAGATCAGTAAATTATTTGTGACAGGTTGTCCTGGGTTCAGCAGTAGCAGTCATTTTTTCTCCTTCTTAGTAGCTGGTGCAGCACTGTGTTTTTGACTTTCGGCCTGGGATCGGAGCTGATAACACCGATGTTTTTAGTTACTGCTCAAATATCTAGACTGGCCATAGGACTTTGTGAGTCTCATGCTCTGCCAGGGGGAGGGGAGGCTGGGAGGAAGCAGAGACAGGGCACCTGACCCAAACTAGCCAAAGAGGTATTCCATACCACAGCCTGGGAGATAACTGGGAGTTATGTGGAAGGGCACTCTCTGCTCAGTCGAGCTCATTTTAGCGGGTGGTATCGTATTCTTTTCCCTTGTTATTTCTCTTATCATTATTATTGTTGGTGGCAGCAGTAGTGCTTTGTGTTATACCTTAGTTACTGGACTGTTCTTATCTCAACCTGTGGGAGTTACATTCTTTCAGTTCTGCTCCCCATCCCTCCAGGAGTGGGAGTGGGGGTGGAGGTGTTGAGAGGGTGGGGAGAGTGTGGACTGCGTGGCCCACTTGTTGACAGGCTTTAAACCAGGACACAGTTTTTTGGTGCCCAACATGGGACACAAGGGTTGAGATAATGACAGATCTGACCAGAGTGTGTCTAATCGTATTTGTGATAAGTATTCATTGTTTTGGAATAGCAGTCACTCATCACACTTCTGATTTATTGGCTCTCAAAGTTGTTTCTCTTGATCTTGCAGTTTCAACATATTGTACCTTACTTAGAGCCAGTATTTGCTGTGTTAGTGTTTATCGGCTGGGGACCTTGGGCTAAGGTTCTTGTCTCATTGTACTTCATGGTAATGACTTGTAATATAATAGAATCATTGATCATGAAACTGATCTGGTTTATGTTCCCAGTGTGGTCACCATCTTTATACTTTGGGAAGTATAAAATAGAAGTGCTTAGCAATTACACATCTTTTTTCTCCTTCTCTGGTGGTCCACCTGTGAAGGAGACATTATCTTACCCTCCCAGTCCCCCATCCCCCTCCCCAGACTGTTTACAGCATCATTCAAAATTTTTGAAGTTTTTGAATGGCCTTTTAATACTATTGAGACCTGTTTGCTGATTGTGATGGGGATCACCATGCTGGCACGTATACAGAGTGTTTTGCCCACCACCATTTTGTCTGATTTCAAGAGTTAAGCAGAGTCAGGTTTGGGTCTTTTCTGGGGTTAGAAGATGATATAGGAAGACCAAGAAATTTCCCCTGAGGCTGGACAGCCAGGAGTGGCAGGGTGTGTGAGATAGTACAGGCAAGTATCTAGGTCAGTGGGCCCCTCCAGTACTTTGGAATGTCAGCAGAGGAGGAGGTGAGGGGTGCTGAAGAGACCCCACCAAATAATAAACTGTCAGAAAGTGAAAAGCAGTATGTCTTGTTCACTGATGGGTCCTGCCGTATTGTGGGAAAGCATCGGAGATAGAATGCAGCTGTATGGAGTCCTTGATGACAAGTTGCAGAAACTGCTGAAGGAGAGGGTGAATCGAGTCAGTTTGCAGAGGTGAAAGCCATCCAGCTGGCCCTGGACATTGCTGAGTGAGAAAAGTGGCCAGCACTTTATCTCTATACTGACTCATGAATGGTGGCAAATGCCCTGTGGGGGTGGTTGCAGCAATGGAAGCAGAGCAACTGGCAACGCAGAGGTAAACCCATTTGGGCTGCTGCACTGTGACAAGATATCACTGCCTGGGTGCGGAACCTGGTGATAAAGATATGCTATGTATATGCCCATATACCCAAGAGTCAGGCCACTGGGTAACATCAGAATAACCAACAAGTGGATAAAGTTGCTAAGATTGAAGTGGCTCAGATGGACTTAGATTGGCAACATAAGGCTGAATTATTTTTGGCCCGGTGGACCCTTGACACTTTAGGCCATCAGGGCAGAGATGCAACATACAGATGGGCCCATGATTGAGGGATGGACTTAACAATGGACACTATTGCCCAGGTCATTCATGAGTGTGAGACATGTGCTGCAATTAAACAAGCTAAATGGTTAAAGACTCTGGTATGGAGGACGATAGCTGAAGTATAAATATGGGGAGGCCTGGGAGATTGACTATATCACACTCCCACCAACCCACCAAGGCAAGCGCTATGTGCTTACCATGGTGGAAACAACCACAGGATGGCTGGAAACATACGCTGTGCCCCACACCACTGCCCAGAACACTATCCTGGGCCTTGAGAAACAAATCTTGTGATGACATGGCACCCCAGAGAGAACTGAGTCAGACAATGGGACTCATTTCTGAAACAACCTTATAGACACTTGGACCAAAGAGCATGGCACTGAGTGAGTATATCACATCACCTACCATGCACCAGCCTCTGGGAAAATCGAGCGGTACAATGGGCTGTTAAAAAATTACACTGAGAGCAATGGGTGGTGGGACTTTCAAACACTGGAATACACATTTACCAAAGGTTACCTGGTTGGACAATACTAGAGGATCTGCCAACAGGGCTGGCCCAGCCCAGTCAGAACTTCTGCATATTGTAGAGGGGGACAAAGTTCCTGTAGTGCACATGAAGAATTTGCTGGGGAAGACAGTCTCGGTTATTCCTGCTTCAGGTAAAGGCAAACCCACTCGTGGGATTGATTTTGCTCAGGGATCCAGATATACTTGGTGGGTAATGTGGAAAGATGGGGAAGTCCAATGTATACCTTAAGGGGATTTGATTTTACAGAAAAACAGCCAATGAAGTTAACTGTATGCTGTTGTCTGCTATGTAATACTTTTATAGCCCATCAATTAGATGTCTTTAGGTCACCAGCGACTGGCCCTGACTTCCCTCCAACCATCATCCCAACAGAGAATGAACTTTGATAGAATCAGATGAGTGCTGCGGTAAAGGAATGATCAGCATCAGCAGACAATGATCCAACACTACACACAGCCTTTCCTGCTCTGGAAGACTGTTACAAGGGATGGAACCTGACATAATGGACCAAATGCACTCAGCAGCATTATAGGAATTGGTCCATGTACTAAGAAATGATCTCTTTCTCTCTGTGTGTGTATGTGGATGTGTATATGCAAGAGCGATGGTATACTGAAAATGTGGGATCTGAGCATGACGTGGATGGTATGGAATAAGGGATGGATACTTTTCTGGGTTTAGCAGGAGCAGTCATTTTTTCTCCTTCTTAGTAGCTGGTGCAGCACTGTGTTTTTGACTTTCGGCCTGGGATTGGAGCTGATAACACTGATGTTTTTAGTTACTGCTCAAATACCTAGACTGGCCATAGGACTTTGTGAGTCCCATGCTCTGCCAGGGGGAGGGGAAGCTGGGAGGAAGCAGAGACAGGGCACCTGACCCAAACTAGCCAAAGAGTTATTCCATGCCACAGCACGTCATGCCCAGGAGGTAACTGGGAGTTATGCGGAAGGGCACTCTCTGCTCAGTCGGGCTTGTTTCAGCAGGTGGTATCATATTCTCTTCCCTTGTTATTTCCCTTATCATTATTATTATTGGTGGCAGCAGTAGTGGTTTGTGTTATACCTTAGTTACTGGACTGTTCTTATCTCAACCTGTGAGAGTTACATTCTTTTGATTGTCCTCCACATCCCTCCAGGAGCAGGGGGTGGGCAAGAAGTTGGGGGGGAGTGTGGACTGCATGGGCGACTTGTTGACAGGCTTTAAACCATGACACAGGTGAAAAAAAGAAGTTGGTCTTTCATGGCATCTTCATATAAAGTGCTGGTAGTCATTGGAGCTTCCTGGAGTAATAAAGCCCCTTCTGCATTTCTTCATCTGTACCAAGACACAGCATAGCACAGGAATACATGTGGCCTTATTTCATAATTTGCTTTTTGAAAAGTAGATGTTTATGAAAGGAAATAGATAAAAGAATAAATGGTTTTCTCATCCTTCCTACTGAGAACACTGCTCATTATGAACAAGCTCAAGCAATTCAGTTTCAAAGCACCACACCCCAATCTGTGCTGTAAATCAGGTGAACCCCCTCAAGTCACTGAGTCTGTGAGAGAAACACCCCACCAAATCATGAGTTGCTGTTACAGGAATTGTGCATTAGACAGCACTCCATTTTCACCACCCAGGAGCGTCCAGGTCAAGAGTTTTTGAGGAGGAGAGGCAACCATGCTCCCTATTTTTAAACACCCTATTTAAGAGCTTAAATGGAAGGATAGCTCTCCCTCAACAGCCAAGAGAGAGACAGGGTTATTCCAACCAGCAATACAGAGTAGCTGTCTAATTAAGGTGCTGTAGATCATTCTCTGAAAGAACTCCTCCTGCCCACTGCATTGGGAAACTCTTACTGACTATTCAAGGAGGTGTGGGAACATGAATTCAATCTAGGCTCCTAAGAAAGGCCGCTGTGTTTGGTGGCTGAAGCTTGGCAGTACATAGAACACCTCTTCTTCATCTGGATATCCCTACTCTGGGGATCTGTTTATATCTATTGACCGAGTACAGTAATACAGTGCCAACCATAAAGAATGCTTGAGGAAAGCACAGTTGTGAAGGGGTTAACTGGTCACTGCTGTACTTATTATTTACATTACCCAAAATGTAGCTCCCTAGAAAATTATTTTACGGTCATTCTTGGAAATAGTACCAAACGAGAAGCCTTTTTTTTTTTCCATTCCCCAGCCCAAGTGTTGTCACAAGTGTGTAGAGTTACTGGGATCATTTATAGTGTTCATATAATGCTAAAGGATTCATACATTCCCATTCTGCCTGCTCGCAACAATCCCTGTCTCAAAGAAAAGGCATAATACTAATGCTTAATGCAGATGGTGGAAGACTGCAAACTGTTAATATACTTACAAATAAGAGACATTCCATTCTGTAAATATTCTTATCTGCTGGTACCTGTAATTTTTCTTCTCTGGCTCTTTGGTCTATACGTGGGCACAAATAAAGAAGAGCGAATGGAGATGACCAGTGAATCAAATGATAAAACACAGAGAAGGTCAAAGCAGTAGCATTTATTGCCATAATCTCTCAGAGAATATATGAGGCATTAAAATTCTGATACTGTACCATATTCTAGTCACAAAAATTGTCACGAGCACAAGTAATGGCATCAAATGAATCTCATCTAATGACACTGGCAATAATGAGAACAAGAGAAGGTGTGAACAACAACCTCCTTGACTATGATCTTAAGTAGGAGTTTTATACCCTATGATGTCAGAAAGTGGGGCTGGAAACATACTAAGGAATTGCACAACACAGCCAAGTTGATTAGTCATTCATTATTGTACAACAGCTACTGCTGGTTGCTGGTACTAAATATCTGATGTATTACTATCCTATGCCTTTTTTTGTCATCATGGTCATGAAATTTCTGTTGACAGTTAAGGCTGCAATACATAACACAAGGGATGCTAAGCGTAAATCTCAACTGTGAATCTGCAATGAGTTCAGGAGAACAGAGTAAACAATGCAGCTGATGTGACTCATATCTATCAGCTCTTCTTTAATGATATAATTTCATGTGGTATGTGGTTGCAACTCAGAAACATGCTTGAGCCAGGGATCTTATCTCTCTACAGGCAACAATCAAGGATGGGATAAATGCCTTTAATTTTATAGAATCAGGAGGACTATGGGCAGAGTAATTCTATGAAGGATTGACTGCCAGAAGTTTGTAATTCCTCTTTTCAGACTCCTTTCCTCAGAGCCCCTAGAAAATGTGATGGTGCTTAGTAAGGCAAAGGTTGGGCTGCAAATTTAATTGCCTGGCCCTGGCAGAAGCAGCAATAATTGCAACAGACTGTAAGAATGTATTAAAGATTCCACCTCCTTGCTAAAACTGAACCAAGTTGCATTTTCATCATCAGCAATAATCAAAGACTAGTTTATTTTACTGCAAAGCCTGCCCTGACTTGGTTGGGATTCTGTTTGCCTTTCTGAAAGTATAGCTGCTTGTAAAAACTACCTGAATACAACCAAGGGTTTGCAAATCTTAATTTGCCCCTCTTAAAAATCAGACCAAACTGTTACTTACAGATACTTAAGTTATTCATTTTTAAATTGCAACGAATTTAAGTTTAGCCCTACAAGGAAAGCTTTTAAATAGTCTTATTTTCCTTTCTGTCTGCCATGCTGGCACTAGAGACAGCTGCAGCAGAATTTCCCCAGGGCAATAAGCTCTTGGAGGCAGCAAAAAAACTGTGATCATGCTGGCAACTTTGCATACACCAGCAGGCTGCTGCTGTGCCTGAAGGATGGATCAGGGCAAGTGAGACAACAGCAGCTGCAATGGATGAGGGACCTTCCTGTTCCCACCTTTCCAGAAGAAGAGCAAGCCCAGGTCTCCTGCTGCATCTGTACTCAACCCTCATGCCACGGAGAACAGAGATGTGGTGGCCAGGAAGCGTTTCTACCTCTGTTAAGTGACCAGCAAGCGCTCCCAAGTCTACTGCAGGTGAACCTGTGGTGTTGCTAGAGGCAGTGGTGGCTGGCACATGGTTGCAATGGAAGGGCCCTGAAGTGCTCTTTAGGCTGTCAGTTGTAGGTGAAGAGGGCTATTGAGAGCCACACTTGGTTTCACCACCATTGAGTCACCAGCTTTTAGCCAAAATCTGTGCTTGACTGAAATACCAGGGCTGAGTTTGGGCTGTGGCATGGAATAGCACCTAAGCAGGTACAACACAGTCAATCTGGGCATTGAGGGAAACATGCTGTGGCTTAATGCACATCTTTTCTCCAGTCACCAGTTTAGGTCTACACTGCATTTTGTACCTACTTGAGGTGCCTTGCTGTGGTGGTCTGGTTTCAGAGCAGCACATGGTGCTTTTTCTGGGGTACATGCCCTCTATTTAGTTTACACTATGGCAGCTCTGTTGGGTTTGAGTACAGTCATACAGTATAATCTGCTTTGGCCACCTTGTCTGAGAAACAGGAATTCCCCATGCCACACCTGGCCTGCCAGAACTTTCCTTTGTCAACAGGGTTTTTGTAACCCACCATTACATGATATTAGAGCTTTTTCATGGGTGAGAATGTTATTGATATACTACTGAGATATTCTATGATATTCAGCATTACTCAATAATGCTATGGATTTGCCCAATATATTATTCCCTCTCCACCCTAAGTAATTTTCAGCATTATATTTTCTACTCAAAATGTGTTTGTTGTATTAAACTATGTATTTCTCTAAGGCGAATCTCTGTTTATGTTTTTAGTCATTACTGGATGCTTCCTATGGTAATGTTAGCGGACAAGTCTCATTTATTTCACATTCCTAGGTTGGTCTATTTTCTTCTCAGTTATATCATGAAGACATCCTGCCACCTAGAAGCTCTTGAGTTATGACTTTTTCAGTAGTGGCATCTACTCTAGCTTGACAAGTTACTTAGTATCCTTGCCTTGTACATATAAGAAATTTAAGACCATGTGTCAAGAGAGATTCAGCTAGTGGGGATTGGACCTTTGAATTCTGGGGTTTAATGCATGAGCTCCTATTATTTGAGAAACTCAAGTTAATTTGTCGCAACTGAAGCAAATCTACCTTTCTTTTGCCAAAGAAATACCAGAAGTATGTGTGAATCAAGGGGAAAAGTTGCCATCAAATCCTTTGAAAACCCAACTGGGGGAACTTACTGGGTTATTGTCTGTAAATCATTTTGAAAGTGCTATATGTAATAGCAGCCATTAAAAGCCAGTACTTATCTACAGTTGTGGAGTCTGAGATACCACACCGCATTTTCTGAAATGGGAATGCCAGTCTACCTCAGTACTATAGGCTGACATTGAAGAGTTCATGGCCACCAGTAAAAGCTAGTACTGAAGCCTAAATGTTACTTTCAGTATGGATTCTCTTTATGTCAACCCGTGGTGACAATAGTGTCATTGCTATTCCTGCTCCCCAGGAGCTGGCAAAATGCTGCCTATAAACACCTTTTGCTGCCAGTCACTGCCAATTTGCTCTTTCCAAGGTAGAAGTGATGTTGCAGATGGTGAAATGAATGAGCCTTGTCCACAAACATGGCTGCAGGCACAGACAACTGTTCATGTGCTTGCTTTTGGCAGGAAAAGTGATCACAGCCACTGTGGTTTACCATTATAGAGAAGTGGTTAGTTTGCTTGTCCTGTGGACTTTAGTGCTGCTTCCGGCACAGCCAGCTCACCAGAAGGGCTATGACTGGAAACACATAGAAGTGCAGAAAACTGCACAGTGTGAGGATATTGCTTGTACATGTTTTGCATGATGCATGGCAGGACCATGATCTCCATTTTAATAGCAGGATAATGAGTCTTAACAAAATAAAAGCTGAATGTATTCACAGGACCTTTGTGCTTGGCTGTACTTGTGCTTGGTTCCTAACTGCAGCCTGTTCTGATGTCAGTAGGAGTGTGGTGCCTAGACCACTGGCTCCTGAGCATTTTGGACAGTCAGAACTTTCTTTTTCACAGAACACCAATGAAGCCAGAGGGAGTTCATCAGTAGAACTGCACTTGTAAGTGAGCCCTCATTGGCCCTTCAAAGCAATTTTGATAGAGCTCTCTGTGACACAGTGAAGATTGTTCTGTGTTTTTTTAAAACCAGGCTAAAGCTATGTGGTTATTCAGGCACTACCAGAATACAGATAAAAATGAGAAAAATAGTAACCTTTCAAAGGTGAGCAATTGCCAGAGGTGAAGTAGGGAGTTTAATGGGCATAGCTGCAATATAGCTGATCTATTAAATTAAATCCTTGTTCCCTTTAGTTGCTTTATACTACACCACAGGAGTAAAGGGAGCAAAAAGCCACTGGAAAAAGCTTTTCTTTGGAACACCAAATTCTCAAGATACAAGAGATATGGATTATCATGAGATGAGGTTGTATAACCTTATGAAACGAGGCTGAAGAAATCAGAAATGTGCCAGCTATGTCAGTGCAGCACAAGGCTCACGGAGATCCTTCTTCCAATTTATGACAGCCACAAAGATGCTCTGATTTAGGCCAACATTTTCCTATAATTAGCAAGACAAGGAATTTGAAGGTCACAAGCCCACTGTAGTGATTTCCCTTGCCTGCAAAAAGCACCCTATTTTTTATGCCTTTGATTTGACTGCTGCAGAAGGTTTTGACTCAAGTGAATTTCGTTTTGCCTAGCCCAGGGAATGCAGATAGATTAAGGTTGGACACTGTCCGATACAAACTTCTGAGGCAATGAGAGCTGCCTGTAAAATTTTAAGACCGCACACAACTCTGCCTTGTGCTTTCCTGTGGCTATATTACATACATTTATTGAAATTCAATTTGTAGTTAGGGAACAAAACGATTTTTTTTAAAGCAGTTTATTGCTGCAGGTACTAGAAAAGGCATAAATCTGCTAATGCTAAAGTTTCTGGCCAGTGATACTCTAGGCAATTGTTACTGGAAGTGTTTCACCAAGCATGGGAAATCTCAAATAGATGCTGTAAAACTTTGTTTCACACATACTCTGAGTCACTGTCAAAACTTAAAAAAAAAAAGTTAAATCTTTATATATATTCTTTTTATCTAATTTTGTCTTTCTCAAATCTTGGGAAAGTCATAAGATCATGTGTTAGCATAGCTTAATAAAAATGAAAGAAGCTGGGGAGTCATTTTTGAGATCTTTCACTCATGGTGGAAAGTTCCTCAAGAGATATTTTCCTGTGAATAGTCCAGAGCAGTAAGTAATACAATTTCACTTTTGTAAAAAAGCTGTCTCTAAATAGAAGGTAACAGTGCAGTTGCTATATGCAGCTGTAGCTCTTAACTGTTAGCAGACATAAAACACAGTATTGCTCCCAAAGTAGCTGGTATTGGTTGTCCTCTCCCTGTGGGGAGATAGGAAAGGTCCAATCCTGGTAAATGGTGATGTGACCTCCTACTGTTCTCTTTCAATGTATGAGATGATGGTCCTTGACATTCACTAGGCATGGCAGTGCCTGGTGGTGCAGGGGAATCGCTGGTTTGAGGCTGCAGGAAGAAAACTCCTCAGCCTTTGATGACACATGGGATGAGGATCGGATGAATTTCTGTGACCAAGTGCAGCATGACTTCAACCTTTGGGATCAACATGTAGCAGTTTTGTACTAAAAAGGTGACCTGATTTCACAGGACAATACAAGGAAAATGGACACAAATGGAGGGTCTTGGTTTGTGAGCACTTGGATAAAAAAAGCACTGGTTTAGATGGTGAACTGATGCCCTTTTACAAGGGCATGGAGTGACAGGGCAACAGGAAACGTCTTTAAGATGAAACAGAGGAGATTTAAATCAGATTTAAGGAAGAAATTATTTAGTGTGAGGGTGGTGAGACACTGGCAAAGGTTGCCCAGAGAAGTTATGGCTGCCCCAGACCTGGCAGGGTCATTGAAAATAGATCATCTCTAAGATCCCTTCCATCCCAAACCATTCTCTGATTCTATGATCTGCTTTTCTCCAGTGTGTGATCATTTTCAATGTTGACCTGTTTCCTGGCAGTGTTTCGTGACGAGTATGCCTCCACTACACACTGAGAACCTACCATCCAGACCATCAGCTCCCATTTCAGTCCCACTGAACTCACTGACCATGGAGAAGGTGACTTCTAGGGGAGACACCAGATTTTATTGTATACAAATCAAAGTAGAAGGCACAGGTGAAATACTTCATGAATCCCTCAAGCTGTGCTCCTCATGTTCTCCCCATTGTCCCTCATCTTATTCCGCTCTCCATCTTCTCATGTTCCTTGCTCACTTGCTGCATCTTGTCCCTAGTTAACTTATCAATTCTTCAAAATGAGGATATTATTTCCTAAATACTGTACTTACTCAGCATGACAGAAGCTTGAGAACCTCTGGGCTCTCCTGTAATGAACATAATAGATAATAATAATAAGATGTCATTGAAAAATGAGCCTGGTACTGTACAGAATAATTGAGAATAATGTTAGTTCCTAATAGAAACATTTTTTTTCCCCTCTCAGATAAATACATTTTTTTCAGAAATAACAATTATCAAAATGTTCAGATTTACAAATTGCCCCCTTCATTTATTTCACTGTTTCTTTCCTCCACCATTTAATTCTCTCTCAGTTATATGTTTTCCTGCTTTCTACTCTAAGCTGGGTAAAATTTAAATTCCAAGACAGATTTTGGGTTTTAAGCTTCATTAAAAAGAAGGACAATACTGATATTCCATTTTTAAAAAACATTTATTTTGGTGTCAATTTTCAAACAAAGTACTTTAAGTGAAATACTTGCAGAAAATTTTTGTATTTATGGTGACTAAATATATCTCTTTTTTTTTTCCCCCTTTTCTAACCAGCCATCCATTTTCTCCCTCTCTCTTTTCTTATTTGCTTGTATCTTCTTATCTCTATTGCTTTCACCTGTACAGGCAAACACTCTCTGACACAGATATTTTGACTGGTGCTTTGTTTCTCTGCACAGAAGAGAGACTGAAGCTGAGCCTGGATTTTACATCTCTGTATATTCTCCAAGCTCTTGTCCTGCCTCCGAGGTACTCACAGCTACACAAAGACCTATGGGAATATAAACATTCTTTTCCATTTCTTTGATATCTCCTTCAGTAACAACAAAAAATACCTCTTTCCCTGCTTTTCAGCAGTACAAAGAAGCCATTGTTTTCACCTCTAGCTTGGCAAGTTTCAGAGGGAGAGAAAGACAGGGAAAATCTCTACTTACAAAAAAAAATAGTATGAATTATTTTTACAATTACAATTTGCTTTACTGGGCCAGTACCTAAGAGGCCTTTGTTAGAGCTAGGGGCTCCTTTGTGCTCTGGGATGATACACAAAAAGACTGCTCCAAAGAGCTTCTTTCTTTCTTTTAAGGAATTTCTGACTCTGATTGGATGCTGATGAAAAGCACAGGCTTGGCAGCAGTAGAGAGGAAAGTCTGTTCATCTGCAGACAGTACGATTTCCCCCTTCTCTCTGTCCTGATGGCCACCAGCTGGGGCCATGAGAGTCCATCACAGGTTTCCAGGTTGCTGGGTAAAGTCCAGTATCCAGGTTCAAAACCTATCTGGCTGATCTGGGGATTGTGGCACAATATTTTCTTCCCTTGGGGGAATTAAGGTCACTCAGCTTATACCCCAACCAGAGCTCAAAACAGACAAGGTGCTGTCAGTAATACAGGAAACAGTGTCGGTATATCACTGTGCATATGCAAAAGGTGTGTGTCCTTGACAAGGACCACCAGTCTATGGGCTTTTTCCCCATTTGTTCACACAAGACTTCACTCTCTTCACACATACCACACATGTTATTGCATTATTACCTCCTCAAAAAGTTTTTGTAGGAATTTAAATGCTCTGAATCCCCTGCAGTTTGTGGGTTTAGTTAGTGTAACTCCAGGGAAGTCAGTGTATCAAAGCTACTTTACACAGATGGAAAATCTACTCATGATTTCATTGTTAGGGGAATAGAGCTTTGAGCCTTTTCTCATGCCAGAAGCCACATGCCCGTGGATGCAGAGGACGCAACAGGAGTGAGGCACAAAAAGTCACTTAGGGATAAGAGAAGACATCTTCTCTACCACCTTTGGATGTGTGAGGGTTTGCAGGAATGCTGAAATATTTCTTCCTTTCTTTTCACATCCCTATCTCAGCATTCACACTGGTAGCTCTCTTAGTGAAGCTGGCTCTAACACAGCAGGGGACACAGAGCAACTGTAGCACTGTCATGCAGACACAGCATACTTTAACTTCAGCATCATGTCCTTAAAACTAGGGCAAAACTTGCAATTACAAGAAACAAAAAAATCTTCAGCAGAATTTAAAGATGAAATTGTATGAGTCAACTTTTTTACAATAGCCTTTATTACCCTTAATCTTCCAGTGCCCAAGATTTCTTTTGTTTGCATTCCTCTGCTTGGAGTATCCCAAACTATTTGGCTTCAGGTTATACTAAGTGGTTTTAAAGTGGAAAATAGGAGCTCAAATAGAGCAACCATTCTTTAATTTATATAAAATATAATGTGGTTTTTAATATATGCTGTATTCTTTTATAACTGATGTGCTTTCAGGAATTGAAAGTGTTAAATAAATTAGATGGTCCAGTGAATCTTTTCTAGCCCAGAGTGTTGCCGGGAATTTGGACCTGGTCCATTGAATTTCTTTGAAGCTCTTACTGCCTTTATATTTTGTTTTCTCTAATAGCCTAGTTAAGACAAAGCACATTTCCTTCAGAGCCTCTAGTCAGCTCTGCACTTCACTTGGCTTCTATTTGATTTTTAGACTGTTTCTAATTGATTTCCATTAATAAGGTGAAAACATAGGCTGGTGGTTTCTTTTTATTTCTTGAGCAGAAAGAAACAAGAAATATGAAACATAAAGTTTATTTGGATTTTATCCAAACAGTTAACTCATTTTAGTTTATCCCCAGTAGAGGTTCCTTTGGGATGCACTATTATTTCATCAGTGATTTCTCTTGTTTCTGTATTTCTTCAATTAAAACTCTGCTTATAGGGTGAACTTTGTTGCCTTTTCATGTTAAAAGAGTACCCCATTGTCATGGTTTAAGTGCAGTCACTAACCCACACAGCCCTCTCGCTCACTCCTGCCAAGGGAAAACAATACCACCCATCGATACCCAGCCTGATCAAGCAGTGAACTAGCCCTTCGAGGTAAAACTCATCCTGGGCATGATGTGCTGTGGTATGGAATACCTCTTTGGTCAGTTTGGGTCAGATGCCCTGTCTCTGCTTCCTTCCTGTTTCCCCTCCCCCCTGGCAGAGCATGAGGCTCAGAAAGTCCTTGGTCAGACTAAACATTTGAGCAGTAACTAAAAACATCGGTGTTATCAGCACTGTTCCGAGGCCGAAAGTCAAAAACACAGCACTGCATCAGCTACTAAGAAGGAGAAAAACATGACTGCTACTTCTGAACCCAGGACATCCATTTACCTTTATAACACTCCAGGGTTATACTATGAACAGAAATTATGCTGCATTTTGCATTCTGAGCACATTATTTCCTTCTTGTAAATCATACATGCGTGTATTTATTTGTAACTTAGTCCATGATAATTTCCATATATCTGCGTAGCCACAGAATCTTAATTTTATTCTTGATACCAAATCATCCTTTTTTCTTGACTGCTAGAGAGGGGAAATTAGTAAGTGGACATGATCATAAGTGTTGTTTCTCAGCACAACTCAATTAGAGCAAATGATGAAACATGATGTTATAAAGAAGTGATTGCAAACATGGTGTCCTGTTGGTTTCTATACATTTTTAAGTTGCTGTTCACTTTCATGCTTCAGAGATTATCTTACTAGATATTTCTGATATGGCACCTTGAGTTAGCACTTGCAACAGATAGGTTTGCTCTAGCATTACTCCTGCTTTACTCAAGACAAGAGAAAAATCAGGTTTATTTGGGGAAATACGTTTAGATAAAATCAATTTTCTCTTCCATGCATGAAATCCTGTCTCTGGCCCTGGATCATTCTCTTTTTAACCTCTGAATTATGTGAGACAGGCCTAGTGTATGGAAGGAAAAGTATTTCCATCAGTAAACAAAATGTTTTCCTAAGTGTGGATATTTGAATGCTTTCTCACTGCAGTGGTGCACCATGCTCTTTTTTTGCAGACTCCAGTTTCACCACAGTGCTAATGCAGGCAGCATCCACACTGGATCTGTGCTGCATGCAGAGTGGCAGAGCTCAGCAGGCAGACACGTCTCCTGCTGCACCACTATCCCATCACGAGGAAGTGAACATGTCACTGACTGCAGACAAACAAATCCTTCCCCCACCATGCCGCGCAGTGCAAATCCCCCAGTCTCAGCATCCTCTTTCAGGAGCCCAAGATCAGTGCCTGTGAGCACCTCTGCTCCAGGCAAACACCACCACCACCTTTTTTGACCCCAAGAAGGCATTTGTTACTTCTCTGCACTTGTGGAGGGAGATCATTTGGCAGCAGCACAGCGTCATCAAAAGCTCACTTGTGAGTGCCCTCTGTGCCTTTCCTTGTAACAGTGGGAGCTGGGAGTGAAACAGATTTCAGCCGTGCTGCCACAGCATGTCCAACCTGGCTGCCTGCTCCTCACTGACCTATTCATTAACAACAGGCATTCGAACTCATGAAGCCTGGGTGCTGTAATTCATTGCTAGCCTAGCAGAAATATTTGTTTACTAGTGCATGGTGATTTTAAGCTGAGAAATAATGCGAGCACTGGGCATCAGCTTACCTTGTCATGTCCTTGAGGACTGTCCTGACTGACACATGGAATGTGGACAAGAATCAGTTGCATTGCCACCCACCATTTGGTGGAGGACAATCATAACTGTGCCAGCCACGGTGAGGCTGTAACATGCCTTCTCTCAGCATGCATCGGGACACAGACTTTTTCTCTCTCCAGCTGCTTGTCTCCTGATCACCAAAACCCCTTCTGCATGGCCCAGCTGTTCCCTGTCCCATTTGGCAAATACTAATACTGTTTGATAATGAGGTTTTCTGATTTTAAAGCCACACAGCAAGCTTCTCATTTCTTCTCTTGCTTATTTTCCAGAGTGGTTTATTTATTTATTTATTTTTAACTGATTGTAATTTTGTGTTTATAAGGTTTATATAGCCTTTGTGATGTATCATGTGAGACCTCACAGCAAGGCTGTATGTGCTTTCCCTCAGTGTTATTAATTATATTAATAGAGGAAGGAGAGAGAAAATAGGGAATTTGTGCATAATGGTCTGCTTTGCTTGATGCAGAGAATCTTTTCATTGTGGGTCATTAACATTCACTGTAACATAACTCAGAAATAATGTGGTTAAAAAGTCATGTGTTTTTGTAGGTTGTGTGAAGTGAAACCAGAAGCCATGTCCCAAACTCTGAGTCACCTAGAAGTGAAGTGCTTCCCAGCACAGCTAGAGTGCCAGGCAGGAAGCACCAACTGAGCTAACACAATGTTTAAAACCATCTATTCCAGACCTCTCACTGTGTGTTCCTTGGAAAACTATCCATAAGCAATTTTAGATGGGTAGATTTAATGAATGGGTTGAGAAAGACATATATTTCCCCCCGCCCCACTAACACTCCTCAACCCTTCACACAATATGGCTAGGGAGCAATTTCTTGGTAATCCCTGCTGTGCCTTCATCCAGCCCTGGCTTTTTACTGTCTACACTGATGGAGTCATTTCCAGATACAAACTGCAACTCACTCTGTCTTTGTCACCTTCTGGCTTGAAGGCTGCAATAATCTGTAGCTTCAGAATAGCTTTTGCCCATCCCTATACTACTACAATAGAAGTAGTACTATTGCCTACTACAACTGCCTATGTTAAACGTTGCTACTATGGTGGCGACTATGGTCAAGGCTGAAGGATGCTCATCTGCATTACACTTCTGACATGCTATGCTGTGGAGACACAAAGGGCCAAGTTCAGATCTGAGTTACTTATACTTACAGAATATTCATAAAAGTGTGAGGGTAGGAAAATATCTGAATGCAGAAAAGGCATATGGATCAAATAAATAATGATATCAGCCTCAAAACTGATCTAGTCAGTATTACTCTGTTGTAAAATATAATGCCAGAGTATCCACGCTCCAGGGTTCCCATCATTCATCTGCACAGCATTACCTAAAAGAAACTGAAACCCAAAACAAAACAAACCAAACAAACAAACAAACCCCTCTCCAAAAACCCAAACAAAAAAAAATAATAAAAAAACCCAACTCAAACAACCAAACAACAAACCAAAACCAAAACAGCTACGGATGTTCCTAGGGAAATTGTTACTGTCACCTCTGTTCCTAATTCACAAAGTGTGTGTATTTGATATATGGCCAAACTACAGAGCTTTTCAACAGTTGGGACTCCAGCAACCACTTTTTTTGCCACATACATCCTGTCATCAGCCAGGCTGATGGCCTTCCATGCATGGGCTCACGGGCACAAAACATCCCACTGTTACTCCCATTTATAGTAGGTCTGATCATTTGCTGTTATAGGCAAACCTAGTCTTTCGGTTCTTCCTAGTGAACAAGTGTAAGTACCTGGTGTAAAACTTGATAAAAATAGAGAAAAAAATAAAAGATTTCTTTGCATGCTGCAGTGCACTGGAAGAGTTTACAAACTTCAGTATTGCAGTTGCTAAAAGTTTGTAAGGGTTCAAAAAGCCTACTGAACAACTATATGGAAGAAGAATATACCTATATACTGAGGCATAGTATATATATATATATACTTTGCATATACCTGCAAAGACATTGCTTTTGGTGACTGTCATCAAATTAAGTTTCTCAGCCATAGTCTTGAGCAGGTACACTGAAAAAGTGCATTGTACTTCTAGATTTTCCTGGACCACTGCTTTCAGGAGACTAGATATTAGGCAAGGTGAACCTGTGGTCTGAGAAAACAGAGCTGTTCTTACAGAAGGATGTACATGGGCAGCTTTGTCTGTGATAGGAAGGGAGCTCCAACATCTTTCTTATAGAAAGCTTGGCCCAAGGGCAGTTGCTAGACACTGAAGAGATACTAGCTCCTGTTTTCAGTGCAGGTTTTATACAGCAGTGGCACTAAAGTCTAGAGAAGATCTAATTTTAGATCAGTGAAGGCAAGGCTGAATGCACAAACGTAAACGTCCTCTCACCAAACAGCATCTCTGCCGAGTATTGTCATGCTGGGTATGAAATTTAGCTGCTATATCCATACCAGATCTGTTAAATACCTAGAAATTATTCATCTGTGGTAGCTAATGAGGAAAATAAGATAATTAATTTCAGTATTTTTTTGCAACAGGGAAGCTGTCTGGCAAATATGCCAGACAAAACATCCATACAGAACCGTGTCAGTAACTTATGTTTAGTTCATTCACATTCTTAAGCATGAATAAAAGGAAGAAATTAAATGAGAATCTTTAATTGTCTGTATAATTCTTCTTAATGAGTACATTCCGGAGAACCATAATGATGGTGTAGGTTTATGAAAGAGAGATCTATCTTCCCTTAATAAGAAAGAATGAAACAATACTGTAATACTGGTTAATTATTGGATACCCTTTCACTGTGAATTAAAGGTCTACACTAACTCAAACTTGAGGAAGCAAAAAGACACAATACTTAAAAATACATACGTTATCAGCAAACTGAGAGGGTTCGGGAAGAAGGCGGGGAAGTGAAGGTAAAATAGAGGTGAAAAATAACAGTGATAACTGTGGTAACAACAGATCCATTAAAGAATATATTGTCCGAGAATTATGAAGATAGTGGGACTTCTGGCCTGCTTAAAAACAAACACAGAGAAGTGCTTTCCTGGGTCAGGGCAGAGTGCTTAAGCCTGGCAGAGTCAAACCTATGGCCAGTGGAGATAACAGGACCCAAGTCAATGAGAGTCCTTAACTCCCTATAAAAACAGAGATGAGAAAAAGTATCCTTAGAAGCTGAAAACTAAAATGTTGTGAGATCTCAGTGATACTTTTTATTCCAGTTTGTACCACTCTAGGCCAAAAAGCCTTGCCAAAGCTCTTCAGCCACTGCCTAACTAGGAGCATTCAGAGTGTTGCACTGACTTGAGACTTAATCTTCCTTTGCCCCACCTATGCATCCTTCCATTAATTTTGTGGCTGTGTGGTTTCATGCCACCTCTCTGCTGATAAGGATTTCTCCCCATGTATCTGCAAAATTCCACTTACTACCTCCTTCAGACTGTGCACTACGGTGTCTCAGACAGGCTGTGAACATGCTGAGGCTCATTGGATTCATCTATAGGGTTCATTGCTTATGTGTCCTCACCTCTTTGTCTCTTGTTTTACACTTGGATGCAAAGATCTCTTGGAGAGGGCTGCTAGAGAACAATAAGCAGTGAGGATTAGAGTCCTTAAGGCTCAAATGCAGGTAAAACAGTGGATTGAGTGCCTTGTTAAGCTTGAAGCCTAGGTGACTGTACAAACTGATTCAGTGAAAAATTGTGGTCAGTGTGTTACCAGGCTTGTTTAATATGATGCTTTAAACTTAGACAAATAACTAAGTGTTTTATTAAGAATAAACCAGGAGTCAGCAGGACAGCAGAGATGCTTGATTTCTTAGGGAAAGGTAGGTGAAGAGTTTCTTCTATCTGCGTCATAGATTTGTACATACTTCTCAGACACCAGCTTTTACTTAGCTCATAGTGGCAAACCCAACAGATGAGTTGTAAAAGGGCTTCAGTTCCTCACGGAACCTCAGTCTCCTCCGAGGTGGTTCATTTCAAGTGGTATCTGTGCTGCCCAGTTTACATGCCAGTTTCACCAGTGTTGAGTTACAGCCACACAGTGATAGCTTGGCTTGCTGGACTTGTCCAAAACACCTTTCACTGAAACATCTTTTGCAGGCACTGGAAAGCTGTAAGGCTTTTTAATCTAAAAAGGAGGAGAATAGAGCAAGAGTTTCACAACTGGAAATAATTTTGCAAAACTTCTATTTTCACACACATTATTCCCCTCTTTCTGTGTTTTGAATCAGGCTAGAGGCAAATGTTTTTGGTGTAACCCCGGCCAGCAGCTAAGCACCACACAGCTGCTCACTCACTGCCCCTCCCTCCCCCAGCAGGACTAGGGGGGGAGAGAATTGGAAGAGTGAAGGTGAGAAAACTCATGGGTTGAGATAAGAACAGTTTAATAATTGAAATAAAATACAATAATGGTAATAACAGTATTAATGATAGTGATGATGATAATAATAATTTGAAATTAAAAAGAAAATTAAAAAGTAAAAAAAAAAAAGGAGAGAGAAATAAAGCCCAAGAAAAAGGAGTGATGCAAATGAAAAAATGTTGCTTACCACCAACTGACCAATGCCCAGCCCGTCCCCAAGCAGTGATCCTCTAGTCAACTTTCCCCCAGCTTGATATATATGCTGAACATGACACCATATGATCTGAAATAGCCCTTTGATCAGCTGGGGCCAGCTGTCCCCTCCCAGCTTCTTGTGCACCCCAGCCTACTTGCTGGTGGGGTGATGTGAGAAGCAGAAAAGCCCTTGGCTCTGTATAAGCATTGCTCAACAACTGCTAAAACATCTCCAAATAATCAACATAATCCAATACATAGTCCCATACTAGCTACTATAAAGCAAATTAACTTTATCCCAACCAAACCAGCTCAGAAAAAATGTGGCCTCTCTGAGGTCAGTGGAAACTTTACCATTGTCTTGACCAGGACCAGAACATCCCACAGTGTATCTTCTTTGTTGGCAATATTTTGAACAGGACTGGGGAGGTAAAGTGAGGAAGTGAAAAATAAAAAAATAGAAAGTGTTCAAGCACTGTTCTTATGACCTGGGAGAAATCACCACTCTTCTGCTATGTGGCACTTTTTATGTGCTTTTTGTTATTTTGGAATGTAATATTTCAGTGGGAATTAAGTGAGAACAGGACATAAGGAAATAATCACAAGGCAGGAGGACATTATTTAAGAGTACATTCTGGTGACATTTCTGCTCCAGTAATAAAAGAATAAGTGCAGCCTGACTCAAACTAACCTTTCACGCTTTCAGCAAATACAGACACCACTGCAACCCCACCATAGAAAAGAGACAGGGCTGAGTGACCCATGCACAATACATAGTCTCTCGTCTTCTGGTTCTGCCTCTTCATCACTGATGGCTTATTGCTCCTTAGGGATGATGTAGATGGAGTAAGCAGACTTGTGGGCCGGAGTGGCCACACAGGCACATGTGAGTGTGGGTTCTTGGGAAGCCACTCTGAAGGTCAGTGTCCTGTATAAAGATTTCACTGCAGTACTGTGATGACTCTAAAACTCAAAGCTGGTTTCAAGCTTGGCACTGAGCCTGGCTGAAGAGAAAACTTCTAACTCAGTTTCTCCTTCCAAGCTATGCTCTGAAAGCTCCTCTTGCTGGAGGTTTTCCTTGAACAGATCAAAGCTACTGCTGGCAGGTATAATTTCAATAATTTAGAAGTTAGTCAGATAAAAGTTTTGTGACATACTTTGAAAATAAAAGAGAAAGGAAATAAATGGTGTTTTCTTTATTGCTGAGATGCTGGCTCAGTATTGCTTCCAGAAGGGCACAGTGTTCTACTTGCTTTGCTGAAGCAGCAATATATTTTGTTGAGGTCTGAGAGGACTCCCTGCAGCTTTGCACCATTACTGAATTAGAGCCGATAAAGACCGTGCCCTCTTTCCTTTGCCTGCAAGTCAAATCCTGGGGTGGCTCAGTAGGACACCCAAGTAATCTCTGATTAAACTAGATTTCTCTGAACAGAACAGTCAGGATGTAATGGCTGGCACCCACCCTCTGAGCAGTCAAATACCACTTCCTAGTAAAATCATAGGCAGTAAACAATGGACTGCCACAGAAACTTGAGAGGCAAAAGTCGCTGTTACCAATTTTCACTTACAAATGCTTCACCCACACTAGTAACTAGGAGGAATGGCTATCTGGAGGAAAATAGTACAATTTAATAAGCGTATTATGAATGCACCCCTATAAGACCGGCTTTCTGATCAGCCTCCTTGTGTGCCCTGTACCACAGCAGCACCCAGCCTGCTTGCTGAAGCTTGTTAATGCTCAAAGGAAGCAGTTGCTAGTGTTTATGTTCCACATTCTTCCATTGCTCAATATCCAAATATTTCACAATGTAGATCCAGTTTCAAAAGTTCATTTAAGAGAGAATTCTTTTTCCAAGCTGAGTTTCCTGTTGCAGCCTAAATCCCAGAGTGGGTCACATGCAGCAGTTGGCCCATATCTCTCTGGAGATGCTGTACTTATGATTATATAAACAATGCAAAGTAGGGAATGGATGAATATGTTTCTTATTTTAATAAATTAAATCTGGCAAATGTAATTCCCTCCAACAAGAGTGCCCATTGCTCATGGTTTCCAGAGCTTTCTGTGCAGCTCCCTCTGGGGGAACCTGGGGACAAATCTGTCCCTACCTAAGCAAAACTCCCTGCATGTCTGCTGGAGTAATGCCAAATAGAGACAAGCGTTCAATCTTGAAGTCTGTTTCCCCACCGACCAGAGAGCAAACTCTGATCTGAACAATAGATAGCAGCCACACTGCATGTGGGGAGCATCTGGTGTGGTAAAAGCATAAACTTTCAGTCCTGTCAGGAGCTGCTGCCTGGCTTGTCTGGTATGCGGGAGAGAGTCGCGCAGCCGTGCTCACAATGGTTCAGGGGAAGTTCGCATCCCTGCTCCTCACAGGAAGGCAGAATTAATTCCTGCCAGGAACTCCTCCCAGCAGCATCAGAAAGCTGTGGCCAGAGCGTGGGATTATGCATGTACATACATCCCTGAGCATGCTTTGCTGGATCTGGGTCTCTAGCCACTGAAATGGTACTGCAATTAACAGGGACACACTCAAGGGCTCAGAAGGTTAAATCTTGTGGTCCAAGCAATATGTAAAACACAGTTCAAAGAGCTGTATTCAAACCTCCTTTTGGGGATGTGAGCACATTGATCTATAATGACTAGCTCACTGTCATTTCTCTAGTACCTGATGATGGTTGTGGAAGTACCCAAGTGCAGCATGACCCATTTAGCAGCCACATTTTGGAAGAGTGTGATCACTGTTGGCTTTTGCAAGACTCCTCCATGTGATAAAGTGTAGCAAAATGGAGATTTTTTTGTCATTACCTGGTCAAAAATAAAATGTATTTATGCTCCTGAACCTGGTGCTCCAGGCCTGCTCCTGCCCAGGCTCCCATTTGCCCACTCTGCTTTCTTTCCAGGACACAAGCAGCTTGCTCCCCATCAATGTGCCTCATAGCCTGCAGGTCTGAACATTGTCCTGGCCTGTGAAAGCTGGGAAATCTCCACAGGCTATGAACACCCCCAGACCCAAGTCTCATACATCCACAGTGAGTGTACAAGCAGTGAAAACATGGATGGCACCAACAGTTTCATGTCAATGGAAATGCCTTGCAGCAAACTCAGAGATGCCTCTTCTTCTACCCACTTAGTTGATTTTAATTTAATTTCCTGGCTCTACCTTGCTTCACCCTCAATATATGACTGAACTACATTGCTTTAAAAGAGGTTTCTGACTCCTTATATAGTCAGTGAGATGTATGCTTCTTGCCAGCTTCTTTAGAGATTTCAGCTGTAGAGGGAGTTTGAGTTGTTTCAAAGTCTGAATTTAGCATTAAAAATAGTAGCTAGTATGAAAAAATTATACTCTGAAACTTGGGCATGGTTGTGCTGTGGTTAACCCAGCCTGGCTTTGCTGGGGAGTTTGGATGAATGTGTCAGTGTTGGAACTCCAGTGACCCTGGGGGACTTTATCCTGAAACAAATGGGTGTAAAGGTGGTCAAAATGATGATGATGTCCTACAGCAGCCTTGTGCCAACCAAAGATCCTTCTGCTACCATCAGTTCCAGCCCTCTGACTTTCCCAGGAGTGCTTATACAGTCATGGATCTTCTGTGGCCACTGCAACCTTGTGACTAGTTTTTAGTGAGATGCTGCAACTCCTGGCACTGGGAAGCATGAGCAGAAACCTGGAGCCAGCAGCTGGACAGAGTGGCAGGCCACCCCTTTTGGTGGCAGACTGCTCCAAAAGCAAATTAATTTTCCAATGGCTCCTACGGCTTTCTTCTTGTTAATTTTCTATTTTTGAATCACCAATACAACGTTCTCTGTGTGTTCCTGTGGGTGCAGCTGTGTGTGTGCAGAAGGAGGGTGCTACCTGTATAGTTTGTGCACACACAAACACACACATACACACACACACCCCTGACCCTAATTATGCCTCAGAACATATCCATTCACCCCATGAGCCCAACTTATCTCTAACTCCCATGAGCACAAATCCAAAGCAATTCCACTCATACACTGTGACTTCAAATAAACTGCACAAAGTTGAACTGGGCAAAAGAAGACCCAGTGGGTGTTTGTTTCTTGAAGATTGTCTGAAATGGAATAACTCTTTAATCTTTGAACAACCCAGCTTTTGGCCTTTGAGCACTGTAGCCTGTGCAAATACACCACCTCCACTGGCAAATCTAACTTGCAGCAATTTTGTACTCTTTCCCAATTTTATTTACTTTTTTTTTTAGGCATTGAATAATATAGACTTAGGGAATGGAAAAAAGAAAAGCCAAGTATCCCAGTTAGCATGGCCAGTTGTCTTCTCCAGCTACAGAAAGCTGTTGCCTACAGACAGTGGTGGCTTGCAGCCAGTGTTAACATGACCTTTTGGCTCACAAGCCTATGGAAAGCTTCTTCTGTCTTTCCCAGGAGGTGTCACTATAAAGTATCACTTTGCTGCCATGCAGTTTACAGGCATATAAGGCGTGGCTCATGGATGAAACTGGCTGCCAGGGATCTGGCATGTAATTTTTCCCCAGCTTTCTTTCTGATGCTCAGAGAATGAGGGAAAGACTGAGAGATGAGAAGTCCTAAATATTTATCTTGCATCTTGGCTTACATGGGTTTTCAGTTCAGCTGGGTTTCTCAGATCCAACAGTCTCTCTGCACTAGGGAAGTTCTCTGATTATTTAAGAGAAAAGGGGAAGACTGCTCTGTCTGAGACAGCATATAGAATCCCCACAAAAAGTGATGCAAGTGCAATCCCATACTCCAGTTCTCTACTGCAAACTTGGGCTCTCTTACCCATTCTTCCTATTAATTTGTTATTGGACTTTGCCTCTCTGCTTCCCTATTGTCCCTGTTTCTCTTGAAACCTGGAGTACTGCAAGTACACATGCCATTGAACAGGAAAACAGGGCTATGGCTGTGGTTGAGATTCTAACTAGCCCAAGTGGTTCCTAGCAATAATGCCTTTAGGTCTGCATCTGCAACACCTGAGGAGCATAACTCAGCAAAAGACATCTTCCTCCAGGCAAAACTTAGTCCCCTTTCCAGCGTTGAACAAGGAACCTACTTTCCCTCACACAAAAGAACAAGGATTTGCTGCTCTACTTCCTTTTTTGGTTCCTATAAGCCCACTGCAGGAAAGTTCTGTTGTATTTGAATATACCATTGTTTATTTATAATTTTGTTCTAGATGTGTGACAGATTCAGCATGTGTCACCCAGCAGGGAAACTGTAGTAGGCTGGAGAGTTAACAAATACACTGCAGTGAAGCCAGATGGCCTGTTTTCATAAGGAGCCTCTGAAAGATGCTGTATTGCATAGATTTTTTTGTTCTTCCTTTGGTGCCCAGGATTCACAAGAGCATTGTTACTGCATATTAACTCCTCTGCCAAAGCATCATGGGGCTGTGCTCCACTCTGTGTTTCATTTAACACCCTCTGTGATCAGAATAACATACAAAATGATGCACTGAATCACTCCATCATCCTTTGTCCAGAAGTGGAGTCAATAAACAAAGAGCTCCCAAGCACCCTCTCAGTTTCAGTGTGCCTGAGGTATTGAGGTGAGGGTTCAGGGTGCTTGTGTTCACCATGGATGCCCATAGCTGGTCTGGGGGTCCCTTACACAACCAGGTCCCTCTCTCTGTAGTCAGCAGTAGTGGAGTGCAGCCCTGGTTGTCTGGAGGGTCCTGCTTGATTCCCTGGTAACACCTGCACCTGTTAAAACATCCCCACACATCAAGGGGCATTTACACAATGCTTAGCTCCCGGGAAGCAGTTGACTTGAAAGCAGTCTCAGAGAGTATACTAATAAAGAAGATGTTTGCTGAAACAGTATGTAGCTGTGCTTACATTTTTCTCAAAGGACCATATGCTTAAGAAGCAGAATTTTTCCCTTTTTTTTTTCTTTTCCCCAGTATATCATTAAAGAATGTTCCATCTTCTTCCTTATTCTCTCATTTTTTCCTGCCTCCAGTTCCCTGCTGGGATGTTTCCCAGTTTCAGAGAACTCCATGCAGTTTCCTTTGGAAGCTGCTGGTACCAATTTCAGGTCCTAATCTTGACCTGAAAAAGATGGGGAAGAGTCTGTCTCTCACAGACACTTTTCAGGCTTGTGAAAAATGGGTCAAGATCTGAGCCGGTTAGTTACTTGCAGTATCAGTATACTGGAAAACTAGGGAATCAAAAAAGAGATGGTCAAACTGATTGCTGTTATACATGATATAGCAGCATTTGTTATGATCAGCAACAAAAATGTAGACGTTATTCAACAGGAATGGTATTAGAGATGGCTTTTCTGTGCCCAGTTTTGAATTGCCTGTCTGAACACAAAGGATTAAGTAAAGGGAGACTATAAGCGGCTTTTTAAAGAATAAAACAGCTAAGGACAAGTAATTTATTACATTGAAATTAATCACATAGATTTGAGGGAGATTTTGTCATCTTTTTCCTATCTCTTCTTCAGGGGAGAAGCTATCCACCCACCCAGCTACCCTCAGTCACCCTAGAAAGCATTATGCCTTGCAAGGCTAGGCATAGCCAGCTAAAACTGAAATTGCCATGAAAGGGAGAGCTTTGAGGCAACCAAAAGGGGTTATCCACTACAGGTGTTGGAGAGCCTGAGACACAGGACAGCAGGGGGTTGCAGGGATGGCTTCAGTGAGATGCGGAGATACCAGAGTTAACTTCAAAGGGCTTAGTTGACACTTTAAACAGGCAACCTAGAAATGGAAATAGCTCTCTGCATCAAAGATTACTAGTGTGGTGTCAGCTCAGGGGCTTGTAGGGCATCTCAGTCTGTGGAGCACAGACACTACAGGCACTATAAGCCACCTCCACTTGTCAGAGGTGAGTTTAGAGGCTCAGAGCAGCACATGTGCAAGCAGTCTCTGCTATGGATTTAAACTTCATTTAAAATGTTTTGAGGAAAAAAATAAGTGTTGTTTTGAAGATGCGGGCTCTACATTTACACAAACAGACTGTCACAGGTTCTTGATGAAAGGTCTTTGAAGGACTGTGTAAACTGGTAATTTTTTCTTATTTTTTAATTTTTGGAGTTTTACAACTAAACAAAAAAGTGTGTGCGAATATATATATGTACACATGTAAATATATGGAGATATATATGAAATTCTGAGCCACACCAGTTTGAGGAGATACATTTGAAAACTGGAACCACTTATTACAAATAGGCTTTTGCTCATTTTCAACTTTTAAAAACAAAAGCAAAGGACTAAATTCAAAAGGAACTTAGCTGTCATGAACAGAACAAGTAAGGAGGACACAGTGGCTCTCCACATGAAGAGAAAAAGGCCAGAACTGATCCTTATCACTAAAGTTTAGTGCCACCAATTGTCTTCAGTCCACACTATTTAGGGTTAGCCCTTTAAGTAGATTTGTTGAGACCCTTGGAGACAAAATAAACCCGGGGAACAAGATAACTACTTAGCATTGTGGATGATCATAGCTTTCCTTGGTCTTATTGTATTTGGCAGTATAGATGTAGCTGCCATTGTTACCTTGCTTCCACTTGAAGCCTTATAGTAAATATGTTTAAATTATTTCAGTTAATTTAAATAATTAAATGTTATTTAAATATTTTAAAAATTTATTAATTTAATTTTGTATCAAATAGTATATATTTGAGTATATCCTAGGTATTCAGAAAATCCCTATTGTGGGGTGAACCATTCTTTCTTTCATGTTGAGGCCGCTCATGTTTGCATTGCAGACTTATATTTTGATCTCAAAATAAATCCCCAACAAAACAAGCAAATAAAAAACAATACAACAAAAACCAAACAAACAAAAAAAAGAATAATACAGTATGACCAAATGGAGAAAGGAAAATGTTGAGGAACACAAGATCTTGGTAGCAAGATCTCCTTAGACTCAGGCACAGAAAACAACTGCACTTCAGGTAATGATCTTGAGCATGGGACTATCAAAACCAGACATAGGAATGGCTAAAACAGGTCTTCAAACAGTTACAAAATGTTAAGGGGTGAAGGGTTTTTTTTTTTGCTTATTTGGGGTTTTGTTCATTTTCTTTTTGTGAGAATTCATTCTGGATTCCTTGGCGATATCATCTCAGTTTAAAAAAACATTTTAAAACCAAAAGGCATTGTTTCAATAGTTCAGCTATTCACTCTGTTCCTTCTACTACATATTGCCCAGACTTGTTGCAGGCTCCCTGGTAACCTGCAGTTTTCCACTTTAAAATACAGGGACAAGACTTTAGCCAAGATTTTGCTCCAGGCAGAGGAGAATATGTGATTGCACTGTAACAAACGGAAGATCCTAAGGGAAAGAGCCTACGTACACATGTATGGGAGCATCTATGATATATCCAGATCTGCAGATACATACCTGTCAATATGGATGCAAAATCATCAGGGTGGAAGTTATCTGATCCTTTCTTCCCCTGAGGGTGATGTAATCCATATTCTTCGTGGTAGTTTATCTAGCTGATAGTTAAGTATTCTTTACTTCCATTAGCAATAGTGATTCTGCAAGCTATTCCTGTTCCTCTGTCTTCTCTTATCTGGATTTAATTTGATTCAGCCCAGCAGTCTTTGCTTGTAGGTCTACTTTTCATTCACCCTTGGTCATTCCCGGTATGTCTCCCTTGACAGTCTTCTCTTGGATCCCCATTTTCACAGTGTGTGGCACCCAACACTGGGCATTGTACACCTTGCCAGGGGTAATGAGAGTGGAAGAAACCCTGGAAGTATCCTGAAGCCTGCATTCTTGATTCTCCATGCCTGTGTGCTGTTTTCCTTTTCTGCATGGCAGTGTGGCCTGTGTTCAAAGCCTTCTTAAAGATACTACCCCATATGGGGTATATGCCCAACTTCAAACATAAATACTTAAGCTTTGAAAAGATAAATGTTTAGGTGAGCTTTGAAACAAATGTTTCCCTTAAAGAACACGTTTATGTTGATCTGATCCATGTGTTTTGTAAATGTCTTGAAGTCATTTGCATATATAGGTGGAAATAATAGGAGCTGATAGTCTCTAAATTTTTCAGCAAGCTCACCTCTGTTTCTGTCTCTGGCTGGGACGCAGAGTTGCAAGAAAATGTGTATTAAGGAGAAAAATAAAACCAAACCTTTAAGTGTTTATCATAGGTATGTGAGCTTGTGTACATACTCAGAGACATATGAATTTCCCATGTGTCAGAGCCAGCTGATTGTCTTGAAAATAAGCAGCTGCTAAGTTACAATGAAGAGAGAAAACCTAAAGTGATTATTTCTTTTTTTGTTCCTTTACATATAGATATATAATTATGTGTATATACATATATATAAAAATGCACACGTACGTGTTAATGGAAAGGACTTGGGCTATTCTGTAATGTGCATTAATTCATTCAATAGCAATAGCAGGTATTTAGTTTAGCACATGGACGTGCAGAAAACTTTCTGCATCTTCGCTGCAGGCAATCAGTCAAAAAGTAAATTTATCACAGATGTACTGATATAGTAGACCATAAGAGCATTGTAAAAGCTGCTGTAGTGTTTCGGGATAGTGTTTCAGGCATGAAATGACCTTAGTCTAATTTAGCTGTATGCTTCCAACCATAGCTGAGTAGAAGAGCTCTGAAAAACTGCATTTATAAGAACCAAGGATCTTCCTGGGAAACATGAAAAAAATACTGTTCAGACTGCTGATCAGGTTTACATTTACATGACTTCTGTGAGTCATTCTGCAACACTACAGTCATAAGATTATCCACAGAAAGGTAGGAAGACAGAAGTCTTTGGACAGTATGTATCAATATGTACCCCTGAGGAAAAAATCCAAGTGTTTATGGTCACTTTCATTCTGTACTAACCATGCTATTGTATAGGCTCCTTGTAACACTAGGACACAGGATTAAAATAGTGGCAGGCAGTCTTACCTGCTGCCTAGTTTCCCCTAGTCTCTTATGGTTTTTGTAAGAGCAGAGGCTCACAGTTTTACCTAACATGATGCAGAACACGTGGTAGAGTAACTTTCAAGGACCCACTGTATTGTATAGCCAGCTGCATGTCTCTGAAAGGCATGTAGGGCGCATCCAAAGGCTGAGACAAGCCACTTGAAAGCACAGAGGTGATCCCATATGTACCAATATTCCTGCAAATGAGTTGTGAAAGAAGTAGTCAAGATGTCTCCCTTCCCTCTCATGCTTAATTGCTCAAAGGAGAGATTCTGCACAGAGCTTGGCTTTGTCTAGTACATTTGCAGTGCAAGTAAAGCCATAGAGGGAAACAGAAGTTTCACTGGTAAGTTAAGAAACACTTTTGTTGTCTAAGTTACCATGTAAGTATCTATAATAGGTGCTTAAACATGGCTTCAGCTGATACTAAAATGCACATCAGAGAAGATATACCTTTTCCTCTTCTTGAAAATCTCCTGTGAAAGACTGAGACGTGCAAGGACAACCCATCTCCTTGATGTGACTGAAGCCACCAGTTTCTTTGCCTCCAAAGGGAGCCTGATACCTGTAACCAAGCCTGGTTCCCTTCTTTTTGCCTGAGTTTATTAGACTGTGATCTTTTTTCTTTTTTCTGCTTTTTTTTTTTTTTTTGCTTTCAAGATTGCTTTCTTAAAATTATTAGGAAAGAGGCAATTGGAGGGCACTCAGCTGCTTCCTTCTTTTAGCTTCTAAAGTCAAGTCCAAAGGAAATGTCTAATTGCTCTGGGACCTTACTAGGCTCTGGATAAGTTTCTCATGACTATAGACTGCAAAACACCCCCTTACACCTCTGCAGGACACCAGAAGGTGTGTACATACTGTACCAACAAATAGTCTGGTTTATAACTGGTCAAAGGTGGACACCAAATTGCTGCTCACTGCAGGGAGGAAAATCACCAGTGTGGGAATTTCCAGCCTGGAAATTCTTTAGTTTTGATGTACCTATCTTTGCTTCCTTACTTCCCCCTATCTCCGGGCCTGAAAAGTATATGTAGGAAAATTAGGATTCCAAGTCAAAATGGCATTCAATACCATACGGATATTTTGTGCTAGCATATAACTGCTTATTTCATTTACTCCCTGTAGGTAGCACAGAATTGCCGTATAGAGCCAGTCTGCATCTCAAACAGGACTCAGGATGGTGTAAGATGTCTGTATATGATGTTTCAGCAGATGGTGCAAGAAATCTTCATAGTAGGTAACTGGAGAATACCAGTATTGTCTCAAAGCTCTTTAGTCAGCTTGTATACTTACTCAGAGATTCCAGCTAAAAGCAAATTCTGGAGGTGAAGGTCTGTAGTTCAATCCAAAGGTGGTGGTGTCTCTTAAAGAGGGAACTCAGTCATTAAGGAGCAGCTTCCTGCTGTTTTATATTTCTCTGTTCTTAGATTAAATCAATACATTTACACCTAATATAAAATCCAGAATAAATGTTATATATATCTAGTACATATACTCTGCCTATTAGAATTTGATGGCAATCCTTGTTTTCAGAAACTCACCTTTGCATGAGAAATTTCTTTTTTGGATGATATTTTTTCTAAACACAGAACTGTGAGTGCATTGTTTGAAAGAGTAGGGATAGGCAGAAATTATTCAGTTAAATAGTTTCTCTTTAGAAACAGCCATTCATCTCTGATGTTCATTTCATTCTCTCCAACTAGAGCAGTTCCACTTTCTGTAAATAAATCAGTAATATTTACTTGGTAAGAAAGCAGATGTCTCTAGAACCTGGAGGTTAAGGCACACATATGGGTTGAGGGAAATATCCCTATGTCAGTGAATATTTAATTGGTTATGTGAAGTGAAATAAGTTCAAAACAGATTAAAGTCACTCTGCAGGATGGGAAAAAAAAACAAAGCAGGAAAATATTAATGAGGTACGAAATCTGCTTTCTACATTCCTTGCAATACAGCTGTTCCCTAATGGCTTTTGAAGCTCACAAGTGCTTATAATAATAGCCACTTTCTGAACTTGGAACCTGAAAAGATCTTATTTTAGATATAACGGTTGCTTTAGAAGTGCTAAGTTATGCACAGGCAAAAAGGAGGTACTTCACAGCGTGTTTTCTGTTTCCATCCCCTGACACTGTGAGCTGAAATAAAAGGTAAACAGAACAATTTGAACAGTTTTCAACACTGCAACTTGCTTCAAGCCTCTCCCGTCTACCACAGTCCTAATATTTATTGTTACCTCCATTTGAATGCAATCATTAGTCTGTATTCTAAAGCCATCAGAGTTCACCTGAGATGTGTGAATTGCAACAGGTAGTGTTGAGGGAACAATGAGCAATCTGAGACTGCAAGGTGGAGCTCCTACCAGGACATTGTAGGACTTCACTTCCCGACACTGTTTTGAGAGAGGGAGGATGAAGTTATTGGTGAATGTTTCTTTGCCTTGCAAAAATGTAAGTCTTACCTTAATGGTACTCAGTGGTGGAGGTTTTACTCTCAACAGAAAGAAATGACACACTATGCTTCCCAGGAAAACTGCTCCCTCTCAGACTATTGTATCTGCAAAATGGCTTTCTGCTCAAAATGACATGTTTAGGGGGGTTTATTGAGTACTATGGCAGTCTGGAGCCATAATATCTCTGTCAGTCAGATTCAATTTAGACGCATGGTGTAACTACAAGATTTTTCAAACTGTTAGCCCTGTAATGCAGCATGAAGGCTACTGTCAGGCTGGATTCCTTCCTCTTGTACCTAATTATCCATAGCAGAGGCTCTATAGTGAGCCCCATTGCATGTATGAGAAACCAGACCTGTCTTGTAGCAGACAAAAGCCAAAGAACAAAACACAGATAAACTCTGGGCATCATTTGTGTCTTCAGTTTCCATCCAAACAAGTTTTCATCCATATAGTCTGGCACATGGTGCGATGCCCTGGCTGCCATATAACCAAGACACTTAAGACATGAGAGATATAATGTTAGGTACCTAGATAAGTAATCTCCTGTATTATCAAGAGGAAAAGACAGATTTCTCCAGAGGGCAATTCGGAAGAGCCTGGTGTTCCACACTGCCATCCAGAGAATTGCAGTCTAGCCTTCTAGGCTTTATCATTAGGTACATACAGATAGGCAGTATGGAAATATTTTCCCCACTGGGGATTTGGCACCACCTGCTTTAAGTAACTGAGGTTCTTCCATAACACAAATATATAAGCAATGCATAGGCAGGCTTATCCCATGCTTCGAAAGTGTCTTCAAGTTAGGGGGATGTCCAGCCCTCTGAAAATACCTATTTCTCTAAATCACATGGAGAAAACACCCAAGTTACTACCAGAGATCAGATGCAGAACTTTTCCATGGCAAAACTGAAATGAGATGAATCTCCCTAAAAGACAACTTTGTTATACAATTCAAATTAGGTCGCAGCCAGCTGAATATTCAGGCTAAGATTATTCAGATTGCGAAAGACATATTTTCCATATGGGAATTTCTACCTCCTCACAAAGTCATTACTGAAGTTTGAGTATTGTTGTATGTTTATCAAGGAGATCTGTTATGCATTGGATTTAAAATGATGTAAACATTAATGGGAGAGAAGTGGTTTGTCTTCCAGAGAGAATCTAAGCAATTCTAGGGCCAGTGCTCTCCAACTTCTTACAAGTGGTCTGGGAATCAAATGTACATAAGGTAAGTTTGCTGACCATATTAAACTAGGAGGTCTACTCCTGCAAAAGTAGACAGTCCTTACAGAGACAACTGAATAGACTAGAGAGCTGGGCAATCGCCAGTACGAAGTTTAACAAGAGCAGGTTCTGGATCCTCCAGTTGGGGTGGGATATTTTTGGTTATACATACAAACTGGGGGATAAGAAGCTGGAGAGCAGCCCCATGGAAACAGATCTAGGGATCTGAGTTGATGGCAAGTTGAATATTAGTCAACAGTGTGCCCTGACAGCCAAAAGGATTTGCTGATTAATTGGGGTGCATCAACAGGAATAGATAGCTGGTCGAGGAAAGTAGTGTTCCACTCTGTACTGCACTGGTGCCTCAAGCATTACATGCAGTTTTGGGCCCCTCAGAATAAGAAGGATACCAAACTATTAGAGTGTGTCTGGAGGAGGGCAACTGAGATGGTGAAAGGTCTCAAGGGCAAGAATTGTGAGGAGGGGCTGAGGTCACTGGATTTGTTCAGCTTGGAGAATAGAAGGCTGAGAGGTGACTACAGTGCAGTCTACAATTTCCTCAAGGACAGCAGCTGATCTCTCTCTGGTGACCAGCAATAGGACATGAGGAAATGGAATGAAGCTGCATCAGGGAAAGTTCAACTTGGGCATTAGGAAAAGGATCTTCACTGACAAAGTAGCCGACTACTGGAGCAGGCTCCCCAGGGAAGCAGCCATGGTACCAAGTCTGTCAGAGTCCAAGGATGATGCTCTTAGTCATGTGACTTAGTTTTAGGTAGTCCTGTGAGGAGCAGGAAGTTGGACCTGATGATCTTTATGGGTCCTTTCCAACTCGAGACATTCTATAATTTACATAGTTTTAGGAACAGGTGTTTTTTTATACCTAGGAAGCTGAGGACAAGCTGTGCCTATGCGGACACGCTGGGGTCCAGCACGGAGGGAATAAAAGGGTGTTCAGTTGCTTGGGGAGGAATGGGAAACAAAGAAAGGGATTGGACAAAGGCGTGGGTGGCTTGGGTTTTCTTGCAAAGAGAGCATTTATCGTACTTCCACAAGCAAGACTTACAAGACATATCTCTGAAGGACTGTCTCCTGGAGAGCAGAGACTCCAAAGATATGGGGTCACAAAGGGCAAACAACATTAGTCTCCAAAACTAAGGGAAAATAAAATGAATGCAATATTTCAATGCACAACTTCAGCAGAGGAAGGCAATTTTATCTCTGTATAAGAGCTTTAAGCTATAGCTTCATATTTATCTCTATGCTCCTTCTAATGCCAAAGTTTTCCACATCACTGTGTTTAAACAAGACTTACACTCAACATTCAGTAACTGTGATATAAGGCATGTGAGTTCCCCTCATCCATGTTATGAAGAAATGCTTGGCAAGTAATCTCTAAGTATCACTAAATTCATGATAAGCTGCCATACTTAGCCCAAGGACAAGAAAATGTACAGATATATGCATATCAGTTTTCTTACTGGTGGCTTTTACAGTAGGAGCTAGAGTTGGGCAGCCGCAGTATACATTTATAAATCTTACAGCTGTGCTTGGTGATAAGATAAGAAGTTCTTTTGTAGAGACCACAGCAAAAGCTTTGTTAGTGACAGAAATGACACTTTAATCTCATCATGCTCCTTCCAGTGGATGTCTAGCTGGCATGACATTATCATTTGAACTAGTTTTTTTCATGGAAATGAGAGGGGAGGATCTTGCTGATTTATGAAGTAGTCTGTACCTTTTTATAATTATTTGTAACATGAAAAGAAAATTAACTGCAGCAGAAAGATTTTACATCCATCTATAAACTTGGTTATGAGCATCCCACAATTATCCAATAAATAAAACAACTCCAAAGCTGGAGATGGAATACTTAACATCATGGTGCTACAGTGGAGATTCCTTGGTTATGGCTGAGCAGAAAATTGCATTTTAAAGCTATTTTTTAGTATTATTTTGATGTTTGTAATTTTCTGAAGCGGAGTTTTTCTAGGCTTTCTCTAAACCCACAGGCACCTTTGGGTGTTAATTTGTTAAAAGAAATAATCTATTTCTATAATCTATTTCTCAGTTGCTTAATACCAAAGGGAAGGACTGAGAAGTCACCCCATAAATGCAAAGTCATCCATTAAGGAATGATTTTGTGGTTTTGATAAACCATACAAATTTGTTCTCACCTAGCTTTAATCAGGCACCTAGTTAAAGCCCATTGTGTAGCTGTACCACTAGTGAAATCCTAAGAACCTTTTCACCCATGCTGCCACCTATTTTTCATTCACTTTTGAAATCTCAGTGTCAAATTTAGATGAGCTGATGACTTAATATGTAGTTTGAATTAAATGAGATGAATTCCAAGCAGAACGTAAAGAATGGCTTTAGTTTTAACTTGTAGGCAGAGAGTGTAGGATTCCTTTCTATGTAGTCTATTGAAGACAAGGCAAACAGTGATACAATCAAAGTTTATATGGGCTCTTATGGGCTCTTTGGTATGTTTGCTTCAGCCTGTCAAACTAACATCTAATGGCTGGAGGGTGAAGCTGAGGTACAGTTTTTAATTGTAAGTAAGGAATGGAATGACTTATCGAGGGTGGTGATCAGTTCTTTACTACTGACATTTTACACTGAGTCCTAATTGGGGTGGGGTTGTGTCTCGTATGTGTTGTAGGTTTTTTCTTTCTTTTAAATGAAACAAGAATTAACTCTGGGAAGAACTTTGGTCTTTCTTTATACTCTATTCCAGGTTATATCAACCTACCGTACCATCCACATCAACAGTCAAGTTTATCTCACCCAGCTTTAGCAGCTTAAGGGTTGGACAATCTACGTTATCTATAGGCAACAGAACAAAATAGGTGCTTCCACATAGACATTCTGAATATTCTTTATATAGGCAACTGCTAATGCAGGTGACTGGCCTTATCTGCATGGATATCTGTGGAAATAATAATTCATATGTGTAAACTTTATAATGGCAGGGATCCTAAATAAAATGTTAAAGCTTATGGTCATGCAAAGTGCTGAGAATCATTCCCAGAGCACTTTCACCTACTGGTAGACCAGCTGGACCTCTCCTCTGTGCTGCTTTCCAAGACTGCATTCCCTTCATGTTATTATGAAATTCAACAGATGATCAAAGAAACAAAACTTACCTGTGATACTACTAGGCAAAGTGTGACAAACTCAATCAAATCCTATCAGTGCAATTCAGACAAATTTCTGCTGAAATACACATGAGAAATGACTAAGGAAAGGTTATGTGCAAAAAGTAGTAGAATCTTCTGATACACAAGTCAAAGATTTTGATTTTTTTTAATCCATGTTAATTCATATTCCTTGCAGTAAACACAGCACCTGCAGCTGTTAGTCAAGTATAAAAACAGAGGTGATAAGAACTGTGAAAATCTAATTTTCTTTTAAATGAGTTAAAGATACTATTCACTTCCAGATTATTAAAAGTACTTTGCCTAAGTAAAAATTTAATATTGCAGGGTATGCAGCTAACAATTGTGTAATACAAATGACAAGTAGCAGCGTGCCTCATTATTATGCTCTTACATTTGGTTACAAGATAATTTACCAGCTGTGCTCTTCTGCTGTGGTCCTCAGACTGTAATTAACCTATGCACCAGAGATCAGACCAGACCTCCTGCCCTCTAATTTTGAAATCTTGAAGTTCTGTTCAGGTAACTAATATCTCATTGGGCCAGGTACTGACATTTTATCCATCAGTATATAGGAAGAAAAAAAATCCATCTTTGCAACTTATCCAACAGCAAAACTCTGTAGGGACAGATTTGACCTCCTTTACGCTGAAAGTAGGGAGAACCTTTCTTCTCAAAACAATGAGATTGATATTGTTGAGCCCTAGAACTCATACTGCAGCTAACAACTGTTTTGCAGAAACTCATCTATGAGCAATTTCAAGATTTCTTCCATTTGCCCCATGAGTGCTGTGCCTTATGTATGAAACAACTGCAGTCCAACATAGTGTATCAGTGGGATTTTATGTTATACTCAGATGGTCAACATCCTGCAGCATTTTCTTCACTAAAACTCCCAAAATACTGTGCAGATTTTGTTAGGATAAGGACAGTTGAGGTTGGCAAGCAATGGCGCCGTACAGCAGACACTGAACTAGAGCTTGAACAAAATTCAGAATTCCTTTTCCACCAATTCTGACACTTTTTTCCCTTTTAAATCAGGTAAAAAATCTGACAGAGAATAATCAGCTCTGAAAATTATAAAATTTTGGATTTGGTTGGGTTTTTTTGTTTGTTTTATACTTATAAGAGAAAGGTTCTGTTGTTCCCAAATTAAAAATTTATATTTAAAATTAAGGTGACATTGAAGTACATCTACCCAAGGAGCCATGACATACATTGCAATTGCATTTGAGATGCTTGAGATCCTCATTCTTCCCTTGTAAGAAGCTACCTGGCCGATTATGAGAGCCCTATCTACTAAGATCAGACACAGAACTCGGTTAAAAAGAAGATTTACATCATGATTTTACCTCAAACTGCTCACATCAAAACATTTAAGTGTTTGACAGTGTTTTATTTTTGAGTATAATCAATTTTGACTAAACCCAGTATGTCTGGAATGTATTTTTTTTTTCAAGAGAAAATTAGGAAGTCAGAAGGGTGTAGCAAGGAAAGGCAGACTTCTGCAGGAAATTTATTATTTTGCTGAAACAGCATTATCACTAGACAAATAATTTCAGTGGAAAGTTCACAATATTCAGAATGACACAGAATTTTTTGATGTTCCCTCTCCACAAAGAAGTGAGATACTAATTCATTCTCAAGAGAACTGGAGGGATTTGTTGTTCACTTTGTTTTTAAAGGAGGATGTATATTCAGTCCTATTGGAATTGAGAGAACATCTCAGACCTGAATAAAAATGAATTCCAAAAGATGTCAAGAGGAAAGCTTTTGCAGAGCCAGCCTGTTCAAGAGCTTGTTACAGCCAGTGCTTTCCACCAATAGCTGTAATAAAAGCTGAATTTATACACAAACATTTAGAAAGCAAATACATAAATAACGGGGGGAGTGGGGGGTAGAGGGTGGAGAAGAGAAATTCACAGCATTTGGTGTAATATTATGAGCATAGCATTAGAGAAAACCATGCTTCTGTTTTATAGTTGGTTTATATTCTTCTCTTGTGTGTGCATTTTATGCACATAAAAATTAACAGCCTTTGACTATCCATTTGTATTTATAACATCTGCAGTATCAATGGGTGCACTTCTAGTTTCTCTGTCCCAGGCTTGCTAAGCATCCTAATTTGGAAAGAAAATGCTAGATAACTCTCTAGGGGAACATTCACAATGTCAATGTCTCTTAATTCCTAGACATCCTAATGTTACCAATGGGAAGTTTATAATAAAGGAAATCCCACTGGCAGTGAAGCAGGGTACAGATAGAATTGCTGGTCTTTGCTTTTTCTGTTTGAATCCATCAAGGTGTAACTAAGTACAATCTGAGACTGGAGTGGTCTTTCTGCCTTGGGGTAAAGAACATATTTTCACTATGTAAATGGAAAAGATCATTGAAAAAGATGAGCACAGAAAACTATATTCATACTATGACTGATCTCTCAGTAGTCCTAATCAGAGGTGTCTGGCTTACCCTAGAGGCTTGTTCATGAGTACATGGACAGTAAGTGCTCTCTACCCGAGTTTCTTCTCTGAGGTCTCTGGAGTTCATCACTGCCTTACAGAAAAAAAGTAAAACCCAATAAAATAAATATCCAAGCACAAACCAAAACAACACAGCAAAACAACAAGGCCAGGACCACTGGTACAAATCTCTGAATTCAGCTCAGAGACTATTTTTGTGATACTTTTAAGAGAGAGAAATAAAAGATCATTTTCTCCTCTGCTACAGCTTGCTGCAGTGAAAATGTTCCAGGTGATGTGCAGCTGGTTCAATTCAACTATTTCCATTTGCAGATAGATTCTCTAGCTGTGAGGAAGCTGCTAGCTTTTTCTGCTGATAAATTCAAGATTTCTTTTGAGTCAGCTGCACTGTGGGGGAGCAGGGGAGTATCTCCAGAGGGAAAAAAAAAGTTTCTGATGAGCTGCATCCAGTAACACAGTCAAATTGCATCTGCCTGGGACTGCCTGTGTGTACTTTTGATGTTAGCCCTTCCTTACCAAGAACAGGCAGAAGTGAGATTGTGGATTATGATGGAAAGCTTTGGTGAGGAAAAGGCCATGTTGCAATCTTCAGGTAAACAGAGTCAGTTGAGCTGCGAGATCCTCTTCCCAGTCTGTGGGGAAGTCCTGCTTACCCAAAAGTTCTTTGCACAAAACAGAACATTTGAGAAGGGTGTCTTTGAGACTGCTGTCAAGACTGTCTGTGCCCGAGCCCTGTGCCCCTACCCAGGCATCAGAGAGCATACTGGGGTCCTTCATGGAGCACAGAACACTGTGAACATGGAACACTCCGGAGGAAAAGCCAATCTGGAAGCAGATCTTCATGAACAATGAGGGTATAGGCAAGCCATCCATGTGACAGAGAAATATGAATTCGTGCAGAATTTCCTTCACTTTAGTCCTTGTCAGCCATGAAAACCCTGTATGTCTACTTAGTTGTTATAGAAACTCTCCTCCACAACACCGATGGCTCCTTTGCATATTTTATGTTACAGAAAGAAGAACTATATTTCAGCTTGAAAATGTGTTTTGCCAAGCAGTGGGTTCTGTTTGTTCCAGCAAGATGAATAGCACCCAACTTAAAAAAAAGCCATAAGTGTCATGTATTTGTTATTGTTCATGTTTGCTGTGCTGTGGGGTGAGTTTGCCTTGGCTAACACGTGCTCACAGGAAATGAAATAAAAACTGCATGGAGAGGAACACCTCTAAAATGAACAAAGCTACAGAGATTGTTCTTAACGATCAATACTTGTGCGCAGAGTGGAAGGACATAGGGTTTGGTGCTACTGTGTTGCTTCTTTTCTTTGTCTGACTTACCAATAAGTTACAAGAAAAAAAAAATACTAAAGGAAAATAGTAAAGGAAAGGCATTGTTCTCAGGAAAAATGGAAATGGCTTTTTCTGTAGAAGTTAAATCTCCCCAAATATTAAAAAGCAAAGAGGAATGGCTGCCAAAGAGACAGAGCTGACAGGCGATGTAAATTGTCAGAAGCTGAAGTCAGAGCCCACAGATGTTTTCCAAGGGCTCTGTCAGTAAAAGCTGCACTCTCATCTCAACTATCAAGCCCCTCATTCTCCTCCCCACACTTCCTCATGGCAAATTAATCAATTTTTTTCCTTTCCTTTTTGCCACGTAAACTTTAATTTGGAGCAGTTCCACCCACCCACTTCAGACCCAGGCTGTTGCAGGGGTCAAGGAGCTACAGGGCTGGGAATGAGCAGCGACGGGCTAGTGAAAGCCAAAGGCTGCTTTTTGAGCTGGACGCATTTATGTTCAAAGCATTTGTCAAACACAGATTTACTTCCAAAGTCTCACAGGCTTGCACTGACTCTTAATTAGCCTGAGTTCCCTTCAGATTTCTGCAGCAGCACAGGTCTCCTTTACAGAGTTAGAAAGTTATAAAGAGCGGTTTATTCTGTGACAGAGACATACAAATGTATTTTTTTCCGTCAGTATTGCAGAATTCATGATTTTCGTTATAATAGTGTTCTCCAGATAACAGCGCAGAGATCTATGTGCATAGGAACACTAGTTTCAGACTAGACTTTGAAGAATACTAAATGTGTTACTTTACAATAATCTTCAGGAAGCAGGAAACTGTTGCCAAGACAATACTTCATATTTTACAGTGATCTTAGCAGTTAGCAAAATGGATATATTAACAAAATTACAAATAATTTATCAAAAAGTGCAATTATCAGAAAGAATCTTCGTGTTGCTCAGTATGTCTTTGGAGGGTGCCATTCAAATAACCTAAGAGAAATTCCATGCTCATTTTTCCATTGAAGTAAATGAACTCAGACTGTACCTGGTCTGATTTGTGTTGCAGAATTCTGGTAGTCCCATTGAGAAAACTTTTGCAGCCCTAAGGAAGTATTACACACAGTTACATGGCATAACAGCTCTGCTTTTGCACTTACTGCATTTCTGCAACTGGCTGTTAAAGAAGTGCAAAGTTGCATTAAGTAACAAGAAAGTCTGGTCATAGGCTTGCAGCTATTTCACTGTAATTATAATTTTTTGTCTTCAAGATGTTTACTTTAAACTGTAAGATGTTTTATTCTGGTCACCATTCCATCTAGACAGCCAAAGTCTGCTTTTTGGTCCCAGATTTGAAACAACAGAATTCTTTTTTCTATCCCTTTGATATCAACTTTAGCTTCCTGACAAGAGATTTGAAAAGACTAGAAAAAGTTGCAAAACATGAACGTACCTGCAGGGCCATCCGGTGCCACTAAAACTTGTCCCTTAGCTTCAGGGTATTTTGCCTCTCATATACAATAGCATATACAATAGCCTGCATCATTAGCCTGGGATTAACACTTAAAGATAAAAGCTCCTGAAAGCAGAATCCAGCATGTTATAGAAAAGAAATACCACTAAACAAGCTTCAGAAATTTAGTTTTTGAAAACAAGAACTTCTCCTAGGCTTTCCTATATATATACACTCATGCTTTTGAAAATTCTTGCTGTCAGATTTTCTCACTCCAATGCAAAGTTGATTAACTTTGCCAGACTGGAGTTGGCAACTTCAGCAATTTTCTCCATCCAGTGAAACCAGAAAGTGTGAAAGCAGGGAAATTGTTTCCCTTTAAAGTATGTTTTTGACAATTCACATATGTGGTGTCAAGATATGGGCAAAAGTCTGCTTTGCTTAGCTGAATATCAGTGCTGGGCCTCCTGCCACCATCACATCCCCATAAACAGGCTTGGCTCAAGTTGTGGCACTGTTGAAATGGAAAAAAACAAACCTACTATTATGTCTTGTGAATTAACACTTGACCCTGTGTCTTGCTTATACTACCCAAGGCTGCAACCTGTTTAAAGCGTGAAGCAAATCCATTAAGTAAACGATAATTCCTCGATAGTAATTCTAATGTGGCATATTCTTCTTCATTTGGCTGCAGGCAGAAAGTCCAGTGACTGTCTTGAAAGCAAGGTTTTGCCAGTTCTACCTCATGCTTCTCACATTTTTGATGACTGTACTGTACGTGTGTCAGAAATAAGCACAAGGAATGTGAGTACCTCAGGCAATAAAAGACAAGTTTTCAGGGGATCTACAGTGGCTTTTGGAACAGAACCATAATCCTAGTTGTGTGCCAGCTAGCAAAAATTAGTTTGCCCTTCAATCAAACAAGGCTTTTAATTACACCATGCTGTAGCAGATTCAGCTGAAGTTTTTTGAGAAGACAAAACTCTCATGCTTTAAATAACAGAGGCTCAGCTTGGAGGCTGAAGCCTTGCTGGAACTTATGCCTGGTGGAGACTGAGATCCTGATTCCATACAATTTGGAAGAAACTTCTGACATGGTTTCAAAGGTCTCCTCTGTTCTGGCAGCATGTCAGAGAAAAGAGTCCATTAAAATGACTGTGCAGTTCTTTGCATGTTATGCAAATGGAAGTTTACTGTAGAGTTGGTTCTTGGTATACAAAAAAAATCTGTTTTAAAACCATTAAGAAAATTTTAAAAAATTAAGATTGAATCTAATTCCTTTCAGTACTAAATTCCAGAGAAGGTCCTTCCAGGGAAGCCATGTTTTGCTAGAGGAATGAGAAATAAACAGACATTTTTAAGTATTAAAAAAAAATTAAAACCAGGGGCTAGCATGACAAGGTGGCATGTGGCACAGATGGGTATCTCAGCCCCAAAGTCTGCTCTTACGTTTTCCAGCAGATCCATGACTCTCCCATGCTTTACCCACAGAAGGCTCAAGTAAACTCATCCTTCCTTAGCATGTTATTTAATGGCTGTATTTTCAGCCCCATCACCTGAGAAACATAAGTAGTTTCTCTACACTAAATACAATAATAATTTTGAATTAAAGTGTGGACACAAACTAGGTTGCAGTTGTACTTCCTTTCCATCTGCCTTCCAGGCCCCTCTCCACTTTGGAGCATCTAGGATTATAGTTGCTTTTTTCATAGTAGTCATCCTGCTGTTGATTCAGTTTCAGCTTCATTAGAAGCCTCAGAACTTTCTGCAAGAAAAACTGACTGCTGTTCCTGCTCCAGGATTTGCCCCTTTTATTGCTTGAGTGACACTTGTCCTTACTGTAATCCATCCATTCCATTTATTTTATCACTTCAAGCACAATTGTCAGGATTTTTTGGATGTTAATATCTTCAAAAAATTTTGCAGCCCTTCTCAGCTCATCTACAAAATGTCACAGTCCTATATTATAGTCCATTATACAGGTCACCAGTGAAACTTTTGAGCAATTCCTGAGATGATTCACTGCAGAGCCCTGATCATCCTTCCTGACAGTGAACCATTAAAAATACTCTCCACGGATCATTGTATGGTTCTGCTCCCAACCTGTAGGAGGGTCTTCTAGGTCATATTCATTGGGTTTTATTTTGTGGTTGAGAACAGAAAGCTCTGATACCCGAATCCCTTTCTTACATTTGCTGATCTTGAGGCCATGATAAAGCTTTTACCTCTATCTGTCTCACTCAATGTCAGAGAAATGTGGGTAACGCTATTTTATCTGGTGCCTCACAGATGTGCTGTAGGGCTTCATGGGCAGCAGTGCAGAATATGAGATGCTCTGAAAAGAAGAACTTCAGCTGTAAGTGCCCCAAATTAATATGAATCCTAATGGAGAGCATCCATCAATACAGAAAGAAAGAACATGATTCTACTTTCATCTCCTATGAAAGCTGAACTATTTAATTTCATTTCTTCAGGGAATACCATCAAGAAAACAAGCATGAAAGAAATTCTTAAATCAAGACAATATTCATCCCCTCCCTACCAGCCACAACTCAGGTCAATTACTGAGTTTGCAGGAACTCTAAATACTTTCCTTTGCCTCAAAACATCACTTCAATTTTATCTCTTACAATTTTAAGATACTTCCACTCAGTGCATTTGCAAACACCTTGCAATGGACTCCCCTGCCACCCTCTTGTCTCTGATTTAGAGCATAATTTCATGAATGACAAGAGATGACCTCTCGCTTGCTTCCTTTGTGGGCTGTTCTTGAGAGCTGGCTTGCTCAACACAGTTCTGGTCTTTATTGCATACTGCTTCATCTTTATAGCTGTTATTAGACATTTATATCACTTTTTTCTTATGCGGGTATTATTGGCAGAGGTTCCATTTTACAATGCATCAAACATATACTGGAAAATGCTTTTGGCAATGATTATGGGTTTTCTTGTGTTGTTTTGTTCAGCAAACAGGTTGCACCGCACATGATTTGAGCTTGTTGCTTTGTATGGGCTCGGGACTCAAAATGCAGAAAGGCAACTATGCTTTTTGAAACACAAGTCTCCAGTCTTAGACTGGTATGACTCAGAATGGGATCAGATATGCCATAGAAACATCTGATACACCCCAAATATCTGCTATATAGATTATAGTTTTCATGCACTCAAGGAAACATTCTTTAAATATAAGTAGTCACCATCTTGTAAATCAAAAATAAAACCACTGAAATTGTACCTGCTCCTTCAGCAGAGCTATCACCCTCACAAAAGCAGTTGCCATCCTGTTCTTTCCTCCTCCCTTTGTGCCACTGAGGATGAAGGGAACACATTGTACATAACATAACCCTGAATATCATGGGCACTTGAAAACACTTTCAGTACAGATTGTACTGCTTCCTCTCAAACCCAACTGTTGTCTTCCTTGTGTCAGAAAACCTTGACAGAACCTTAGGCTGTGAGGTTGGATGGAAGCTAGGAGATGATACAGCTAAACTTTCTAATTAAGGTATGGTGGTCCCCTACTTCCCCTCCCATGTGAAGTCTACCACACAGTCTTACTGAGGCTTGTTTTAGACCAAAACAGCCTTTTATGAAGTCTAAGGCAGATGTTCCCATGTTAGTTTGTCCTAGCAGTTAATAATTTTGCTGCTGAAAATTCATGTTTTACTCCTAACTTGAATTTGATTGACATTAACTGACTCACATTGGTTTTTATCATGTTTTTCTCTGACAGGTTAAGAAAAATAATAATAACTTGAAGATTTTCTTGTCATATTAGTATGTAGGTTGCCTCTTGGTGTTGTATGTAATGAGCAAAGGGATGCCCTTACTTCTTTCATTGTAAGGCATTTCTCTATTCCTCAAAAGTTGTCACTATTCTCTGCATTGTTTCCAAGTTTTCACAGCTTCTTTAATGTATAAGCTGCCTATATGGCTGGTTTTGAGAAGCATTGTTTACAACTCAAGCAACGTTTCACATTCACTGTCGTCATGTCCATCCTCATTGTGTTGGCTGAAGACAGTACTAACTATTAAGGAGATGGTCACAAATTAAAGTAGTTTGGAGACTTTGTGTATTTAGGTTTTATGAACTGCACAGAAGCATTAGGAGAAACAAGGATGTCCTTCCATAGGTCTTTATCATCTTCCTGTTCCAACAAGTCAGGCATATCACAGGAAGAAACGAGCCACTGATACATTTCCCTTTACCTGCTGCCTTTTCCTCATGAGGAAAAGAGCCTTGGATCCCTGCCTCACCTGGGGAGGAGATTAGCTGCTATGCTTAAAGGGTAGGGAGTCACAAACTACCATCAGAAAAGACCAGTACCCACCTAGATCAAGAAATCACAGATAATAATACTTGTTTTCCAGGTACTACACTCCACAAAAGGCGCATTGTATCAGCATAATTTGGCTTCACACATTACATCACAAAAAGTGAATAAAGGCAATACATTAAAAATATTCTACTAAGTGGTGTCTCAAGCTGCTCCCTATTGCTTTTTCACTCTTTCCCCTGCTACTTCCATTACTTTGCCTACTCCAAATTTTGGTTGCAAAGTCTTTTGGAGAGGTGCTTTTTATGTCTTTGTAGAGCAGCTAGCACAATAGATGTCTCTGAACTAAACAAGGCCTTTGAGTGATACTGCAAGGCTCATGAATAGTGATTATTGCTTCCAAGCACTAGAGAACTCGCAGCTTTTTCAGAGAAGTTGACCTACTTAAATGCTATATCCAGGTACTGCTTGCAGCATTTTATTAAATTGCTCTAACAGTCAGAGAGAGAAGTGTGGAGGATATCCAGCTATCCTGCAGGTCAAGATGTGTACCAAGAAATGAGACCATGCAATTACAGCACAGGTTTTTGTACTGAGACACATTACTGAGAGCTTGAGACTATCCTTATGGGAGCTGAGTTATCAAATGTGAAGTACTAACAATGGATTTTGTGCTCAAGACAGTGACTGGTTTGATGGACTAAAATAGCTGGGAAATTTACTATTCAGAGCATGTCTAACTTATCAAGCATTGTTAATGTGGCCCAGATCCAGCACAGACCCACATGGTTTGACAAGGATTTGCCTTCAGCTCAGTATTTCTCTGACCTTCTGTCATTCATTTAAAGGATTTCAGATTTTCAGTTCAACTTCAAGGCCCTGGAAGGAGTTTCTGAGATTTTTGGAAAAACTATACAGTGCTCCAGATCTAGGGTTTAAGATGCTGATAGACAGAAAATCTACTTACTTTCAATCTGCTTTTCTGATCCTGAATTTTTTTGGAAGACATGGAAAAAAAACCCTGTAAATAGTAACCAGTAAAAAGCAAGATGCTAAAGACCTCCAGTCTATAAATGAGTAAATTTTCAGAAAGGTAGAGGTAAAAAACAGGTAAGAAAAAGAATAGTCAAACACCTGCTTTCCCTCAAAACATTGAATATAGATTAATCATTCTTGTGCATATGTTATATAAACTCAATGGAAGAAAGAAAAGAGGCAGATGACATACTGAAAAATAAACCACTACGGTGCTTATCAAAAATGACAATACTCCTACAGAAAAATGTTGCTGCTCTTCTGCAACAGACATTAGACAATGTTCTATAAACAAAAATAATTGTCTTGATATTTAACATCATCAATTTACCACCTCCTACAGAGATGTCAGCGAATTTATACCTAATCCAAAACATTTTACTGGATGGGACACCTGGGCTACATCTATGCTAGCAAATAAAACAGAGCAGGAAGATATGGTTATGGGATGAAAGGGATGACACCTTTGATATTCATATCATTACAATCTCTTCCTCTTCCAAAACAGAAGGTTTTATCCACTCCACCTGTTGGGAACAATCCTTGGAATGTACTGTTTCCTGAGATGTGACTCAACACTGTTTGGAAGGGTGAGTTGGTAGGGCTGAAGATAGGTGAAGGAGTGTGGTATCCATTAACAGTACAGATGTTCTTGTATAGACATTCCTGAGCTTTTAAACCTAATGTTGAATCCATAATCAAGGCCAGAGCCGGACGCTGATGTCCGCATTGTTATTCAGTAAAAAGTGTGTGTGCAAAAGACCTACAAGGCTAAATGTGAAGAGGTCATATGAGAACTATCTCACTAGACTGCAGAGGTATAATGTAGATGTCCATCTTTGTGCTAGTCCTTCAGTGTTCCCTTCATAGTTAATGGAGTATCTGCAGATAGCTGCAATGCAAGGTCAAGTCAGGGTCTGGTGGTAACTGGGGCTACTGGTAAAAATTTAATACTGTACGACATGCTCAGCTACAGATCTGAGTGTATCACAGAATTGTAGAAAAGTCTGGGTTAGAAGGGACCTTAGAGATCATGTAGTTCCACACCACTGCCACAGGTAGGAACTCCTTCCACTACACCAGGTTGCTCCAAGCCAGGTCCAACCTGGCCTTGAACACTGCCAGGGATGGGGCAGTCACAGCTTCTCTGGGTAGCCTGTGCCAGTGCCTCACCACCCTCATAGTGAAGAAGTCTTTCATAATACCTAGTCTCAATCTGTCAGTTTAAAGCCATTCCTCTTTGCCTTGTCACTACACGCCCTTGTAAAAAGTCCCTCTCCCCCTTTAGGTACTGGAAGGTGGCAATAAGATCTCCCTGGAACCTTCTCTTCTACAGGCTGAACAAACCAATCTCACAGGCTAGTATCTTTAATAACAATTTTGTCACTCTCTCTTCTTTAGTGTCCAGTGTTTGATTTTACAGGAGTGGGAATTTTAAAGAGTTTTAGCTCATTAGCAAAAACCTGAGAGATAAAACATGGGAAAATTGTTGCTTGTTTCTGCAAATCTTCCTTCAAAACTGTAAGTGAAATGCCTCTTTTGTGTATAACAGGGCTCCTCTCTTTCCATAATGTGATAAAATGTCAGCCCTATCTATTTACAATAATTTGACTCTATTAAATATGTGGTGATATGTCTGAGCATTTTTGTTACAGAAAAAAAATGTAAGACCATAATCAGCAGCAAGAAACGAAAAAAAGCAGTACGTGATCAGCAGAAGGGGAATTTTCTACCTTCTAAATATGCAGCTAACATATTAATCACAAGGCTACGTAGCTTCTGGCCAGGATCCAAGGATGGAAGGTGCATTGCTTTAGCCAACAGGGGACTCTCAACCTCCCCTGGCCATGAATGTTACTAAAAGATGCAGAGGATGGTTCAAAAAATATTAAAAGCAATGTGGCTGTAATAGGTTTTATGTATAAACATGAAAATCTGTAGCACACATCACATCTTAACAGTAAATAGTATGGTTTACTTTCAAAAAGTGATTGAAGTCTTTAACTATGTGCAGATCATTCTTACTAAAGAAAGATTATTAACTGTTGGGGGCACAGTGATCTATTTTGCACATAGACAATAAAAGATATGGAAAGTTTCCAATAACATTGTAACTTTGAGTGGAGTCTGAATTTGCTTTAATGGCACAGAGTTTAAACACTGGTGCTGAAAGGTCAGGTGCTGCTCTTTTTAGAAAGAAATTTATCAGAATATATGGAAATGCTCTGGATTTGCCCCAGTTAAAGCAAGATCTGGTCTATGAGGTTTATTATGGTCAGTTATACAAATTAAAAGGAAGCTCCAGGAAAATCTCTGCATTTTCTTCTATTTTATTATAAAGTTATATAACATTGAAAAAAGATAGAACCAGCTTTTTATTAAGGTCTACAGATTTTAAGAGAAAGGCTGTATTATGTTTTAGAATCCCACATTCAACTCCAAACAATTTTAATTTAATTGTAATCTCTTTCTAGATTTCATCAACCAACAAATCAAACCCAACACTGGTCTAAAATCTCTTCAGACTTATCCTTCCACTCAGGTCAATATCCATTTTCCTCCAAAGACAAGGACAGTGGGAGAAGGCCAAACCAGTGTCTAGAATTTTCCAGCCTTTAGACTCTGACTAAAATCCCCTTGGTCCACTTTTAACCCTTGTTTGAAGAAGACAAAGGATGCAAAGCTGCTTATTGATAGCCAGTCACTTCCTTAAGTACTTTTTTCTGCTTCTGCCCAGGGAGAGGCTCAGCCAGGCCCTAGCTTCTTTAGGACCAGACTTTCTCCTGTTCAGAAAAACAGACTTACAGGATATACTCTTGAATAGTGCAACATGATGAAGTGAAAAGGGGAAGACCTTCCTTCTGAGATTCGAATGCTAGTCTCTCCAATTCTGTTTGTGATGACTGTCACTCAAATATAGAGGGAGGGATCCTAGTGAACGCTTGGCCAGTTCCTTCAGCTGAGGATAATTATTATTTATATCCTGTTAACTGTGGAATCTATCCTAGGAACTACCTACTGGAGCGTTACAGAAAACTTATTCAAACATTTTAAATGTATTGACCAGATTTGTCTCTAAAACTCTTTTGAAATAGATCTGGATGTCAGTGTGATGTGACACCATCTGGATTTTCTGCTGTTTGGACATAGAGTGGGTGGCTGCTTTGGCACTGACAAAGTAAGAATGTTATTGGAGCAGTCCATATTGATGCTTTCCTGAAGCTGGTGCCAAATTTCTTTTGGTGAAATCTTGGCCCTTCTGACATCAACAGGAGCTCTGCCATCAACTTCAAAAGGCACACATTTTCAGTCTATCTTGAGTTAGCGTAACCTCTAGCCTCATATCTGGAATAATCTCAGAGGACAGAATCAATAAGGAATAGATCATGATACAGCTTTTAATGTGGTTTTCTGGCACAGATAAGACAGCAAGAAGCACTAATTCTCTGAAAACATACAAGTGTAAAACACTTATTTAAAATAGGCTTATTGTACAGACTTTCTGCCAAGCAGTTCATTGTGTGCACTAGCTTGAAAATAATTGAAAATGGTCATAACTGGCTGAAATGTAAATGTTTGGGTTAAAGTCCTTTAGAACGTGGGAACTAGATGATCTTAAGGTCCTTTCCAACCCTAACTATTCTATGATTCTATGACCAGGAAGACAACAAAACAAAAGAAAAAAATGCTCTTACTTGTTATGACTGATGACAGAATAATCTCCAAAAGAGATGAAACAGACAAATACTACAGTGTATTCTAGTTCTCCAGTTACATTTTCTATTTACTTTGGCTGTCATCACCTAGCACCAAGGAACTTATGACAGACAAACAGTAATGATTAATGGATGCTAGAACAGGTGGTATCCATTTGAAATTTCCAGGCATCATACCTTATATAGAGCTGTGAAAAATATGATAAATATAAAAAAAATAAAAATCTGGAAGGTCCAAACATCTTCTATTAGAAGAAAAATAACAATTAGGTGAAGCAAGAAGCCCATGTAGAATTCACAAATCTAGTAGCAAAGAAATAAGAGGAGATTGATGAGAGTGAGAATGGTTATCTACTTCAGTTTTAACCACCAGAACAGCAAGCAGTTCCCCCCATCTGCTCCCTGATAGCCACAGTGAGGTGCTTCTGAATAAGAAGACAACAGAACAGGGAATGGAATAAACTCAGTACTTGCATGCCCTATACCACAAGTTCCAGATGTTTTAACACTTAGGCCCATCTGCAAGTGCTCATTCTTGAAGTAATTCAGCTGCCAACTTTGTCTGTCACAAAAGGAGCAGCCACTTTTACAGAGGGCAGGAAAGTAGTAGACATTGCATACATGTTAAAGTTGGTTTTAGAAGTGATCCAAGGACCTACAGTTAATTACTTAGATGTGAGAATTTGGTCAAGCTGATCATGAAGCACCTGGCAGCATCTGCACTCCACATCACTAAGGTTATGGGAAGTTCAAGAAAGGATGGTAGAACACCATTTTTTCTTGGACAAGGATGTGCATGGTCTGAAATAGCCCCACACAGGGATGTAGTGTTCAGCGTATCAAATCCAATTAGATGGAGAGCTGCTACAATTTTAGATGTGTTTTCAAGAAATCCAAGTACATAAAAAGCCTCTTTTAGGCCCATAAATGAAACTGGCCAGAAGTATATACAGGCTTTTAGTCCAAGTGGCGTGCTATGCCTACATCCATGCAGGTTCACTCTCTTTGCTTCACTAAGCTTCTCTTATCACAATTTGAATCCTCCCAGTGATATCCCCATGACCATGTCAGTCCCGGAACCATGCCTGGGCAAAGTCTACTGCAAAGTCAGCCCTCTGACAAAGGGTATGGGCAATTACGTATCAGTGACTGGAGACATGGCCTGGCCTAGGTATCTTCATGTATGCAGATGCAGGGGCTGTGACAAGGTACAGTTAATCTGATAAATACAGACAAACACATGTTTTTTTAGAAGCATGCACTCCCAAGGAGCATAGATCAGGTATAATTTAATCTTATCCTAGAGTAAGGGCCTAAATTAAGATCAAGCCCTTGAAAAGCCTATTTCTCTTCACCCACATCTAAGAAAATTAGCTAAGGAGTAAACATCTGTAACTCAGACACTTACTGTTAAGTGACATGAACCTTACAAAGAGGCATCTGAATGTGACTGCATTAATCAAATGCATGAATTTCCAGAACTTGCTCCCATGCTGATCAGTATGCATTGCCTCCTCAGTTTACTTACCCATAGTTGTAGTTAGGAGCTATTACATCCTTTGCAGCACTGAGCCATAACAAAGATTAGCTAATGCATGTGGCTAATAATAGTTTTGGAGAGAAAAGAGGTTATTAATCAAGTCTGATACTTAAACCACATCTTTCTATTGTGTTTTAGCTATAGGAAAGTACTTAAAGCAATAAAAGGTAGGGGAGCTGCAGACATGCCATCAGCAACCACCAGTACACGTTTGCTGTATGTGCCATGGCAACCTTGTTATTGTGAGCATTTCTACCTCTCATAAGTGCCTGTTGTTGTGAGGTTTACATTGTCACCAGTATTGGATTGCCAAGTTTCAGGCTTCTGACTCTAAGTGAAGGCATCCACTCTTTTTAACCTGACCTCTCCCACTCAAGTACTTGTTGGCTCTTCCTAATGAACCCATCCATCTCTGCTTGGTGACAATTCAAACATGTCCGTTCTTTGAATGGGAGGAAGAATCTTTAAAACACTGGGAGTGATTTCAAAGCACTATGGTATTTTAGCTGAGCTAATAAATACCCAACTAAATTTACAAAAGAACCAGAAGAAAAGGAAATGTATATACACAGTCAGCGATGTCTCTACTTTTTTTTTTTTTTACATCTGTGGGTAAAAATGGTATTTTATAAACTTATTTTCGTTCTAATCAAGAAATATTCTAAAATATTTTTGGAAAGTGGAAAAAGTGATTAATTTTTGAGAGAAATTCATGGAATATATCTGTTTGATAGGAAACGGGAAACCATCCTTGGATGCCTCTCGCCACACATGGCCCATAAACATGAGTAAGGTGGTAACAGTTAAAAGGAGTGGCAGAGGCATTGCATTTTTCAAGTTCTTTGAAAGTTCCAGCTGCTTGGATGTGGGAGGGTGTTTGCTCATGACTATTTGCAGAATGTTGCCACTTGTCCCATGAGGATTTGCCTGCCTTTTTAAGAAAAAAAAAAGGCCCTTGGTCAAGAAGCAGAGGAAAAATGAGCCTGAGTCCAAGTGGCCTGGCTCATTCATGCTGACAAAATAATAACATTTTTGGAAAAGCTTCACTGGAGAAAGGCCGGAGAACGACAGCTCTGGTTTAGAGGTGATATGGGAAGAAGAAATTGTTCCACATAAAATAATTTGTAGAAGTTTTTCAGCAGCACTGGCTAAAGAAGTTGAACAAACAAGGTTTGGTGTTTTGTTCTGAGCATGGATCTGTTAGGCACAACCCTCAAGGAGATTCAACTTATGCAGGAAATGGAAAGTCCTAACTATAGTCACCACAATATAGATACGTTCTTCCATAGGTTGCTTACATTACCAGTGAAACTTCTGTGCCAGGAGTTTCCTCTTAAGAGACCTCTAATAGACCTCTAATACACCGCATTATTAAAAAGAGATGTTTTCCTCTGCAGGATGCTGTGTTACTGTACAGAATCCTCAACAAAATGAAAAACACAAATCTAACTACCTCTTTTCATATAAAAGCATTCTTCTGATGGCTTAGAAGAAAATGTGATTTTTCTGTGTCTTAAAATACTGCAGGAGTCTGTAAACCTTACTGATATTTCTGAAGCCATAAAGAATAAAAGCAGTATTATATTAAAGAATCTGCAAGCTAAAAATACCTTTTCATTATCAAGTATTTGCAGAGAGAAGGAACCTTACTGAACATATTCTTTGTCAATTCATTATTATTATTGCCATTGTTGTTTTTATTGTTGTTGCTGTCATATTGTTATTCCTGTGTCTATTTTAAACCACAGTCAGGTCTGAGGTTTCACTGTAATTTGTATATGTGATCCATAAAATCTACATAATAGATTACTGTTACTGCAAAACATCAGGATTTGCATGAAGGGGGAGTCTTTTTGCAGCGAATATTCTCTCAAAGGAAAGAAATGCAAGGATTATGGAAGTGATCACAGGAAAAAAGTGTGAGCAAGCTTCCTTCTTACATGGCACAGAGGCAATGTGGGACAGCTTGTGAGGCAACACTTTCTCCCAAAGTTTTTCAGTCGTCAAAAAGTCCGTGTTTGTTGTACACTTGTACGGAGGTGGAGAAGCAGAAATCTTCTCTGCCTGCCTGAACACACACCAAGACATTAGAGCCTGGGATTTCAGTAAGAGCAGGGTCTTCTAAAGGGGTCAACTCGAAGAAGAGTACTGACTATGAATTCCCCTTTCATCAAGATGTTCCTTCCAACTTGGACTTCTGCCACATGCACCCGAGTCCTGCTGTCTCAGTCTAGGCTGGCATGTGGTCAGTGTGTGCTGTCCCTCTTTTTGAAGGTGGGATGTGAATGCATTTGTTGAAGTAGTTATAATACATAGAAAAGGGAGGAATGTGCCTGTCCTTGCTGGGCCCAGTATGAGTTCAAGACATAATTTGAACAGCTACTCGGAAGGGAGGTATCTCCCAGATGTGCAGGCTTCAGTGTAGGCAGCCATCTCAACACTATTTATTCACTCAAAAGCATTAAGATAGAGAACTTCTCCCAGAAATCCATTTCTTTCTATCAGAGTCAGACCAGACCAAAACTAAAGCTAATCAAACCAAACCACTTGGCTCTGACCTTGCTGCCAAAACTTTGACACCATTGCATTGAGCATGTTGCATTCTCCAGTGGAAGGCTATAGATCAACCAAATTCCTTTGCTCAGTGATAGGCCAAGGCCCTGGTAGTGTTATAGTCCTTCAGTCGTCATTGCAAGAAAAAATGAAGGGAAAAACCAATCTGGTGGCAATATAGCTCTGATGTCAATATTTCAAATGGGAGCATATAGTAAAGCCAGTTTTATTTCATGTATTGCTCAGTCTTAGGTCATATAAAACCCCTTACACCTAGGTCATATAAAAGCCCCAGATCCTCATGAACACTTCTCTGAGACAGGTGAATTCTAGATACTATGTGGAAAAGGCTATTGTTTGGAGATTAATCCCCAACCATGCAGACAGAGTGAGGAAAGATTAAAATTGCAGGGATTTTGCCAGCCTACCCATTTCTTTGAAGTCCAGAATCTCTGGGCTACTTAGTGCTATGAATCCAAATGTCTTCAGTGTTGATTTAGCTCCTAAGGGGCACAAAAGAATCTCTACTCCCTCTACAATGCTTCTGAATGAGAATCTCTGTGTTTTATCTCCAAGCTAGTATAGAGGCCTCCATGGTGCTTTCTACAGTTACCCACTTCACCCAGATCTCACTCCCCTCTGTGTGCATCAAAAGGGCAGAAAACCCTGAGACAAACTGAAAGACCCTCACTAACTTGCCAAGGCTAGAGATAGAGGTGAATCCTACCTGCAGCTTCAGAGCTGCACACAGAGGCAGGATGTGCCCTGACATGGTGTCACATAAACTTATAAACTGAGACAAATACTGTACTCAAATGAGATTAATTTTATAAAGCAGTTAAAGCTCTGTCAACATTGATTGATTACAAATTCAAGATGTCAAGTGGAATTGCTAATAAACAGCTGGCCTAGAAATTCCTAAGTTTTGAAAAGGTAACCAAGAATGTGTAATCATTCACCCAATAAGGCAAGGGCTCTCTACCTTGAGGAGTTATCTTGGGCAGCTTCTTGACCCAACGGGAGAGTCCCCTGCTGCAGACCTGCTGTTCCGAGGAGGGATGATTCATCTGGCCCTCAGGTGGGGCTCCATTTATACCCTAGTTTAATCTCATCTGTGGTCAAATACAGTCACAGTAGTCCTCATAGGCTGAGGGTCTTACCTTCCACATGGCAACAGTGGAAAAGTGACCTGCACAAGATGAGTACATCTGCAGTCAGCATTTGTTACAGTTCAGTGGTTGGAGGATTTCAGTCATTGCCACATGTGACCACACAAATCTGGGCTTACCTTATTTCAAAGCACAATGGAAAGTGTGTGATGCTCTCTGAGTACAAACACATGCATGATCACAAAAGGAGCTGTTGCTGCTTTCTTGGGTGACCAGGGACAGAAAGGAAATAAAAAATTAAGAAATGGCAAAAATAATCCATAGGGGTTTTCTTAACAATATGCTCCTCACAAAACTTCAGCAAATTCATGTTGAAGCTGGGGACACAGATATGTTTCCCAGCAAAGGCAGAGAAAATATTTAGAGCACAGCCCAGTGTCTGGCTGGTATATCAGAAATGTTTGACAAACATCACTGTCACAAACTTCTGGTTTCATTGTGAGGTCTTGCCAATGTTGTTATTGTCTAAAATACTGCCTGTGTCCTAAAAAAGGAAAAGCCCTTTAGGAGCTTTTAGGAATTCCTTTTAGGAATGACAGTCCCCACTTCAGCCATTTTTAAAGATGTTTCTTTTTTCAGTCCCCTGGACACTATCCCCAGATCAGACACCAAAAGCTTTTTTCCTTCATAGCTACATTCCCATGCTCTTTTCAGGTCCTCCTCTCACTTCTATGTTCCCTTTTCCTCACCAGGCATCTTCCAGTATCTTTTCCTCCTGGATGTTCAGACAGTTTCTGACAGGGGAAAATACTGCAAGACCCAACCTAACAGTGAAACTCTGTTGACCTGGGAGCACTCACCTCAACCAATGACACAGAAAATATTCAGGCAATAACATATGAATCCATTGTTGGTAATCTGGATCACACTTACAGGCTTAGCATTCCCTCTTCACAAAGATGGTATGTTGGCTCTGATCCTTAGCGGACCCAGAGGCAAAGAAACATGATCAGCAATGTTCGAACAGATTTAATTAAACATATCAGCTGAGGGTTGATCAGAAAGACTTGCCTTCACTTGGGAGCCAGCCACCAGAAGCAAGAACTCCATGGACTTGTCTCTTACTCTGCCTTTTTCTCCCATGTGAAGGTAAACAAGTCTGTAGCATCCAGTGATGAAGTTTTGCTCTGTTTGAAACCTGGCTAGAGCAGACATGGGTAATAGCAGCCAGTGACACCTGAACTGCAGTGAATTCTGAGCAAAAGCATGATCTGAGAAAGAGCTGCCAGTGGATGGATGGAAGGGCAAAGAATCTAATCCTTGTATTTGCTGGCAGCTGAAAAGGCAGCAGACGTCTTCATAGAACAGCTTTCCCCCTCCTGCATTGACACAGTGCTGTCAGCTCCAAAGGGCACAAATACCAACTGCACTGCCTGACATGCTTCAGCAGGGAGAAATGTTGCAGCCTGCATTTGGCAGGTTGATTTGCTGTCAGAGAATTTGATAGCCTTGGGGTGCAATTACCAAAAGCTCTGGCGCCTGCTGCGTTCAATCTGTGTTTAGATTCAGTCGATAGATGAGTACCCAAGGGGTATTCAGAGAGAGGCAGGAGGGCAGGAAGGAAAGAAGAGAATGTGCCCACCATCCTGCCCTGCACAGGAGGAGCAAAGTCAACACTGGGATGTGGACTTGATGCAGTAGCCATGGAGCAGGCAGGGGAATTGGTGGGGTCAGGTTTGGCCCAGGTGGCTGCTAAGCCTCACCAGCTGCATGCAGGGCTGGGAGAGAGGGGCTGAAAAAAGACCATATGCAAAAAGGCTAGCCTGAAGGTGAAAGAGGAAGAGGAGAGCAGAATGGGGGCTGGCAAACTTCCAAGGGAAGGAGTTTTAATCTGGGGTTTTTGTTTTATTCAAAGGACTTTAATCCTCTGGTGGGAAACAGATAAGGGGACTGCAAGGTCCCCTTATCTGCATGATGACCCCCTACAATGCATGGGTGCTATGCATGTGGAGCAAGTTGTCATCCACACCAGCTGCTGGGCTTGACAGATTTGGCACCCACTGCTCACCAAGACAGCGAAGAGGCTTTGAAGTGAGAGCTGGAGCTGTGCTTGCCCTAAACTAGGATATCACTGGGTTGTAACCACAACATGAGGCTTGCCAAAGTCTGATACAGCTGATCCACTAAGGTTCTATCAATTATCTTGGCCTTTTACAGGTATAGAGAACTGCCAGGAATACATGAAGGCAATGCTGGTTTACTTCATTCTAAATTTACAGTGAGACTTATCTTTCTTTTGCATCCTGCAAAGGGGCCTCAGGATAGAATTAAATCCACTCTGTCCTCTGTTCAAGTTCTCAGTTCTAGTATGGAAGATCCAGAACTCATTTAAAAGCACACAGCAAATAACTTATCAGAGTATGTGTCAGATATTTTTTAATCTGAGGGCTTGGGAAATGTATGCAAAATCAAAATGAAAAAAAAATCACATAATTCAGTTTGCTTACTTATGAAACCGCAGTAGAATATTTTTCTCTGAAGTTTATGCAGAGAAAACACACAGGAACAGCTGATGGCTTTTTTTTTTTTTAGACTTCCTTTACTGAAAAAATCCTGCACTGATGAGTGATGTTACTAAATATAAAAGCAGATCTCTACAGTGGCCACATTAACAGATTGCTAAGTATTATGAAGCAAAAGTGTCTGTGCAGAACTGCAAAGAGCAGAAGATCCTGAAACTTTGGAATCAAATAGAGGTGACCAGCAGGACCATGAGTCAGTAGTTACAGTACATGGATTCAAAGCCAGCACAATCTGGAAGAAACAAAACAAACACTGCAGTATTTTGGAAGGGAAGGTTGGCAAGCATAGCTTTACCTGGGCAAGATGAAATGCACCAGATGGGAAGAGCCTGAGAGGGATAGAACTCAAAGGTGGGAAATTAAGCCTCATGGTCTTTGGCAGTCAACCAGGAAGTTGAGAAAACTCAGTTAAAAGTGTACGACAGCAGCAGTCACTTTCCCCCACACATGCACACCCTGAAGTTACGCTCCAAGCTGATGTAGCAGTGTGCAGAGATGCAACAGACCAGATTCGATGGACCAGAAGTTGCATGTTGCTCACAGAACTTGCTGGGAGATATGGCGGGCAGCCATCCCTCTCCTCCTTGGCACTAGAAAGATTCTTCCTAAAAGGAGCTTTGCTCACTGTGATACAATGAGAAAGTCAGACTCCAAAAGAGAGAGTCATGGGAGAGATTTTTGTTTTTCTTTCAAAGACTTAGGCCATCCACCAAGTCGTCAGCAGTTAGGCAGAATGATCCTTGAGCAGCTGACTCTGGTTGCTGGCAGGGCAAAGCTGTTGGTTTAGAGAGGCCAGATTTGTCTTACAACTTCTGAAAGGGATAGAAGTGGGTGAATGGCTGCTCCTACGTTGGCCATTATCTCAGCTGACTTCCTCAGTAAAGATAGGCTGATATCTATCCTGAAAGCTAACCTGTCTTGAAAATGAAAAGGGGAGAGTTGCAGAACTGGGATGGCCTGGGTCAGATATCCAAAACGAGGGATCTGTAAAGGGACTATGAGTGGAGCAATGTCCATTGCACCCTGGTGGACATCCAAGGAGATAGTCAGCTTTGTCCCACATGGCTTTGCCCAACAGTAGTGAAAGCAAAGTCACCAGAGTCACTGGGATGGACTCTCTACTCCCCTGAATCCACCTTGCATCCTTTTCCTCCCTTTTCTGTGAGTTGAGGGCAAGGAACTCAGTCAGAATTACTGTAGAGAGCAAATCAAGAAGAAGGCAGACTTAGATAAGTTATTAACATGCAGATAAATGCAGATAAGTCAGGGGGCAAGGGGAATCTGAGTTTAATTCATTTAACAGAGTGGAGATGAGAAGACTAGATCTGACAAGAATTTTAACAGAGATAAGGCCTATGTGAGTGTTATGCGTGTTTGTGTGCTTCAAAATGGCAACAGGGGACAGTGAAAGAAAATATATCCCTGTGGGCTATAACATTTGCTAAAATAGGTTTTCTCAACACCTTTAAGTGCCCACTCCTGCACACACATGCATTTTCCCAGCTCATCCAGCACCCCAGTTCATATCACTGGAAAATTACCCAGCAGATTTTTTAGGAGGAAGGTTTATTGTGACTACTTTCAGTTAAGAGCACTTAAGCTGCATTTATTTGCCAAGTAATGTTAACTTCTTGTTTTTTATCTGAAAGAGTTTTTATTTCAAAGGCAAGCTACAAAAGTAAGTTCCCCAGTCTCCCTTCTCAGCAGCCAAAGCAATACAGCACTCCAAATCTGTCATAGACTGAGGTGGGGTTATTTTTTCTGAAAACCTGTTGTTAAAATTTTGGCAGCACAAGGCTGCTTTAACATCACTGATTCCAAACAAAAGGAGACACAGACGCGAGAAGATTAAAGGACTAAAAACAGAAACATATTTTGATTTCCTAGAGAATACAAGACATGCAAGAGCTGTGTTTGTGGAGGACTGGCAGGATGAGGATTTGCCGAACTGGGAGCAGCTGTCATAGCAACCATATCCTGGCAGAGAACCAATGTCAAGTCAGACATCACCTGAAAGGAAATTTCCCTGCTCAGAGGAAGATTGTTATAGAAGGAAAACTTTGGAAACTGTTGGTTGCATCACTTTCATAAATCTTGGATGATGCAGTAGAAGAAATCCCTACCAGAAGGCAATGGTGCTTCATGGGAAGTGAATAGTTTGAGACAGAGACCTGGGTCACAGGCCTAGTTCTGTCTTTGGCTTACACAGACAGCTCTCAGCAAGACTATATAACTCCCAAATGAGGACACCCATTAACCACTTTTGCAATGTCCACTGAGAACTTCCAATGGAAAGATGCTATATATGCTGACATAAGCACCAGGGAACATGCTCAAGCTTCTATAACTTCTGGTTTTCTAGAAGATGCATACACAGAAATATATTCAGCAGGCTCCTTTGCATCCCTTGATGAGTGGCTTTTGCACAGTCCCACAGTGTAGCAATGCTAACAACTGCTCAGCAATGACTGCAAAGGGGGTTGTCTTGCTACACATCCTCTTTTCTCTGTTTAATGGCATAGGCCATCTCTAAAGCTCCAGCAGACCTGCTTTCAGTATGAAGTGCCTGGGCTAAGTGAGACAGAAGGAAAACCATGAGCTGGATGCCACTCCCCAGCACCCATCTGCACCAAACCCACTACAGTCCCATGCCCTGGAAGAGAATAGGGCAGGAGCTGGGTGGCTCTGGTGACACATGTTGTGAAGCTTTCCTCATGGCAAGAGAAGCTAGCATTGTGCTCACCAGGTGGGAGACAGCACCTGATGGGTATGCCTGGCTACCCTGGTAACAAAACCACCCCCAAATCAGCCTGCGTCTGTAGCTCCAGCCATCCATGGTCTCACATTTGTACACACTGCCCTGGCTATGGCTGGCTAGTGGTGTGTAGATTCTGATACTGTTGTGGGTTGTATCAGCCTGGCTCACTTTGAATTTGCATGCCCTGGTCCTTTTGCAATGCCAAACAAGGAATAAGTATCTGAGTGGCGCTTTCTCCAGTCTACTTTATCTCACTTCCCAGAGTGCACATGCCCAAGGCTGTGATTCACTATTCAGGGGTGTCTTAGTATTGTTCATTTAGTGCCTTTAGTTTAGTATAACTGAGTGTATAAGATATATTCTTATGAAAAATCTGGTTGCTTCCCTTTAAGTTCAGCCCTTTCACACTGAGAACAAAAATGTTGTCATTGTGTTGAATAAGTGGGCACTTCGTCACCAGCAGTAACACTGCAGAAGGCAGTTCAATTTTCTTCTTGCCTCCCTCAGGTTCCTCCATTGCTAAAGCTCCCCAGTGTGTCCCTTCATCATGTTCAGCTATTTTAAGATGCCCCTTCTCCACAGGCAATTGATCAACAAAACAAACAAAGCTATGGAGTCTCCCAGTGTTACAGAGATTTTTGGATGCTTAGTCCTGAACTGATTTCGGATGACGTTTGAAAATTCCTTGACTTTTTTCCATTAGGCATGACTCACAAGACAAAGCCTGTGCTGTACCTGTAATCCAAAGCCTCCTTAAACCTCAAGTTCTGTCAGGTCCCAGAAAAGAAACATCTGCAGACCTAACGGATAATAATTTGGTGGGACCCATCATCCTGAAGCCAGCTCTCATATACTGTGCACAAAGTGCAGGTTTCTACTAGATTCTGGTTTTAATATTGGTAAAGTTAACCACAACATCCTTGAAATGCAGTAGCATGTTTAACATGTTCGCAGCAATTTTCTCTTTCCCTTGTATTAATTTTCAATGCAGTAGGTTCTAAGAAGCCAAGAGATACAATGGAACACTGACAGTGTGGGAAAGTCATATTATAGCCTTCAGCTGCTTGAGGTGACACGGTTTTCGTACAAAACAAATTGCTTATCACAGACCCCATCACTCAGGAGACAGTAAACAGTTTCTACAATATATTCCTCTTAGGCACAAAAAGGATCTTTAGGATGTCTGTCAGCCTCATTTGATTTTCTGGGGAAACCTTTTTTATGCAAACAATATTAACTTAATGGAATATAATGATCAATATAAACAGGTTTCTTTTTCCTTTTTTAACTCATTAAGAAAACATAGGTGGCTGTAGATGCTGGTGGGGATTCAGATGATTGAATTAGTAATGAGGTTGGTGATGGGTAAACAGATGCAAAGCTAGAGGTAAGCAGACTGGAAAAAAATTAGTGCTGATATGGAAAACATTACTTCTGTATTTGGAGGAAGATCTCTTTTTGCATTATCCTGAAGATCGGGTGGTACTCAGGGAACTTAGGATGGTGTTCAGGGTCCAAGTCCATTGCCTTAATGGCTTAGCTGTTGGCATTGTCAGAAATGCTGTCCAAGTTGTTCAGAAAAGTTCTCTATCACCTCTTTTTAAATGCTCATCTCATATGTGCCATGGTTCAACAGTCTGCAGTCATCAGGTGCCAGGTACTTGGTCTCTCTTCAAGCCCATGATGTAAAGGAGAAAAAAAATCTCTATTTACCACACTGTTCCTGATATCTGTCCCCGTATGCAGTGTTACAGCTAGTTAAAGCATCATCACAAAGTGATCACAAGGAAGCAATACCTGTGCTACCTAAACCACTGGACATCTTAAAACTACCTGGCCCAGAAGCTAGGTTGTGAATTGTTGTATATCCTGAGCAATGCATTTAAGGACTGTCAGTGCCTTCACTCTGCATTGCTATGAAAGGAAATAAATGTTCAGATTGACTGAAATGGCTCCAAGCAGCTCAGAATATTTAATAATTGTGCTCAGGCAGCTCTGAATAGTTCTCCTGTCTTAGAGGCAATGAAAAACGAACAGCATGCTTTGCTGCTAAGTACATTCACTTCTTGGCTGTTGAAATCATCTGTCTGAACAAGACTCAGGCAGCAATGTTTCCTAATTATGAAGGCCAGTGAAGTACCCTACACTGAGTGCAGCATTCACAGAATTTTTACTGTGGCTCCCAAAGGGAACTGCATAAAAACTAGACTGCTGAGTCTTTTGTGAAAAGAATTTGACTTTTTCAAAAATACAGTCCTGAAATGTCTCTGTATGGAGTGAGAGTATTTACACCAGTGAATGTGATGGCTTCCACCAAAAAGATCAGTATCTTATAAAATTAGAGGGGGGGGAGGGAAAAAGGGAGAATTGTGAGGCTTAATGAGTCTTAATTAGACCTCAATTTTGCTAACATTGGATAAGCTGGAGACAAAACCAGCTCCATTGCCTGGAACAGAAGTTACTGAAAAAACGAGAAGCAGCAATCTTTTACTTATGTGCAGAAGCCTTCTGATGCAGTGTGGGGGATTTTAATGCTAATTATTTTCATTCAAATGTGTTATCAATATTGCTTAAAACCAAGTTTTCAGCTTATCTTATTTGCTTATAATTTTTCAGCAGTTTCTATGTAGTCATCTGTTAGGTCTCTGTGATTGCTTTTTTGATACCTGCAAGTTAAGCATAGCTACATTGCAGACTGGAGGCCACACAAAATCAGGTGTGCTTCAGTGATTTGACACAACTAGCTAAAATCTCTTTCAGATTTTGCCTGAGAGACAGACTGGCCCCAAAAGCTGCCCTATAATTCACATTCCTTGATGCTGACAATATGTGCAGGTGGAACAACCTAAAGACTGAGAGGCCGTGAAACAGCTCACCAGTTCACGATGAATCCAGAGTCACTCCTCAGAGATTAATTCCACTTCTACACACATTGACAACAAATGCAGATTGTTTAATATTGCATTGCAGTTCTAAACATATAATGTGCTTCCTCTTTGAAATGTCACTGTATATCTGGGCATGGCTATCTTTATTTTCTACATGCTACTTGTAAAAAGTCAACTTCTTCCCTCTTACCATAGACAGGTCTGTTGACTGTGGTATAACTTCTGGTACAGTTGCCTCCAGGACCTGGAAAAGAAAATTAGTGATGGCTACTACCACATTAACATCGTTGAATGGTCTGCAAGTAAGTAGGATGTACAACAAATATGAAAATTAAATAATTTGCTGTGGTGTACTGTGGTATCTTTTGGTAACAGATTCTCCTGAAATGAGTAACCATTTAGTGAGAAACAGCTTGAAACCTTCCAGAAGTGACAGCTGTACTCTGCAGCAGCAAGTTATAGCAAAGAGCTGGAAAGTGTGATATGGAGAACAGCAGCAGATATCGCTCGCACAATAGGCTTTTGAGAAGGGACAAGGTCAGGGACTTTCTGGGGTGGCTGTGAGGTGCACAGAGTTACTTAATTCAGCATGGAAGAGCACAGTGAAACAGATTCTGTGAAAAGGAGTTCTGATTTTAGCCAGAGAGATACGTGCAGTAATGCACTCAATCTTTTTAATTCCTGTGTGCACCATAATTAGATATTAATTCCAGAAGTGAAGAAAACAAATCACATGTTGACACCTACTGAAAACAAATATCTCACACTTCAATCCTTAATATGGCCACTGATCTCCAGGCAAAAAGTATTTCATAATATCAAATGTATTGTCTTAATTGTAGCTTGTGTTTTAAGTGAGGTTTCTTTTCACTTTTTCCCTACCTTGATTGATATCTTTGCCCAACAGTATTGATACTGTTTTGCCCAACAATATTGATACTACAATTCAATGAAAGAAAGTCCTTTACTAACCCTTTTTCTTCCTATATAAAGTGGAGTTATTTCACTTTAGGAGAGGACCCAGGGGCCCTGCTGATATACTGGGAAATATGTCCCCTATGTGCTGTACAAACAGAAAGCTTACTGATATTTGTAGAGAATAAGATGGAGGAGAATAGCCCATGAAGACTTACCAAACCACACTGAATCATAGGTGTGGAGCATCTGCTACCACCCTGTAGTGGAGTCCATTGTAAACCCCCAGCATAAGGCTACATTTCTACTTTCTGTTCTTTTTCCATTACATTTGGCAGTAGAGTCTCTTTGGACCCACCCGGCCTAGTAACATCAGCTAAGAAATGCAGCTTTACATCATATAACATATTTTACTTTATATCCTTTGAAACATTCATTATGTTAGTTAATCCACTTTCCATTTTCTTCCTCTGGAACAGGCAAGATAAGGACACAGAGCTGGCTTGCTTCAAAAAATAGGTGTTTTACTATCCAGATTCAGCAGCTTGTTTGCCTGTAAAATAAATGCAAAACATTTCTTTTTCAAGTTTCTTATCTTTGAAGACATAACTCCTAAATAAACACTAATTGACAGTATTATGTGCCATATAGATTTTGTTTTTGTAGCATCTTGTTTTAGTTAATTCTCAGATGACAAAGAATATTTAGATGAGTACAAAGCCCAGAAAGATAGAGGGATTTTTGTGCTTGCAAAATGTGCTTTGTATGTGTGTGTGCATATGTGTGTATTTTGTTCACAGGAAAAAATAAGACAGTTTACCAGAACAAAGCCAGATATAAAATAGTTATGGCATTTTGCCCATTGTTTCTGTGCCTAAGTTAAGCCAGTGGACTATTTGCCATTGGCTACTATATTTTTTGTATCAGTGTCATGGTGTTTGGTCCAAGCCCATTGAAATGATTGGAATCCTTAACAGAAAACAGTATTCCCATGAACTATTTGTTTTCTCTTTAGCAACTACCATGCTTTCAAAAGTCCAAGGTTTTGAAAGGTGGTCACATCTGGCAGAGGTTTAGGGAACAGAATAAAATCATTGGGCTGAGGGGCAGAGGAGTTTGCACAAAATCATGCACTCAGGAGTCCTCTGTAGGAAGCTGCTGTCCATTACTTGATGAAGCATTCAGTTCTTCGGTGACAAGCTAGAGCAAAAGTGCTTTGCAAAGTGACTCTCTACACAGCCCAACAACCTTTCTTTATTAAGTGGACTTAAATATTGATTTTGCTGTCTGGTGTGAAGAAAGTAAAAATTACCTTTAGCTCCCGAGAATGAAAAAAGGATGAAGACATTTATGTATGCAGGAGGGCTGCATGCAGTTCTCAAAAGCACGTGGAGCACCTTGGTTGTTGCCATTGTCTTTACCTCTGATGGCAGAGCTGAAACTTGCTTGGTGCAGGGGTCTCACAGGACCTGTACTGCAGGAGCTGTACATGAGCATTTACCTCTGCCCCAGGTGGAACTGCATCTGAGATGGACAAGAAAGATGGGGTCACTCTTTAATATGTTCTCTTGGAAACTCAGGCAGTGGTTTCCATGCATATCCTGTAAGAAAAATATCTGAAAAGTTACCTGGGTGGTTACAGATTCACAGACTCACTCCTTTGGCTTCTAAGACTTGCTGTAGACAGGAACTAACAGCTGCTTTCCATGGTGACAGCAAACTTTCCTCCCATCTCCACGGATGGTGTGAGGCAAAAGCTTTCTGTGCTGATGTAGAGCTGTATTTGCTTTTGGCTTCAGGTGAGAGGCAGCTTTTCTGTGCTCTGTCATTGCTTTACCATTCCCACTCTGACAAGCCAAACTGTTTTATAACCACTGGCGTGACAGTCATGCATGAGGCGTGTTTAGATACGATCATACTTCTAGTGATGCTCAATATGGTCCATAGTGCCTGTTGAGGACCACAAGATATTCCTATGTGATGGAGGATGCTTAAAGCAGTGTAACATATAGATTGCATAGTTCATTCACTTTTAGGTAGTCAGGAAAGCACGCAACAATAAGCTGGGCCCTGGTGATGTAGATATGTATAATGAAGCTGTGTCATATGTTCCATTCAGATTATAGTTTTCCTTGTGATGGCTTAATTCAATATACATGGCATAACACAGAATATCCCTAACATACTGATGTTCTTAGCAAATACTGCTAGCAGACTAAAAGGTCATAAAATTGTCTATGAAAAGAGCCAGAGTCTGTCTTTACTCAGCTAAAATATCTATATAAATTTCAATGAACATTCTGTTTCTTGGTGAAGAACATGAAACATGGCCACCTATTTATATGTCTTCTAATAACCATCCTTCTTACCACTAAGAGAACTGAACTTAAAACTCTTTCCAAAATGTCCTCATTTTCTCTGATCCGTCATTATTTAAATAATAATAATAATAATTAAAACAATACTCGAAAGCATATATTTAAAATCCTGTCTGCTTAAGGGATTACACTAAAATGTCACTTCTAAAAAAAGACATATCTAATTTCACCATTGTCTCTCTGAAAGGTTAAGTATATAGAGTAGAATTAATGCTTATGTTCATGTACAGATTATTTGGCATGCCATTCAGTTTGACATTTTTCATAGAGTATTTGAAACTCTAGAATGACAGATAAATTGCAGTTGCGACTGATTTCTGAATTTTCTATCAAGTAAAAAAGAAATAGAGGGGTTAAATCACCTCAGGAGTTATCTAAATCTCATTTCAAAACATTTTCAAAGGTTTTTTTTTTTTCATGCACACATATTTGCATTTTGGGGATGGAGGAAACTCTACAGCAGGCAATGAAAATTTGACTCATTTGTTAACATGTAGATCTTGGAAAGTAATGATTTTTTTTTTTTTTTCTGAAAGAGCATAATGCCCTCTCGAACTCCACACGGGCCTTCACAAGCCTCATATTTATGCAGAAAAGCTTCTCCCTGACTTAATGCTTGAATGGTAGTATTTGCATTTTCCCTCTCAGTAAATACTGTGTTAATGCTCAGGCCAAGACTCTTGGCACTACACACTGTTGCTGCACAGGCAAAGAAAGTCTCCAGCTCTCTGGGGTTTGAGTGGGAGAATTTCAACATGTGTTCTCCTCAAGTCATTCCCAAGACCAAATTTATGTAAATAAGGTACTGCATCAAGTTCTTTGACCTTGACTTGCCTCAGTCAAATTCATATCTGAAGTAAATTTCCAACTTCCAGAGCTCAGTTTTTTTCCCTACCCTTTGTATTTTTAGATTTGTTGATGACTGCTTTTTTTTTTTTCTGTATTTAGCCACGTTAAGCAAACATTAGGCACACATCAGTATCCCAACACCTTATTTCCACTGGTAGTTGCATATAGCTAGATCTCATTTCAGTGGCTGCTAGCAGTTAGCGCACATTTATCAAGAACAAACTATGCCTGACCCACCCATTGGTATTCCAGGGTAAAATGATTTGTGACTGTGGGAAGAGCAGTGGCTGTCCTTGTCTTTGTAGTAATGCCTTTTGCACAGGCTCCTATGGGTTTTTTGTACTCAGGTTGGGACTTTATGGTCTGGATGTGTAGGCAAAGAGATGGGTAAAAGACTGGTTGAGGCTCAGAGGGTCATGGCTCCTAGCCAGCCCCTACCTGGGTGCCTGTAGTGACTGGGGTATCACAGATCTATCCTGGAACCTGTCCTGTTCAAAGGCTTTATCAATGACCCAGAAGGGCTGGAGGAGTGTGCTCTCATCAAGTTTGCAGATGACACCAAGCTGGTGGGACCAATCAATGTACTGAGGGGCAGAAATGCCATTCGGAGGGTTTGAGACAGGCTGGAGGAACAGGGCAGCAGGAACTTTATGACAAATGCCAAGTTCCACACCTGAATTATCCTGTGGTCCTAAGATATCTTCTGATAATGAACAGTAGTCTGTTACCCTACAATTTATTTTTATGCAACTCCTGTGTTAGCTAAGTGTGACAGATGAAACTTACTGCTTCCAGAATATTTTTTGGAAGTGGACTGCCACCCCTGAGATTTGTGAGCTCCAGAAGACAAGGTGGTCTGTAACTTAGAAGTATCTAACCACCCAAAGAGTGAGATTTTGGAATAAATTTCCCGTTGTAGTTGTCAGGGGAAAACTGCTTAAATAGTTTCAAAATACAGCTTGACAAATATATGAACAAGATTATGAGGTATGATTGCCAGTAATGGGAAGGACAGAATTCAGTGACCTAGGAGCCTGTGCAAATTCATGTCCTTTGTTTTGACAAATGCAAGGCCAAGCTCCTCATCTTCAAAAATAAATAAATGGAAAATTAAACATAGTAAATATTGTAAATATTTCATTGACACTTCATTGTGTGCAATTGAAAGCAATCTTTTACCCGTTTCAAAGTTATTAGAGTTTGCAACTGTGAAGCCTGATAACCATGATAATAAATGGTATTTATATTCTAGTGCAAAATGGGTATCAGAACCAAAATGCACAAAATACAGACAAATCTAATTAAGCTGCGATTGGTTTATTCATATGAGAGCAGCTGAAGGCTATATGATAAACAGCTACAAAGCAGGTGCAGCATATATCATTGGCTCGTTTATTAAAAATTGACACTTTATTAAAGCCCAAATTAAAAAAAGATTGTTTACAAAATCAGAGAGTCAGTCATGCTGTAATTGTATCACATTGTAACAAAAACCTAATTTACTTCATGAAGTAATTGCATAGTTCCAGTTTATCATGATAAATCAAGCCCAAACCTGAGCACAGGAAGATCTAAAAAGGTGAAAATGTTGTCCATGGTGCATAGCCCAGGATGTAATCTAGGGAAGGTCAAATTTAGAATAGTAACACCCATATTTTTATAGCCAAGTCACTGAAATTTTGTATAGCAAAACTGCAGTTTCAGAGGAGGGAAAGGCATGTTCCCACAGCAGCATACTGTACAAAGGCAGCATTTTTCTATTGAGATATCTGCCAGAGTTCTTACTGGAACCATGGGGAACCACAGCCAAAGCTGTGTTTTCATCTCCTTCAGTTTTAATAAAGCAGCAATCCACAAAACTAACAGGCATATTAATATTTACTGTGAGAGTATATGAGATGCCACTACCTCCTGCAGCAGGTTTGGGTATGGTCCTCATTGCTCACAAGAAGGGATGAGACCTGAAACCTGAGGGCAGAAGAGCTCCATGTTCCAATGCTGTTGGTGCAACTGGAAAAGTGTCCAGGGAGGAAAGTCCCCAGGGCATGATTGGTGTGCTTCTCAGAAGTGCAGTTGGATGTGATAGGGCTATTATGGGCTAATATGGGAGGAGTAAGGTACAATTTTGTTTTCAGTGCACAGCAGCATAAGGCAAATAAATAGTGCTTAGCCTATAATGAAACTTGATAAAATTCAGTTCAGCGGTATCAGGATTGAACACTGCAAGCTGACATTGCTATTTCCCACATACCTCCAAAAAGCCGCCCAGCATAAGGTACAAAGCAACTGCACGATTTCAGAGTTGCAACAGCTACAAATGTTAATAACCAGCAGAATTGCAATGAGTACATAGGCTGCAACTTAGAAATACACAACAGAAATATATTGGGAAAACTAGAGCAGAAAAACAGATCTGAAAGGGAATCATGTTAGCTACTGTCATGATTAAAAACCCCGTACAAGTTCCCATGCTCTAACCTCTCCTTGTTTTTCTTAAAGAAAATTGAAGACTGTTTTGAAGTTTTGTATATACTTTTTGTATATACAAGTCCCAGCATCTTGTGCAGGGAAAACTGCCTGGTAGGTATGTAATCAATGTCCATGCTATTAAGAAAGTAAAGGCTTGTTTTAGTTGCTTAAACCATGACATGCAGTGATGTGTGAAATTCCTAGTCCACAGCAGTCAGGACAGAATGGGGAAAATCTCACTGAAGTTCTGCATGACATCTGACAGCACCAGGCAAAAATGTGGCACATGTCAGAATGCCTCCAGTGGCAATAGATGTCTATCCTCAGGCAGTGTATCTGAACCCTAAATGTATGTGGTTTACAGGGAAAAAGGATGCAGCATGGTTGTAAAAGTCATGGTTATTTCCAAGGATTTTTACAATGGGGATCTGGGAAGGAACTTCTTAATCTATTGACATGACCACATGTTGCAAGTATTGATCAAGGAAATATTTATTTACAGAGAGTTTTCAAATACAAACATAAAATAGCACATATAATATATATATTTTTTACAAAAATGAATATTGAAATAATAAACATGGTACAGCACAATACAACATCAATGAGCTAAGCATAACTGCAACAGAAATCTATGTCTGGAAGAAGTTTACTGTTAGTTGTATATAACCAACAGAACTCTACAGTACCATGAGTGGAATTTCCAATGGACGGAAAAACATCCATTTACTTCACTTCATAAAAGTACTATAGGGAAACGCTACATATGCCAAGTAATTATGTTGCATTTTTGTAATAACGCTGAAAACACAGAGGCTTAATAAAAGTTATATAGGGCTGAATAAGCAGTGGCTAAATGTTTGGGGAGGAAAATTGTGTAGAGAATATACAAAATACTGATAAAGTGGCTTATTGGTCCTTTTATTAAGTTTTATGTATAGATTAAAAAGTGTTGCAACACTAAATTTTAAACCACCAGAGAGAAGTGTTAAAAAAAAAAAGGAAAAGAAAGGAGAATCGCACCAAAAGATCCTCTCTGCTCATTTTGTGCCATGGTCAATGTCTGTGCGTGCACGTGTGCTTTTGGAAGTGCTGCACCAAGGGGCTGCTACCCCAGCCTCTGGGCACTGCCATCCCACCTCTCAATTAATTGGTGCACACAGGATTTCACCATTTACCAAAGCAGAGTCTTCCTTGTGGAGCAGACCACAAGCACGGGTGAGAAAGCCCATCCCTGTCCAGCCCGGCTGGGTGGCTCTGCAGAGCCAGTCACCTCCCTGCCCATACCCGCTCCAGAGAGAAAGCACTTGAAAACGTCTCGTCCATCGTGGTCATCCAGAAGAGTCTGCAAGCCCCTGTGGCGCCTGGTAGCGCCTGCAGCTGGGGCTGCTCAGTAGGGGTACTGCTTCTGCTTCTTACCAGAGAAGCAGGCCAGCCAGGTGCACACCAGCATGGCCGCCGCCGCACCACCACCTGTGCAGTAGTAGGCCCAGCCGATGTGGCAGGTCCCTGCAAGGGAAACACAGCAACATGGCACAGTGTTAGCCAGGGGAGGAAGCACCGCCACCACCCTCCTTGCTGCCCACTCAGCAGAAAACACTTGTCTAGGTTTCTGCTCACTTGTACATCCACCTCAGGCAGGGAACGCAGGGTATAATTCAAGCAATTAGAGAAGCCAAGCTCCTTAAATGGCTCCCCTTAATTTGTTATATACTGGTTAAGCAGACAGCCCTCTGGGATCACTTGCTTGGCCAGTTACCATTTTCCACAAGGGGGGAATGCCATGTGAGAGCCAAAGCTGAGGCTGCTGGCTCAGCCATGGGACAGGCAGGGCTCAGCCATGGGCAGGCATCCCTCTGCCCACCTGGCCCAGGGAGCACCCATGGCACTGCTCTCCACAGTGGCTGCTGTCTAAAGAGGATTTTCCTCATACTTCACTTTCTTCCCCTCCTCCAGGCAGCATTTGAGCATATTTTGACTGGGATTTTGAGGGTTTGCATGTAACTTGGGCCAGGACCTGCTCCCTTCACAAAGACCTAAGTGGGTCCAGCTCCACCACTGCAGTGACAGGGCTTGAAACCAGACCCGGCTGCAAGCTGCTGGAGGACAATAATCCAGGATGTAGCTGTGAGGAACATGTCTCCCTCACATAGACATCAACCCTGACCATCCACAAAGCAGTGTGGTGGCAAGGGGCCACCTGCATGGGGGCTGCTGTGGGAACAGAATCCAGAAATATGAAAACACACAAATTTCCCTAATCCCACCAATGTCACAACTCATTGCTGAAAACTTCACTGACCTTTTGTCTAATGTGTTTAAGTGTCACAATATGCCTTGAATACATTTAATGGCCTCAGTATCCTTTATCAGTATGAGCCAAATTGATCACTAGTGAATGGTGCTGGGGATTCCCATGGTAGACCATGAAGTGATTGCTCCCCTTCCAGGCACCACTGTGCCTTAAGTAGTACAGGAGGAGATCAGGAAAACAGCAGCTGCAGTAGGGAGGAAGCTTCCTCCCAGATATCTCCAAAAGCAGGGAGATGGCTGCTGTTAATCTTCAAGAATTCAGCCCACCTAAAAAATAATTTTCACTTGGGCTGCATGATCTTGATCATTGTGATCTTGAGTGTTCGGGACTCCTTTACCACTGAGGTTCTTCTTGTGCTATAATCTTGGGTGATTTCATCCTGCTTTGAGCAGTGAGTCTTCTCAGTAAGGCACAAGCAGCAATACACTTCCTTCCCACCCTCTGGAAAAAGCAGCAGAAACCATTCTTCCCTCTGAAGAACAGAAGGTAACAACGGAGTTCCCATCCAGGAAGACAGAGCTAAAACAGGTGGCATGTCTATACTTTGTTCCAGTGGCATCCTTGAGGGCCAGGCTTTGGGTTCAGCTAATCCTGCCTTAGGCACAAGACACAAGAGATGTCTGTACATCTCAACATGTCCAAAGCATTAGCATTCTTCAAGGAAGTTAGCACGTCCCTTGACTGTCTTCAGGTTACTATCAGGCCAGCTTTGTAAGGAGACATTAGGAAGAGGCAAGACTTAGGTTCTTGGCTACTCTGGAGATACCAGCCTGATACTCCAGCAGGAAGAATAGTACTTGCTGGTATTTTTTTTCTGCACAACTCTTAAAGCTTTTTATTTAAAAAAATGTCCAGTAAAATAAAAATCCTGATGTGACCAGGGGACTTGAAGAGCTCTGGTGTTGGCTGGAGCTCATTAGCCCCTCTCTTCAATGTGCAGGCAGGGAGATTTACTTGGTTTTGTAGTCTAGTTATGCTCTGTATATCAACACCTTTCTTGGCTTCATTACAGAAGACTACACAGAGAGTCTGATTTCCTGAAGAGAAGACCATTGGAAACCATGGAGAACTTCTAAGCGCCTGCCAATGTCTCTGATGTTCAGAGACCTGTGTCCAGGCCATCTACTGCTTTGCCTGTGTACACACACTGTCTATAGCTTATGCTGGGAATTTCAAAACCAGAAATAAGCATACACAAGATATTTAAATCCACTAGATTGCTTTGAATATGACCACATTTATATCACGGTGGGGTGTGCTAAAGCAAGTCTTATGATACAATTGACTCTATTTGATTGGTCTTTTTAAGTTACCAAGTATTCCTAAAACTATTAGAGTATTGTTGGTGCAGCTTGAAAAAGGAAACCTTTCTCTACATGATGCTTCCAGGTAGAGAAAATAAATGTCAAAATTACACCTTTAAGAAGAGTTTAAAGATTCATTTGCTAGCACTGCCCCAAGCTGTGACCTAAGTGGGATAGAATGAAGTAAATTTGAACTTTTGCATGGAGTGATTTCAACTTTTATGCCTTGGCAGTGAGAGAGGGGGAGAAGGTACGTGATATACTTCTTAAGAAGTTAACTGTTAAATCAGTGTCAGAGATGTGCTAAACAGATATACAACATGCACGTTCAGTCTTGGCTGAAGAGAATAACGTTTATTTCTCCATACCATGCTCCATTTACCCTAAGGACCAATGCCCTACTTAGTGCTTTGAGGCATGGCAGGCAGTCTCTTGATCTAACAAATGCAATGTAGTTCAGAACTGTGAGTTGGGTCAAGATGAACAAATGAAAGAATGGGAGAGTGAAGGAGAACAGATGAAAGTGTCAGGAGCTTGACCTTACAGCTATAATAACAAAGCAATAAACCTGGCCATTATTTCCTGCCTGTGTCAGAAGCAATGGGAGGCCTTGAATAGAATAGCCTGATCTGTACTCAGATGATGCTGAGCAGAACAGCATTTCAAGCTACTGTGCTGAAGAGCCTGCAGCAGAGAAGGTGTCTCAGGGTAGAGGACTTAGCTATGCTTTTTATTGTCAGTATAGGTGAGTCCTAGGTCTGTAGCTAAGTATAGCTATAAGGCCAGAGATAATCAATCCCAAGGTACCTGTTGCAATGAATGATTGCCTGCAGTGCATAGCCCCATGTCAAAATGAAACAACACTACTCCTTTTATAATCCTGTATTGCACAAGGAGAAAAAACATTTTCAGAGTTAACATTTCTGCTCTGGTGTTCTCATTTTACTATATATATGACCTATTTTATTCCACTATACCCTAAAGAAAGATTTTTTTGTTGTCAATAATTGAGTAACTTAGTTGCAGTTTAAATTGTAAAATGACTTCTGCTTCACTTTGATATTAAACACGGATTTTAAGAGGAACAGGAAGCTTTATAAAAAGCAGGGTTGATGAGTAATTAAATGTAACACCAAATGAAAAGAAAAACATCTTTAGAAATGTTATAAGTTAGAGAAGATTGATTTTGCTTTCTAGCTTTAGATTTTTTATTTTATAATAATAGTTCACGGAAGGACCCTTTTTCATGTTCTAATTTTATTGCACTAAAATCAATGGGAGTATTTGCATTCAGAGGTCAGCAAACAGTTAAGAGCTCTGCAGAGCTGGGGCTTAAATTTAACCATCAGGTAGAGCAGTTCTCCTTCATGGAGCCCATCATACTAAAGATTAGAAATGCTGCATTGCTGTTTCTGATATTAACATCAAAACTCTAAAATGAAGAGCAGGACCACCTAATTACTTGATTGAATTAAAATAATTACTAAAACCACGTCAATTTTCACACACACATAAAGGCACAAAAAAGTTGTTTTCTTAAGGATGCATAGGAATACATATATGCCAGTAGAAGTGCGTTAGTCCGCTGGAGGTGTGGAGATGCGTCCGAGAATATGCTCGTAAGAAGGGCTGGATCTTGTTTCGTGACAAAGTAAATTCCCCAGCAGCTGAAGTACTCTTTTAGCTGATAGAGATGACATGCATCACAGCAACTTCTTTCTCTGCACATAGTTGGAGTTGTTTTTAACAATTCAGTCTTTACTTGAAAGGTCAGTATGGTGGGAGAAGCAATGGCTTCAGCATTTTGTTAGTTATGAATCTTTGGGGGGATTTTTTTGGTAAAGGAGAGCATAAATAATTTGAGCTTTTGGTTGCTCAGTGAAGCAAGATTGTCCAAGTCAGCTCAGGTAAATTTGTAGTCAGCCGTCAAGAACTTTGTTTTCACATTTGTTTTACAGGGATTGGCAGCAAGAGAGTGTCAGGATGAACACTGAAATCACAGAATAACAGACTTTGCAGCTATGTGAATGTATGGCCACTTTCCAAGCAAATAAAAGAAGGAAAGTGGAAACATTATACTCCTCTCTTTTGTAAAAGGATTGAGAGAAATTGCAGTCCCTGAAGATAAAGGACAAAAACAAGGTGACTGAGGACACAGTAGAAAGAAAATTCAGGAGAAAAGAGTCTTACAGAATATAAACCAATATTTCCTAAATTGAAAGATCAAAGATTGTATAATGGTAGTTTTACAGTGATGAATGGGTTTATCAAAAAACACTTCCATGCCTTTTCCTGATTTCTAACGTGATCTTCAAGTATGATATATGTTTCCTAACTTCCCCCTCCTCTTCAATACGGTAAGTCATGTAAAGATTAAGACAAATTTGGGAGTGAGTGAAATTTGGCAACATAAAATCTGTGGATACTTGATCTACTGTGGAGCTGTGCCAGGATCCAGTTGCTGAAACAGAATTTTACTAGGACTTCTATTCATGATGTCTTACAAATAATTATCACAGAGTTATCAAGGTCCTCAAAATAACATATGATTTTAATCTAAAATAACCAATAATTGACACTTAAGAAAAAATATCCAGAATATGAAAGTGTCTTGGATGCAAACTTGTTAACTGCAAGACTTAGGATCCTAAATATTTGTGCCTTCTTTGCTGTTAATGTTAAGACTATCCTGGGCTTGAAGCCTGGAGTATTTGGCAAATTGATCATTTAACCTTATGTACAGCCTATTTTAAAATATGAAGGAAAAAAGGTTTCAGAATTAGCTGGGCTGAAGAATACAAATTATATATCTTCAAAAATAAAAACTACAATTCATACTTACAAAAACACTGTGCATAAAATCTAATTAACAGCTTCACATGAGAGTCCACTAATACAGGGAATGTAAATTCACTTAATCAGTCAGGGTGTTGGAAAAGTAATCAGAGAAAAAAGTAAGGAGTGTGATGTTTAGGGATATGCAGAGATTTGGAAATATGAAAGCCACTGATTAATGTTAAAGATAATCAGCTAATTAATAAGAAGGCACAATTATTTTGAAACAAAGCCAAGATAAATTAAATAGCTGAAGATTTTTTTTCCTTGACACAGTTACAATGAAAAAACATCATGTGAAATCATCTACAAAAGCACAAAAAGAAGTTAAAACTTGGAATGCATCCAGGAAGAATTAAAGTAGATAGGTGAAACACAGAAAGAGCACTGTATAAGGTAAAACTGCAGCCAAACAAACAGTTGGATATCAAATAAGGAGTTTAGTGAAGCTGGTTTCTTTGTCTGCTGCACAGCTATGACTTTCTTAATAGATTCATTGTTTTTTAAAATACATGATTTTTTTATGCATGCACAGATCAAGCTATTTTGGTTACTTATAATTGGTCAAAGAAAGTGTATGAGCATTTTGGTCTGCAATTAAATGCATAAAATATCATAAAATTCAGAAGTGTAAAAAAGCAGAAAAATAAGTGCCAACTTGAAATTCTTCAATTCTACTGCATGCAGACACTTACTTATATGACCAAATCCTCCTTCCTTTGGAGGATCACATAATTTTGTTTAATTAAACCCCATATTTGCTTAGGTGTGCATTTACCATGGAACAATGAAGAAGAAATCAATGCCTTATGTCAATTAAAATGCTGAAATTCTTAAGAGCTTATCTCCTGCTAATAAGGAGCTTTCCCAGACTCCTGGAAGAACTCAGCAGAAAGCTCACCTATTACAGGAAGTGAAATAAATTTCACCTCTTTTTGGACATCCACAGGACAGAGGTTTACACTGGACTAGTCTCTCAAACTCCCTCTGGAAACAAGGAGAAAAAGTCACTCACAGGAGTGTGTTGCATTTCATCGTAAAGTAGACATTTAAAGTATAATAGGTGAACCCTGCTCTAGTAGCATCTAATTCTCTCCCCCTAACTATGAAGGAATTCCAAACAACCAGTTTAGCTGCCCTTTGCAGGTAATAAAGAGCATCAGGTACTTGCTTCCAGGTGGTCTGAATCCCTTTCTGGATGTTCCTGGTTACCTCTATTGACTGCAGAGGGTCCTTGCATATCCATGTTCTAACTCTGGCAACAAAGGCAAGTGCCTTATGTTAGAGGGAATATATGTTGACCTTGATATAGTCACCTTACAAAGATTTAATAATGGAAGTTATCCAGGTGGCACTAAAGAGGAAGTGTTCCTTGATGCAACATTTTTTTTTACGAGCACGTAGACTGACTCATTCATTTATCTAAGAACTCAGTAGCTGAAGCTCAGGTGTGCTCGTAAAGATTGTGGTTAGCCTCACTCAAAAAACTGAACTGGTAAAATCTCTGAGCTGTTTGCTGAAGATCTGCAAACAAGAAAACTGGCTTTGTCAGATAGATTGCTCATTGAAAAACACAGCTTTGAAGCCTTTGCCTGTAATAGGATTCTAATAAATTGTCCTACCCTCTAAATCCTTTTCTTGATTGTTTTGGCACTGTATATCAACACTCAGCCAGATGCTGAAATGATGCCACCTAAGGCAAATTAAGTAGCTGACAAAGCTTTTTTTTTATATCCACTGCTTTCTGTGGGGTTTTTTTGTTAGTTTAGTAACTGCACTGTTTGCTTTTAAAGTGCTTTAAAGATAATTGACTCTAATATTTCTACAACAGAAGTAACTATCAAGTCAACAGTTCTCTTTAAGATGCTTCAAGCCCTCTAAAAGTGGCAAAGGGGAACCTTAATAATAATGATCATTGGAAAGAAATACCCCTCAACAGAGAAGTTTCTGAGAGCTTTCAAGGGCAATTCAGCTGCTTATTTAGCTCAGGATGGGAGCCAGCCTTTTAAATTGCTCTCCAGATGGCCATATTGGCTAGGAGAACCCTTCCACAGCAGTTCACAGATAGATGGACCACCACAGAGGGCAAGCAAAGATGTGCATTTGGAGCCGCCTGCTTTGACTGCTGCTGCGGCTGGGTCCCCAGACCTAGAATGTCTCTGTGTATGACAGGTAGCAATAGAGCATGACAGCCAGAGAACATGAAACAACTGCAGAGGTTCTAGGAGGATGTAAGGAAGAAACAGGACAGGAGACTGCTCCCAGCCTTGTAAAGGTGGCATGAACTCAAACAAGCATAGAATGTATTTTTGGGCAGGCTGTGGCAGCACCTGCCAGGTAGGTAGGCAGGGCATGGTGTGTCAGTGGCCATACCTGAGCCACATGAGTCCTCACTGCCAGACCTGTGATTTTCACTGCCTTTAATAGCAATGAAAAGCATCATGAAATTCAAAGATGAGCTCTTAAGGTAGTTACAGCAAACACCAAGTCACATTTGTAGGATGCTTCTTAGCACAATCATCCTGGAGAACAAAAAAGTAAGTCCTAGGCAGGAAATGCATGACATAAAAAGTAACCTCTTACAAAAAAGTGGCAGGATGTAAAAAGTTCTTGAGCACTGATAATCCAGACTGAGTCCTGACTGCCCAAACACACCATATTTCTTCAAAGAAAGACAGCTTTATTTTCCAAGCAGTTCAATTTAAAAAAAATAATTATTTATTCTTTCAGGTTAAGAATGTACATAATATAATTTATAAGTAATAAGCAATAATATCAGGTAATAAGTACATATTATCAGTTCATGCATCTTGTGGTAGGAAGTGGCAGCTGGAGTTTCCTAGGGCACCTACAATGGCATGAATCATCTACATTTAGATAAATGAATCTTACTCTAGATAATAATTTTGCTGTTTGGATTCTTAGGTATTGGTCTGGTAGTGTTTCTGGAACTTATTTACCAGATGCCAACAGAGGCTTGATTTTAGGAGTTAAACTGAGCATGCACTCTACTCTCTGGTGCCTTGTGTGTGATTTAACTGTCCTTGCACCTATCGCAACAGAAATGAGCATGCAACAACTAAGTAGTCACCACATGCACATCAATGCCTAAAAATGAAATGGATGACCTAAAATTAAGTCTCATATTGATATTAGACATTCAAAACCAATACTAATGTATTCATATGTATATACTCACATTGCCCTTAAAAAAAAAGCATGCAAGTTCAGAAGATTTCTTCATACAATGTAAGTTTTGCAAAATGTGGGGTTTTTTTCATATGTCTGATGGTTGCAACTTTTAATGCATGTTCTCACTTTAATGCAGGGCCCCTCACTTGAATGGATTTCCTGCTAAACCCCTTATTTTTCAGCTGTTATTCTTGTGTGGTAGATTTAGAAATGGAAACAAAATGGTATTAGTGCCTCTAGCTCAGCAAAACTGAATGTATGGTATATGCTTATATATGTGATATGCTATAAGGATGCTTGCTTTGGAACAATTGCCTGTTAATTCTTTTTGCAGGCCACAGGATTGTGTAGATTGGACTCACTTTCACACTCTCAGTGGCTCAGTTCTCCTGTGCCACACCAGTGCTGTCCTGAAGAGGCTCACAGGCAAATCCAGGGTGTAAATAATGCATAATAATGGCAACAGCTTGTGATGACAAGAGATTAACATGATTTTGATCCATTCTCAGACATTTGGTAAAAGTGAAAGGCAGTCCCTTTGAACACTGCTGGTTTATAACTCCAGTCTCCACCTCAAGCATTAGCCTGTGGCCGAATTAGACTAAGCACTTTGACTGGGTCACTGAGCTTGGTCACTGAGCAAACTATGGTGGCTTTTCTCTTGCCCCATTTATTTATATCACTGTACTTCTAGGAGTTATCACCCTAAAACCAGCGGCAGACAACTGCTCCAGTTCACAGTCTGGTGTTTCAGTAGGAATACTGTTCCATCTATGATCTGAGATGGGATGCTGCAATGTGAGTATATACATGTGAATATATTAGTATTCATTGGGTATTCTTTTCTAGAAAACCTAAGCCAACATTGCGAAATTCCCAGCATTTTGCTGCTCTCTTTAAAATTGGGTATTTATTTGTTGTTTATTAAGTGAACTATGCCCAAAAGGTTTATCTAAACATTTATGTATTGAATTGGGCTAATTTTTTCAATCAAATGAAAGCACTTGAGCAACTCCATCTCTACAAAATGGTGTCATTCTTTAACTGATGTTGCCCTGCTAAGGGTAGTACATGATGATCTTAAAAGTCTTTTCCAACTTTGTTGATTCTACAATTCCATGAACAGAGAGCAGGACTCCAAGACCTCCATACAGGTCCTACTGACTGCCAGGGAGCTGAGAACCACAAGCAGAGGAACACGACAGAGATCTATCATGGCCTTAACCCCTCAACAACATTTGCCAAAGGTCATTTGTCAAAGCCCCAATATATCACTCTGTTTTTTTTCATCATGACAAAATCAGATTGCTAAAGAAAAGCAGAGAGCAGGCTCCTTTCCAGATATATCAGCCTCTCTGTCTATTTACAGAGGTTACTCCCCATCCTCATTAGCAAAACAGCTCATCCATTGAATGTAAATTAATTGACAAATGGAGTTGTCCTTGGCAGGGTATCTTCAGTTGAAGAATGATGCCTCTTTGTAGAGATGGAGTTGCACAACCACTTTCATTTGATTGAGAAAAAATTATCCCAATTCAATACATAAATGTTTAAGTAAACCCTTTGGACATAGTTCACTTACTTAATAAAAAACAAATAAATATCCAATTTTAAAGAGAACAGCAAGCTGCTGGGAATTTCACAATGATGGCTTAGGTTTTTGTCCTGGGTTCAGCAGTAGCAGTCATTTTTCTCTAGGTTTCCCTGCTCTTGCAGGGGGGTTGGACCAGATGATCTTTCGAGGTCCCTTCCAACCCTTGGGATTCTGTGATTCTCCTTCTTAGTAGCTGGTGCAGTGCTGTGGTTTTGACTTTTGACCTGGGAACACTGCTGATAACACCGATGTTTTTAGTTGTTGCTCAGTAATGTTTAACCTGACCAAGGACTTTCTCAGTCTCATGCTCTGTCAGGGAGTAGGGTAAGCCAGGAGGAAGCACAGACAGGACACCTGACCCAAACTAACCAAAGAGGTACTCCATACCACAGCACATCATGCCCACAGTATAAACTGGGAACAGTTACCCGGAAGGAGCTGACCACTGCTCGGGTCAGGCTGGGTATCAGTTGGTGGGTGGTGAGCGGTTGTATTCTCTTCCCTTGTTATTTCCCTTATCATTATTATTATTGGTGGCAGCAGTAGTGGTTTGTGTTATACCTTAGTTACTGTTCTTATCTCAACCCGTGGGAGTTACATTCTTTTGATTCTCTTCCCCATCCCTCCAGCAGTGGGGGGAGGAAGAGGGGGAGAGTGAGCGAGCGGCTGTGCGATTATGGGTTGCTGGCTGGGCTTAAACCATGACAGTTTTCTAGAAAAGAATACCCAAATCCACTTATACATAAATTCAAGGCATCGTTATTTTCCCTGCAGCCTTTTTTAATATTGCTTTGGAATGTACACAGAAATGTGTGTGTTTGGTGGGGGCAGAAGGAGGAGGTTCCTTCTTCAAAGCATGGGCTATCTCAGCACTATTTGGAGTACCTGTTAGTTTAATGCCTTTTCAGAGACCCTGAAGACATGGAGAAGCACTTCTTGTCTAGCACACCCAATAAGGATTAAGCTTATTTTAATGGGTTCTTAGCACAGCTATTTATTTATTCTATCTAGTTACAAGCATGTTACAGGGAGCGGGGGTTTTTCTTGTTTTGATAAAGCAAACATTTTCATTCAAATGCTAATCCTGGAATACTCCTGGTTAACATTACATTTCACAGTGCACAATTCAGCTGTTTCTCAATTGAGTTCTTGTAGTCACTCCTCTGCGTCTGCCTCCTGTCCTCCGCATCCTCCTATGATGCATATTGCAGCAGCTGGCTTATCTTTTCTACCTTTAACCTCAACCATTTTTCACCCTCACCTTTTGTAAGTCCAGAGCAAATCTCAGTGTTGAACCTCCACCTTTGCTGGCTCTCTGGTCCAGTCTTTCCTAACTGCATGCACATGTTGCCTGTGGTCCATGCTGCAGCAGTTACTCTGCCATCCTCATAAAGGAGGCTGTATGCTGTGTGCTGATCAGCATCTCCCTTTGAACACCAAACATACTCCTTTGAGAGTAACCACATGAGCTAAATTAGACTTTCAGTGTCATCCTCACTAGCACCCACCACAGCAGAATGTGAAGGACCAGCACTCCCACTGCCAGCATTTCTCCCATCAGCAAACTTGTGCAGGGCTCATGGCAGCTCAGCTTTTCTGAGGGCAGAATGCAGCCTGTATATATGTGGTTCTTGAGACAACTCATTTCACAGGTTCATGAACAGAAAGCATATCATTGCAGCTTAATCAAATTAAATATTTAAATGAAAGCAATAATTGCTTAAATTTGTCTTGAGACTTAGCAAGATTAAGTCTTTGGAACATCATTTTTGGCCTGTAGGCTATAATAAGTAAGCCAGTCTCTAATGATTCAGAAAAGACTAGAGGGTTTGGGTTATCACCAACCAAGAGATATTTATGAAAGACAATGAGCAGTGTGGTTATTAAATGGCCCTCAGACAGTACCTCTTATTTACAGATAACTTTGCTAACACAACATCAACCAGGCATTGACATTAAGTAAAAAAAAATCCTAGCCAAACATTTAAATTCCCTGCCAATGTATCTGGAAAAGAGATGTCTAGTGACAGAGATGCCTCATGGAAATCACTATAGCAAATTTCAGCTCTCATTATAATCTGTTAATTAATGTGTTAACATATGATTGCAGCAGATCAGTGAGACCAGCACTCCTGTCAAGTCTAGGCATGCATAACAAATGGCCGGCATACTCCGGGTCCAGAAAATACAGTAAGAGCACATGCCTTCACAGTTAATGTAATAAATCTCATGATCCTTATGTGTACCTGGAAGGAATGCTGTCAGCTGAAATTTTTCACATGGGTTTCCTTACTGATGTCAATTGGCAGGGTGATTGAATTTATGCAGGTATCTGACTCATGAGTCATGAGATGTTGAAGGTGGTCTCAGAGACTCTGCTAGATTGTGGGCACAACTATGTTTAAGGTCACAGCTTGTAACTGCCTAAGTGCTGTCTTCAAGGAGCTCAGGCTGGTATGACACCGAGCTTCTTCTTAGTTTGCAGAGAAATAACCTGGAAAGGTCACATTTTCTGCACTCTGGGGGGAGCAATGACTGAAACCTGGGAACAAGCAGGCTGTCAGGAGACAAACAGGATCCACAGGAGCAGAACTACATGCTTGGTGGAAGAGCAACATCAGTATGCACCCACAAGGGGCTAGCCAGCCCTTCAAATGAGGGAACTGCTAAATGGGATACCTAGGAACTACTTCAGGCACAAGGTTGATCATGGGCAGTGATGAACCCGACTGTTCCCTGCAGCAGTTACTGCTGTGTTTTGTCTAGTCTTTCCATTGCAGCCTTTGAGACACCCTTCCATGGAGCTGGGAATCTTAGTTCTGGGACATTATTTTTCTGGTAGTTAACTTTCTGTTAAATTTCTGTTCTCATTGCTCTGTCTCCTTCATGTTCAATCTTTCAATTATTAAGTGAATTAAAAAGTTGCAAGAACTTTTTATACTTCACTGAAAAGAAAATTTAATATCAATAGCACAGAAGGATATTAGAGTTCAAAATAATAAGGTGAAGCTTCTAGAGCACGTTACACACCCCTTGGGCAACACCATTAGTGGCTGCTGATAATAAAATCACTGGTAGTGGTAGAGATGGATGCTGATATTGGTAAAGAGAATTTCTGGTCATATGCCAGATGAAAAGCACTCCAAAATGCCATAGGAATTGGCATAAGGGAGGGTGATCTGGAGCATCTCTCCTAAAACAATATTTTTAACTTTCAACTTCAATTTATTTGCATATATTTGTAAGAAACATCTCTGAAATGGAAACATAATTCCTTATTCCTGAAGCTTGACAGAAATATCAGTGCAAAAATAAAAGATAATGCAGCAAGTTTGTGGTTAACTCTGGGACACCATTTACATCCACTGTTCTTTGCACTGGGACTGCTGCCAGGCTGCCAGAAGCCCTGCACACACAGCTAGGCAAAGGACTTCTAACACTAACCATAAGGCTTAGCACACAGGGACTGGAAACAGGAAGCTCTGTGTGTCCATGCTTGGGAGTGGGAATTCTCACACTGGTGAGGGGTCAGTCTTGCCTGCTGAGCACTGAGGGTGCTCAGTCTTGCCTGCTCCTTCAGAAGGTTCCCCTCTTCCTCAAATGACACACGGTCAGAAAGCATTTACAGAATATGGCAGCAGCAGCTGCATCAATCCTTCTAGCTAAAATAGAACCAGGATGTGCATTCACACATCAGATCCTGATCATCCACATTGCTTAATCCTTAGGTCGCTGCTGGGCCTTTGTTTTCTAGAGAAGACTGTACAGGCAGCTTGCCCCATACAGCATGGATATGAGCCCAGCTTGGCCACATCGCTGACTCTCATTCAGTGCTTAGTGCAGCCACCAACAGTAAAACCATGGCTTCTTTGTGAGAAAGCTGACATAAGGAACAAGTGTTATTTACCAGCTTCCCAAGGATGTAAGTAACCAAAGCCATCCTCTCTAGGCTTGGGTTAGAAAGTCATAAACATGCCAGACTTCAAAGACAGCTAATTGCACTCACTGTGATTTGCCTTGATCTGTGTTGTGACGTGATGCCTCTGCCTACCCTGCCAAGATCTCCAGGAATGTTAGCTCCCATATTGCAATACTATTAAATCCCATGTCTTAAATTTATACATACATTCCTTCATTTTCTTTTCTAATGTTCTTTTGGAAAACATTTCCAGCAAGTCTATCTGAAATCCCCTGCCTTAGCACCATACCAGAATGATGCACTATGAATAACCCACCACACACAACTGGGTTGCTTCTCCAAGCCTGCACTTATGTCCTTCTTTACTTTTATGGGTAACACATGAAGAGTATAATGTATAATGTAGCTGAGGTGACCTGATGATGACTCACCCAGTTCAAACTGGTTGGAAAGGTTACCACAGGTTTGTCTGACTTCTTCACTGTCCCAGCCAAGAGGATAGAGGGCACAACCAGAGCCAATCAACAAACCTATGGAGAGAAAAGAAAATAGAAGTTTATACAAGTGGCTTAAACACAGGCTGCAACTTGCAAAGTGTCAAATTGACACTTGGGAATCTCAGAGAAAAAAAGTAAATCTTCTTATCCTAAAACCAGTAGAACGTCATTTGGACTCCTACTGCTGCATTCTGCTATACTATTTTTACGTACAGTCTGTGGCCTGGAGGCAGCTTTGGTGGTTAAGCAACAGAAGCCATCCTCAGCTTCTACCTCAGAGCTTTTAGACCTCCCTTCTACTCTGCATAACTACTGTATACACTGGAAAACTCAGCCAGAGTTAAATAGAAGATCTGTTAATTACAGCACTTACAAGCTGATTGCTTCTGATTAATTAAAACAACAGTCAACCAGGGTCTATCAGGGTTCTAGCAGGAAAAGTAAACTGACAGTTGTGCTAATCTGTTGTCATCTTCTTTTGGTTTTTGCCCTTTTGAAAGCCAAGGAAGAAAGGTTTCATGTCACCTGATCAATTCACACCACAGGTGCACACTCCACAAAGTTTTCTCAAATCATTTTAGCCAAAACAACCAAGGGCTTGAGCCATTTTCCTATTATCATGTTTGGCTTAACATTCACATTTTTTGCTTTCTCCAGCCTTCATGCTGCTCCAAGCAGATGTGTTTTGGCTAAGTCCTTCCCTTCACAAGGACTTGCTGGGAATCACCTGATAGGCCATGACTGTTTTGCAGAAGTGGCATTTTTTATCAAACTGCATTCTCAGCTGTCACTGCAGCAGCTGCCAAAAAGCGGGGTGCTGCTGGCAAAGCTTCTTACACAGACAGCCCAGAGAGAACATTTCAATGTATGCTACAGCATTTAAATGTACCTCCTTTGTGCCAGATCTTATTTATAAGATTGGAAACAAATCACTATGTAGATAATGGGTTCAGTGCACCTGGGTTATTTGCAGGCTGTAAAGGCAAACAAGTCCGCAGAAAGTTCTCAGTGTGGTTTTGCAGTGTTGCCTTTTACCTGTTAGGTATAGCACAGGACTGGGACAAGGTTTCAAGCCGTACAGCTGTCAGTGCCTGACTCTGGGCAAGTCCCTTGACTTGACACAACCTCACTTTTCCTGTCTTGACAATGAGAATAAGGACAATGTGCTCCCTGGCAAAGCACTTCTGCTGCCATGTTTTTAGTGCAGAAAAGCCCTAGGTATGATGACAGGCACTGTGGACATCACACCAGTTGAAGAAGAATCCTGGGAGTTGTAAGAATGATCCTGACTCAGGGTCTGGACCTGGCTATGCCAGCTATTTCTACTGCCTACATCCTCAAGATGCCTAAGCTTCTTATATTTCTGATGCTACTGTAAGATACAGAAATCACCTTATTATGTCTTGACTTGCTCAAAGACACACCCAAACAAGGCACTGAAATCCAGAAATGTATCACGTCTTCTTCCAAAAGACATTTAATGATCTTAGCATCTTAGCTCTTAGCAAAGTACCACAGCAATTCCTGTGCTGGTCCTCTGAGCACATCTGCCCCTGTTTCGGCCAAATATTAATTCCTTAGATTTTCACCCACTAAGTTCAAATCTCTTCTTGCTGCTCAAGTCTACTTCTCCCTTTCTTTGTTGAGCAGTAACTGGAATCTCCTCTCTCCATATCTACAACACATAATGGAAAACAAATCCCTAAGGCAATACCACTCTCAGATGTGGTATTCACCCAACAGCTGTAAAGGGGGAAAAGCAATTAAGGACACACGAACTCTAGGTATTTTCACAACTTTGACCTGGATATAGTTGCTTCTAATGTCCTCGCTAACAGCTTTCACAGTATCATCTGATTTTTTTTCCCCCAGGGCCATGGAGAAAACGCCAGCTGGTAGAATCCATGTAAATGAGAGTCCCTTCTAATTAAATTCTCAGAAAGGATGTTTCTCTGACAAGAGAACTTAGGACAAAACTGGTTCTACATTTGTTAAAGACAGCTTCAGACTCTGAAAAGAACTGACTGATTCTCACTTGAATTGTTAAAGCAAGAAGGGCGCTGTGAAGTGCTGACAGCAAAGGTGATGTGCTAGTGATGGGCAGGATCCAATGGGGCAAGAAGGAACATCACCATTGATGATGAGAATGGCTGGGAAAGGGAGGAAGATCACCTAGATGCCAGAGACAGCCTCACAGACTGGTGGACTGTGGCAGCCCCAGCCAGTCCTGATGTGGATCTGACCCCTTCCCACACTGGCCATGGTGCCCATGACCTGCGTGGTGCCAGCCCCGGCAGACCACAGCTCAGAAGCTGCACTGACTAAAAGAGAACTGGACTGCCTGTGCTGGTTTCAATCAACTTGTGTGCTTAAACAGACTCTCTGGAGACGTTGCAAATGCTCAAAGGGCTCCACTGCAAGGTTAGGGAGACGTAGGGGGTAGGAGGGAAGGCAAGCTTGCAGCTGACAGCGTTGGACCAGATAAAACAGCAGCCAGTCCTTCCTCACAAGTAAGCCCTGGGAAAGCCTCCTGCCCAGTTCTTCCAGGAGAGCACAACAGTAGCACTGCAGGCAAGTGAAAGGACTATTAGCATAACAATGCTGCCCTTCCAAACCCAGAACAAGCTCTTACTCAGCACTTGCCAATTACTCTCCTCAGGTGGCAACAGTGTCTGGTGCCCATTGCATTCACAGAGGACTGTTTGTTTTCAGCTTTATTTAGGTTTTGTTGCAGTAACCAGGTTGTTGTTTGGGTTTTTTTTTTCCCACGAATATCGCTTACAGCACTTTCCCCTGCCACCCTCCAAGCAAAGTCCATTCTCTTCCAAACATGGGTACCTGTTCACTGTCTGCCTCTGATGCTACACTGGATACAGTGACTGCAAGCTTCAATAACTTATTTCCTTCCTTAGCCAGACCTCTTCATCCCCAATCACACCTTCTTTCACATTTCTGCAAATCCATCTCTGTAAGTCCAAAGCCCAGTTTCAGTGAAAATAAATTATGTGGTTCAGTCAAAAATTCATTAGCAATGCAATATGCTGTGAAGTTAAATTGCTCCAAAGGAGCAACTCCTTCACTTATATGTAATGCTTGTCCTTAAAGCCATTCTGCACTGTTCAGCTCACAGAACCCCCTACTGTGCCTCACCATTACCTGTGCCTCCTAGAAATAAATAAACCAAATAAGGAAAATCTAGCATGCCATGCTAGAAAACCTCTCTGCCCCAGCAACATCTGGCTCTCCAGTTAGCTGTGGGCTTTAGCAGTGCTGTTTCGCTTATGGAGTACCAGACATCAAGCACTGCAACTTTTTTTCTGCTCACAGCCTGCACTGACTGTGATGATGAAATCAAATGGGAAACTGCTACCTAATGCCAGTGCTGCTGCCCCATGGCCCCAGAGCACCAACAGCAGTATGTTTATGTGTGAAGGACAAGGTATAAAACCACTGGCAAGCTCACACACTTAGTTTAGTGAACACAAAGAGACCAAAGGTGCAGCCAGGAGAACAAGGCACATTCCTATCTGAGAAAAAGGCTTATACCCATAAATACCAGGTTTGACCCAGGTAGCAACTGGCCACAAGTCTTAAAGCTGTTGTCTTGACATCTCCTTTGATGGTCACTGGTTTTCAGGTGGTTTTGGATCACCTTCAAATGTTTCCCCTGTAGTGGCACATAAGTGCCTGTTGTTGATTTAGGTCTATTGGCAAAAACAGTTGTGTTCCCCAGTACTTCTTGAAGGCAGGAAGCAGGCTAAACTCAAATACTTACCTAGTGTAATGCTTCCACAAGGACTTAGAGCCTGCTAGCCAGTAAGAAAAAATTAACAAGTTTTGGTTTCTGCTCTGGGGTAAGTATGAGTGTGTGTGTCTAGTGTCCCATTGCTTTCAGCTGGATTCTTCATGATTTCAACACAGCTGATACTGCCTTGGTCTGCATGGACAGTGAAGTCAAGAACTGGCATTTCAGCTTCTTTATTTTATGCACTAAAAGTGCAGAGTATGCTTCGAAGCCCATGGTGCAAATGGAACTTGGGCAAAAGCCTATCAGCCTTTTCTTTCTCTTCTGATCAATACACCCCTGTTTGTAAGCAACTGAATGTGTGGATCAGACCCTGCAAAAGCAGAAAGACTGCACACTATTACAGCTAATAATTCATACACACAGCCAATGTGTTTTATCACAGAGAATGTAGATCCTGCTGAACAGCTGCAATCTCCATTTAAAAATCTAAGCTAAATCCAAGGGCTGCAAACCCAATGGAAATCTTTAAGCTAATTTTGCGGCTTCAGTAAAGAGCAGTTATTAGTTTAGCTCTAGAGTCACATCTTGGCCTGCCCTATAGTTATCGTATTTAGCCAACTACACTACCCAGGACACCACACCCATCTTTACAGCTGCTTAAAATGCTTAGGATGCCTGTAACATTTCTTAAGGAAAGTGAAAAAAAAAAAAACACCAAATCCCAACAAACCCAACCATCCTGCTGTAATTACGATCATCTGTCATCTTTCATTATCTGGTACAGACACTAAAGGGAATAGAAAGGGGAAGAAAACATGCAGGTCCATAAACAGCACCCTCACAAAAGGGGCTGTGGCTTGCAAGTGCGAGGGACCCAGGCAGTGAGACAGGGCCAGGTAACAGTAGTAATGCTGGTGGCATTTGGCTGCTGTTTTGGGTGATGTGCCGTGCACCAGTGGAGGTGTTGGCACTTCCAGAGACCAGCTCTTCTGGAGCGGTTCTGCATTTGGGATTGAAACAGTCTCCTTGCCCTGATACATGAAACATGGTTATTGCAAATGCTGAAGCTGACTCAATGTGCTCGTGAGGCATGTGGGAGAGAGCCACAGGACTGACATAATGCAGCCAGCTTCAACAGTGCAAAACTGGAATGAAGTGCTTGGCTTCAATACTCAATAGGGTCTCATTTAGCCACTATACTCTTTGTATGGTTCATGCAGAGAGCTGGAAGCCTTAAAAAAGTGAGTTAAAACCAGCCTGTTTGCTAAGTGAGGAGCTGCCCAGACCAACAAGTTGCAAAACTATAAACTAGAGGATGGATGCCTCAGTAGTAAACCACCCAGAGGAATCGTTGTCCATCCCACACTGCCTTCTCTTTCACCCTTGCTGCAGGTAACGTGCGACCATACTTCAGTAACGCCTATCACTTGCAAGATGATCTTGTCTGTCTGAAGTGGAGCTTGTGATTGATTGAAAATAACTCCATATAACAGGTTCCGCATACGGTGGATGCAGTAGGGAAGGGCAGTAATTATATTAGTGGCTTGGCAGAGATCTAGGTTTCTTCTTTGAAGTGATAAATGATTTGTGGCATGCAGCAACCAGCTTACTCCAAGATGTAAAATATTAATCACTATTACTATCTCCAAGAATAGCTTGAATATAAGCAAGTCTCAAACAACAAATACAGAAGGATTGATAAGCCAAGAGATAATAACCAAATTTTACCATGGGCAAAAGACTGTACTCAGAAAGACTCACTGGCAAAAGTCAATGCACAAAAGAGATAAGCTTGAAAATCACTGTGGAGGGCAGTCCTCAGACTGCTGAGTTAGTGGCCACTGAATATGGGACACTGAATACTGGTTCCTTATTGCTGTGGCTTTAATGGGAGCCTCCACACACAGATCTGATGTGCCTTAAACAGCCAACATAGACATCACACCATAAATTGTCTGTAGCTGTCCTGACAGCTCATAGCTAGCAAGTCCTGTTTTACAGACTCAGCTTTTCCTCTAACTTGAGGTCACAGTGTGGCCCTGATCGCTATATGGCTCATTCTTGTTTTGTTGCCAGCCCATTTGATCATTGCATCCTCAAAAGCCTGTTAAATAAAGCCAAACCTTCCCCAGTATCCTTTTCCTTTGAATAGGGTAAACCTAAGCAGATTATTGTGATAAATACAATGGGGAAAACCATCATTTTGATCAATAAAGAAAGGTAGTGATGGCAGTGAATTAGGCACTTAGCTTTGGATTCAGTCTCAGGGTCTTGCTGCTAGAAAATGCATTTTCATTTGAACAAAACCCAGGGTGGCTTTCCTTGATTATAGCCTTTTAAGGAGCCTTCTACATGGGCACTGGAAATTGTATTCCTTTTTTGTATATCCTCAGCTCCAGTCAGAGTTATACCCTATGAATGCAGTGAAAGGGACTGCCCAGGCACCATGAAGGGCTTCCTTAGCCAGCAGTTAGAGGGCAGCTGCACTGCTGTAGCATGAGGGGGCCTGAGAAGCCTCTCAAGCAGGAAGGAGCCAGGTATCATTGTGAAAGCTCAGTTTGTATTTCTATCTAGAAAAGTAATAGAAACAGGTCAGGCTTCACACATGTACAGCAGAGTTAAAAAAAAGCCAGAACCAAATGCTGCTTTTTGTACAGTCACCTTTAGTAAAAAGATTCTTCAAATTATCTTCCTCCTCACTTTCCCCCATCTTCCACTGTTTTCCCTTTAATTTTCTGACCTGATCAAAAAGAAACCTTGTCCTTTTTATTTTTATCTTTTTTTCTAGGCATGTCTAATGATCACTGCTCATCTGACAGATATTCAGACCATCTGGAGAAGCTGACAGACAATAATTTGGAAGTCATCCCTTCCAAGGCCATTTTAATGATGATTTTTCTTTTCACATTTTTTCTCCATCAGCCTGTTTGAATCTTCAAGGATGATAGAAAGTTTTCACATTCCCATCTGTCACTTGAAGGTACAATAATCTGTACATGCAAAACAAAACAAATTTTTAGATGCAGTACAGACTTTGACTCTCCACTTCTTGTGATTTAAAAACTCTCCTTGATGTAATGGTCTTAAAGCATTTACCTGATATGAAAGTGAGTCTACGGTATGAAAGTAAAACTGAGCTGGCACAAGAAGTCGTCTGCTGCTTTCATATATACCTTGGCCAACAAACAATGGGGTTAAAGAAGAATTGATTAAAAACCATGTGAAATGCTTTAGAACACACAGCGTCTGAAGTCTGTGTTCAAGAAATTCTCCAGGAGCTTCAACCAAGCAACTGCTGAGTGATAGAAATGGGTCAGAGCAGGTTCAGACAAACTTCAGAGGCTGGGCAAAACAGCAGGACCCAATGGAGCAAAGACGGGGATGGGAGAAGCAGGACCATGCTGGCTGCAGTCAGCCTGGCTCCCATACCTGTGGAGTCCAGCCTCAGTTCAGTGAACGAGGGACAATGTCTTTATACTGGCAGCTCCCAGATCTTCATCCAGAAGCATTCCTTCTTTAAGGTCACATTCCTACTGTTTCTTTTAACACCATCACTCTGTTCTTTGGTTCCTCTGTTGTTCTTCTGCTAGAGAAACATTACCATACCAGTCCTTTTGCACTGCTGTGAGTACTAGTCCCTCAGGAAACCCAGACAGGCACCTGAGCTGGGATTTTATCAGGCTTAAACATCAGATCAACACTTGGGCAACAGTTCTCTGTTGATTTAATAGTCACTGAGCAATTGCCTAGAATGAGAATGAATGCAGTAAGGCACTCCCCTTTGTTTGGGTGTCCAAGCAGAAATCCTCAGGGGCACACAGATAGAAAATACATTTATGTTGTACCAAATTTCTTCCCACTCCTCCTCACAAGGGTCACTGTATGGGAGACAGCTAGTCAACTCAGGGCTTTCCTCTGGTCAAGAATTTCTGTCATAGACTTTGCTATAGCAGGACGCTAGAGCAAATGTAGACACAAAGCAAAACGAAACATAAGAACAAAAAAAAATGCAAACCCAGAGAACAAAATGCTACAGCCTTCAGTTTTTCAGACCCTGCCTCCAGCAAAGCTTTCATCTTGAGTGTGATGGAAATAGTACTCATAGGGTTTCAGCCAGTGGCAAAACCCCACCACGCTTTCCTTTCTGATTCTGATCTCCAGGTTTAATTCAACACATTTCACTTTGTTTAGCTCCCCTCCATCTGACTGTCAAGGCCCATCCCTCAAATGAGACTTTTTCTGTTATTTTGGGTTACTCCACACCATGAGCACTCACTGTCTGGCAGCTGCTCTGCTCTGAACCTCATCAAACAGCCACAGCAAAGAGCTGCCACCTGCCTGCTACTACTTCCCAGAGAAAGTAGGAAAGTAGTGCCAGTGGCAGAGAAAGCCTGAAAAATGCATTACAAATGCCTGCCAGCATCCAGCATAGCAAAATGCTATGTCATGGGAGAGTCACAGCTCTTTCTCCCTTACTGTAGGCACAGGGCAATGCAGGGTGCAGATGAGAGTCTTCTGATTGATGAAGCATCACTTTGCTTAGATCCTCATTTGATCAAAGGTAGTGTGCTCATTACTACAGAGGTGCTTCAGGCTCAGAGGGGGAAATCTCTCCACCCAGAGATGCTACACTGCTATCTCAAAAGCTAATGGCTTTGCTCTGTTTGGCCCTGGGCACTTTTAAAGCAATTCTGAAAGCTTCAGGAAATGGGGCTGAGGGCTGAGAGAAACCCAAAAGAAACACTGAAGTAGTAAGAGTGGAGAAATCAAACACGGAGCTGCCACTAAATGGAAAGGGATTTAATAACAGCCATTTGGTAAAAGAACAAGTGACAGGACCATGGAAGCTACTGTGAGGAAAGGAAAGATTCAGCACCAGTTTCAAAGCCCTGCAAAAACAGGTTCTGGTGCAAGGGACTGCAGCTCCCCAAAATTCGAACCCCTCAGAATCACTGAAATTACTTCTTTTAACAAGATTTTATAAAACAGCATTAAACAGTCTTGACAGTCTGTGAAGGCTGGCACTAGATTTTAAGAAATCCAAGAGTTTAATCCTGTTGAATGTACACAGTAAGAGGAGTAATATGATCTTTGAGAACTAGCTGAATTAGTGTGTAGCTGCTTATTTCAATGAAAACTCCTTTATTACCATTTATTATACAGCACCATTCACACACAGGGGCATCAAGAGAAAGAGGTACCTGCTTGTGCAATTTATATCTTATTGGTTATGGTTAAGTGAGGGTAAGTTTGGCCAGAATCAAGGTGGTGCTTATCTGGAGGATGTACTAATTGATTAAGGAATGAATATTCAGTGAAGCAGAGGCTCCAGGATAATTCCCTTACCACCAGATTACATAGTCCCTCTAACATTTTAGTTCTCTCAGCCAGTGATGACACAAGTATTTGGCACAAAGTACAGCACCCTTCAAACAGAAGCTCCACATATCCCAGCAGATGAGAGACCAAGGTTCAAATCAGGCAAGAAAACAGGGAAAAAAAAGGCTTTCACCATGGCTATTTCTCCTAACCACAAGTGTTGGGTGCAGACAATTGCATATGAGAGATCCCAGCATCACTAGGTTTTCTCCTTTGGGCCTCCTGCAATACATACTTGTTATGTGCCCATGGATGAGGCAAGTTGGGAAGTATGGAGAATCCTTCAGTGTTCAGACACAAAGCACAGCACTAAGCAGTCTGGATAAACTCACACTTGGCTGCTTTTGTTTGTCTAAGGGGATATCTGGAGGCATGAAAGTAATTGTTGTAGTAATGATTCAGGGTTGGTCCTGCTTGTAGCACAAGGTTGGACTATATGACCTCTCAACATCCCTTCTGACATGAAAGACTTCAGGAATCTGTTTTCCATCATTCAGGAACCTCAGCTGAAGGCAGCTACGGCCCAAGTCACATGCATGCACATAGGACTACTTGCATTTCAGCTGGGTAGCCCACCTGGAGATCAGGTTCTGCTCCAGAACAGCATGGGTCTTCCTTTCTATGTGCTCAGATGGCACAGGTCATATCACACCTATGGAGATGCCTCTGTAGCAGCAATTTAATTGAGACCCTTGTCAGTAGAATTGATGGAGTCTAGAAGATATTTTTCTTATCCTGAAGAATACAGACACACAGGTCTATAACTAGGACACATCTAAGTTCACCTAACTCTAAGATAGCAAAGACTATGAGACTGGCAGACATGACACATTGCCAGTAGGGAAAGACAGATGTTCCTGGGCTAGCAGCTGGAGGTGGGATAGCTGAGAGCACCTCAAATGGCACTGAACACTTGTAGGTCAGTGACTGAACGGTGCTCCACAGGCAGTATTGATTTAGAGTGGGATTTAGCCCCCCAAATATGTCACCTTCTGTCAGATTAAGTGCTGTTCATCATCCTGCTTGGCCTCTCCAGAGCAATGCAAGATTCCCGTAAGTCCTCTGTCATACCTGCGAGCCCACACAGAGGTCTTAGAAGACCTCTAACAGTGTAAAGCATCTAGATTCAGGCTAATGAGTTTCACCATAGGTATGTATTGATCTTAATGTGAGTTTAGAAACCTACCTCAAGGGGCAATATCTGTATTGTAAACACCTTAAAAAAGTGTATGAATCTGTAGTTAAATCAGACAAAGTTACCTACACTTTATTTTATCCTTTATCTTCTATCCTTCTGTCCTCATTCTGCCCTTAAGATGCAAGTGTCTCAACTCCTGTAATGAATTCTGCCTTCCTTTATGGGAACTGACCTGAATGTTAGGAAGAAAAGAAGATGAAAGAAAAAAATTGTCTTGCTCATGAGTGCAAGCCTGTATGCTCTACCTTAAAAGGAAATTACCTGTATGTTGCTTTAAAATGGCCTTGGTCTCCCTCAGTTGCTACCACAGAGCTAGATGCCCAAGGACTAGCCTTGGTGAGTCTTTGTGTCATTCCTCCCAGAGTTTGTCACCCAACAAAATGATTGACACCACTTGTTCTGAAAGGGATGTGACATGGTCCAGTTAAAGGCAGACTGAATCTGCAGAGTGGAACTGAAATGCTTGAAGAATTCCACGGTGGACTTTGACAGTCAGCTCATTTTTGTTTGGCAAGCCATGATCACTGCAGTACAGTGTACGCTTTATGGAAAAAAAAAAAAGAAAAAGAAAAAAGAAAAAGAAAAAAAGCCTAAGCATTATCACATGCCATCAGACTTCTTTATGTGACAGCCCATCTGTGTGCTCACCCCATTGTTTTGTGGCTCAGAATCAAATGCTTGACAGTTCAAAGAGTCTAGAGCAACATATGGCATATGACATGGTGTATTTAAATAGAAATCACTCTATTAGAAACACAAGGGCACCTACTGTAATTAGTAAAAGGTAGTTTAATAACTAGCTTCCCAAAATACTTAATTCTCATAGTAGTCATAGTAGATAAGGCATATTCCTTTCTGTTAATATGAATTTCAATAGCAACTGAAGATCGGACAAAACTAGCCAGAGCTTTTGCAGAAGCTCCATGTTCAAAGCATTTCCCAGTATGTGAACTTCTGAAGGACGATGAGGGGGGAATTAAGGAAATATATCCTATGTTGGTGAAGATACCTAAGCAGACAAATGGATAAACGGACAGGCATTGCCATATCTTTTCAACACAAACTGTGCAGAGCAAGGTTGTTCTAAGCATTAATGAAAACTCCGCAGCAGCCCAACTCCTGAGCACCACTCCAGTCATTTTGTCTCAAGATTGTCCAAGCCTTTGGAAATATTCAGACATGGATTAAATACCAAGGAATTGCTTTTCTATGTCTATTTAGTTCACTGATCTGTGAAAAACAGTAGTTTGTAAATGCTGGATAAAACAATAACGATATCCAGCCAATTCCTTCATTTTGACAGCATATCTCCAAAGTGACAGGGGAATGGGAACTGATACAAAGCATATGTCCTATGGGGAATACTGCACATCAGGCTTTTGCTATTTATTTATTTCTTTTAGTTTGTTTTATGCCAGTTGAGCTGTCCAAAGATTGATGCAAGACCGGCCACTGCACATCTCAATGCAACTTTGGCCATACTCAAGGTTTCAAAGCAGCATTTTCAGCACATGGTCTGCAGACCCAGTAGCAAATCAAGGAGTACTTCCAAGCAAATTCATACATGCTATTAGGCAATCTACAACTTGAAAAAAGATTGAAAAGGTGTGCATTTCTACTGAAGAGTCTGCAATACTCAAATCAAACAAGTCTGGAAACCACTTTTCTAGATAGGAAATATGGTAAGATAAACTGCTATAATGCTGCAAATGTCATTGGCAGTCATCAAAGCTGTGAATCACTTTTCCCTTTAACCTATTCTTACTGGTGCTTCTCAGGTTTAAGCCTCCCTCTACTCTGCTGAAATATACATACCAGCTTTATTGATACACAGGCCTATAGCCATCAAACACATCTCCCTCTGTACAGTTTAGAGCTCTCTGATAGGTAAGTGATAGACAGCTAAGTGTTATGAAATAAATGGGAACTAGTGAAGGAGAAGTCGGTTTAATGTATAGTTTGCTGCTGTAGCTGCATCACTTTACAGCAGCTTTTAAAACGCCCTCCACCTTCACAAGGCTCTTTGCAGATCATACAGCTAAGCACACGAATTAATCTATGCATGAATATTCAGTGGAGTTTGCCTTTGTGCTGAATTACAGTATAAAATTAAAAGAAATTGAGTAAAATATAAGCAGCAATAGACTACATGTGGAATTGATTTTTGTATGGCTTCCTCAAGCTGAAAAACAGCTATTATCCTATTCTCAGCTACGGTGTTTTCAGTAAGAAAGATGGTAGGTTCAGCACAGCTCCAATGTGAACAGTGTGACACTCAGAATATTGTTTCCATGCTGTCAGACTGTCTGTGTTTTGTTTTGCATGATTTTTACATGCTCTAAAGTTTGTTTCCTGTGACATACCCAAGAAAATGATACTTTTTATTTTAAAAGAAAACCCAAATTTAAAAAATAGAACTTTCCGTGCTTTCTATCCAAAGGCATTCCAACTCACTGACCCAATCTGCAGAGGAAAAAGCACTCTATCAAGTCAATTTCCCTCAAACAGGTTCCATTTTTCAGTTTGCCACAAAATGTGATAAATCATAATTTTGGATAGGAGCCGCAGTTTGCTACAAATATATTGCACATCTGCAGCTCAGAAAATTTTGGCACTGCTGCTTATCCTCTCCAGAGAAAATCCATATGGACAACCTTACCAACACATCAAACAGACTTAACCCTTACTGGTCACAAAGACCAGTGTGTAGAGGATATGCTTCTCCCATGATGAGCTCATGAGTCCAACTATGAACTCATTTTGAAATCTTCTTCTCCCCACCCATCTGTGAGTTAACCCAAGGCAATGAAGGGATGCCTCAGCACTGTCCAGCTCTTTATATTGAGAGTCTTTTGCTTCCCATAATTTATTAAATTCTTTTATGTAGAGAGCATACTTAAAACACAAAAAAAAAAAACATTTTGGAAACAGGTTGGAAGGGTCATCAAGAATGTATCTTATCCATTCTTCAGCCTCGAAGTGAGGATAAACTGTACCTGTACCTTCCAAGAAAATTATTTCTTTGAGCTGATCTTAAAAATCCTCTCACAATGGAGATCACACCAACTTTTAAGACAATGTGTTCTTATCACTCTGTGTTTCAAACAGAAGCATTTCATGTTGTCTAACATGTATCTTCCTTGTTCACTTCTTAAATCCTGGACTTTGCTAAACCACTACCAGGGCTCCAAGAGAGCATTTTATTTTCTCCCTACCTTTGAGTGTTTTTTTCTCCAATGGATTAACCACTCCCAATTGATTCATTTTTTTCCTGATAGAATTGGTCATTTCAGCAGCTTTCCTTTTCCAGAGGATTTCTGTGGCTGCTGGTTTTGACAATATGTTGGAATTTTTCCTTTAAAATAGAAAAAAACCCAACAAAACATAGCAATGAATGAATCAAACTCATTTTCAATGGCGAGAAACAGAAAGGAGGGTTAAATCAAGCTAAATGAAGACTTTGGAGGTGATGGCAATACTAACAGAAGTTTCTAGTGTGCAGGCTGACTTGAGCTACCTACAGAGGCTGCTCTTAGTTTGTGCAGTTTGCTCCTGCTTTTTGTATTTTTTCATACAATTCTGTACATACAAAATGCTGGTGTACTCATGCATTTCAAAGCATTTTCACTTTATGGCTTGGCCAGTGGCTGGTGGACAGGGGCTGGTGGAGATATTCAAGGCTGAGCAGAATGTGAGTCTGAGCAATGTGAAGATGCCCCTGCTCATTGCAGGGGGGTTGGACTAGATGACCTTTGAAGGTCCCTTCCAGCTCAAACTATTCTATGATTCTATGGTGCAATTAGGGCACCATAAAGGCTATGGGATATATTTTTAGACTTGTGAAAGTATTTAACATACAAAAGGATGCTTGACCTTGCAGGCCTAGTCTTGCAACCTTACACATTCTAAGAGATCTAATGGGGGACAACTGGCCCATATGAGATCAGTTTTGCCACAGATTTTAGTGAAGCCAGAGCTCTAGCCACAGCCTTCAGGTTGCTATTTTCAAAGGTAATTTCCAACTGCTGGAAATTGTTCAGAACCAAGCATATTGTGCCATGAGAGAAACTGTCCTTCCTTGGCCTTCTATCTAAAACTAGAGTAATACCTAGTAACTTCTTTAAGGGAAGGGTTATTCCCTTCTTCCTGGATCTGAAAGACTTTCTTGTGTCTCCAGGGGCACCTCCACTGTAGCACACATTATATCCAGAAGCATCAGAAAAGCCCTACAACTAAGTCGTAAACATGAAGATCCCTTTTGTCCTGATTTTTCTGAAACTTAAAGGTTCATTTAAAAATTATACCATCACAGCTTCCAGGCCCAGCTGTTCATCCTCTTTTTCTTTGCATTTTACTGTCACCAAATCCTTGTTCTGAATTATGGGAATAATAATTAGATTCAGGAAGAAAACGGGGATGGGGGCTGGGGGGAAGGTGGGAGGCATTCATATCCCCTGAGAAGAAGAGATAAAAGTTTCATTTCTGTAAGCTGATGTGCCAGTGGTGGATAGGGGGGAACTGGGATTCCTTCTTAACTGCATGGGAGAGTTCAGTAAAGTTTATGAATAAAACAATTTAGATAAACTCCATTTATGCATTATTTGTACAAGTATCTTGGCAACTGCTTACTTAGCATCTTGAACACATTAGGAATTTTAAAGAGGAGGACTGAAATCTTGCCTCAAACTGTAAAAACTTTGATAGAAGTGGGTCTGGGAAGCACTGAAGGGTTTTTCTTTTTCTGCCTCGCCTTCTTTTTCTTCCTCCAACTAAAAACAATTTTCTAATATCCTTGGCATAACTACTATAATGAAGCATAATTTATTTGATCCTCACACAGCCCCCTCAGGATTACTTCTTGTAGATAGCCAATTATAAACTCTTACATACTTTATAGCCCTCATTATGTGTGACAGAGGCACACTAATAAATAATGCAAAACCCCTTTTATACCCAGTTACCTTGTGAGAATACAGGGGTCTGGTGTGGAGGGAAAAAGCACATTCTGATGCATTCTTATTTCCAAATGGACTGAAAAACTTTCTAGCTTCAGCTTGCTTCTTTGGGACATTCTTTTCTTCCCAGACTGGACTCCCATGGCTTGATTCATTACTAGATAAAAATCAAGTTCAAACAGAAGTGGACCATGACACACAAACTGTCACTGCCCTGTCACTTCCTTGTGACATCCTGTCAGCTGCTGACAAGAAAGGAGGTATGAAAGCAGAACAGCCAGGTTGAATACAAATGAATTGACATTCAGTTGTAGGCTTTTCATGGTAATGAAGGAGAAAGGGCTAAGGCCCAAAAAGCACATTTCACCCTGCCTTGCCCTGCCTTACTGCTGGAACTTCCAGACACCACCAATGCTCAGGTCAAGGCTCTGGAGGAAAGCAAAGTAGCTCTGAGTGTCCCTCAGCTGGCAGGACTCAAAGAGCAGAGTGAGGAGCTCAGGAAAGATGTGGCATCAAATATACACATTTAAGTCCCTGGTGAACTGCTTCAGTTTTGTCTTTAATTGATATGAGGCTGCTTTTTGAAGCAGAAAAGCTGCAACTGTAATGACTGAGAAATGTTATCAAGATCACTACAGAGACCTGGGGAGTCACAAAGGCTACATCTGTCCTCACCAGCGAATTCTGTGTAACTAGTACGTTACTCATACTGTCCCCTGAAGCCTTCTTTTCCCTGCGTGAAGAAGAGGGGATAATAGTTCCAAAAGCCTCAGTGTGGTGTTTGGAGACCTTGAGGGGCAAAGTGAGGAGGAAGAAAGGTGTTCACACAAGGTTTGCAACCTGCAACAAGAGTAAAACAAACAACAGACTGAATAATGTAATTTTGTTGTTGGACTTGGGCTTGACTCAAACTCATTCAAATTTCTTTTCTTCTATCCTTCTGTTTAATAGGGAAGAGGGATACTTTCAAAAATCAAACCAACAAGCAAACAAACCAGCCCAACTTTTTCAAGGGCAGAGCCCACCACAGCCCTTGTTCCAGGAGGAGTGGGAACAGCTATTTTCACAACCTGTGATATGGTCTGCAAAGCCTGAATGTAAAACTCTTGGCACCAAAACTAAGCATTATTCACTAAATGACACATCTCTTCAGCTAGTGTCTAGATGTCCACAGCTAATTACACAGTCTGAGATTCCAGCAGACATCTGGGTCTACAGCATCTTCCAATATCCCCATGTGGCTTAACAGAGATATGGAATGAGTGCATGTAGAGAAGGCAGAAGAAAGAGTGGCTGTGTAACACAAATACCTTAGATACAGTTATGTTAAAGCCCTGCCACTGAGTCCCACAAGATTATGCAATTAAATCAGCAGCTCTTCATAGCTGGCTGTGGGGATGGCAGCAGACAAAAGAAACAGAGACATTTGCCTTTGTGTGCAGCTACGAAGAAATTATCTGACATTTTAACTACAGGGTTTGACTAATGTACACTAGAGCACTCACCTACAATCAGCCATTTAACCTAGCAGATCATGCTGTGATCTGAAGAGGCTGAGACATGTTTAAGTGTTCCTCTTGCAGAAGCCATAGAACCATCCAGAGCATGTGATAAGCAGGTACAATCCAATAGGCTGACAAATCCAGCTTTTCCAGGAATGAACAAAAGCAACAGTATCTATCTTTTCCATTTTGTACACTCCTCCACTTATGATAACCTCAGTGGCTACCTACCTCAGTTAGGAATAACACATCCCTGGGAAAACATGCAAAACTGTCTGTTAAAGATATGATACTCTACCTCACAGTTTATGAATGCATTTTTTTGTTTGCTTTAAATAAGTGAAATAAGCATAAATTAAATATGAGATCATTTTTGCACTTTGCAGGCAGCAACAACAAACCTGATAGTGTGAACATCTGCTATGCTTGGTTAAAATATCACTGAAAATCAGCTTTACATAGAAAGTAACCAAGACAAGGTTTTGGTGCCTACGGTCTGGATCTGACTCTGCTCCCTGAAAAGCATGTTACCAGTGTCAGGGTAACTTCAGCAGGGTCAGCAACATGAACCAGAGTAAGGCTAACAAAAAAGAAAAGAACTGTGCCACTGTACCCTGCAGCAGGTCGCTGTGTTCCAGACCTCTGAGTCCAACAGACTCAGCAGAGCTGCACAGATTGGAGATGGAAAATGACAATTTGCACCCAGTTTTCTCCGCTTCCCAAGGGGCAGTTTGTTCTCTGAGGTAGTCTGTTGTGCTTTGCTCCCTGAGCACATCGCTTTAATCTGTGCTGAACACCATGGTACGACCAAAGTTCCAAAGGTCTCCAAGTAATAAAGGTCTATGCCTTTCCTGGGGCAACTGTTCCACAGCCAAATGGAGGCTTATATCTATATTTTACCAGGAACACTTAAGAGGTCTCCTAGAACAATTTTTAAATATACATAATAGACAGACACTGTATACATTCCTAGGTATGCCTTCTTGCCCACTTCTTGCCCCTTCCAGTGTGTAATTTCAGGCTAACATGAACCAGCTCAGAGAGTAGCACAGGGAAATAAATAGATAGATAGATAGATAGATAGATAGATAGATAGATAGATAGATAAATAGATAAATCACTGCTTTCTATAGGTTTATTATTCTGTTGGCATTAACTCTCCATATGGGCATACTGACAGATAACATATGTGCCATGCCAAGGGCAAAGGGCCACCTCCTCCCAAGTAGGCAGTAAATCAGGTTGGGCAAATAACAAAACCCTAGTTCAGATCAGTTTGTTTTGAGCCCTCCATGCAATGACCCGACAGGTCAGGAGTCCAACCTAGATACATCAAGGGAATAAGGGGTGTCCAAAGAGTGGTCTGGCACCTGACCAAGTCCTGGAAAAGTGGGCAGAGCCAAAGGGACCTGCAGTGCTGCCCATAGCTGAGAGCGGTTGTGGCACAACGAGATTAAGTGGGGCTGAGGAAAAAGGCTTGGAGACTACTGCATAGAAATGAGAGAAAGAGCACTCCAAATGTGACATTGAGGGATATTCTGAGACATAAGAAATAGGAGAAGGCTGAAAGCCGAAGGCGCAAAAACTTTCAAGATGAGAATGGCTTCTATATTAAAGGCAGTTAAAAGGCCAAGGAGGAAAAGATTGTGATAGGAGCCATAAACTTGGATTACTTGCATTAATAAGGGAGAATAAACTGTTGTGTAATACAAAGGGGCCCTGCAGTCAAAAGGCAGTTGGAGCTGGAAAGAGGTTTCTTAAGAGATAATCCCTCTCAGTTCCCTGATATACAGGCTTGCTACTGTACTTCTTGCGTTCATGAGTTACAATGATCTGCCTACCTACCTAATAAGCATCATTCCGTCTGTCATTGGAAAGGAGTACATGACTGGCAGTAAAAAGCTTGGATGCAATTCAGCAATCCGAAACACCACAGCTCCAATTTATTCATTCATTTAGTTTTCAGTGGTGCGATGACACTGGCCACAATAGTATCGCATGAGGCCAGTTTAAGTATCCAGGAGAGCTCAGGGAGCGGAAAATTCAATTCCCATTGCCATGGTGAGCAATGTATAGCACTGAAGAGAACTTAACTCCCAGGGTAAGAAGGGTGGTCTCCCTGCAATACTCCTTTTGAGCTCACAAAGAGCATTATCAAAACTCTGAACTCATTACTCCGACTGAGGGTGAAGATCCCTCCAAATCTTATTTAGGTGGAAGCTCCTCTTAGCAAGTAGCAGTAGTGAAAATGTGCTGCTGACAATCATCAAACAGATTTACTGCATCACACATCAAAAACGTCCTCTGCAAAGCTGCACAAAGGCAGTATTTTCTAATTACTTATGAACTGTCACAAGACAAGCCTTCTGAGGACTCCTCTGTCACTACCTTGCCACTCAGCTAGCACTAATTCATCTGATTTTGAATATTTCCCAAAGGCAGAACATAAACAACTTACTTTATTGACTCTTAACACCATAAAAAGGAGTTGGGAGAACAGTTTGCAACTTAAAGTCCCTGGTGTAGGTACACCTTGTCTTTCCTCTGCAGAGCCATGGTAAAGGTGTCTTTGACACCTGCCGCCTACTGTTGGCTATGACATGGTCTCTCAAAACAGGGGTGCACAAAGCACCGCATAGCACTGGTACTATGCCCAGAGCATGTGGTGCAGTGAATTAGGGGGGAGATGCTTTGTACCCAGCTTTACAGAGCTCCTGAGAGGCCTATGAGCAAGACTCAGGACAATGATTAAAGGAGTGGAACACCTCCCTTATGAGGAGAGGCTGAGGGAACTGGGTCTCTTTAGCTTGGAGAAGACTGAGGGGTGACCTCATCAGTGTTTACAAATATGTAAAGGGTGGGTGTCAGGATGATGGAGCTAGGCTTTTTTCAGTGATATCCAGTGATAGGACAAGGAGCAATGGGTGTAAACTGGAGCATAGGAGGTTCCATGTTAACATCAGGAAGAACTTCTTTACTGTAAGAGTGACAGAGCACTGGAACAGGTTGCCCAGGGGGGTTGTGGAGTCTCCTACGTTGGAGATATTCAGGGCCCGCCTGGACAAGTTCCTGTGTGATGTACTCTAGGTTACCCTGCTCTTGCAGGGGGGTTGGACTAGATGATCTTTCGAGGTCCCTTCCAACCCTTGGGATTTTGTGATTCTGTGATTCTGTGAATGTTATTCATATAATTGTAAAACTAACAGTGGCTTGCAAATGTTTACATGTTCAATTATATATAAGCCCTCTCTGGTGAGTACATCTGTCTCTTTTGGCTTTTCTTTGTCACTCAGAATGCCTCCTGAATGCAGAAAGTGAATGCTGCAAATAAATGATGAATGTCAGTGAAACTCTGTGGCCTGTATGATCCACAAAAGTGAGGACAGAGAAATTGGGATTTGTATTCTCTTCTGAAGGGTTCTCCAGGCTGGAATTGGCTCAGTTTGCAGCCTGCTCTTTTTAAGAAGTCCTTTTGCTTTCATAAATGTTGTGCAATGATTTTTTTCCTCCAGCATTTGAAATCAGGGAAACTCCATCTGCTACCAAAACCAGAGCAATTCTGGCAGCCAGACCTCTTTCCTCAGACAGGTGATGCTTTTACAGGCAGAGGCATAATACCGATACTTTTTGAAGGGAGTGAAAAGAGAGAAAGGTGGCATGATAATTTACTAAAATACCAGTCTGAATCAGAAGGTAGGAATGAGCTGCCTGCAGAAAAAATCTGCCTCATACCACTGGGAGAGACACCAAGGGAAGGTCAAGAAGGTAATTCAAAGTGGTTTGCATTTGTAGTGCAGTGCTCACCATGGAGCTACCACAGCTCAGTTGATATTGGACAACTAAAGCCCTGCATATCTGATAGTCAGTCTTATTCCTGCATCTCATGGGTATTTCCAGAGAGTCCATTCTGCAGCCTCTGGGGTCATCACAGAGGGGCTGATTACATGCACAGACCTTGTTACACAAGAGCAATTTCTATGTTCCCTCTTTGTACCTACCCAGTCTTCACTCATTCTCCCCTGCTATTAAAGGGGCGATGGGAAACTGGATGTTCTATGTAACAGTATTTTTCAGATGAAATGTCAAGGTGGATGTGTCCAGAAACAGGCTGACTCAGTCCTTGCATGGGGGGAGGTGGTATTAGGCACTGGTGGCTGCTACTTGTCAGCAAGAAATAAAATGCTTAAGACATCTGCTTAGCAGAGAGTCACGAAAAACTCCAATTTTGCCCACAGAAGAAGAAAAAGAAAATCATCACAAGGTTTCCTGCTTTAACCTGTCATTTTAAGTTTAATAAGACTAGTTTTTCCCGAGTTTCAGTACAGGAAGATCTTAGCTGACACATTTCAGATCAGCCAGTGTGACTGATTTAATTCACATGAAAGAGGCTAGGGAGGAAGAGTAGAAAAAATAAGACATTAATATACAGTAAATCCTATTTCAGTTCCTCAGAAGAATATTGCTTTCTCCAGGGACATTGTGGTTTAACCCCAGCCACCAACTAAGTACTACACAGCTGCTCACTCACTCTGCCCCTGCCCTGGTGGGATGGGAAGGAGAACTGGGAAGTGGTAAAACCCACGGGTTGAGATAAAAACAGGTGAAGAACTGAAATATTTACTGAAATAAAGTAAAACATCATAAGAAGAAAAAGAAAGAGAGAAAAATAAAAGTCAATGAACACAGGTGATACACAATACAATTGCTCACCACCTGCCCAACTTGAGTAGTGATTGGTCCCTTCTGGGTGACTCCCCACAGTTTATATACTGGGCATGATGTGCTGTGATATGGAATACTCCTTTGATTACTTTGCATCAGGCGTCCTGTCTCTGCTTCCTCCCAGCTTTCCATGCCCCTGCTCATCGGCAGAGCATGGGACTGAAAAGTCCTTGATCAGGGTAAGTGCTAGTGAGCAATAACAAAACCATTGGTGTGTTATTAGAATTGTTCTCAGACTAAAGCCAAAACACAGCACTGCACCAGCTACTAAGAAGAAAATTAACTCTATCCCAGAAGAAACCAAGATAAAGCAAATTAAATTATTATATAAGGAAAAAAAAAAAGGTCCACAGAGTTTATTTGTGGGTCTCCTTCCTCACCTCACCAGCCAAAAAAGAGTTAATGCTGCTGGTTGGCATCAATTTTATAGTCAAGGAGATTATCATGATCCTCTTATGGATGTGGAGCACAGTAGCGCCTTTCCTAAAAGGCATCAGCCTGCAGGCAGTGCCAGGGATGGGACAGGCTTGGTGAGCAGCCCTGCTCTCTGTCTTGTGAAACTGTGGGTAGCCATTTGATGGACAGGACTAAATTAGGTCAAATCACTGCATCAGTGCCAGCGCAGCTGAGGAGCAATTGTTATGTGACCAATTTTAGGGGATGTTGCGGTGTGTGCGGGGGTTGGGTTTGATTTTTGCCTAAACTCTTGAGAGAAATGTGTTATTTATTGGCATTATTTTGCTAATTATTATAATGCAGTATTTATTACTACATTAAACAATAAGCCTAAGATCTTTGTAACAGAAGAGGATGACATTTGCTTGCTCTCATGCAGAGCACCCAAGCACAGCCAGCTCCCACTTGTCCTCCCCTGGAAGTTCATTACTGAATAAACTGCTCCCAAGAGCTCACTCTCTCTTTCTTCCCTGCCCTCCCCCTTTCCTGTCTTGAACTTCCAGCAGAGAATTGAGTCTTTGTTATCACTCAGGCGTTGGTGAACTATAACCCCTTCCAGCAGCCTCATGTGCCCCCAAGAAAGCTCCAGTCCAGTGGCGGGTGGAAATGACCCTCTCCATCCCACAAGCAGGATCAGGCCCGCACCTGTGTGGATATGTTTTAAGGCTTCAGCACAGAAACATGATGTGGATTTGCAGCCATTGAGGTGGTATTATCAGAGGACTTAAAGCATCACTGAAAGAAGAACAGATTTAATGGATGTTCCTTCACTTCTAGGTTCTCTCCAACACATGTAGCCCAGTCTAGGTGATACACTGACAACAAAAATGTGGGAAGAAGCAGGAGAAGCCTAGGTGACACTGAAGTGTCTCATAATAGAGTTTATTTTCTCTCTCTGATCTTCTCTAAGGACATTAAGAAATTGCATTGGCTCATAATTTCCTTTTCTAGACATGAAAAATGCTGTAAGTGGTACCTGCTATGCAACAAAATTACACTACTAATGCATCTGTGAAGTCTCATTTACAGGCACATTTTCAGATACAAGTCAGAAGGATCAAAATGCATTTTATTAAACCCGTAAGGGGAACATACTGTGCAGCCAGGTTTTACACTGTGGTAGCTTCAAGGGTTCAGTAGCAACAAGGTGGACTACAAGGATGGAGAAGCTTTTGTCAAATGTTATTGTGCTTTGGATTATGCCTGTGTTAAGAAAGAGATCACAATGGTTCTTGTCAATGGTTGCGGAAACCAGATGCCACTGTTTGGTTAATGCAGCTTTATTTCCAGGAAGCATGTAAATCCTCTATTTTACCAATGCATCTCCTTTTTATAATATGAGTGACAGATGGAGTAAGTGGAAATTGCATAATAAAATGAGCAGAAGCTGATATCAGTTTGAATTTGTTCAGACACAGATGATTATCTCGTGCTTTGAATAACAGACATCTGCATGTCTCTCATCAAAGCAGGAGGCTTTGAGCTACCATGTCACAGCTGCGGGTTTTCCTAAGTTTTCCAAATGAAATAACTGCTTTAACCACTGAAACCTCAGGTTTGTGGTATCTCAATAAAATTAAACAGCCTTGACTTTTCAGGACTCACCGGCTACTTTGCATTAACATCGAAGTCCCACAAAGGCAAAACCCACTGTGGGATTTATAGTATGTAAACAGACAAATTAACCCAGAGCTCGGTGAGAGATTAGCAGAAAAGAGCAGAAAGGTGCAAAGCACAGTTTAATTAGATCATTATATTCCACAATGACCAGCACACGGATTATGAAGATTCACCTTTATTAAAGCCCTGGACTATGCTTATTTTGGTAGAGAGCTGATATTCCCAGGTAATATCAAGCTCATTTATTATTGCATGGCACAGATCCACTCTGATCACCTTATGGGGGGAAACACTCATGTTTCACTTTTCCAGCACTCAAAAGCACCGAGTAGAAATAATTTAGCTAAAGTAAGAGGTAGAGTTTTAAGACTGTGGAGAGAGAGAGAAATGCACCTGAACATCACCAGACTCATCCAGTCCTAAATCAGGTCTGCTTACACTGGATCTTAGCCTATGTTATCATCACCCATGAAGTCCAGCTGTGATCAGTGGCTGATAAGCAATGAGCTTCATTTCAATTTCTCTGTCTCTTGAGGTCTACAGGCTGATGGAGCTGGTCAGTTAGGCCAGCCCACAAGCTAGGTGGGCTTGATGGGCAATTCTAAGAAAGCTGTTCTTCAAAACAGCCTTAACCAAATATATCAAAAATCACAAAGAACAGATACAGTTTGAGAAGGAGTAATGGGAACAAAAGCCAAAGTGATGGCTGAAATAGGAACACTTGTAAACCAGAAAATGCAGCTTTTGTGAGCTGAATAGCAATGAGATGTGAGATAACTGGTGTGTGCTAGCAAGGACAGGGAGTGATGGAGAGGAGAGCTCATATGAGAATGGCAGTGTGTATGCGGGAATAAGGGATCAGCACAAAGTGCAGTAGATTAATGAAGAAACAAGAAAGTAAAAAGCAAATGATGTCTTTTTGCTCAAAGGGATAAGTAAAATGACATTGCCCCATGGAAGTATTCACAGGATTAATTATGCTGTCTAATAAACCCCACGTCAGGATGCAGGGGCACTGTATGGTGGGTGTCCACATCATCCACTTCGGCTTTAAGCCTGCCCACATGGGCTATGTTGCTGCGCTTAGCATCAACTCAGCACAGTCCAGGGGGGGAAGCCATCTATTCAGAAGCCTGCACAACTCTGTTGGTTCAGGAGCAATTTTAACTGATTGTAGAGGCCCTTTCTGCCTAACTGGAAAATATTCCTAATGCATGTAAAATTCAGACCTGAGCTTCTTCAAAGACCCTGACAGCTTAGCTGCTATGAATCACCCTGTTATGAATCATTATGAAACATGTAAGGTTGCTTTTTGTGTATCTAAGAACAATCAAAGCCTTCATCATAGGACTCCCTTTGCACAAGATCAGCTGGTGTATTGAGCGGCTGCATATTGTCACACAAAAAGATTTTCTGAGAATGCTTTTGTCCTGTAATAGAGTATCAGCTGCATTTATACAACACAGAAGCACATTATTTTCTGCATGGTTTTGTTTCAATCCACATTACCAGGCAGAAAAAAATGCTTATCATTCACAAATGTCAGTTCTGAAAAATAATTCTAAGGCACAATAAATCATATGAGTATGCTCTAAGAAGGCCTCTTACTGCTCCATTCACGCCCTAGAGCTGCTGATCATTACATATAAAACACATGGTTATTCTAATAAAACGCATTAAGATTTTATGGCACAGTGTCTTGAAATCACTCAGAAACAACCCAGAAATGTCATTAGTAGGTGACTGTGCCATGTGAATTATAGCTTTTGCCCACTGTATTATTTCATACTCTGAGAAATTTGATCTACTCAGATCATAATTATTTTTGTTTTCATCTGAACATTAACCCTGCTCCATCTATGGGTGAGTGACTAACCTGGCTCCAAGTTCATTCCTTTGGAGAGCAGAGCACATGCCAGCACATTAGGAACACAAAGAGCAAGTCTCTGTTTCATGTTAAGCTGAAAACATCTGGTAAAACAGTTCTTGTTATATTTGGTACACCCTGAGAGGCTACTTTCAGATAGCAGGGCAAGTACCAGTATTTCAGAAGAAAAAGGGTAACAGTGTGTTATTTTCTCACTTGGCAAAGATGCTAAATAAATCATGTGAATTATTCAGTGCTGAGGGACAAGTTATATTTTCTATTTCTGCTCTTTGCTCAGTCTGACATGACTTTAGTACATGCAGAGGTGAGAAGAAAAGGTCTTTCTTAATCTCTGAAGTATGTCTTCCTCGATATAGATTGTAAATTGCTTTTTTCTAGGCGAATGGTCAGAATCTGGGGCAGCTGGAGCGACTGCGAGGAACAGAAACACAAGGTTAGATCAACATCTCTGTCATGCTAAAGCTTTCTCTACAGCCACCAGGTCTTCCCCATTTTCTTCCTTTTCCTTTCTGCATCTTTCCAACCATGTGTTGAGACAAATGCTTGTGTTGGTAAATGTCTGTGCACCTTTATGTCACCCCAGAAGTCTCGGGGGAGGATGCTCACCAATGCTATGTATACATTCAGGCAAATCCTGCTGCAGAGAGCATGTGCCATGTAAGCAGTCTTCCCCTGGATATTTATGCCTCCCTGCTTGCAGCTCAGGTCTGACAAAAGTTATGATACCTGAAAGTACTCTATCAGAACGGCAATAAACATTCACTAATGCAACAAAGTGCCCAACTTTCATGAAGCCTTTCTTCACAGGCACTTTAAACAGAGGATTACAGTCCCCTTGATGTAGCATAAATCCTAGGTGACACGTTGGATTGCCATGAATCAAATCTACACTCTAACAGCTGCAACCAGACAGTGGCTGGCTCCTGAAGGAAGGGGAGAGGAACACAAGAGGAATACCCTTCTCTGCCTTGCCATGCTCATTCAGTGTAAGAGCTATGAGGCCATCAGACTAATCCTCACTGGAAAAACATGATTTCAATGTCTCTAATGTGTGGCAGCAATCTTTGTGATGCTACCCTGCTGATTTGCTTCCTCTGTCTTCAGCCTTCCATACTGATACTAGATTGGCGCTCAGCATCTCAGGTAAATTAAACCTGCCAGGATACCTGCCTTTTGTCCTGGGACATGTGTCCACCACCAGATGAACCAACCCAGCAACTCCATTCATATCTATCTGAAGATCCACACTTTGACTGTGGGACTGCAAGGACCTTCCAGCTTTCCCCTCTTCTCTACGTCATTTTTGCTGTGTCCTGACTATATGCTGGGATGAAAATGGGATTGAGCACACCCTGGTTTAACTCAGGAACACATGCAGGGAGGGTTAGCTGGGACAAGGACCCTGCACTGCATTGGAAATACTCCTGGTCTGCCCATCAGAGAGGATAATCCCAGAGAACTGGGAGGGCAGGAAGTGGGTATTTTTATTGTTTCACTGGTCTATTGTTTTCTTACAATTTTCCAACCACATTCACAAACACATGCAGGCTTGCAGTCTCTCTCTCAAAGGTAAGCATTTTGTCTTACATGCAGCATTCACTAAGAAATGGATGTTTTGAATTACAGTTAGACCAGATGTAAACTTGGACCAGAGACTGCAGCTTCAGCTGAGAAACATTCTCTTCAGGTGTTTTGAGCACACCTGATTTGGTTAGCTGGATACTGCTTCTTTGGCAACAATTGCAAGGCAGAGTTTTTGTAAGAGATGAAAGGTAATAATTCCATGTGATACAAACACAAACCAAACACGTATAAATAGATCAAATATAAACACATGTAATAATTACAACAGAGTGCATTTTGGAGAAGACTGCCTGTCTTTCTAAGAAGCTGGTTACAGCATCAGCCAGGTTAATATTTCTTCCTTGAAATCTGATTGTCAGATATTTGAATAATAGCTTAAAATACAGCTAACTGCTATAGAATCATAGAATAGTTTGGGTTGGAAGGGACCTTCAAAAGTCATCTAGTCCCAGCCCCCTGCAACAAGCAGGGACATCTTCAACTAGATTGTGCTGCTCAGAGCCCTGCACAAGCTGACCTTGTATGTTTCCAGGGATGGGCCATCTACCCTAAGAACAGGTCCTGACAGACTGAAGTAACTTTAAATACCTCTTACCTTTTTTTTCAGATATTTCTTCCTGGGCTTTCTGAACAAGGCATTGCTGAATGTGCCTGTTTTTTCCTTCCAGGCTGACACAGGGGCTAACATGCTAAAATTCATGTGGATTCCTTACTATTTAGGTAGAAAAGGTCATTTTTTTTCTTTACTGAATTAGGTACATAAAAGGCAGAAGATCTTTTACACTGAAAAATCTACAGTCAAATGCAGTAAGATAGTTGTAGCTCTATAAAGCATCCTTCTCTAAATGAAATCCTAACAAACGAAAGTTCAGCACTTAGAAATATGCATCTGTTGAAACTGTCATGTAAAATCTTTTGCCTTTAACTTTTGTTATATCAAAGTTTCCACTTATAGCTAGTGCTACAAAGTCAGATTGAGTGACAGTGTTAGAAATGGATGAGTCCTTTAAAAGCTTCTGCTTTAAAATCATTTTATGTAGTCTTCAAAGCAGTAACATCAGAGATATTAACAGCCCTGGAGGTTTGATTTTAAAGACCACATAGAAAAAAAGAAATATTTTAATATTAAAAAGTCTTTTATGTAACACACACACACACACCCTGTCAGGAAGAGGGGGAGAACTCTGCTAAACCTCTTCAAAATACATGAGTCAGCTTTTGCTGCAGATCCTGGACTGTCTCGGGCTGTCAAATTGTATTAGCTACCCTTCCATTGCTCCAGCCACAAAACAGGAAACTGAGGGTGCTACTGCTGATGGTATATGGTCTGTGACAGAACCAGTATGGGAAGGTATATCCTGGAATGTGCAGCAGTCAATATGCAAAATATAAATTGATTGCATTTCTTTGTAGCTTTAATAGCTGTTGCCTGCCAGACTGAAGCTGTTCAGACTTGGTTACACATTCCTGATAGTGCTTGGATGATGTATAAGGACTTACTTTCAATAGACATTACGTATCTTCTGTCAAATCAGCATCCACATCAGAGGGCCTCCTCACATGCCCAGTGATTATGTGGAAACTAGCTCACTGCTGGTTTATAGCCCCCTAATCTTATACTGGGTATCTCTAAGACACAGAAATTGAACAAGATGGCACTGGTCTGCTTTACTGCAATGCTTCAGTAATTTCTGTCCTGGTTTTCCTGACTGAAGCCACCCATGCATAGATTTATTTCCTCCTGTCCTTATTTACTGTTAGTCCACCTTGCTTCAAAAATGGATGCTTCCCTTGTTTGAAAGGTGCTTAATGTTTTCTAATATCATCTAATGGAAGTTCGTATCAACTGCTGTAATATATTTGGCATCTCCATAAAGAAGCATACATTGCTGGACCAAAAGAGGAAACCACAGACTTGTAAATATGCCTGTCTTCTTGTGACTCTGCATTCCAAGGATGCATCTCAGAGGCACAGTGAAGGCAAGAAGCTTGCCTAGGTCTGGACCTATGCTGGAAGGTGGGGAAAGGAGCAGGGAAAGATATCTGTGCTACCTCTGGGGTCTTCTTGTCAGAGCTGTTGTACATTCAATCCCCAATTTCAAGTGCATACTCACGAGACAAAGGGAGTGCTTAGTTGTGTTCCTAAAGCAAACCATGTGTTACATGGGTTTGTTTTGAACTGGAAGAGAAAAATAAGGTGCTAGACATCTGGGGCTTTCCCACTAATGCAGCAATGCATCACCTGGATCCTTCCCTGATTCATTTTGTTTTAATTCTGCTGCAAAATCTGAAAAAAAAGTTCTAGTGCATTTCTGACAGATGCATCAAAAGAACTCCCAGTTCCACCACCTGACCATCAGATACTGAAAGATTAAGTTTCTTCCCTTTTCCTCCCATTTCCAAAGCTTTATTTGTGCCAGAGAATGTCACAAAACACCCACGAATCAGTCATGGCAAAGAAACTTGTACAAATGCTCAAAGCTCTTCTCTAGCAGGTTAACAGGTTACTACTGAAGGAAAGTATCTCCTCCCTCCCACCCCACTTGAAGTTTAATAGAGGTATAGCTCATGTGCTGGGAGCAGATGCCACAGAAATGATAGGAGCTGTAGCCAAGGTGAGTAAAATGCTTTGTCATGCATGCTCCCAAAAGAGAGGGAAAATATGGTTCCCAATTGCCTGAAAGGAACTTTCAGACCTTCACAGACTCTTAAACTTTGTTCCAGTTGCAAAGAGTACTCTCAAATATCACACTCTAAGAAGAAGGACTTGAAATATAATAAGCTTCTATGAACAGCTTTAAACTTAGGAACCACATTTACGAGACATTAAATACAACAGATGGATCCACATAATTAGCATCTTATCTGCATATATTTGTAGATAAGAAAAGAATACTCTTAATGAGCAGGTGGGGAGCCTGCAATTCCTAATACTCCAAAGTCTTTGGGCTCTCTCTCTTTGCACCAAATATGCAATTTCTACTGGAATCACAAGGAACAGTGCAGGTGGAGGATGCTTTTGAAAGTGAAGAAGGCTTTTAGATGCCCTGCCTCCCCATCGCCACAATTTCTATAATTCAAGATATGAAAGGAAGAGCAAGAACAACTTTAGGGAAGAACTAACACTGTTAGACCATCTAGACTTAACTTTTTAAGACCTCCACTAATTACATGGAGCTCCTGCTATGAAAAGACATCCTCAAGTTTCTACTGTAGCCAGTAGTTTTCAGAAAAGATAAACCATTTTTGGCTGTGTTATGTTGGAAGCTCCAGGAACAAGAAATACCAATGACAGATCATCTTATTTCTTTTACAGAGATCAAAATTCATCTTACAGAAAAGGAAGAGAAGTCAAGAGATTATACAGGCTTATAAAAAATGTATAAAGGAGAACTTATCCTTTATTTTTGAACATTCAGCTTCTGTGCTTTAAACTGCCCAGAGTTTAGGCTCCAGTATTAACAGCATTCATCCACATACTAAAATGAGCCTACAATCAATGGACTTTCATTTATTCTGCCCTGAACTATTTAAGCAACTAAACCAAAGATCATACATCAATAAATGGTAAGGCAGTGGAGAAGTAAGAAAATAGTTATAATGTTGTCTTACCCTTCTCAGATAGGAAGAATATCCATCTGAATGTTGGTTTAGGTCACTATTGCTGAATTACCTCCCCATGAGCACTGTAAAAGAAGTAAGTATTGAGGAGACACCAGAGGAGTCAAGAGCTGTGGACTGGTCAGCAGGTGGAAGATGAGTGAAAGGTGTGAAGAAAACACTCCTGATAGTTGGAAAAAGACGTGGGAAGATACAAGTAGAACCAATTAAAAATGAGGCCTATCACTCTTGCAAATCTTTTTAAGGTGTTTTTGTTGTTGGTTTTATGTTTTTTTTCTGTACTGGCCCTGTATACAGCAGAAAAAAATCTGAATTATTTTTGTATTTTAACCTGGAAACTGAGCAAATCTCTTTAACTGATGCTTTAGCAAAAAAAGAAAACAAACAAAAAAAAAACCAAAACCCACAAAATTGTGAATTTGATGGTTTCTGACAAACTTCAGAAGTAAATTCAGATATGAAGTTGAGATTTACATAATGCAAGTACTGAGCAGCAGGGATAAGCAGTTACAGACATAATGTGTTGAAGATGATTAAAGTCAGAAAGACGTGTCTGCAGCTTCAGCATGGCAATTCTTCTGCCATTTTTTTTATTTGAAGAAAATTAAAGTTGGCACCATATGCCAGCAAGAGGAACTACAATAGACCTATGGCCAAAACACATAGTTTCATTTCCTTCTTCCCTTCCTCCCTTTTTCTTCTGCCTCCCTCCCTCCCCTTCTTATTGCCTCTCCTTCTTCTGCTCCTGTCTTTCTCAAAAAATCCATTTTGTTAAGAAATTGTACAAAAGAAGCAACTGAACAAAAGAAACCACCATGCCAAAACTATATCAATAACAAGATAGATAGTTTTTGTTATTGATTCAGCAGAATTTGAACCTGTTAAAAATACAGTGTATTCAGATTTGGTAAGATTAATAAATCATTTTTTATTGTTTCATCTCAGTATTTTTCATCCCTGATACTGTTCTAAGACACAAGTGATCATGACTATCTTTTGCATACTGAATGATTTAATGACTGTGCTGACATATTGACAACATATTGACAAGGATATACCCTTCCAAAAGAACATTAAAACCTACAACTAATCCACCACAGGAAACTACTACTGAACTTAAGAGGGGCACTAGCTAATACATTATAGTACAGAGACTGCTGCTTCTGCTGAAATAAAATTAAATCACCTATTTTGAATGGTGAAGCTTTTTTTGAATTTTGAAGCTTTTTGACAAAACCAGACTTATTTCAGGCGTGTGCTGTGCTCTGCCACTCCTTTGGTGCAGGACAGACTCAGCTGGGTGATGGTAATGGATGAGCCCACAGGCAGCCCCCACTTGCTACCAACAATTACACATCTGTTTGGTCTTGATTTTATCTAACAGTGCAGAACCAAGTTCTCATGCGGACATCCTCTCTGTTTGGCAGTGATTAATTAAGTTTTCTTGTAAGAAAACTCTTTAAGAGCTCAACTGACCAAAACTGGGTAACCACTGCAGAGATGGGGTGTGTGTGGAGTACTGTACCCAGACCAGAGCTCCACACCACACCGCACAACTCAGCATCCCCAGCTTCTCACAGCAGGCAAGACTATTTATGCTATTGCCTTTCTCTTTCTAGTGCTGGATCCAACAAATAGCACCTGCATATTATGCAGAGCCTGAGTGCCTTCCTTGTCAGGGTCATAATGAACCGGTGCTCCCAGTTCAACACAGGTGCCTATTTCTATGCCACCAAACCAAGGCCATTCTCCCCCAGAGACCTATCTTTAAAAAAGTGGGTTTGAATGAAGCTATTGTGGGTCAGTGTCAAAGAGCAGAAAGGACAAAACCATTCAGTGGTCTTCTATACACACAGACGCTGTTAATGTTACAAACTTTATTTCAAAGTGAAAAGATCGCATTTACCATTTTACCCTCTGCTCTAAATTCCTATCAATTTTTCTTATTTATCTTTTCACAAACAAAAGAAAAAAAACAGTGTGATGAAAACCAGTGTAAAGAAAATAAAGAGAAAACAGCAGATCAAGCTGCTGAAAAAAAAAACATCTGCTGCTGGATTTCATGTTGACTTTTCTCCCCACAGGGAAAGTCAAGACAGGTGAGACACAAATAATGGTTAAAGGAAAATGGAGAGTCCATGTGTTATTTCATTTGGCAGTAACAGTCATGTTACCTTCCCCAGAGACAGTAAGACACCTGGAGGGAGGTTTGCAGCACAAGAACAACCTGAGCTGAGCCAGCCTGCAGCTGCATGCATGGCTTGTTAGGGTTCCGGAAGGGGTGGATTTAGTGGTAATTCCTTAGGATTGGGTTACAGTTTCCCCAGTTTCACTCACCTCAGGGGGTCTCAAACCAACAAAAGTCCATGGCTTAAGTGGAGAGCTGACCCTCCTGCCTGATTTCACTTGGTAGGTTTGCCAGGGTAAGTAAATAAACATGACCAAACTTTACAAGGTGCCTCATTCTGCTGCTGGATGTTCAAATAGGAATCCAGAGCACACACCTCAAGCCCACAGCACATGTTGCTGCCCCTCAGCTGCCTTGGACTCCACCTCAAAGCCTTGGACCTAATTTTTAGCCCCAGATATTCCCATTCTCTTAGGCATGGACAAGATATAACACAGGGAGTAACATCTGGTGAACTTCCCAGCTGTGTGCTTAAACTAGGTCTTCTTGTTACTCTGTGTAGCTCTCAGCTTCCCAGTCTGCTACCATGCAAATGAGAGCTGATTATCTGGGGGCAGTTCCAGGACAGTCCAGTCCAAGCAATGCCAAATGCCACTGAGGATATTCTGATCTTCATGAGGCCTACTGACACCTTCCAACATTGCCAAGTCCATTAAAGAAGTGACATGATTAACCAGTCTCAAATTCATCTACAGCTAGGGTTATCTAAAACCTTCCCTTTACTTCACTGATAACTCTCTGCCCCAATAGTGACTGAGTGACAGTACAGCATTTACTGTACTGTCATGTACATACTGTACTGATGGAGCACTTCCACAAAATCCCCATAATTCATGGTAAATCTAATTGCGAAAATTTTGCCATTAAAACTGGAAAGAAGTTAGAATCACTTGATATTTCATCTATGACACAGATGAGCTATATCTACGAATGAGAGCTCAAATGGGACAGAATAAGCAGTTTCCAGAGTTTCCATTTTTCATTCCATTTTCCAGCTGGTCCAAGTCAAGTTCAAGAGGCACAAATGATTTGTCAAAAGGGATCAGACATGAAGGAAATCAGTAACTCAGGCGAGGCTGAGAACCAGCCTGGAGAATCAGAGTATTTCTCTCTGTTCAGTAAAGAACTGGCTAGTGAAATATTGATGTAGGACTCATGAAGAAAGAGGAGCTGCTACATGAAATACACCTAATAGAGATTTTTCCAGTCTACAAAGAGTATTGTCCAGAATATTTAGCACATATAAGCCCCCAAAAGCCAGAGATGCTGACAATGATGTTTGAACGAGTACAGAGAGTTTTAGCATTCCCTTGCTGACTGATGTATTTTCCTTTCAGCATTCAGTTTCAACACAGGCTGGAGAGTCATTAAATGTCAGGAGAGATCCTGTTTTGGAAATGAAGATGTCTGTGTGGGTGTAAGATTAAACGTTCCCCCATCTTTCAAATGACTCAATGTCTGAAAGACCCAAATGCAATATTTTAGTTGAAATGCTGCTTAAACCAAGCCTAGCCATAACTATTCATAAAGATCTGCAAAAGGGCAAAGTATGCTATCTATCATTATGCTGAATTAGAAGATTTTAGATCCCTTCTGTTCACTGCTTGGTTCTCTCTTGGCTGTGTTGTGAAGATTAAGCAAAATGACACAGACAGCAGGATTTTATAATATTCTTGACGTGGCTGCTATCACCTCTCATTATTATTGGAAAGCTCTTTGTCTGAAGTTACAATCTGTTTAGCAAATGACAAAAACATAAAGTTGGGAGAGAGGAGAGAAGGAGAGAATTTTCAACTAAGAGAGTGAATTGTGGTTTTAGGATGCAACTTGCATATTCAGAATCTGAAGTATTCTGTGGAATTAAATGTGGGCACAGGTCTACAAGATTCTGTAGACAGTTTTAGGGTGTCTTCTATCACAGCAAAAATTGCAACAGGCACAGAATATAAAATACTGAACAGGCAAAAAAAAACACTACCAATTTGATAAAAATCTTGAAAGCATTGGCCTTGTTTCAAAGGACTTACAGTACTCTATCTTCAGGCTGGACCACGTCATCTGTACCCAAGAGCCAGCACAAAACTCAGCAGGCACCTTGGCAAATTCAACAGGAATATGACCATGGCTTAGTGCCTGTCCTGAATCCTTCTGGTACAGCCAGGTGATTTTGCAGTGCAAAGATCCATAATTAATGAACACAGAATGATGGCCTGATTTCTGTTCCAATAACTGACTGGTGACAAGCAGAGCTGTTCCCCCAGAGCTCCTCTGGAAGCACACTCTCCAGCAGACATCACTAATGACAAGAGGGGAGTTTAACACGCTTCAGCTGAGTCTATCCCTGGCATTAAGCACTGAGCCTCTGAAATTCAGCCTTCTGTAAGATCTCCACCAGCAGTGAGGCAACATAATCACTGGTTACTTTTGAAATCATTGATCATGGGTTACATTCCCTGGATTTCAGAAGGGAACACCTGTGACTGTGATTTGTGGTGAGCTTCCTTCACCGAAACCACTGCAAGCCATGAAGATTAAAACAGCATGCCTCAGAGACTTAGCAATTCAGCCTCAAGGTATTTGATGGATAAAGTCTATTCTTGTGCCTACAGCCTGGTGTTGAGTCCCATCCACCAAACTCCAGCAGCTTCTAACACAAAGTTGCAGAGAAGGGACTATGGAGGTGGGAAGAGACTTTCCACAGATTGGAGGAAAGCCATGAAGATGCCATCCCAAACCCCTGACATTGACAACTCTCCATGAACATGCAGGGATTTCAGGCAATGTTTCTGCACAAAGAGATGCAGAAAGTTACAATCTTCATCACAGAATGTTCTGGTGGGTACAGCAGCTGTGGAACTGAGCTGTGCTTCCCTTTCCCCACCAGAGACACAGGGTTGTGCTCCAGACCTTTCTACCTGCCGTGGGAAGGCAGTGGAGAGAAGGAGCTCAGCCCCACAGACTGTGAAGCTCAAAAGTCATCAGGCAGATGCGTTATGGAAACAATTACCATTTCCTTTCTCTAGGGAACAAGGCTCTCAAATATAGTATTACCTTTCTCCTAGCAAACCCCATGGTATTTATTTTCTGTTACACAGTGTGTACATTATCTGCATGAATCATTAGTCCTAAACAGTGTTACAAAATGAGCAAGCAGATGATAGTGCTGTTTGAGGGCATTAAGCTATAATATCAAGGCTGCTTGTCAAGTGAGCAAAACATCAGAGTTGTTCAACAGTTTAACAATGCAAATGCAGAGAGAAACAATTATTGAGTAATCCCCTATATTATTTTGAGCAGGGTTATGTCATAACTGGCCTCTGAATTCAAAATAAAAACAGCACCGGCTTGTTAAAAAAAATATCTGATAAAGTAAAAAATATGTTTCATATTTTTTTAGTATTTGTTAATAAAACAAAAATCCCAAACAGATTAATTTCTGTGTCAGCACTCTGAACAACAGCAAAGGCCACGAGAAGCTCATTTTTGGCACACTCACACCAGGGCAGTGCCAATAGCCCTCAGCTCACTGAATGCCTCAGGGCACTTCAGCAGCAGATTTTGTTTCCTCCTGGCCACCCATGCCCCACATCAGGGTCAGCTCAGCTGAGTCCCAGGGCTTGCACTTGCCCCCCTTTGCATGGAAGAAATAATTATTCAATTAGACAAAGAGTGAAAGAGCCTGTTGGGAAGGGGAACTCCTATTTTTGCATCCTAGGACAACGACTATTTAAATACTTTATACTTATTAAAACAGCTTCCACAAGTAGGACTGAAACCAGCCCCTTGGGAGTATTTTAGTTTCCCCTAGGACAGGGGCTTGCATCCTCTCCTGCAAAGGGGGCAACTGCCAGCTCAAGCTCTCAAGTCATCTTAGAGAGCTCCTGCTCCTCACCATCCCCCTTAGTGACCCTCATCCTGAAAACATCTTCAACAATCTCAGGGCAAGCTCCCAAATTCTTTCAGGATGACTAAAAGCCATGCTTCTCAACACAGCAACTACTCAGCACAGGGGAAGAGGTAGGAGGAACACAGCTTGGTGCAGAGGCTTGCACAAACCAGTGAGTGCTTTACAAGCCTGGTTTTGTCATCCTCTGGTTCAACAGCTGCGGGGTTCCACTAATCAACAGGAAACACCATCCTTGGATAATTTGGAAAAGTCAATCTGTTATGAGCTTTCACTTGCTAGAAATGATCCTGGATGAAGAGATCAGCATGGTGAGAGGGAGGTTTTTAAATAGGCTTTCAGCAGTAACCTGTGTTGTCAGGTGTCAGACAGCGGAGGAGTCCCTTGCTAATGTATTTTACAAGTAAATCCTTTTCCCACACAGCCCTTGCTATAGTATCTATCACACTATTGTTTTCCTGACAATTCCTCTGGCTATCCAAAAGGAAAACTGAAATGTCCTTCTGTTCCTCTGAGTTTGTCCTTTGAAGCCCATTAAATCCTACTCAGCTATGTATACCTTAGAGAAAATAAACTGCTATGCCATGATTAATAATCTCAGATCCAGACATATTTGAGAGGTGGAGCTGCACTGAGAATGACCGAAGACATTGAAAGCTATTAGAGCAAATTGAAGAAGAAAGAGAAAAATGAAAGCTCCTGTGCACTAACTAGAGGGGGGTGGGGAACAACAGGAAAACAGGATTAAGGAAAAAACAGAATGACAACCCAAACAGAACCTTTTCCTACTACTTGCAAAATGATGTCACTGAACATCCCACTGCTATTAGAGAGAGGGTGAAAACACATGACATAGATTAGTCACACGGAGGAAGACACTTGGATACTACAGTGACGAATACTGTGTTGTGAAAGGAAGATGATCTATAAGGGAAAGCAGAGCTTCTGGGTAAGAAAGGAAAGGAGAAAATTATATAAAATGATGGTACTTAAAATGAAGAAGGAATAATATCTATAAAGATTGGATTCTTTTCCTTACGAAAAAAAAAAAAATCTTGGTTTAATTGTGCCTTTCTTTTAAATACCCTGGGTGCAGATCACTATCATCCTAACTGACTTTGAAATTGCATTTTCCAAGCAAAACCCACTCTTGTAACAGCTGTTTCTGGAAAATTTATGTGCCTGGAATGGCATATACCTGCTATGCAGTTCCAGTGGCAGTGATCTAGCAGGGAAGCCACTGTAGAGTGAGACCAGATGGTAAGACAGAAATAGGAAGTTTCTGCAGGTTTCTCAATTTTTTTATTTTTTATAAGGAACAACTGGAGAAAAAGCAGAGAAAGTCAGTAAAAGGCAAACTGCAGAGTAAGAAAGAAAAGAAAAAGACAGTAAAGCTTGGATTAAAGGTGGAGAGTGAAAGGGGATGCAACTTCAAATCAGCGCGAGACAATCACTCCTGATCTGCACACAATTAAAACATTCCCTACAGATAACATGGACATCAAAGGCTTTTTGCAGTTTACATGTGCTTATTAACACAGGTTTCGTCATTCAGTGACTCTTCCTCAGTTTGAGTCTTAGATGATACCGTCCTATGGCTTTAGTACCAGATACCTGAAATGAGAAAATATTAAATCCTACTTTTTACTTATAAGGTTCCTCTCACCCTGCTTTCCTTGTTAGGCAGTTTTGACACACAAGTTTTACCCCCACAAGGGGTGCTGCCACCGAATGATTTAAAAGGGGTTTCTACGTGACCAAGGCCTGAATATACGATCCTGCACACACTGGTGATGCTTTGGTGTTGCCCCAGAAGGAGATGCAGTTTGTGTCAGGCCGAAAAGCCAAGAAAGAGTTCAGAAGTCCAACACAAACCTCCTCTGAGGTGGCATGACCTTGTCTTTTTAAATGTCATTGGTTTGCCTCTTCGTCAGGGAGAGACGGCCACAGCCTCTTGTTTTTATAGTCAATTCTTCAACAGTGTGCAGTGGCGCCGAGGAATCCCAACTCCAATCAAAACCATGCTGCCACTGCTCCCAGAGCGGATGGCAGCAGTGAGGATCACTGGCGGACGCTGACCACACAGTGTCTGGCACAGCACCAGCTCTATTTGTCTCGTTTTGTTATCTTCACAAAGGGCTTGGGTGCCTCTCAGCAAGAGTTACGTCACAAAGTAAGATCAGATTAAAAGGCTCAGGACTGGTGCCAAAGTGATATTTGAACTATTCTGAAAACCTGCAATCAGCTTAAATATTATAAAACAGCAAGCTGCATCCCAATCTCCATCCCCTCTCCCACTTCATTTATTTTTCATAAAGCAGTAAATTCCTTAAGTTACTACTGAAACCCTTTCTCTGAGCACCATAACTAATTAATCCCTCTGGAATTGGATAGTGTTGTTCCAAAGGAACTGCAACTACAGTGCTTGTCAGTTCATTTGATAGTGCTTGATACATGTGGCAAAGTCTCAACTTTGTGACCAAAGTTGCATCAACACTTACCCAAATTAAACCCCTCTTAGATCTACAGGAGAAATATGTCCAAGGCTATAAGCAAGCATATGAAAATTACTCTGATTTTATTGATTCTCTGTGCTGGCACTCAGTCCCATCCACAGATACATTGCCATTGTACATTATAAAGATGCCTCTTCTTTGGTTTCACCTTCCCCTCAACAACAGCTTTCTTGGCAGTATGCAGAGGATGTAAAACATGAATCCTATCACACAGTGAATGTACATCAGCAAAAAGGCATTGTCCCCATTGGCCATCATGTCACAACTTTCAAGAAGTTCTAGGAACAACAACAGCATTTTGAAGCCAAGAATTGCTAAATGATTAAAACTCAAACAGATGCACTGTGTAGCAGCAGCAGCCTCTATGGAAAATTCACGAAGGTTATCCTTTGAAAATGTTAATCAAAAGAAAAATGATTCGCTTTGGTACCAGCCACTCTTTAAAATAACAAAGAGTGTGCTCATTTGGATTGCAAGACTATCTGTGTAAAGACAGGAAGAACATCGGTTTAGCATAATGATGAGGTCATGTTTTCAGAAGCCAGCCCAGGCGAATGCATCCCCAGGGGCCACCAGTTTAAGGCAACAGGAAGAATCACCATGCTGGACTGCAGGGATTGCTTTTCACTCTGCAAACAGCATGTTTCACACTGCCTTAGCGAAAATGAAGGTACAGAGCACTTTTTCACCATTCAGCAGCATGTGGGCTTTGCCATTGCAGTGTCCATGTCCTTCTCTAAAGCCCAATGAATAATAAGTATTGATGGGCATTATGAGAAGTACATGCACACAGTTTCAACCAAATGTGGTTGGTTTTGAGATCCAGGACTCTAGTGGAGAATAAGTCCCAAAACAGACAAGAAATTTTCTTAGTTTTCTAGCAGTTCATCAAGAAATTCCCAGCTTCCTCCACATTTGTCATTCTCAGAGCTGTTATCAGCAATTGGAAGAGAAAGAAGATGCTTCTCTCACAGATCAGAGCTTGACAAATATTTGGAAGTTACTTTTAACACAGCTCTGCTGTAGAGAGCACACACTGGTAATGTGTTAGAATGTGCATAGGCATGATACAGCCAGAGCCTGACTTCACTGATTGTCCAAGGAGACAAAGCAGGTTTAAATGCAAAACCCTTAAAGTATGTTGCTGTATGAAGTATTGCTGGGGGAGTGCAGTCCTCAGAATACATCTCTGCAGAGATGAAGTAGTGACAACTCGAGCTGCAGGCTTGCTCCATTCTTGGAGGTTTTCAAAACTGACCTGGGCACAGCCTGCACAACTTGCAGGATCTGCTTTGAGCAGGGCCTTGGACCAGAGACCTCCAGAGGTCAGTTCCCATCCACATGAGCCTGTGACCCTCTTAAGCCAGCTTGGAGCACAAGCAGAACTGTCTGCAAGCACATGTACTTCTGCAGACACATCTGTTTAACAGAGGAAAAGAAAAAGAGGAGAAGGTGCCGTTTCAAACAGGAAAACACTCACCCCTTAACCTTTGTGATTCCATGAGAGCAAGGTAGGCATTAACTGCACTTTACAAATCGGGAAGCTGAGCCACAGAGTGATGCACTACAGTATCCAAACCCACACAGTAAATCAGTGCACAGTCCTGGGTCTTGGGGCATTTCAGTCACTTATCTTGCCCTTAATCCTTTATTTCATACTGTATCTCAGAAAAATGAGGGACTGTCAGCATACATCAGTTAAACAGAAAATGGTTCATATTTTGACCTCATTCAAAAGAGTTCTTTGAAGTGATTAATTTGTTTGTTCATTGTAATTTCATTTACACACAGTTCAAAGGTGGAGCATTCTCCTTTTTATGGAAGCAATTAGAGCCTGTCCTTTTTTCCAATTAAGTGACCCCCTGTCTTCTTCTAAGTGGTTGTAAACCAGAATTAAGATGATTCTAGGGCGGAAAAAAATATATAATAGTAATTCATACTAGTTGGCCCCAGATGAAGTACTGAACTCAGATGATGAAGTGAATTCCTCTATCAAAGGGTCTTATTCAGCTGAGGTGTGGGAATACCCTCCTGTGATAAAAGCACATATTAGTCAAGAAATAGCTTTCAAGAATGGCTGCTGCCAACCAGCATAAATCAAGGACTGCAATTGATTAACTAATTTAAACACTAAAGACAGCTTTGGTTGCTATGGTGATAAAAGGAAGGTCGAAACCCTGATGACCTTGGAGGCTCATGATCCCCTGGAGATTTCAGAAACTAAAGTCTGAAAATATATTAAAAGATATAATGCTAGCCAGATTGCCTTCTAATGGCTTGGCTGTTTTGTCAGCTGGAAGACAGACTTCTCAGCATGTTTCACACTAGTCTCCAGTGTGCAGCTAGCTCTGACTATATGATATCTTTTCAGCATCAAAAATCAGCTGGGACATCTGAAAGCCTCAAACATTTCCTTTGAGCTTCATTGTTGGCCTGTTACTTTCAAATATCAGTTCTCTTTCTCATCGGCACTTTATTAGCAAGTTCTTATCTCTAGGTTAGCTTCCCGGGTAGCTGCTCCTAAATTGATTGTACTTTTCATCCTACATACTCCTTAGGGGTTTGATTCAGAGCCTCTAGATGCATAGAGAGCCACTTCACAAAGTGGCAGAAAAGCAGTGCCTGAATGTCCCAGGAGAAACCCACATGGCCCACGGAGCTCATTGAAGCCCCATCAATTTGCAGCACTTGAGGATGTGGTTGGTGATACTGATGAAGTACCTGGCCAAGTGTTACACCCAATTGTTGCTTGCTCTCAACTGCCTTCAGTAGAGCTTCACTGGGATCCTCCTTTTACCCACCCGACCCTGAGAGAAGCAGGGAACTTGGAAACGCTGTATCAGGTCCAAATTCAGCTGTCATGTTTTATTAACAGACATCTGTGAGAGACGAGCAAAGATAAGATGACTGTGTGACCATAACAGCCTTACTGTGTAAAGCTTTTGCCAAAAGTGCCTCAAATTTCAATAATTACAGAGAGCAGCTTATTAGCCTTTTTTGGAAAACATGCTTTTCATTTTGAGACATACAAAATAGTCGTGTGTCTTGTGTTTGAGTGCAAACACTGATTTCTTTTGTCAACATGGCAGGCAGTTTTTCTGAAAACAGGATTACTTCTGTGCAGAAGGGCTTCGCTGTTTGAAAATAAAAGCTGTTTCCAAGAGAAGAGCCTCAGAACATCAAGATTATCTGTTATTCCCCACTGCATTCATAAAGGTTCAGATTACATTCCAATCTTACTTTCTAGAAAATACCTAAGCACGCTTTCCTCAGTTTTTAATTAAGATGTTTATCTATAATTGGCATTACATTAGTACTGTATTGTACATTAACTAGGGTAGCATCCACACTTGTTCTGCCTAAAACCACAGCCACCAGAATTACCACTAGAGTAGCAAACTGGCAAACCCCCTGAAATAAACGCATTCTTGAGCACTTAATTTTTCTTTAGACTAACCACTTCAGATTATGTTTCTGTTTACTGGGTTTATCATATTTTAAAAGCTGACTAACATATGGGAGGTGTTCGCTTCTTACCCACCAAGGGATTTTAAAGACTTCAGGAAGAGCATAGTAAAAGTCATTTTTGCCTGGGCATCACAGAGGAAAGCAGGACAAGAAGGAATCACTCTGTTCATTGGCTTAGGGAAGATGATAAGATTAATGCTGGGAGGACAATGCTTGAGGTTTTGTGTTATAAAGATATTCCAGACAGTGCTGATTTACCTTCAGTATGGCAGGCATAGGGTGCTAGAGAGCAACAACATTTCAGCTGCAGCGGTCTCTTACTTTGTGGAAGGGAAAGGATCCAGTTGGCTGGCTTTACTTTTCCTAACAAGAAATCACTCTGGGTCAGCTCTATAGGACATCAGGCTCATTTGAATATTAAATATTTTAATTGCCACATATCTTTATCCTCTCTTTTTTCTGCCCTGAATCCATGAAAGCTTTTGTGACAGCTGCATGCTGCTTATTTATGTGAGAGCAGATTATGACCCACTTGGGAATGTCAGTCTTGATGCACAGAGCTCCTGCAGCATTGTTCCAGCAAGAGCAGCGAGACTCATCCTTCCACTATAGAACTGAAGGGTGCTTGTGAGGGGTTCACCTATAAACTTTATAGCTACCAGCATATCTACAACCTTCGACCTTACTGCAGGGTACTCATATGTTATAATCCTCCACCTCCATCCACAGGAGAGCTGCTGTGACAAAATGAATTAAGTTTTCTGTGATGTCCACCCAGATATCTGAAGGGGGCCTACAAGGATGCTGGAGAGGGACTATTCATTAGGGATTGTAGTGATAGGACAAGGGGTAATGGATTCGAACATAAATATAAGTAAGAAGTTCTTTACTGTGAGGGTGGTGAGGCACTGAAATGGGTTGCCCAATGAAGTGGTAAATGTTCCATCCCTGGCAGTGTTCAAGAACAGGTTGGACAGAGCCTTGGGCAACATGGTCTAGTGTGAAGAGTCACTGCCCATGGCAGGGGGGTTGGAACTAGATGATCTTAAGGTCCTTTCCAACCCAAACCATTCTGTGAATCTATGATTCTATATACACCTCTTTTTCCTCCTGGATAAGAGTGTTTCTGTGGAGGAACAGTAGACATTGCCTCTGGTCCATCTCTGCATGTACATCCACCCAAACTAAGCCTCATTTCACTGCCAAGCTGTGGCCATAACAAGCCTTTGCACCATGAAAGCTGAATTTCTCACAAGGAGAATGGGAAAGCCCTGGGGAGCTGGGTCCCTAAATTCCCCATGCATGATCTTCCACGATCTCAGCCATGGTTCCTTCTCCCTATAACACTTCACAGTCTCCAGCTAAAGAAAATACCTAAACCAAACCACTCAACACAAGATAGCCTGAGTCTTCTTTTACAACGTCAAAAATCTTGCCTTGTATTTCCCACTGAAAGGAGTATGGAGCAAAGGCAGAGGAATCAGTTTCAGGGTAGAGAACCACTGCTGACCCCATGCCTGTGCCTCCCCAAGTGCCTGGTGATGCCTGTCTCACATAGGGCTGTCTAAGATGCCTTTGGCCCTTCGAGATGAAGTCTTCCTTAGGCTGCAGCACCAGGATGTGGTACAGTGTATCACCCTCATGAGTGACTGTATCCACAATGGGGAGGGAATAGAGTGATAGAAAACATAAACACACCCACAGTTATCTGTGTTTCTCTAGCATTCCCCCTCTCCTGCTTTTTCTCTCCAATTTCCTACTCTTGTCATTGCTCTCCTTTTCAACCAGCAGCAGATGATGTCCCTGCCACCGTGCACTGCTGTTCCATCATGGAAATAATCCCTGGGTTTCCCCCTCCCTTTTCCCACCCGCTCCCAGCTGCGTGGCACTTGCTCAAAGTTTACAATTGAGGAATTTTAATAGGAAAACCCAACTGAACCAGGCAGACATGTAGCAGATTTTCCACCCTGTGCTGCTGGCAGAACTGAATATGGAGCTGGTGGAGCATGGGCTGTCAACGGGGGTTCACTGATGCCTGCATAGCCAGCCTAAATGCGGTGTATTTTATCTTCTTGCCAAGGCACATCATGGCAGGAAGCAATTGCTGCTTCCTGGCTGCTGCCCACAGGTGCTGTCCCTGTGACCCAGGACTTTCCTACCTGCCCACTACTGTGCACTCTTCATCTTGTAGCTGTGGATGTGCTATAACAAGTTTAAAGAGTGAGGTTTTACAAAATGAAGGGTGAGTTTGCATGCCTTTTATAGCCTTAGTCATGTTCTTCAAACTTTTTTCTTCAAATACACGTGGTCATTGTAACTGTGAACCTGCAGATCACCCAGTTTCACAGAGCCTTTGGTTGTCATTTAGTTGATCTTACTGAATTTTAGATTCCAGAAGCCTTCCCTCAACCAAAGTTTGCACTCAGTTCTGTGAGTGCATCACCACAGGGCTGAAGCCCCCCTGCAAACCCAGCCAGCCCAGTGTCTCTTCTGTGGTGGCTTCAGTGAGGATAGACATTCAAAGCCTCCTCTTGCCAAGTGCTTAAAGAAATGGGTAAGAAAGTCCACCCTGTACCTCATGCACCCTTCTCTGACTCATTCTTATGAAGCCAGGATGGGTTGAGAGCCATCCTACTGTCATCTGACCCTTTCCCTAAACTTAGCACAAACAAGATGCTTTCCACAGGCCCTGAGAGGAAACACTGAGGAACAACTGGAAGCCACTTCTTACAGTGAACTGGGATTGAACTGGTTTTCCTAAACATTTTTTTATTTTTCTTTCATTTTTGTTCCCCTCTCATTCTTTTATATCCTGTATGGAAGAGTTAAAGACACTACTTATTACTATGGACCACCTGATCACTTTTATTTGACAAACATTGCTTTCTCAAGAAGTCAGTCCCAGGAGGGAGTAATACTCAGTCATTCCCAAGTGTTGAAAAACAGTCTCTGGTTTGATGAAGGAAATACCAGTGCCACAAGCCTGCTTTTGTCTAGCACATGCCTCAATTCCACCAGCAAAAGTGGCTCATGCATATTATCCTCCACTCTATAATTCCTTGACATGATTCAGTAACCCTAAGCAAGGGCAAAATGTTATAATCCATTACTTAGCCCTTTTCCCATCAATGCCACACTGTTATAAATTATCACTCACCCCAGGCATTCCAAGTTTATCCCATTTGATATGCAGACTGATATTCACAGTCCTGGGAAATTTGATGGGTTTTGCCTGACTTTTCTATTTTCAGAATATGTTTGGGCTATATATTCAGCTGACAAATACAGTAGTAATAGTAAGACAGAAGTCATATGCAGTTTGGGCACAGTCCAGTTTATACAGCAGAATCTGACACGCCTAAGCCTTGATTGATACCCACCACATAAATTCCCCTAGTAATTAACCTGGACTAATAACTCCCAGCCATGCTTAGGAGACCACCCTTTTGCCCTCGCCAGCTATAGCCTCATCATTTAAAGTCACATGCCTTAGTGGCTGCTCCTGGTCACTTTCTGACAGAAAGAGAGAAAACGGTGAGGAGGGAAATCACACATCAATGGGTTCCCAGTTGATATTTTATTTCTGGGAGGATTCTTTGTCTTGCTCACTTTGCTGATGTCAATTAGGGAAATAGATGTGGGATGCAGCGGGTGAGATGATGATGAGGAGGATGGAGAAATTCCAAGCGACAGAGACAAAGTAGCTCTGAAAATATCTGGTCCAATGTTTGATTTGCCTGCAGCAGTCTAGCAGGCTTGATTCCCCATTATATTAGAAATGTTGTCCTACAAACCAAAGGGTGCTTAGCTCACTAGCACGAGTTGTATTTTCAGAAATCCAAGAAAATACAATATCACAAAGGTATTGACACCCAGGAGAAACAACCCTCCTGCCACCTCTGCAGGACTCCCCTCCCTTCCTCACTCTCTGCCTTTTGCTGTGCCTCATCAAGGAGCAGGCAGAATAAAGGCTGTCACGCTTATGGTCCTCAGGATAAGGAGTGTATCAAGGGCATAACTGGAGTGTGCTGCTCTCCTGTTACTTGCTTCCCAAAGCCTGTAGGAAGATAAGCATAAATTAGAGCGGCTATGAAGTAGCTATCTTCATATCAGGAGCTGGCAGGCCTTGCAATACACCCTGGAAAACACTGGACCCAAGAATTCCCTGCAGTAGCTTATGCTATCTTTACCTTTCCATGCCTTTCCCTAGCACAGAAACAGACAATTAAACCCAGTGCACTTAGCTCATCAGTGTACAGCTGTGTTTTTACGATTGGTGGGGGAAAAAATGAGAATAAAGCAAAAACATGCTTTAAAAATCACTCCAAACACACTTTAAAAGAATAAGCACAGGATTTCACTCCTTTCTGCACACGAGTCTCTCTGTCAGCTATTCTGACTTTTAGCAAATGTCACAATTTTTATTAAACTCTCTTTTTAGGGAAGGAGTGGAAAAAGACCCAATTTTAACAGTAGCTTGCACCCATATAGTTAAACCTGCAAGCAGCAATGTGTGCATGTGGAAGAGTAAGAAAATCTTTCAAAAGGTTCCAAGCTGATCCTCCTACAGATAGGTCTTTGAAAGAGATGCAGAGGGACAGGAACTCTTCCTGAACTTTAAGACCGCAATTATGGATTTACCAAATCAGATCAAAGATTCATCTAGCTCCCTATCTGGCCATCTGAAGAAGAGACTAAGCATGTACAGACACTTCTCCACATCATTCCTCCAGGCTTGCAGACTTTGCAGCTCAAGGACTTCCCAACCAGAGGCAATGTCCTTACACTCAAAGACCCTTGGGGAATTTTTCTGCCATGAATTGCTCTTACAAAAGAAGCAGTTCAGCATTTTCAGCAATTGCTATGGATGTTGCTTACTAACTGTGTGAAGGAACACCTCCTTTTGTTTGTTTTGTTTGAACTCACTGCCTGCTAATATCCTTTGATGCCCTTCAGTTTTATAATGAAGAGTCTGCTATTCACTTTCCTTTATAACTCAACACTTTATCAGTTTTTCACATAACCTTTTCAGTAACCTCTTTTCCAGGCCAAGTAGTCCTACCTACTTAGCCCTTACATAGAAGTGATTCTGTAACTTCTAGCAAATGTTACAATTTTTATTAAACTCTCCTTTTAGGAATCAGAACCAGCCTTAAACATAATATCCACAACCTTTGGAAACCACAGTGGGAGGGTCTGTTGTGCCCTGGGGTCTTGTTACTTATAAATCAGGACAGGGCTGCCCAGCCCCTTCATTGTAAGTATGTTCCCAGAACCTCACCAGGTAATAGTTCTTAATGAAAAAGAATACACCCAGCTCTTGCAGGGGTTTAATCCATCTCCTTGTCTCCAAACAGCTTTCCTGACAGGTACCCTTTCCCCACAGGCCTTGGGTTCTTCCACTGGTAGTGGTCTCTTCAGCACAGCTCTGAATGTACCTCCAGGAAGCTTTAATACTTCAGGTTCCATGTCACAGCCAACAACCTACTGGCTAAGCTCTGTGGTGCAGTGGAGTCGTTTCTCCTCCAGACACCAACCACACAGTCCATGTCCCCTCCATACATGTTTTCCACCCAGGCACATTTGCAGTGGTGAGGGTGAGGGAAATGAAACAGAAAGGAGCCATGTCTTTGGACTTCCAGGTAAATTTATCAGTAAGCATGAAGAGGAAACCAGAGTCCCTGCTAAACACTGAACTCAAAGTAAAAAGGGAAGATCGCCCTCAAAGAATGTTTCATGTCTCTGCACCAGAATGTAACACCAGAGCTGTCAAGAGCATGCCGCTTCTCATAAATGTCACCTAGGGAAGCTGCTGAAGCATGCCTGATGCAGGGGCAGCGCAGACCCTCTGAGCAGAGGCAGACAAACACACCTGGCACTGTGGAGTGTCTGTGAGCCCATCTGCAGGACGTGCCTCCTCGCAGTTTGTAGGCATTTGAAAAACAATGATATGACACCGGTATTACATTTCAGGATGTTTCAAACCAAGCAACAACTTGATAGCTTCCATGAAATCTTTCCTCTTTCTGCCTGAAAAATCTGTGCAGCTGCAAAGAGATTCCCATTGCTGCCCACACATTGTCCCCCTCTCACCTTCAATCAGTACAGGTGGAATTGCTAAGGCAACCTTCCTCACGAATGTGGGAGGGTCACTGGAGTTGTTCCACAGCATTATGAAGAATAAGGGATTAATGAAAACAAGAAAGTGCAATAAAACAGTATAGATGGCATATATTTATTGTGCAGTTCAGGTTAAAATATTTTAAAACTATGGGTATTTTCTATGCTTGGAATTGCCTGTCACCTAATTTTGAACAAAGCTTTTGTTAAAGATCTCAGCTGAACTTTCTTTTTGCTGTTTGTGATCAGCTATTTATGCTTGTGTTTGCCTTAGTGCTGGCTTTCAACAACAGGGATAAAAGCCAGTCAGAGCATTAAGTATTATTAGTTATTGCTGTGGCTGTGTAAAGAGATTTGGGGGCTGAGGTTTGTTAGGGTTTTCACATGTAATTGTGCTCACCTTGAGAAGGAGAGTTATACAACATCTCCACTTTCATGCAGATGGTATTCCTTACTTGTGAGCAGGAAGTGGTGCTTTTGGGGGCTTCATTTGCATAAAGGCTAATTAATAAAAGCAAAATCATTTGATCAGAAAACTGACATTCTAATGAAAGTAAATTCAGGTGTTGTAAGCAATGTGGATTCCACCTTGATAAATCACCCACCTCCTTTCTCATTGATTTAGCATTGTAATAAAATACAATGGGCTACTTTTTTTTCTCCCACTGGGTTGTAATGATTTACAACTGCTTTTTTATTTCCTTTCATACAGTACCCTGGAGCTGCCTCCAACCTTTTCCTCATAAGCACTAAGAATTTGGATCCTTTGTTCCAGGAGAATAAATGTAATATTCACCGTCTGGTGGTGTGCTAACTGGTGGGAGGCCATGTGGACTTGAGGCAACTCTTGCCTTTCCTGCCCATGTCACCAGCAGTTTGTCCTTCATGAGACTGGAAATAAAATCAGCCATACCTCATAGGGACTGCTTTTTCCCCTTTCACAAAGAAACCAGGAGGTGCTGGGATGTGCCCTGGGAGCTGCCCTGTTGTTAACTAATAATAATTTAGCTGCCCTGTTTTTAATTAATTTGCAGGAGTGGGGAACCCATAGTGGATCGGCACAGGCATCTAGAAGCCCTCTTCTTTAGTTTGCTGATGACACCAAGCTGTGTGGTTTGATTGATACGCTGGAGGGAAGGAATGCCATCCAGAGGGACCTTGACACGCTTGTGAGGTGGGCTGATGCCAACCTTATGAAGTTTAACCATGACAAGTGCAAGGTCCTACACCTGGGTCAGAGCAATCCCAGGCACAGCTACAGGTTGGGCTGAGAAGAGATTCAAAGCAGCCCTGTGGAGAAGGACTTGGGGGTGTTGGTCGATGAGAAAATGAACATGAGCCAGCTTCAGTGTGCACTCCCAGCCCAGAAAGCCAACTGTATCCTGGGCTACATCAAAAGGAGCGTGACCAGCAGGTCGAAGGAGGTGATCCTGCCCCTCTACTCTGCTCTTGTGAGACCTCACTTGGAGTATTGTGTGCAGTTCTGGTGTTCTCAACATAAAAAGGACATGGATCTGTTAGAACAAGTCCAGAGGAGGGCCACGAGGATGATCAGGGGACTGGAGCACCTGCTATATGAAGACAGGCTGAGAAAGTTGGGTCTGTTGAGGCTGGAGAAGAGAAGGCTGCATGGAGACCTCACAGGAGCCTTCCAGCATCTGAAGGGGACCTATAAGGATGCTGGAGATGGACTCTTCATTAGGGACTGTAGTGATAGGACAGGGGGTAACGGGTTAAAACTTAAACAGGGGAAGCTTAGATTAGATATAAGGAAGAAATTCCTTACTGTGAGGGTGGTGAGGTACTGGAATGGGTTGCCCAGGGAGGTTGTGAATGCTCCATCCCTGGCAGTGTTCAAGGTCAGGTGGGACAGAGCCTTGGGTGACATGGTTTAGTGTGAGGTGTCCCTGCCCTTGACAGGGGGTTTGCAACTAGATGATCTTAAGGTCCCTTCCAGCCTTAACTATTCTGTGATTCTTTGCAGCAGCTGAGGAAAAGGCAACATGTTCCTCAGGGGTGTCTTCAGAGATCTAAGCCCCAAAATAACCTCCTGCTGCCATGACATCCTGCTGCCAGGGATCCATAGTGACATATCTGGTAAGGGAACACAGATCAAACCCATTGATGTGTTTGGAGCATGACTTCTGGAGGAGGTCCACCTGGAAGTTAGATGGCATATTCCAACCCAAATGCCTAAAGGTAGCAGTGAAACTCTTCTCCCTCCTTTTCACATGCACCTGTCCATGTCTCACTTTTAGAGAGGTCTTAATGGAACCTCTTTAAGTACTAAACAAAACAAGACTTCCATCATAGCATTGTACCAGACAGGGCAGAATAAGTTATCACTTTCGTTTGCATCAGTCCTTTGTCCAATATTTCCATCCTGTCATTGAAGTCAACCAACCTACCACTGTTAGAAGCCAAAGGGTTAACAAGATCATCCATTTAAATCCATATTTGACACCCAAATGAAGAGACTTGTCTTTGCAATAGGGGCAAGAATCAGAAGGAGTTAAGCAGATCCCACAGCTCTAAGCATCAAGTGGGTTTGATTTAGAGTTTGAGGCAGTATCGGATTTTGGATTAAAGCTGCCTAAGTCCATAAACTCTGCAGGTGAAATATTCTCACTGGCAAACAAAATAGAGCCAATGGAAAAGAGCAGAGAGCATTCACTGCTTGCATAGTGAAAAGAGCTTGCATTCCCCTATGTTTAAAGCTTGATACACCATTCCAGTTGTAAATAACTGTAAAATCTCAAAAGCCTACTGCTCAAGACAGGAAAACCCTACACTTCTACAGAAGGGAAAACCATATTCAGCTCTCAAATGACTGAGTATGGAATTGTTCCATAACACTGAATTTGCAATATTGAAAACAAGTTAATCTCACAAACAAAAGACAAGGCTATGGGAAAGCAACTCATCCCTGTGCTGTTACTAATGATAAATGTGTGTGCTCTCAGCCTTGGCAATACAATGCACTCTCCCCAGATGAGTAATATGCTCAACCAACCAGCCTTAGAGACAGGAAATGGGACAATTTATTTCATCTTTACTTATTGGTCGGCTAACAACACATTATAATTAAAGCAAGTCCCATCTTCCATGGCGTGCCCAAGGTTTTTAATCAAAGAGGCCTTCCATGGATACACTGCAAAGCAAGAGAGAAATGTCTAGGAAAGTTCATTAGTAAGTATGTCCTTCTGCAAATGAATTAAAATGTATGTGTACAGACTACGACTATTGCTTGGACCACACACTCCTTCAGTCCCTATTTCCCTCTTGTGGCTTATGCAGTCACAGAATAAAAGATATCCCCTCCCTTTACAGGACTGGCAGACAGCCAGAAATGGAACAGATGAAGCCTTCAAATATACTGGTCAGTAACATAAGATGCTTTACTGCTAGTTCAGAGCAGCAGCACATTGCTTCCCAGGTGCACAAGCAGAGTAATTGCTCTTTCTGGGGATGCCTATAGAAGCCACAAATGCATGCTCACAACATCACAGATTATGTTCAAACTAAGGGTAGCAAAGAGAAGAGAGGTGCAAAGCCATGAGTTCTCCCTCAGCACTTCTGGAGTCTATGTCTCCCTTGGAAGTTGTTCCTTTTTTTATTGCATAGCCACTAAAAAAGTAACTTCATTCAAGGATAATTTAAGCTATTTTTCCTTTTTTCCAGCCACTGGAACAAAAAATAGGGGTGGGTTATCAGCTGCTTCTGGCTGCACTGGTTTTAGTTTGGGTTTTGCATTCTGCTCCCCATCACTCCCTAGTAAATAGTCACTGAGCCCTCCTGTGCCCAGCTCCAGACCAGGTGATAAAGGCTAAGAGACAAAGTCCAGATGTGTGGTCTTTGCACGTACACACTGACAAGAGATCTTCACATACTGAGTTAAATGAAATTAGATGTGTCTAAAGTTGAACTTTTAGAGCAATTCAGGTGCTCAAACACACACATCTAGTGCCATTTTAAGTATTTTCCAGACTCAAGATACCTGTACAGGCCTGGCAGGAGTGACACAAAGCTTACCGTCCAGAGTGTCAGCCAAAGGCCAAGAATACCCTAAAGCACATGATGGGCATTAGGCACCTATGTTTTGGCACCTGAATGGCTTCCTTCATCTCAGTTGGCTGATAAGCCTGTATGTATGGCCAACAAGGGAGAGACAGGCACCTCTGGAATGTGAATTATCCCATGTTATGAGATTTGTACCTGAAACATCAGTTTACAGTTTTGCCAGTGACAGCACACAGTATATCCATCCCTGGGGTAATGGTTGGACTTGATAATCTTAAAGGCCTTTTCCAACCTAGTTGATTCTGTGATTCTATGGTTCTGCGATATTGCTATTTATCAATGAAAACATGAGCTTCTCTACAGTGATTCCTCAGAAATCCCAATTCCTTCAGCTCCAGAGGCTGATGTAGTCAGACCATGTCACCTTGGGGTCTACCTACTTTGCTTCCTAACAGTATACACTTCTCACTCCATGTGATTGAAAATGTGCATAAACAGGATGTACACACCTAATGTTTTACCATAAATTAAAATTACATCAGCAGTTACTGACAGGCTTGGAACTTTTTAGAGAACACTTCATTAGTCTTTGATAAAATGCAGATGATTTTGTTAACCTGCTGTACCACAGTGCTTATGGATTGTTTTCCTACAGAGGTAAATAATGGGAGAAGAAAATTAGCTTTCTTACAATGACATTTTTCATAGGAAGCTAACACACAGCAAAACTATAGGCAAAAGGTCCAAGAGACTCTGCCCATGAGTATGACTTTGTGGTTTTTTGGTCAGCAGCTCCTCTGCCATAGGAAAATTCAGGAGATAAGGACCCTCTGGGCTTCCCGCATCAACAGTAAAAATACATGGAGAGTAGTTAAATATATTATTTGTTTGTTATGGAAGGCTGAAAGCAGAAAGCCTTGCCTGAAAATCTCCAAGGTTTGTGAAAGCACTAAAAGACCAGGTAAAAAAACAGTTACTTGATTTTTTTTTTTCTGCTGATTTTCTTGTATGTTGCTAGGTATTCAGACAAACTGTAACATTTCTAGTGCTGGTGCATAACAACTGCTCCTTCAAAATCCCACAGAAACTAAAAGGGTGTCTTGAGTTTATAATCTCTGGTTTTCTGTTTATTACAAGTTCAGTTTTACTTAGATACCAATGTAGCATAACAATGAAGACTGTCTGAACAAAACAGGTATAGTGATATTTACAGCAGAAAAGAACCCAGTAGCAAAATTCCAATCTCCTTTAAGGAGTGAGCGTAGGACTTCAGCACTGGGCCATGACAAATGACAGAGAAAGCAGACTTCATCACACTAATGGTGGTTTTCATTTAGTTCTTCTGAACAACACTCAACAGGATAAAAATAAATAAATTGTGTGATACCTCTAATAGATTTCTAAGTCCAGTTCAGTAGATGCCTTCATTTCTGATGTCTCCATCTCTACAAGACAGTCAGATATGATCTGGAGGCTGTGTAGTCCCATTACTCTGGCACAGTGCTTGAACTATTTATGTACAGAGACATGGCAGTTTTGCAACTTCCAAGTACAGATGGAGAATCTTCAGTTGGCTCAAGGCTGCACCTACTGACCTTTCTGCACACTGGTAAGATACTTAAAACAAGTGGAAAATGTTGCAATATATACAAATAGCAGAGAGAAATACTAGTTTGACTGGCTCCACATTATGCAGAAACTTAAAGCAAATATCTTACCTGGCAAGGGATTTGCATTTTTTAGTGAAATGCTCATAGGAACAACACACTGGACCTATTTTCCAGAAGTCTGAAGAACAGGCCAGCAGTTTTATATTTGTCTTGGTGCTTTTAAAACAGTGAAGTTTCCTCCTCTATGTTCTTCCTCCAGCCACACACTGATTTTCTCATTTCCTGAAAACTAGCTGAATTCAAGCTTTTACTAAATTTGCTGGGTTGCAACACTGATTTCTATGGAAAAGAATGACTTTTCTCTCACACACAGAAAGGTAGACTACACACACATATGTGTGCTGTGGCTGGTGTACAGTAGGAGAGGATGCATTTTACCTCCATGCGGATGTCCTCATCTGATCTGATCAACCAGTCTTCTCTTATAGTCAGCTGAGAGAAAAAGAAGTTTCTGTACCAAAGCAAGATGATTAAAGTCGGCCAGGGGATTTATAGCCCAGAAGTGACCTCTTCTCCCCCTTGAGTATAAAGGGTGTCAAGATAACTATTTGAGACACAATTATTACACTGTAAGCAATCAAAGCCAGGATGATGAATCCCAACCATATTTTTGCCCTATATTTTTATAACTTACTTACACCATTTGTAGGACCCCTGATTATCAGTTTGACTCTACCCCATAAGTACATGATACATTCCACCTCCTTCTGATATTAGGTATTCTGAGTGTAATAAAGGAAATTTGTGAGTAGGTTTATGTCAGACAGCAATGTATTGATCAAATTCTAATACATACTGTGACTATTTTGGAAATATCTCGAAGTTCAGCAAATTGTAGAGGTGCTATGGTGCCTTAGATCCTGTTCTGTCCTAGACACTAGGTTGTATTGTCTCCTAGACACTGATCTAGGGATACAGTTCATCCCTAAAGGCATAGTGAAAGGTAGGTTATGTAGAAGGTAGGTTATCTACCTTCTGGTTTTCCTCATTCAAAATGTACAACATCTGGGCATCTAAGGATATAAAAGAATTTGCATGGCTTTTCGGTGCTGTCTGAAAATAGCTTTTTATGCATCTTAGAGCTTTCAAAGCAATTCTTTCAAAGCTGCCAAAGCTTGAAAACTTTTCCTTTTTAAAGACATTTTGAAACATTCTTTAGAACGTGTCATCCACAAACTTTAATTGCTCAATCACATGATATGTTCATTTGCAACAGCATCTACCACAGTGCTTTCTTAAGTGCTATCAATAAATAATGGATAACTCAGCCATTGCCTTTATTCTTTTTAAATAAGTGAAGAGGCTCTGAGCATATCAAATTACCACATCATTTGTGATGTCCTAATAGAGTCTCCACTTAAATCGGCTAAAGAAAGGAAACCAGAAAAGTGCAGTGACCAGCTGAGGTTTCCAAGCATAACACTTAACATTAAAAAACAGGCCCAGGAGTGAAATGACTTTATCATATCATAAAAGGCTTTCCCTGTGCCTTCTGAGGCTACACTAGCCAACCTTTCACAATTGCTGCATTCTGTGCTTTGAGCAGCACTGTTAGGTAGCAGCTTACAGTAACACTCATGTTGTCAAATTTTAGTCATCTGAAAGTTAGCCATTTAATCTAAGCTACTCATCAAGTCTCCCCCTACAATCAGTGACGTGAAATAGGTGCCTGGAGTGAACAAAATTGTTCCAAACTATATAAAGGTTGCTCAGCAAGATGCTGACTGCAGCAGCAAAAATGGTTTATAAAATTTCCATTCCCTACCACTCTCAATCAAGTTTTCACACTTTCATGGTTCAGTTTGCTGCTTCTCAATTGTGCCATTTCAACTGTTTATGGGACCAGGCTTTAAAGCCTACCACTGATCTTACGAGCATAGAAACAGCCTTTGCGGGGGGAACAGTCCTAATCATGATCACAGTACTGTTGAGGTTGGAAGGTACTACTTGAGATCATTAAGTGCAAATGCTCTATTCAATCTGGGTCAGCTACACCAAGTTGCCCAAGTCTGATCTGGACACAGTTTTAGGCAGCCTGCTTTAAAGCATGACATAACCTTACCTCTCACCCAGTGACTCACATATTGTCTAGTTTCTGAGTCATTTTTCATCCATGGAAATACGCACTACTACCAAGTGGTCTGGCTCAATCTCCTCCACACTCTCTTCCCTCCACACCAGTGCTACCATTCTAGTAGGTGCAACAAGAGCAAGATCAAGGACATAATGTAGCTAAAAAAAATGCTATGCTTGGTAGTGCTTACTTTCTGTTTCATGATTTCTCTAACAAGTTCATTCTGCAAGTACAGGAGCTTGTAGCAACACAGAGAAAGACTGGAAACATGCTGCTGGGCATGGAAGGGAGGACCAGACCATCCTGGCAAAAAGAAGGAAAGAAGACAACTCAAACCTTCACTTTTCAGTGTTAATTAGCCACTAAACCAGCTCAGCCGAAATCATATCCTTAATTTGTATTAAAGTCTCTTGTGAGGTTAAAAAAAAGCCAAATTTACTCAGTTTTCCTGTTTTAGCATGGTCCTAGCAGCAGCTGTACAACCACATCGAAAGGGAGGGAATTGCAAATTCGGAGCAGAAGCTACTTAAGCCAGACTTGTCATTGAAGTCAGCATCTCAGGAAATTAAACCTTTAAATGCATCTTTTTGGGATTAAATGTATTGCCCTTTGGAAGTAGTTCTCTCTATAGTGACTGAAGATGTAGCCTTACTAACTTGGATTACACAGCTGGTATGTAGACAGCTAAAGGCAGCTGAGATGAATCCCCCTCCTGTGGTTGTATCTTGCTGGTAAGAAAGCCTGGCCTTCAAATATTCTTGCTTTTCACACATTTCTCATGGAGAGCTGAAATACCCTGTCCCTTAGCAACCACCAGAGGCCATTTAAACTTGGAAAAGCTTTTGACCAAGTCCTTTCCTATATGCTCTTAAGAAAAATGAGTAGTCATGGGATGAGATGTAACATTTTGTCACGCATTGGAAAGTGGCTAAGAGACTGAGATCAAAGATAGTCGGCTCACTTTTACTGTGGCAAAAGATTAACAGCAGGATGCCCACAAATTCCATGCTAGAGCTGTTGCTTATTGAACTTATTAATGATATAGAGGCAAGAGCAACAGTTAGCATGGACCAAATTATTTATGCTTAACCTTTTAGCAGCAAACAAGGCATGGGGAGGAAAAGCATAAGGGATTTTGCATCACATACACGTGCCCGGCTGATGCAGTTTTTAAAGTGATCTTCCTATAAGCACCAATATGGAGCATCCAGAACTGTTTTCAGAGGCACTGACCATTACTGGTGAGAGGATACTCGATGAAATTCACTTACAGCATCAGAACTAACAGTTCTTTGCTCCTGCATAATGTTGAAATGGGCTTCTAGACAGAAACATAAGACTTTGGCATGGGAAAGATACCAAGAAACACCCCATAACCTCTCATTCTACTATTCATTATTTAATGGAGTACCACTAAATTAAGTAACATTGTGAAGTCTCCTGCGAAAGCCAAACTGCTTTGCCTTCTGCTGGTTTGCCATCTAATCTAGGTGATCATCATTTGCGTCTTCCACTCCAGCCAGCATCTTTTCCTTTTAGTGTTCCATAAGGTTTATCTGCTCTGGGGGAAACAATTAAGTGTTGCATGTAATGGTGTTCATATGCTGGCCTAGTCTCTAAAGCTCATAATATGCCTGGGACCCCAGGCATGCAATTTTTATAGATGAAATAGCCCACTACAAGGAAAAATTCACATGCAGTTTTTGAAGCTAAAGAGCAATCACAACATAGCAATGGCCAGTCTATTGCTAAAAAATGGCTAAGTAATAATAAAGAGAATGTTTTCCCCCCTTAACATGGTTGGACACCTCTAGAGCATTCCTTTCAGAGGCAAAGACAAAGCTGCAGAGTTGCCTATAGAGTATAATTAATCCTACATCATATTAAACCACAGGGGTAACAAAGTTATCCCAGAACCCAGAACAAAAAAATTGCCAGGTTTTTTAAAATACAATCTGTAGGTGGCTACACAAAACCTTTGCACTAAAATGATAGGGCTTTACACCCTGAAATGCATAAGCCTATACAAAATCTAACTACCTGCTGTAAATTGAAGCACTATAAAAATAAAATTGAACAATTACCTTTTGTGGGCAGTGTAGATTGAGCTATATATCAGCTTTAACATGACTCCAAAGCAGTAAGGTCCCACCAATTGCAGCTGAAAGGGTCCCAGTCAATGCCCTATTTAAACTTCAGGCTGGGGGTACAGATGGGGTTCAGGAGACAATTATCAGAGGGATCATGGCAGTAGCAGGAGGCAGGGAAATCCATTGTGTCACCACATCTATTAAAAGGTTTAAAATGACTGGAGGAGTTGAAAATGAAAAAAAAAATAAAAAGAAAAAGGAAAAAGAAAAGACAGGGAAGCCACAAATAATGAGACCCAATTCTGCTGCCAGAAACATGCACAAGACTCTACAGATTTCAGTGCTCTGGATGAAGGAAAATGAAGCTGTTCGTGATTTACAATAGCTCTTTTTGCTTTCTCTTCTTCCTTTGATATCTCTCCTTAAGCTAAACTAGGACTGGACAAAATCATTCTTCTTGGGAACAATGGCAGGACTTTAGAGATAGTTCTCTATTGTTAGGCAGTTCCCCACTAATTCAGAAGGTGCCTCAATCTGTTCTTTTTCCTGATTTGTAAATTATACTGACAATCCTGCTTAGGTAGAGACTGTAGTGGCAGAAAGTGGTGGAGTTTAGATGGGATAGCTCTGGGGAATTCCCTGTGGGATTTCACCTGGCTAGAAAGAGTATTTTGTCACTGCAGGGGCACACATCTCCCAAGACAATGATGTTAGGTGCAATCTTGTCTAATCTTGCAACAGAGTGAGATGTTTAGTGCATATCTAACAGAAAGTAGGCATACCCCTGAGCTCCACCCACTACTTCTGTTATGAGCTGAGCAAACTACTATTGCGCTGGTCTGAAAGCCCTTACAGCCACATTACTGAAGTAATATGCTTAAACTCAATCTTCTTGAAGGCCTTTGAGTTAATATGCAATTAAAGAAGGCATGCTAAACTCAGACACAACCTGGCACTAGAGCAGCTTTACAGATCCTGAAGCCATGATGCGAGTATGCATCTGGCCAAACCAGAGTGAAGGCAGAAGACCTTGCGTCAGCCTGCTCCCACTTCCATGAAAATGTTCTTCCTGTCCACTGAAATCCAGTGAGACGATTAGCCCAAGGAGGGCTTACTCACAGGAGTAAAGCTTGGCAGAAACATCCTTTGTGAAGCTGAGATGACAGCATCACATGCCAATGTGGAATAACACCCATGTTGGCCCTTGATAGTCTATGTTCAGCTGGGAAAGCCCCTGGTCCCCAGAGAGCTTTGTCTAGGACAGCATCACAAAATAAACACAAGCTACCACCCATAGTCAGCTGCAGGCAGCTCCAGTTTCTGCCCACATTTACAAAAATATTTTCATGCCAAAGTATGCAGTAGACTTTTTGTGTTGTATCTCTTGGCCAAAGATAATCAAAGAGAAGGGAAATAAAATCAGCGTGTGCATGTTACCACTTATTATCACTGACATTCCTCACAGCACCTAAAATTCCTATCCCTCCCCAGCCTTTTGGCTGTTCAGAAGTAAGCTGATCTGGAAACATGTTTTCTCATCCTCAAAAATTTCTGGGATTTCAAAAATGCTTCCTGTTCTTTAGAACTACCTCAATATTATTTCCTGAAAAAAACATGAAATGCCAACACCAAACCCCTAACACTCTTTCCTTACAGTAGACAGTGGACAGGTTGGTTAGTTTCTCTCTTGGTTAGGAGGTTGCAATTGATGGTCCAAAATCAAAATCTCATGTCTGATTCTGACAAAATAAATGTGTGTTTCCTCCGAAAGCCCCCAGCCACTTCTGCTTTCTATGTATGTCTCTCATGTCATGACAGAGGCAGGCAAGTGTTTTTACATCTACTTCATGAACAAATCTGCCAAGATGCAAGATTCAAGGTTTTACTTCTCTAGAGTCATCTTGGAAGATAATGGTAAGGAGTCTTCTCAGCTAGAAAGATGCTAAACATGACTTTGTGACCCTTTTAGAGACAATTGCTGCTGGTGAGCAATCATATGACAGTGACCTCCAACTGACTTGTCATCAAGCAGTTTGACTAGGTCTCCATAACTGCAGAAGCTCTGTTCAAGGTCATTTTAGCAAGACAATGAAGACTGTGACATCATTGAAGGGCTTCACCCTGAGGCTGAGGCTAGACAACCTGTAGCAATGTCTTTTAAGCCAACATCCACCTTCTTTGACTTGTGTCTGCCACACAGACTGCAAATGCAGGGAATTACCTTTATTTCTTCCCTCCTGCTGCTATTTGTTTCAGCCAGACCAGTTCCCTGGCTCAATTTGCTATGTAGTTTTACAGACAGCAGCAGCAGCACGAGGCTGGGGCCACCAAGAGCTGCTCAGTACTGGTGAAAAAGATTTATGTAAAACAGTTTGGTCTGGAGAGCATTTAGTGCAAGAAGGGGAGGTTTAAGCCTGATAAAGAAAAAATTCCTATGGCTTTTCAAATGTTTGAGGCACTTGGACATACAAGACGTTATTTCTGAACAGCAGGGTAGACTCTACAATATAGTGAACTCTGGCATCATGTTTGGCTTTGAGAGTTAGATTGGAATTTTTTGTTAGTACAATCCCCCATTAGCCATTAAATCTATTAAATAGTGGTAGACTCTATGATCTGCCCCTTAAAGAACAGGGTACTTAGTAAAGGTTGTCTGAGGTGCTATCTTGCTTGTTATGGGTTTAGGCAGCAATTCAGAGACCTATAACAAATACATTCCAATGATTGCACCCTATCACAGTACCCTTTTGAAGATAAGTTTACAGGAATTAGTAGGTTTCAATATTATCACAACTATTTAAGATTGTGTTTAAATGCCTCAAGGTCAGGTCTGAACTTTTTCTCCTATGTAGGAATGTAAGACCTCAATCACGCCCCAGTGAAGGAATGCACTTTTTTTTCTTACTTAAAAATCCATAATGCCATTAAAAATGGATACATTGTTGTTAAATAAATGTATGAAGCTCATATTAAAACTGTTTGTATTTCCTGCCCTCTGTCAATTATTAATATTGCCCATAATAGCGAGATTAATGCCTACACAGTGGGGGAACAACATCTAGAAAACAATATAAGATTTCAGTTTAGAAAAAGAACTATTTGCTCAGGTTTCACACCCAACAGGAAGCAATTCTGAAGCACAGAACCTGCTTCTGCACCAGTCACCACATGACTGAGCAGAACAAGTTGCTGCTCAAAGTCTGGTCACAGAGAATTGGGAAGGGCACAGCCCATCAGTGGATAAACCCCTGTGTGTTTGCATCCACAGAGTCAGTATGGGAGGAGAAATGTATTTCTGATGACAAGAACTGGAGTCAGAAGCTAAGCAATTAACATTTCTTTCATGCCCCTCTGTAATTAACGTAGATCAAAGAGGACCTGAAACCATCGATTCCACCAGAAACAGGAGACAGCAGAGTAAGCACCCACAGAAGCACCCCCACAAATGTGGGAACAAAAGCACCTATTGCACCCACAGGCACAGGGCTGTAACACTAACACAAAGCACCAAGACAAAAACCTTCACATGAATGAACAGAATACTAACACTCTGAGGTCTGTCAACATATGGACAGAGTACTAGAAAAGCTGTTGGTTTACAAACAAAGCCAGCAAGTAGTGTTTATGCTAATTAATCTTGTATTCATTATCAAGGATGTGCACATATCCATGGACAGGAAAAGGGGGAAAAAGGAAAATGCATCACATCTTTTGACTAAATGTTTACAAACTGATTTTCTTTTTTTGCATGCCTCTGCTGCATTGGTAGCAGTATTTTGTTTCTGCAAAGAGCATTGCATTTACATTCAGGAGTGATGAGTTTTGTGCTTGGCACCAGTAGATGAATATGTTTTGACTTTTCATTTGTTTGCCCATGAGAAACCAACAAGTACAGGGTGCTTTGCAATTAAGAAGCATAGAACTCAGAGATTAACTCGAAAACAAAGCAGAAGACATTGCATACAGCACAACTAATAAGTGAGAAACACTAACTCAAACCAAAGCAACATGCAGTGGCCATACTTGTACAGATCATCAAAGCAATATAGTATATGTGAAGCATAGAACAAGGAAAATTCCCACCAGGAGATAAAGTTCAACAAAACAGAAACTGCTTTTGCCTGTATCATGTTCTTCTGTTGATACCACTTCCTGGTGTCACTTTATCTTTCTGCCCTTCTTGATCTGCAAGGTGAAATTCTCATCTACTCCATGATATTCTTCCACTGACTCCACAGAATCATAAAACATTGTTTTGGAAGGGATCAAAGATACGACCCAGCCCTTGTTACAAGGCAGGATCAAACATATTTTACAAATTTGTGCCCATTCCAGGAAACTTTGGGTTGACAAGTAACTTGTGGGCTGAACTTTGATTGCACCCTTTTACGTATGGCAGGTCCAATATGTGCTTTTTGTTTAAACACAAATAATCGTAACGGATATCAATCCTCATCAGCATCATTCAATTTCAGGAAGCATTTTCAGGGTCTACTATTATGAAGCTGCGTTAGCTGCTGTATACTTCACATTGGATCAAGCAGTGGGTTTTGTTGGCTTATACTGTTTTTTGAAGATCAGCCCATTGACTGTGCACACCAGGAGACTAATAATGGGGTTTATACTTAGTAAATAATATGTTGTTTGGCACATCCATGGACTTCCATTTACAATAAATAAATATCATAGCAGTAAATGATAAATCAGTCAGATTAGTCCTGTGCTTCGCTTCAGCATCTTGCCACAGATAGAACTAATAACCAAGATAAGAAATAAAAAGATTTTTAAAGCCTTTAAAATAATTCCCATTCACTGGGATTTACAAAGAACTGTGATCAGTTACAAACTGAATCTTTTATATTTAGATGCCAATAGTAGTTTCCTTTTGATCAGTCTGCCTACAAATGAATTCAGACCCACTGAGAGGTGTTAGAGCTAAAGCTCCTGAAACTTCCACTGAATGCTGCTACTAAATGTTTGCAGTATCAAAAATTGCCATGAAATATTTCTGATAAGTGTTTATTAAAAGCTGGAGCATGGTAAATTGGTGAGTGTACTAGTTTAAAGCAATTTAAGCAGAATATGGCTTTTTGTCAGTGTTACATTCATGCAGCTATTCCAAATGAAGAGACCTGAATAATCAGAGAGAGCTTCAGAATCAGAGAACAACCAGTTGTGTCACATAAGCTCTGCACTCCTGTCTGTTGCCTGGGTTGAAGACAAATGTCAGTGGCTGGCATTTTAACTATCAAGAGCTCAGCCACTATTTTCCCCATTAAACTGTGTTTCTCTTCTACTCAGAACAATGGCACCTACTTTCATGTAAAGCTTGGAAGAGGCTTCATCAGATAAAGCACAGTGAAAGTGCAGCTGGCTCATTCTTGTCTCTTGTGAAGACTAGCAAAAGAGTCAATTTTAAAGGGTGCAGTAAAGAGTCACTTTAACTTGGCTTAAATCTAGATTGCCCAGAATCGGTCTTCTGGCATTCCCCTGCATCAAGGTTCTAGCACTGGTGTTCACAGAGCTGCATGGTGGGCCTCATCTCATCAAGTCACATAATAATATTCTTTTCTTTTTTTCCTGTCCAAGTTGGTTTCCAGCTGCATCACTTACTTAGTATGCCTAGCAATGCAAGTCTGAAAGCTTACACTGCTCAAGGAAGGTGGCAAGAATGAGCCACGTGAGGCAGAGAAGGTAGGCTCACCACTCTAGGAGGCAGTAGTAATGTCTATAGCAGGAAAGAGCCTGTATAACTACAGCTTAGTCTGTATAACTTCAGCTTAATGCTCAAAATGCAAAGTCCCATGATGAATGTATCGTATCATTCTCAGCAATGTACTTTCCTAATTTAAAGAGGCAATCAGCTATTTCAAAAGAAAATATCTACCTTTTATATAAGGTTTTGTATGATGTGTCATCTGTGGTAAGGGAAGACTAAACTCTGACCCAGGAGTTTCATTTCAGTTTTAAAATATTATTATGCATTAATAATATACCATTACTGACTTCAGGATTGGTGGTTAATTCTAGTAATGGCTGTACAGACTCCCAGAGACCAAATATAATTGCAATCCACTAAATAAGAGGGGTAGAAACTATGCGGAAGTTCAGGGCTACTGGTTGTCCCCACTCTTAAAGTTAATCCACCTCCCAGCTCTGCTTTTCCCAGCTCCAACCTGCTTTTTCCAAAATAAACCTATTCTAGAAGTCTTAAGTATCACAGATGCAACCACCCAACTTAATTTACACTGGGGGCCAGGGATTTAGCAGAGACAGACACAGAAAATCCCTGCCTGAAGGAACTATGGTATAGGGTCCCTGTTAACTAAGAACCATGCCAGTGGGTGCACAGAGCCTCTCTAAAGTCCTGGGAGCCCTGTGGGGGTATCATTAAGTGTGGAGTTTGGACCAAAACTGGAAACTAGGAACTCAGGGCAGGCCAGGAAATGAACGGCCTATGAATCTTTGAGGATACACAGGTTTGATCATAAGGAAGATTTAAAGGAAAAGGGAATTAAGAAGTATGGAAAAGAACAGAAGGGGGAAAGTGCCAAGAAGTAAAAAAATGAAGAAGCGGGAAGAAGAGGGAAGTATACAGGAATGAAAAGAGAAAAGGCTTAGGGGGAATAAAAAGAAGGATTTGGGCCAAAAAGTTTGTCAAGCACTCTATAAGGAGAAGTAAAATTTGACAGTAGTTTGTAAGACCATACTGCAGCAGTCTAACAGGGTGGATCTGAGAGCAGCAATAAGATTCCAAAGAGGGTGAGCGTCTGTCCCAGTCAGTCTCGGTCCAATTTCACACTCCAGAGAGAGTGGGGAAGCTCAGGCCACCTCATTTTCCACCCAACCAAGTCAGACTGACACCCCCGCAGGTTGAAACTCTCCATGTTGTAGACATTTATTCCTTGAGCTTATCACCCCATAATGAACAAGGACCACAGCTAGTCATTTGCTTTTTGTTGGGAGCACCGGGATCCTGACAGCCTGTTAAGCAAGCAGCAAAGATGGGGAGGAGTGGAAAAGGTGTGGAAAGAAATGTGAGAGATCTCACAGATAATGTGGAGCAGAGGCAGCAATGTAATTATAACCCTAGTTTTATTTTCACTTGACAGCACAAAAAAGGAAGGTGAGGAAAAGCTTTTAAATGAAACATGACATTCCCTTATTAAAGTCTGATTTAAACTTCAGCAGTCTTGCTGCTTTGTATACATCCCAGTGCTCCCACACAGTGGGTAGCCAAACAGTAGAGGTTTAATAAAATGAAATAAATTTAAATGGTAATTTCCTGAACAATGAGGACTTGTTTTCTGAGCAAACAGCCCTTTTGGTGTTGTTATAAAAAATGACAGAGCTAGCCATGTTGTAAATATAAGGAGGAAAGATATGGTCTCTATAAATGAGACTTTAAAGTCCTGTATATGCACCTTTGTTTCCTGAGCAAACAAATCTCTTGTGATAACTGCAAGGAAAATCCTCATTATGCAGTTACAAGTGCATTGCCCTCACTGGAAACAACTGTGTTTCTACCTGTTTGTTAAAAGCACTCTTGTCCAGCGTGGTCCACTGGGTGCCCTGATGAAGTCTCAGTATCCACCACTGTGGTCTGATCTAAACAGCTTCCATTCATGTCAAAGTGGAGCCCAGTCAACAATCCCTGCCACATCTTAGGGTGACCTTGGGTGGCAAATCTGCTGCACTTCTGGCCTGTGCACCTGGGAGTTGTAGGGTTTGTTTGGGTCCAGAGACAGAAGTAAGTAATCCCTTTCAATCATTCACAGTCTTACGCCATGAAGGCCAAACCAAGCAGTGCATTTATATTAAATAGGACACATGGCAGGTGGCCTTATTTTTTAGAAAAGCTAGAAAATAACTGAACAACCCTCAAGAACTTTATTAATAACTCCTTCAGACGAGGAAGTGGGGGTTTCTCTATCTCATCAACCTGCTGCTGCAGACAGTTTGCCATAATAGGATTCAAAGCTCCTCCCGAGATTGTATCTGCCCTCAAGGGTAAATAAAGTCAGAGCTGGAACTTTCTGACACAACTTTGTCACTGGCTTATTAATACTGGCAGGCAGTGACCAGAGAATGGGCAACACCGGCAGCACAGCAATTTTAAGGGAACATTTTCTATAATGAAAGTAGCGGCAGTGGCAGCCAACAATTGCACAAATGCTGTTGTAAGGTTTTTCCCCACTTACTTCTCTATGGAGCCCACTTTTCTCAATAATGTGGAGAGGGAGACTGCTTTGTTGTTACTGAGTTCAATGGAAAATGCACAGTTGCCACATAATTTGGTATTATATGCATTTAGGGCCCAATCCAAAGCCAACTGACATCAATGGCACGACTCCTGTTATAACTAGTAAGGACTGTGGTTTGAGGTCTCCCAAAGAGGTCATACAGAAAACCATACAGAAGATTAACTAACTAACAATGGCACTGGAGGATGCTGTTTGGAAGACAACATTAAGCTTTCAACACTACTCACTTTAAAAACTGGGGTTTGGTTGAGGTTTGCAAGTTGGCCTCCACCTAAGGAGTACTATGGGTACCTTTTATCCTTATAATCCCTTCCAAGTCACTAACATTTTTAAGGATGCTATTCTGGTCTGTCCTCAGGGAGGTTTTTGGGCCATCTCCCAAAACTGCAAGGTAGCAAGTGCACTGATGTGAAAAAAACTGTCAGAGGTCATGAGTTTATGCTTAGGTATTTGAAAATGCTTTGTTATTCAGTACTGTAGTAAAAAAGGCCTGATGGTTGCCAAACTGAGAACATACTGCAGGGCTTATAATGGTTACCTGGGGTGTGGATTAAAGAACAAGCTACCGTAGGTCCCAAGCCACGTCTCCCACCATAGCTGGTTCTGCATATGCTTTTTTCTCCATAGTAATGGCCTGAGGTGCATTAGGATATATGTCCTCAAGGAACAAAATAAGGTACCTCAATGTCACAGTCAGGTACAGAAGTAAATACAAGTCTGCCAGCACAGTCTGGGAAAGGAACCAGCTTTTCTTTCTGGCTGACTAGCCATGAAGATGAGAAAGCAGGACAGTACTGTTGCAAAAGTGACTCTGCCAGTGCCCCTGTCTCTTGCTCAGAAAAACTGTCTTTCAAAGCTAGCAGTACTTTTAGATATGCAGTGCTCTTCACAACTACATGACAAGATGTATGCTGCAAGATGACAAAGCTAATTCAACCCAGCATCATCCAAAAGCTCATCATAGCTCTTTCAGTTGTAGGTCCTCTTTGCTTCTTCGTTAAGGAAGAAGTAAATCTCTTCATCCAGTGGGATTAGACCACAATGTATTTCAACAACTCCAATGGAATAAATAAGCCCTCTTAAGAACAAATGTTTTGAAAATCAAAAAAGTAAAGAGTTCAGGATGCTGAGATATGCCACTTTTGTAGTAGCAATCTGATAAGAAAATGATTTAATATAGATATGCAGTTGCATCAACAATTCACGTCACACAGAAGCCCAGCTTGAAGACTAAATGTTATAAAGACTTTAAATGGTACTTACCTGGCATCTATCTGGTCTTGGCCATGTGTTTGGAATTAAATTGTAGGTGAATGTGTGGGACTTCGATGCTACACAGGTTTTGTGCTGGCTCAAATGCTGAATTTTTCCCAGTGAGGAACATTTAGCATGATTGCTTTTGAAAGAAACAGATGTCCTGGAAGATTTCTTTACTAAAGCAGACATCATCAGTTATAATGGGGTCAAGAAAAGGGTTTAATTTTGTGATCTTTGCCACAAACCCCACTCCTGAAAAGCAATTCACAAAGGGTTGTGCAGGACTTTGAAAGAGATTGAACCAGTCATGTAGCACTGGTCTTCCTTGAAAAGTGCAGTTCAGCCTCCATTAAACTCCCCTACATGCTCCAGCATTTCATTCTGCCACCAGACCCACAAGATTTGGGGCCCACAAACACAGAGGCTTTCCCCAGAGAACACTGCAGGGCAGTCTGAAAAGATACTGCTGACAAAACTGCAAAGACATGAGATTTGCTTCAGCCTCTCCCACAGGTTCAGGTGCTCAACAGCCCCACAAGCTGCATTCTCCTGAGCTGCTGCATCCTTTTTTGAAGAGACTGGGAGGTTTCTGCTTCCCCAGAGATACAGAGGAAAGAGCTATATGCTCTGCACTGAATGACCTAAGGCAATCTGGGGACAAAGCAGCTATTAATCACTTTGATTGATAAACAGTAGCTTTATTAACGGAAAAACTGCAAGCAGTGTCAATTATTCATACACATATGTATGCATATCCTATAGAAAGAATGGAAAACAGTTCCACCTTCTATCAGAACTGTAAAGGGTAGAATAACTTCTGAAATGTGCACTTAGGTTTTAACAGTTTTAAAATATTGTTCTGTATCACTCTCCCAGATTTATCTCTTCCAGGCAGCAAAGCAGGCTCAGAACCACCTGAATGCTGTGATTAACTAGGTTGCTGACTATCTGTATATTAACATCTGTGATAGTTTCCCAGTGCCATGTTAAATACAGAAGCGAAGAAAAAATGCATTGATCATAGGTAATATGGACCAGTTCAATAATAGATGGACGGCATATCTGTCACCACATCTCCCTTGCACACAAATTGCAGCAGTTGGTGTGATTCAGCAGTTTAAACCTTTGTCTTCCTCCAGCTGTGAGAATCTGCCATGCTCCAGGCTGAGCCCCAGACTCTTTCACTACTTGGCAGGGTGAGTGTGTTGGAGGGGGCATCAGGAACACATCCAGGTCCTGGTGAGCAGCTCTCCTGCCCCAGCAAGCTCTTTGCACTCCACGTCCTTTCGCCTCCTGTGCCATGCTGAAGAATCAATACTGCCAGTGAATGCTACAGGTTCCATTGGTGCCAGTGTCATCATACCATACAGCTGCTTGTGATAGCAGAGTGACCCAGGTCCCCTTTTGACCTCGTATAAGAGATGAATAGCATTTAGGTATGAAAGATGTTCAAGAACAAACCTGTCTTCTCTATGAATGTTGAATACTGTCACTGACTGAGAAGCCCATCTTGCCTGGTTAAACCCTTGATTTCAAAACACATAAATAAATTTAAGAAGCTCCACAATGCAGAGGTTCCTTAGGAACTAATTACAAGCTCTTCTTTGTTCACCGCAGGTATTTTTCCACTAAAGTCACACCAAGTTTTCTCCGTGTTAACTTACACGACCCAAAAGCCCAGATTCTATGGAGGCTTAATTACAGTTTCACGCTCCCAATTCCCTTTGGTGCTTCTTCTTGTAAGTTGCATGTAACATACGTTATCAGCAAACTTAAGGCCCTGCAGCAACAACAAGGACTCTGAACAGCTATTCCGCACATCTAGGAGCCTCCAGGAAAGGAATACAGAACATTTCCAGCCAACTCTCATACCATCCAAATGATGTAATTTATTTACAAGCCACCTTTCATTCTTTAGCTCCCACCACAGATACCAGGCTGCAGACAAGGAGGTATCAGCCTAGCAACATGCTTCATGCCAGGGCTCCACCTCACCAGCACAGGGTTACGCATCCCTTGGCTATACTTCTGCCTTGTTACAAGCCTTGTGACTCATAAGTGTTTTTCACCTTTCGACAAAAAAAAGCAGAAAGAAGATTTTTTTAATGAAAAAAACAGGCATGATTTCTAAATGAATCCACACAAGCTTTCTTGCATAATTTATTTCTACACAAGGCACAGAATAACATAGCTGGGTGGGAAAACACCTAGACTGAACAGAAAACACCTTTCTGAGCCATCCACCCCTTGAGAAGAGACCTGAAAGATCAGTGTGGTGCCACAGCACCCTTCATTTTTGTTATCAAGTTGAAGAGGTGAAGAATTTGATGGTTACACAGATAACCAATTGATTGATTTGTGGCTGCTGAAGGTGGATCCTGACCAGCTGGAGCAATAGTCTTACCCCATATGACCATCCTGACACCTTAGTATGATTTTTGACTGACATTGTTAACATAAATACCTGTCTTAGGTTTTATACATCATTCATCAGGTGATATCAAAGCAGTATAGCTCAAAGGAAGTGAGCAATTCTGAAGTCTCAAATGCTGTAAGAAGTTTCCTTCCTAGAAGGTTAATTTCAGAACTCCTACAGTGAGGTTAACAGGATTAGTTTTCCAGTTGCCACTGACTTTGCAAGAATAATACTAGATGAAAACTGGAGGGAGAGAAGGAGGGGGGAAAGGGAACTGTGACTCTTCAAAATGCTGGTTAATGGCAAAAAATCTGCTACTGCTTAAGATGTGACTTGCTGACGGGGAGAAAAATATATCAAAACACAGAGGAGATACATCAAAATATCAGAATTCAGCTAAATAAATCTCAAGGAATGACAGAGGCTCCATCGCTTAGAACTCATATAGGAGGATTTCTCATCCTGCTGGCATTAAGTAGCCTTTTTTTTCTTCTTTTTCCTTTTTTTTTTGTTTGGCTCAGTTGAGTCCTATTCCAACAAAGTGTGAACAGGTATTTTTGAGACCTGTCAGAAATTGTTGCATACAGACCAGGAGCTGGCACTTGAAGCTAACCATTGGTGCAGATAAAATATCCATGAAAATAAGGTTAGGGAGTTGCACATCCAGTAGGGATGAGAGGTGGCTGATTGCCTGCCTTTGGAGGTGCACTACATTATCCATGGCAAATATTACTCTGAGGGCAGATGAACTTCAACATATCAGAAGTAGGTGCTTTAAAAATGTGAATGTCACATTGCTTCATTTTCTGATATGAAGGCTGATTCCCTCCCCTGAACTCCCTGCCCTAGGCTAGGGAGAGGCACCAGTCTCATGCAAACCTGCTTCAGAGACCAAGGGAAAGAGAGGGTCAGAAGTTTTCCCTAGGGAACTGCCTTTGCAAAAGATGTACATGGCTAAATGCTAGCTCAGAAAATTCCACCAGCCCAAGTGACACTTCCAATAGTCTGAATCAGCACAATTTCTCCACGCAAAGTTACAGTTCAACCTACTCATTAGCAATCAGCAGAAATCAATAGTCTGCATTGGCAACTGACATCCTGTGTCTGAAGGACAAATTGTCATTGCCACAGTGGCTCAGTAGCATCTGAGGAGAGAGCAACAGACAAGCTCCAGGCATAAAGAAAAACTTGCTCATTTACAATTACTGCCAAAAATAATCTCCTTAAATAAAGGCAGTGGAGGGCTGGTCTCAGGTGTGCTGTAGAAGGGCGTTTGCTATCTGTTCCCCACCCTACCTACCACCATGCCCAGGTTGGAATTTGCATGAAAACCATCTTGGAAGCAATATAGAAAAAGCTGTCAGGGAGGAGTAATTTCTAAAACAGTAGGTTATCAGAGGGGCTGGTTACACCCCAACTTTTTCACTCAGTTCTTGGGGAGCAGCAAACCCTCTGTCCCCTAGAGTTTCTATCTGTACGTACATCCAGGGGTTCTGCATATTCTATATCATAGAATCATAGAATAGTTAGGGCTGCAAAGGACCTTAAGATCATCTAGTTGCAAACTCCCTGCCATGGCCAGGGACACCTTACACTAAACCATGTCACCCAAGGCTCTGTCCCACCTGGCCTTGAACACTGACAGGGATGGAGCATTCACAACTTCCCTCGACAACCCATTCCAGTGCCTCACCATCCTTACAGTAAAGAACTTCCTCTTTATATCCAGTCTAAACTCCCCCTGTTTAAGTTTTAACCCCATATAGTCCTTCTTCTCCTTCTAAAACTCTATTAGAGAACACCTGGGGAGAATGCTGAACAGGGACTCTTCATCAGGGACTGTGGTGATAGGACAAGGGGTGATGGGTTTAAACTAAAACAGGGAAGATTCAGGTTAGATATAAGGAAGAAGTTCTTTACTGTGAGGGTAGTAAGGCACTGGAACATGGTGCCCAAGGAAGTGTTAAATGCTTCATCCCTCAAAGTGTCCAAGGCCAGGCTGGACAGAGCAGCATGGTCTAGTGTGAGGAACCCCTGCCCATGTGAAGAGGGTTGGAACTAGATGATCATAAGGTCCTTTCTGACCCTAACTATTCTATGATTCTATGATAGTTTGTCACTGTCACCTTATGCTTCCAGTAACCAGAGACCAGGTGACAATTCAGAGACACAGCAGAGCATTCAGATATACATACACACACAAAGACCCAGAGTGAATCACCTGGTGCAATTAATAAAAAATGATGGAGCAAGCATAGGCCATTTGGTTCATCAAAGCTCACTAGCTTTTCTATCTATTTAATGCTCTATTTCCTCCAAGAAGGCAGCCTGTGATTTACCAAATAACACCAGTGCTTCTATCTCAATGCCTTTAGCTTGGAAAGCCAACTGAAAATATGTTTTACTCTGCACATGCATAGATACCTATTTTTGTGGCGAAGACACTCAGTACGCACCACCTCTCCTTCCATTCTCTACCTTTGCCTGTCCCTGTTAGGGGCTACCACCAGTTTAGGTAATAATTCATATTCTTACTTTTACCACCCTTGCCGCCTTGTGGCCCAGCACTCCATCCTAACACAGAAATCCTTCAGCACTGGGCTAAAGGAGAGGAATGCACAGATGAGTTCCCTGCTCAGCCTCCTCGTTATTGCTGAAACTTGGCATGCAGTGTCCCACCCACTTGGAAGAAGTGTCCTGAGTTTACTCCTGAACTCAAATGCCATTATTTGGAAACAAGAAGGGGGAAAAAATGTTTTCTCAGTTTCCACTTAAAAATAATTTCCCTGATTTTCCATTCCTACTCTCCTCTGTCACACCCCAAAGAGCTTCTTGACCTGCAACTGCCTATTCCTATTAGGATGTGTGTGCAGCATCCCCAAGCACCCCACAATGTACCAGTGAAATCTGCCTGCTTAAGATCTGCCCTGTTTCCTCCTCCCAGTTCCCTGGAGCAGCCAACAGCTTTCAACAGGGAGCTCTTTGTTCAATCAAGTGCTAGACTGGATATTACCAGAACTTCAAAAAAGGAAGTTTTAAAGTTTCCCACAGCCTTTGTAATGGAGTTTCTACCAGAGCTTCCCAGGGTCCTTCCCCCTTACCCTAATGGATACGAGTTTCTGCAACACTCCCCAGAAGGATTAAATTCAGTTTTCCTCACACCTCCAGAAGACTGGCTAAAATAGCTGAAAATGAGGAAATCCAAGGAAATCAGAGCAGGCACCAAATCCTGTTTCACTGCTCTCTGGCCATAGCCCACATGATGGAAACAATGCTCCCACACCAAAGAGCCCACCACTGTGGCCAGGTATCTTAGCAGTTTCTCAGGTTTTGATTTATTTCCTGGAAACTGATTTCTCAAATGTTCAGTCCTTTTAGCAAATCAGGCAACTGCTATTCCAAAGGCTTTCTTTGTGAGCTGTTCCCATTAGCCTTGTTTATTTCTTGTTTTTACCTACCATTTTCTTTCTATTTTCACATTAAATTCCATTTGCTGTGCAGTGACCCAGTTTCACAGTACATCTGACATCCCTTTTATTTTTTTTTGCTGTCAGCTCTTCACTTACAGGTAAGAGCAAATGTAAGAAGTCTGCAGCTGGTTTCTTTGTGCGGGTCATTTAGACAGATTAGAAACACTGAAGGAAGCGCCAACTCCTCTTCTGGTTTCAATCAATACTTCCTCCAAATTTGACACAAGTCCTCTCTATTTTTAAGTGATCTTTTGCTATGTGATACACTGACTGCCTGATCTCTTTGGGCTGAATAGCAACCAGGCAAAAGGCACTCCAGTAGGTTGCTGCAGAACCCAAGTAGCACGTCATGCTAAGTCCCATTATTACCCACCCTTCTTTTGTATGTATGTGTGTATGTGCTTGTTATGCCAGAGGGACTAGAAGGGAGAATAAAGCTAACAGAAGGGAGAAGACGTGTCAACCTTAACTGTGCTTTCTCTTGACTGTAACAATTGAACAGCTTCCAGCAAAAACATTTAGTTATGGTCATTGTGTGCAGGCTTCAGTGCCTTCAAGTCTCCACACATTTCCTAAAGTTCCCTCAGTAAGTGGATGCATCTGCATATTTATTTACTTCAGCTGAAATGTTCTGGAGTCTCTAGCATTACTAATGACACTGAGCATGGAAAAGCCACCTCTTTTATTTCCTTTACCGCTGCCTGGTGAGAGGTAGGAGCCTTGGAGGCAGTGGTGGCTGGATACAACCCAGCGATCCCACTCAAATCAGCCCTGTAGCAGGGGAAGATCAGAGGCTCAGCCATTTCAGGGCAAAGCTGCATCTGCTCCAAAGTGGATGACCCTGGAAACAGGAGGAGACACACGCAGGTGCCTGGAATGAGATGGGTCTGGTACCCTCCCTGGTCTGCCGCCATTGATGTGCGAGTTCCAGCTTGGAGGTCTCTGTGCTTGCCTGCCACATGGCTGCAGTTTTGTCACCCCTGGGTTTGCTGTGGCCAGATGGGCTGCACACCGTGGCTGACACACTGGCAGCCTGAGCCCCCTCCATGTTCAGCTCCGCATGCTGGCATGGGCAGCACATGTGTAGACAACCCAGGGAACAAATTGCCTTGGGTTTCCCTCCTCTTCCTCTCCCTTGCTTTCTCTCTGGTGAAGCTGCGTTCATAAGAGTGCTTTGCATTCTCCTCCCCCTCCACATGTTTCCAAACTCCCCTGCAAGTCGTCCCTCACTTTAGGTCCTTTTTGATCTGCCAGGTTTCTGGAGCTTTGTGGATCAGCATTTGCCCAGATGGAGATTCTTCACCCAGGATAACACCACACTGCTCTGCCTTTCTAAACATTTCCTCCGGGGGTTTCCTCTTCCGGCTTTTAAGATCTCTCATCTCCGAAAAACCCCCAGGGCTTTTTTTGCTCATAGCTCTATATTCTCCCCACTTCTACTGCAAGTGTGAGTCAAATTCTGTTCTTTGTCACTCCCATCTCTAGACCTCGAATCACAGAAGAGATCAGCAAAGTTACACTGGATTTACACGGGGATAATGAGAGAAAAAAATTGGCTTTCTCTCTATATTTTAATTCTTCCCATCGTATTTTTTATTCGTGGCAGTGTTATTGTTAGATTTACTTTGATGTGCCTGTTTGAAATTCATTAATTTACAGCACGCTTTAGGAACGCTTTTTATATTTGTTCTCTACTTGGAATATAAAATTACTCTGCTTTACAAAGTATGTTATAATATTCTAAATTTATGACATTACTATTATCAGAGGAATCTCCAGCTATTCATGCATATTCCCCCTTTGTTTCAGGCCCTTCAAAGCTAGTACAGCTAATTCTACATTTTCTTCTTTTGGCATCAATTGCACATTATTCTAAATGCTATTAAATTACAGATCCATTCTGCTTTTCCTGGAAACTTGCTGGTTGACTGAGTAAGATTACATCTGGATATTATATGCAAGGGTTTTACATCTTAGGTTTAAGATGCAGATAGTATATGAATTTCCAGTGCAACATTGGAAACCATTAAAAGCATTAAAAAAATTACATTAAACTAAATTATGTCATTTCCAATCAGAATTTTTATCCCTTTCTTTCCTGATTAGTGCAGCCTATGCAGATTTACTAAACATCTCTGCTAGCTCTAGAGTTTTCACCTCATGGCATCTTGAGTCAGCATTTCTGACAGCAAGCACCACCATCGAGTGAAATTCATAAAGTAAATTATCATTCAGCACTGGGACCAAGGAGGTCATTAGCAAATGTTTCCAAATGACCTGTGGCAATCCTACCTCCTTACCAGGCCCGCTGTAGGAAAATCTTAATTATTCCTGGAGGGAAGAAGGAAGAGCTTCCTTGTGTTCATCTGGACAGCTGGGCAGGAGCCATGGCAGCAGCCACGCTGTGCTGTGCAGGATGCTGTCCGCTCATCCCACTGTGGGCTATGTGTGCATCTTTCCGTGCCCTGCGGTTCCTGCGACAGCACACCACACAGTCCAAGAGGCAAGGAGCCACTGCTGATGGAGAGCACCTCTCACCCTTTCAGAGAAGCAGGGGCTGACACCCTCCAGCTGTTCCCCATCAGGAAAAACCTGGGTGACCTCATTTGTGCGTGGTTGGTTTCCTAATTCAGTAATATAATATGCTTAATATAAATTATAATGGATATTGCAGTAATTCAGCTATAGGTGTGACCTAGTGCATTTGTTAATTTTTGGACCTCTGAGAGTTTTCTCACTAATTTTATACGTGCATGCCTGCATATGCCCATGTCAAAACTCTTATTTGTAACCTGATAAAAGCAATAGAAACCCATCTACAAATTTGCATCCTACATATTCACAGCCTACAAATTCATTCATATGTAAAATGCATGGAGTTGCTTTCCCAGTTTTGTTGCCTTTGGAAGAAAATATTATTGTAATTTTAAAATATATATTTATATACAAATACCTTTTGAAACCTTTAATGTCATCAGTGAGCTCATTAACTATTATTTGCTTTGCCAGGGAATGCCAGGTGAAGAGCAGATTGTTTTTCTTTGCCAAGTTGGATCAGAAAGTGAAGGTTCATCTAGCCCAGTACTCCATCAGATGGGCCAAAGGAGGATGCTGTCAGACTGGTATGACTTAAAAGGAAACATACAGAGATATTTGGGCAGAAATCATCTCCTTATCCTGTAGTGAGAGACTGCAGCTCAGGGAATTCTTGCATCAGAGGGGGTGTTGACATGAAGGTTTATGATTAATTTTTGCAGCATCACCTTTCCCCCACCCCTCGCCCAGGCAGCTCTGGCCTCCAGGCACCCCCATGCTGTCAGTAGCTGCCTGAATAAGCAGGTGCCTGGTAAGATCAGACCCTATGTGGCAGAGCAGACAAGAGAGATCAATGGGATTTCTCCCAGGACAGGTTAAGACAGATCAGGGCTCCCTGTGCTGTGTCTACACCCCATCAAGCTGCTGACAGCCTGGTCCTTTGTAGTGGTGTCCAGGCCCAGTGAGAGTCTCCCAGGGTGATATGAAACAAAAATACTCTCTGTGTGCTAGTGGCTGTTTCTCATGGTGCCTCCACCAGACCCAGCCAAAGAGCAGTGAGTTCCCAAAGGCAGCAGTGGTGGTGGCAAGGAGAGATGGGCTGCCAGCTCACACACCCCACTGCTGCCATCAGTGGTGGAGCTGCTCTCACCAGGGCTTCTTGCTCACAAGGGTGGGGATGAATGTAGATTAATTTTAGAGGTTTCACCCATGGCCCTTGTTTGAAGCCTATGCCAGCTGCGGGGGTGGAAGCCATGCAGGAGACAGACAGCAATTAAGGCTGGATTTTGAAGCTGAGGGATTCCTTCTCCTCTCACCCTCCCCTCCAGCCTAAGCCCCAAGACTCTGTTCCCAGAGCAGAGATAAAAGGGCAGGTTCCCTCCCCTGAGTTTATTAAACAAAGCACAAAGGTGGTAGGACAGGACCGGTGGTGCTGCTGAGCTGCAGGTTGCACAGGCTGGCTTCAGGATTCCTGCACATGCTGCCCATCTGTGGTCCTCCATGAGCAACACCGCATCTCCTATGTGTGCATCGCATGGACCCAGAACCTCTCACCCCATCAAGAGACATCAGAGGAACTTGGTAACCAGCTACCCACAGGCAGGAAAGAGACTGCATACCCTCTTGCATTACTTGCTACCTTACAGCTGGGACCTGGGATCCAGAAGACTGTTAGAGTCCTAATTAAATATGAACAATGTAAAATGTTCCTGTGGCTTTTAAGAGTTATGACAATTTCAGGCACATGGCAAGATAGGAATTAGCACTTCCTGCAGCACCCAGACAGAACAGATGCAGTACATGAGGGTCAGACAGCAATGCACAGAGTAATTCTCTTTGCTCTCCCAGCAAACACAGAAACGCTAAGTCACTGTGTCACTAGAAATGTTGTTGCTAGAAACATGATGAGCGTCAATTGTCAAGGTAGATTAGTAATGCTGCATAAGCAGAATCTGGATGTAGAAAGGGAGCTGTGAAAGAGACAGCTCTAGACATAATGCTTCTTAAAGCAGTTCCTCTAAACTCTTTCTTCTCCCCTATGCCTATCACTGCTTATGAGATGTCCACAAAGTCAGTAACTCCCTCTGAAACAGTTGTTTGTTTTGAATTGCTCATAGGAAATATATTAAGTTAATTCAAAATTGTTACAAGGGCAGTGATTCATGAGGCATTTGACTAAAGAAGAATTAAGCACCAACCTGGCTACCTGTCTCGTTGGTCCATTTCTTTGTGAATTACAGTATTTTGACTCATCACATAGTAAAACATCAGAGCAAAGCAATGGGAAGTTACTCCATGCTTAACTGTCCAAGAATTTTCTTTTCAGGGAGAAAAAAAGTATAGGGGTAATTTGTCAGCAGGTATAAAAATGGATCTTGAGGCATTATCTGAACTTGGGAAAAATGTTTAAGTGGCTGCCTGGGGCCCTCTGGTATTTTCATTTTCCTAAAAGAATTATAGTACAATCATTATACAATAGGTGGCTACAAGTACAGAAGTGTTCCTGTGCATTCATTCAGTGGTTCATTCACAATCTAAGGAAAAAGCCAGCCAGGTGTAATGAGGAATCCCTGTCTAGGTGGTTGAGTTTCTTCTTTGTTCTGCTTTATTTTTGCAAGAAATATTTGAAACCCAAATCTGCATGAGTGAAAATCTTCCTTGGGAAGGCTAACTTGCACTTTGGGCTTCTGCTGCCATGCCAAATAATTCAAGCTGCTTAAATGGATTTGCAAGGTGGATGCTCAAATGCAGATTAAAGTATGAATCCACTTCCCAGAAAATCATCTAACTTATAAATGAGGAATCTTCAGACCTTGAGGTAGCCAAAGTGACTTGGCTTTTAAAGGAGATAGATTACTTCCAGAAGACTCTGGCTACCAATCTGCCAGAGATTGGCTGCGGGATTCTTAAAACCCAAAACAAAAGATCAAAGACTGTCCCAGTCAAGCCAAATATATTCCATTGCTGAATAAATAACTCCTGCTCTGCAAACAGCATTTCCCCAAATGCCACATCACAATTCAGATCTTCTGACAGGTGCAAACATAGGCTCAAAAGTGTGAGAAAAATTGCCCTGTGACCTACTGACTTGTGAGAATTAATTGGTAACCAGTGCTCTCAGCACCTCTGTAAACTCGGGTACAGGTCCATAATGCTCATGCGAGTACAGGCATAACCTTAACATAAGGTGGTGCTAGTTAACGGCAGCACTTTTAAGGCAGGAGCCTTCAAGATAGATCTTTCAGCTGTCCAACTACCATCCAACCAAAAAGGGGCAACTCGGCCAACCTGCTCCCCAGTTATGGTCCTAGAAATTCATCTCCATATTCTCACCAAGTCCCACTCCACTGAACAGAAGGTCTGTCCCTGGATGGAGGGGACGGGCAAAGAGGGACAAGGCAAGGAAATGCTTCCTCAATAGACCTCTCCGGTGGGCATGGCCACTAGCAGGGACAACCTCACCCCTGAGAGAGGCAACAAGTACCCAAAGGACGGCATCACCCCCACAAGCATGCAGACCTCAGGGGCCAGATTCCCACCACACAGTCTGAGGCATGGTCAAGTTTTGCTGTGTAAAATGAGTGCCAGAGGGGGAATAAAATGCAAGTGAGGTTGTAATTAGCATGAGGCACGAACAACATCTGGCCACTCTTCTGCTTCCATCTCTATCAAGTGCCAAATATAATTATGAGGACAGGTAATAAATAGACAGGAGTAATAAGAGAGGAAGGCAAATCTCTTGCAATCTGAATATGAAACCACAGCACCTTCATCCTTCAGAAGCACAGGCAGTAAAGTAAAAAAGAGCCATATCCACAAGACTTTGAATCTTCCTCTTGTGACATGTACTATCAGCTTAGCATGGAGCAACATCACTCAACATGGAAAGTAATTATTTTCCCAGAAAACATCACCAAAGAATTGTGGAAGAGAACTAGAGAAATTAAACAAAAAACCCCACTAACTGGAAAGCTAAATCATAAATCCTGCAGTGTTGACACAGTCTTCTTGTAGCCTCAAAAAGCACATTCTGCATTCCAGCTGACTCAAGACATGTCCTGGGTAGTAGATAAGAGCACTCAGCATGCCACAGGGAAGCCTGACTTTGAAACAACGAGCTCTGATACTCACTGGAGAACTAACACGTCTCCAGGTGAAGGAGCACAATGGGCCCTTTCTGCACTGCCCTGCTTTTTTGCTTTCTATCTACAAGTGCTCACAGCAGTGGTGGAGAAAAACTAAAAGGAAGAAGAAATTAGTAAAGTAAATGGCAGTCAGCCCTGCAGCATGCAGGTTCTGTATAATCTTCACATCCTACCACAAAACCATGAGATGTGGCACAAAGAAAAGCCATTTAGCCCACTGCAACTGCTGGCTTTTGGCTTGCTCTATATCCCTAAAGAGAAAAGAAAGCAAGTATACTTGAAAGCAGCATGACTTATAGTTGGGTGTACAGGAATGTGTTAAATCATAGACTAAGATAGTGCAGTAGTTGCACATTTTCTAATGATTTTTCATGCTTTTCTGCTGTTATTCACAATGTCTTCCCTAGGGAAATCATTTCATCACCTCTCTGATGAATGAAGACTGACCCCTGCCTTAGGAAGCCAGATTTATTCATGTTAGGTGACTGCATCCATAAAATAAAAGCCATCTTTTGCCAGGATTCCTGAATGTCTCACTTTTATTTCATCTTATTACTTAAGTATTTTTCGTTGTCACTATCTTCATAAATTAATTTCTATTTTACCTTTTATTTTATTGGAGGCTTTTATAGAAACTTAACTCTCTAATTTTCTGGCTGCATCTATTATTTCTGTGGATGCCAAAATTTTATCTTTATATTAAGTAAACTTTGGCCATTATAGGCCAAAAGTCTCTTTTCATTTACTTTTAGGTTAATCCAAAATAATCCACCAACAAGCAAAATTTAGCTCCTGGACTGGACATGTCTGCTTTGGTGTTAAATAGTTTTCTTAGATGCAGTGAAAAAGTAACTACCTTGTCCAGAAGGTGAAATTCATTTCTCCTACACCTAGCCAGAAAAAAATGTTCTGCCTAAAAAGCTGTTCGTAGACCCCCGTATGTAGCAAGGAAGGTGCTTAGCATCACAGCGCAATTATCTCATCTCTCCCACCATGGAGGTATCCATTTCTCCTCATTGGCTGTCAAGGGAATCTATCCCAGTCAGCTTAAGCAAGATATGCACTTTTTATATGTGCAATACATCCCACCAGTAAAGACCCCCTGTGGAGAGTTAGTGCAAAGTACTGAGAGCACTGTAAATTTGTGCCTGAGCCTTATCTTGCCTGGGCAGACAAAAGCCTTTTTATAACCTCCATTCCACCAGTGAGCCTTGCCTATCAACATCAGTTACACAGCATAGAAGAATCAATTTTTATGATGGCGACAAACTACAGTGCAAAATTGGTCATTTATATGCAGGTTGCCTTTGGGCCATTTGATGAGTCACAAATTAGTCCTGGCCCTCCTGGATCTAGCCTTAAATATTTCACTTCAAATGTTTCAATTGTTTCAAGTACCTTGTGACATAGCTGGAATTTGATCTGCCTACCACTAGGAAATTATTTAACTAGCTTCTGAGTACAGAAAAATACCTGTTTTCAAGAACAGATTCTTTTAGTTCCTGTATTCAGGAAGAAGATTATTGGGTTTATTTAATTTCATGTTGTAGGGACAGATTTCTTCACTTCTATTCAGATTGAGTAGTCCTTTACTTTCCAAGTAGCTCAGTTAAAATCAAAGACTGTTTGTCTTTATTCTGGTTTAGGCAGAAGCATGCTGCATAATCTGAATTATTTTGGTTCCACATACAGATGTTCCTTCTAATGGCATAATCTGATTCTTACCATTGTACTAAACCATTTCACATAGGCCTGCATATGTTATACCAGAGTTCAAGATACATCACCGTGTTATGCTCTTTGCTGGAAACAAGATCAGTCACCCTGACTTAGTTTTAGGATGTTCTGAATGGATCTTTGCCAGGTACAATGCCTCTCAAAACAGTAACAGCTTTTCTGAGTTTCACAGTTTGGCAAGAAATAGATATAAATAAGATGTTTGCTTTTCTTTTAGTGGGATATGATCTCACTTCTTTCTCCTTCCTCCACAAAGCTGGACAAGTGCAAAGTTATTTTTCATACAACTTTGGGGAGAAAAGATTATCGAGGAATATTTTGTTTGGGTTTTTCACTAAAAGCTTTGTTTTCAAGGATACAGGTATTTAGGATATGCTTGAAAGCTTCTTCCTGCTCATTCTGGTTAGGTATGATAATTTTCAACCTCTGGTTCATGACTTCATGCCCTAATCAGGGCTACAGCACATGTCAAGCTCTTCACTTTGAATGAAAAGCTTCTCCAGGCTGAAAACTCAATTTGCCCCTGCTAGTGACATTAAGATAAGCAGTCCCTCAAGGGGTCCCAGTCCTTATCTGATACACTATGTTCTTCGCAGGCTCTGGCAGAAATTAAGTAGAGCTTCATGTATACACATCTGGGACATGTGTACCATATTGAACAGAACCTTCCATTTGCACATCAAATGAAGCTTTCCAGTAGTCCAGTCATTGAGCTTGCTGAGTATCACCCCTGCTACAAAAGCCTATAATAATGGCACGCTTATATATCACAGAGACAAAAGATTACTGCACCATAGGAGGTGGCTATCAGTCCACTGCCTATCATCCTGTAGAGCAAGTTCCCTATAACAAGTGATGCTTCATATACTTTTTTGACAAATTAGTTATCCCCTAGGAAAGCTTCATTAGATGCCCTCCATCACAACACTAAGATCATTTATGTTAGTTACTCCTAGGAATTTGAGGGAGGGTGCCATGCAAAGCCAAAACGTGCATGTAGGCACACTATGCACATGCTGCTGTATACTCTATTGGTGTATGTCTCCTACTATTTTCTTTCTCTCCAGCTGTTTAACCTGATCCAGACTTTCTTTTACCTTCATGCTACGAATATGCATGCTGCTAGGTATGAGCAACGCTTTGTGCAGATCTTTTTTGGAATCAAACGTAGGCAAGTCTTTACAAGGACAAGGTTCCTACTTGCAGTTAAGAAGTATCTGAAACCGATCATTGAAATTGAAGTCATTAAACCAAATTAAACATATATGTAGGAGCTGCCCTTTGGACTGGAATTGGCCTTCTTTCCACTTAAAGAAGAATTAGCTGTGAAGCTTATCTACCACCAACACACCAAAGGAACCAGGAGTCTAGAGAACATTATGCTTAGAAAAGTTTTAAAGGACAAAACAAAGGATTTCTACTCAGAAAAAAAAATGCACTGGGGACCTGGACTAATGAAACCTACACATGCTCCTAAACATATTACCAGAAACATCTAGAATATGTAATAGAAAATAACATTTTCCTGGGGATTTTTAAATAATCTTCCTGCAGTGAACTGAGATTGATGTCAGTCTCATGGCATTGGTGCAAAATGGTTCAAATTACCCTTTAAAATGGTATTTTTAGTCCTTAAAATTGCTTCCCAATTTTAGAATAATTTTTGTAGAACCCTATTGGACAACCTGGCATAGTGTTAACTTCATCGCTATGGAAAGTTATATATGTCTCCATAAGGAGGCAAGGTCAAATGATGTGTAGAGCTTGGCTCTATATTAATATAGTGAGTATTCCTGACAGTGGTGGAGGTAAATGTCCTTTTTGATAAAAGAACTGATTGCTTTAGGACTAGATAATACCCATGCATTTGGCCATGGGAAATCTTAGTCTCACCCTCTAGGTGATTTGTCCCCTAGAACTCAGGATGTTCGCTATAGATATGACAGTTCTCTGTGGAAGAATTTGAGTAACAGAAGGAGTACAATAGCTTTCCTAGGTAATCTGGAGAAGACAGAAGTAGTGAAGGACTGAACCACAGTAGAAGCAACAGAGAAATTATATTTTTATTCAAGATGGGCAAGGACTTTACTAGGTCAATGTCAGATTATTATATATGCTAGATCAAGCTTTATGACTACTGGGATGAGTATCAATAACTATCCTATCTCAGAGAATCTGTGTTTCTCTTCTGGTTTTACTTACAGTCATATGCTGTGATGCATTTCTCAGAGGAACAGAATGCAGTATTCTCTTGCCAGAGAAGGGGATCATGCATCCACAGCACCATCTTGAAGCAGGGAAAATATACGTACAAGATCTAACTTTTCCATTAAATATCCCAGTACAGTTAAAATACTGCCTCTTCAGAGTAAGACAGATGATAAGTACTCCCCAAAATCAAACAGTCACACAGTCTTTCCCATAACATATCAAAGCTCCTGAGAAGGGATGTCAGTGTCATGATCCCCAGCTATGGAAAAGAAAGCTGAGGTACAAAGCTGTGAAAAGATATGATCAGGAGCATCCAGGAGCTGATTAGAAAAGCAAAAATTCCTGATTTCCAGGCAACCCTTTCTCCAGCTTGCATCCCAAGTAACTGGCAATAGAGAGGGTTGGACAGGGAAAGGAAAAGCGAAAGGGAAATGGAGTTTACAGCAGGTTTTTGAAGTTCTCACTTGAATCTGTGCTCTTGTCCTCCTCTGAGCTCACTTCTAATTCCATGAGAGATTCAAGAGATGACCAACATAGTATAATTAGCTAAGTGGGTTAGCCTATGGTGACAGAAATCAGCCACTCTTTGCTGTGCAAGAAGTAAAAGCTATATTCAGACCACCTATAACAAACTTCATATTTTCCTCATTTCAGGTTTACCCCCCAGAATTTGGGAGTCCAGTTAATCAGATCTTGAGTCAGTTGCTTAAACATAAGTCTTTCCTTCCATCTGAGATTTTCTAGGCTATCTCAGAGGCCTGGCATGTGTTACATAAGATCTATGGGAAACCCTCACAATTATAGAGTGGCAGCTGGAGGCCAGGTAAGATTGTTCCAGGTATCTCAAATTATGTTAAACACCTGTGTTAAAGCAACTGAATGGAGCTCTTTAGGATGGAGCCCGGCTGAGTTACCTGCAGATATTGATTCAGCTCATTTTAGTGAGAATTTCCCATTGTAGGTGACCTCATCACTGACTATAGAGGACACCTATGGCAACCACATGCAAAAGTTCAGTTTTATAGGTGCCTAAAGCTGGGAGGGATGAGGCTGAGCCATAGCCCCCCGGTCTCTGTTTCGTGATTCCTTCTGCACTTCTCAGCTCCTCTGCCAATTGCATGGAAAATTCTGCCATCAGTATTTGGAAGAACTTTACATCCACTTTGCAGAAGTATAAATAATTACACAATAAGGCCTGTTTCCTCCCCGCCTCAGAGAGATATGAGAAAGACACCGTGAAGAATAAAATAGTTGAGTCAGATTAAATTTACCATGTCTGCAAAATTTTCTATTAGAAGGTTACCTTTGATTTAGTGCTTCAGCCTCCAGACTTTTTCTTCCCAGCATTAAATTCTGTTGTAATAAACTTTTACAATATGCATCATTATAGGAAACTTAAATAGGCTTAGCTCTTGAGTGAGACTCACGGAGACAGTAGAATAGAGAGAAGAAACGCAAGGTGTCTGGTTTCTTGAATATTTAAGAAAGATTCTTCCTTATTAAATAATGCATATTTGGGGATTTTGAATTCTAAATTTTCAAGGTCAGGGTGGAAGGGGGTCTGTCTGAAAAGGGACAAATCCCTGATCTCAGCTCCTGCCTCTGCCTCTGCCTTTGCCATATGGCCTTGTGCAAACCAGAGGACAACCCAGCCACTGAGCCCCTCAGTTCCAATACAGTTGAGCCCCTGGGGCAAATGGGTAGTTAATACTCACCCCCCTCAAAGAAGAGCCATGTCAATTGCTCTTTTTAGTCTTTACATTATTCTAATATCTGTGAGGAAAGACTTAGAAAATATAAATATTTCAGCTTTATACCAAAAAGGTTGCAGGTGGTTTTAAAGTAAAATCCAGGGTCACTTTTCTGCTTATAATGAGCACTGCAGTGCAGGATGGGCAACTGCAGAGAGCCCAAATGGGAGAGAGAATCAGTCTCTTAGTTATTTTAGTGCTTTATGGAGACATTTGGCCTCAGGTATATTCTCCTTCCTATTCTGCTGGTAATTCATTTGTTTAAAGTGTAATATAATTGTCCACAAAGATCATGCTACACTCCTTTCTAAAGCTCTAAGCATGTTGGTTATTTAACAGACTTTCTGTCACGCATGAGTGAAATGAGAGTTTCAGTACCTTGTACATTTGTTTGTGAAGAAGAGGGAATTTATATCCTGGTTTGCTCTTCATACACTCTTGGAATATCAACTATCAGCCCTAGGACAGACAGGGAGCATACATCAGCTAATGTTGCATTTCATGGCCTGGTATAAACACAGAGAAAAATAATTGATCCTCACTGTGTATAGTGTGGAGCTAGACAGGGGCTGAAATTTGTCCATGTTCTTAACAAATCCGTCATCCTGTCTATACAAGGAATGGAGCAGATCCACTGCACCACCTCCAAAGTCTTCTGAGAGGCAGAAGGAGGGGAACATTAAGATGGAAAAAACACCTTGATATACTTCTTTTCCAACTATTATTCTGCTTCTCCCCTGCCAGTCTACAGAGAGTTGCCTTAGAAAGCAGTGCCCTACACTCATCAAGCATTAGAGTCCTCAGGATTTTCTCATTTCCTGTTGCTCAACAGCAAATTTCAGCTAATCAGGAGTCTGTGAGTTTGCATCTGGCTTGGCTGTTTGGGGCCCTGTACACCTCTGGGAGACCTGATTCCTTCTCTTGATTAAGTGAACACAGAGAGATCCCTGGAGTGGGGAGAGGGAAACAAAATAGCTTGAAACATTGGCTCATGATTTGCATTGCATTGTCATTTGAAATCAACAAGAGACTTCAGTGCACTCCATTTAAGACTTTCTTCCCACTAGACTCAGTAATATACTTAATTCTTACAACACCCTTACACTTTATTTCTGGCAGTGCTTATTCTAAAGGTCAAAGGACTCACTGGCTTTCTCAATTGGCAATACTATTTTATTAAATTATGTTTAACTGCAAAAGACACACCTCTCATCTGTCCTGAGGCACATCTGTAGACACAAAGTAACTACAGTCCACAGGGAAACCTTTGCTAATGTCAATGGGATTCTACAAACTAATTCTTCAGAAAAAAGCAACAGCAAACGGACAGACCTGCTGGTTGAGCAACTTAAACTCTGAGTCTGATGCAGGAGTGATTATCAGAGCAGTGTCCCACAGGTTCCAACCAAGGAGGCAAAAATATGTCGCAGAACCATATAATTACAGAATGGTTTGGGTTGGAAGGGACCTTAGAGATCATCTAATTCCAACCTCCTGCCATGGACAGGGACACCTACCACTTTACCAGCTTGCTTCAAGCCTCATTCAATGTGGCCTTGAACACTGACAGGGATGGGGCAGCCACAGCTTCTCTGAGTAACCTGTGCCAGTGCCTCTCCACCGTCTCAGTAAAGAACTTCTTCCTAACACCTAATCTAAATCTGCCCTCTTTCAGGCTAAAGCCATTCCCTCTTGTCCTGCCACTACATGACCCTGTAAAAAAGCCCTCCCCGGGTTTCTTGTAGGACCCCTTTGTGTGCTTGAAGGCTGCTTTAAGGTCTCCTCAGAGCTTTCTCTTCTCCAGGCGGAACAACCCCAACTCTCTTAGCCTGTCTTTGTAAGAGAGATGCTCCAGTCCTCTGATCATCCTCGTGGCCTCCTCTGGACTTGCTCCAACACATCCATGTCCTTCTTATGCTGGGGGCCCCAGAGCTGATTGAGGTGGCCCTTGAGTTTGCAGGAGGTGTTCCTTGAATATTAGCCAGCTTTCTTGGACCCTTCTTCCCTCCAGGAGTTTATCAGGGCAGATCCCTGAAGAGACCAAAGTCTGCTCTCCTGACATCCTGGGCAGTGAGCTTGCTGTGCGCCCTCCTCATTGCCCTAAGGACCTTGACCTCCATCATGAACTTCATGCTCCCCACCAGCCCCAACTTATTGATTAAAAGGAGGTACAGCATAGCATCTCTTCTCAGTGGCATCTCTATCAGTTGAAAAAGGAAGTTATCCTCAATATAAATCTTTAATGTGAGTGATATTGTGTTTGGCCCTGATTAAGGGAAACAAAACAAGAAGAAGCATTCATTAAGAACTTTACCCTGGTTTTGTAACTTCACTTTAAATTAAAAACACTGCCTGTCAACGGACAGGGAAGGAAACTCACTGAAAGGTGGACTATGCTCTGTCTTTAGATACATATGAAGTGCTGCCATTGAAGACAACAGAGCCTAGAATCTGTCCTTGTAAATCTTGGCAGGTCCTAAACTGACATCTAATTTATTGTGAAAGGAAAACTTCATTTTCCTCTTAGCTTTGAAAAGGAATAAGGGTTGGTAGCCATTGCAGATCCTCTTGCCCCTAATGGTGAGATCCAGCAGATCTTATGCCATGCTCATCATTGCCTATACTTACTGGAGATCTCAATTTTGACATCTTCTGACATTGATTCACCTGAGAAGGGTAATAACTATTCAAAGGGTATGTACATTATAATAAAAGACAAGCCAGTGAAAACTCTAATTTACACACACAGGTAAATAAAAAAAGCTTAGTACAATGTGTCATTTCTTACAGCATTCCCCCTGCTGTAGCTAGCAGAACATATGAAGAGCTATGCTCTAAAAACTGAGGCTGGGGAATGAAAAATTAGGGGCAAATATTGGGTCCCCTATATGGGCAGGAAAGGATTCCCCACGTCATTCCATGCTCCCATGTTCTCATTGCTTGGCAACTTTTTCCAGGACTTTTGCTTCAAAATGGAGTATGTTGGATAATTATCCATGTGGAGGTGCTGTCCCAGGCAAAGGAAGGGGCAATCCTTTTTTTAATCATGCACAGGAAAACAGTTCCTCATCCTCTGCCAGGTTTGCAAACTAGTTCAGTGTTTACCTTTGGCAAGGGAGGAAGAGAAGAGTGTTTGCAAGCCTCTGTTTTAGTGCATTTGCCTTCCTCACTGTCGGGAGGTGCAGACTTTGTTCTGACTGTGGGCTGAGCAGTTCAGTACAGGTTTGAAGAACTCCTTTCTTCTTGGCCAAATTCATTGTTTGGAAGCTGGCGGCTGCTGAATTTATTGCTGCCCAAAGCAAATGAATGAGTAGGAGGAAAAGTAGGAGGGACAGAAAGTGCCATTAATCTACTCTTACCTGAGTCTGTGGGAAAAAAAATAAGACAAGCATAATTCCTCTAGGCTTTCAGTATGGAGATGAGTGCAACAAAAGCAGCTAGTATATTAGTAGGATGCAGAAGGTCTCATGTCTTTACAGTACAGGAAGCCTCTTGCCAGGCTGTTCTGTATCAGGATCTCACTCAGGGCTGCACTGACTCCCTGTCACCCTGCAGATCCCATGACAGCACCCAGACCCACATTTACCCCATCACCAAGTCAAGATGTGGACCTGCCTCCCTGCAAAGCTAGAGCTCACTTCGGCAAAGCACAGTCAGGTCTAAAATATGTGTATTAAATAAAAGCAAGAGGTATACAGGTAGTGCCTTTTCTGTAATCATCTTTGCTCCTAGACATGTTTGTTCAGAAAGTATGAGGCATTTTATGAGCTCAAATTGTTTTCTTGGAAAACACTATCAGCATTCTATACAAGAAGGAAAATTCAAAATGCAGAAATCTATCTTTTACTGTAAAGGCCACTGAAAATACTTCTCCCAATGAAGCAAAGTTTATAAAAATACAAACTCATTTTAAGATCAAAATAGTTTACAGAAGTGTTTTTTAATAAGCCATTGATAGACTTCCTGCTGCAGTGGCTATTTCTCAACATAGTTCTACAGTAAAGACCGTTGAGAGATATTATAAAGGCAAAGTATGCAGGAAGAAACAATTTTTTTATTAAACCAACTGATCTAGTTGAGTATACAAGCAGGCTTTTGAGTATTCCCAGCTTTTCTTCAAACCATGTCCAGAGAGAAGCAAAGTGGTTAACCCAGCTGTGGAAATGTCACATGATAAAAAATTGATTTATTTAAGAATGAAAACCTAATGTGGAAGGAAGCCCACAAGTCCACTGTAAAATCATCAGCAGATGGGAATGACAAAAGACAAGGCAAGGGAACAGGAGGCATGCCAGGGGTAATTTTTTTCGCTTCAAGGGAAGCAAATGATAGGTAGAACTCCCTAATCCAGCAGGTTTCAGACTCCTATCTCTGTGTAACTTGTAATTACATCATTTATTAAGGAGTTTTTTTCTTGTTTAAGTTGACAGGAGATAAGCTAGGTCATTGAGACTCAACAGCCACTTCATGCTCTGGGAGCATATCAGGAATTGTGGCAAAGGAGTCCAGCCAGAGAGGAAGTAGACCTATTTGTTTCTGTTCTTTCTGTTTGAATCTGCTGCTGGGATCACTGTTTAAAATGTGAAGGGTATTTAAAGTGGAACTGACTCAACCAAAACATTCAGCAAATCCCCAGAGGTACAGATGTAGAACAGTGGCAAACTTCCAGCCTGCCACAGAAAGCATTCAAAATCCTCTGGAAATAAATAACTTCAAGGCTTTAAAAGGATAAGAAAGGACAGCCAAGCCAGACAGATCTCCAGGCCTGTTCCTGAATGCTCCAGACATGCATAACTTCAGCTGATTTCCAGTCATGTCATCTTTCCAGGACAAGAATTTGCTGCTGCCTTTGTGCAGGGACAAGTATTCCTGCTTCCATCCCAGGATTTCAGTTTACATGCAGATAGACGTATAAGCAGATGTTTGGTTCAAACAAAGAGTCTGTCTAGACCAGTTCTAGCCTCCAACAGTGGCCGTAAGCCCATGTCCAGTGAAAACTAAGAGCTGGACATACATTTACAGTATTTCCCCACATACAACATCTTACTATTTTCAGCTGAGCAGATTTTCTAAGCCTCATGTGCTTTGCCTATTTAATAATCTTTTGTAAATCTTCTGTGTCAAATACTTGCCCAGGCTCTCCTTTAACTTGTGCATTCTTAATGTCCTTTGGCAGGGAGTCCCACAGGATCATGCCTTCTTCTGCCTTCTATTACTTTTGAACCCATCTCCCAAGTAGCTCCATCTTACAGACATTCATCCTTGCCTGGGATGAAATAGCCCTTATCCACTCTCTCTACATCCAGGATTTTGTAGTTCTTTAGTGTGTCCCACCTTATAGCTATAGTCTAACAGCTTCTCTCCTATTCCTTGGCCCCAGAGCCAGTTATTTTGCCTTGGCACCTGTCATATGGGTACTGCTGGCACAGGTGAGTTTAAAGACGGAAAGAGGCCTCAACATTGGGTTGCTGCAAGGGAGAAGTGATCAAACCCAGTCCCATGCTCGGAGAAGCCCTGCTAGGTAGCAGGGGCACCAGCCATGAGCCAGCTCTTTATGATTCCTGGTCACAGGACACAGAACCACACATCTCCTGCCTCTTGATGGAGGAGGCAAGGGCTGTATTGCTGCAATATGACCCAGTGTGGCCTTTCTCCATGTGGCTGAAGATCTTTCAGCAACTGAGCACAAGGCAGCAGCAACCTCTAATAGCTGGGAGCACTCCGAGATGCTGTTAAGATGCCACATGGTGGGATGGTCCCAAACATAGCACAGTCTAAAGTGATGAACAATGATGGGCTGTGGCTTACAACCGAGTGAACAACATTTGCCTATATTTCACCTTACATGATTTATATGACATGAGATATGTATGACACGAGTCATATAGATATGTATCTCATATTTTGCATAGATACATTTTGCATTCTGGACCTGTTCTAAAGACCTTTGCCTTAGCATAATAATCTGTTTTGGTCACATTCTGCATTTTCTTCTCATAATTCCCAAGAAAATTAAATCAAAAAACTATTCTCATTGAACAAATCAGCTTTTCCCATTTAAAAAGGCAAGTATTTTCTATAATACAAGTTTTCAGAATCATTCTGTCTGTCATTTGTTAAATGACTGTACTTTCATTAGACAAGATAAATTATCTAGAGCCCCAGGAAAAATTAATTTCATGGGGATGCGAAAGATTGAAGACCTATTGGTAGAGCACAATATGTGTTTGGCAGATGTCCCCTGCCTAAGGCATGAAATGGCCTGACTATTATCTTGTCTATGGTTCAAAAGTAATTGTACACATTGCACACAGAGCAACACACACTCACAGAGCAAACACCTAGTGATGATGGATATCACTACTGATACAATTCCCACTTAAAAACTATAAGGGCTAGAAAAATATTGTAAATTTTAAAAGGTAGTATGAATTAATTAACTGCAAAGAACACACACAGTTACATTCAAGAGAGTAGAGCTGTGACAGTAATTGCTGAATTGAGTATTTTTAAAAAGCCCTTTTGTTCTTATTGGCATCAAAGCTATTGTTGAACTGTGCTGTACTGTCAGCATTGTGAATATTAGGGGTTTAGATCCATGCATGCAAAAGATCAAAAGCAGTGATGAAGGATTCTGTAATTATTAATAATTGCTTCCCAAGTGACCATTTTTTTAAAAAAAAAAGATTCTTTATAACAAACTGTTCACTAAAGACCATGGGTTGAACTCATATTTTCACAGCAAGAACATGAGCCCATGGAAATTATTTCACACATTAGCATCATAGCTGGAAACTACCACTAATAAGAAATACAAATGCTACATGAAATCTGGATATCATTATTACAATTATTACTTGTAACTTTAATGCAGATTGTAATGTTACTTTTCAATTAGAAGAATTTAAAGACTAAAAATAAAAAATAAGTCAGTTAAACTAGCTTCAGGTTGAGCAAAGTTTTCATTTCTCTAATACTGTGTTCAGAACTGCTTCATTCAAGTAAAATATAATTGGTAAATCAGCAATGAGCAACCCTTGACTTGTAAAAGGTACTTTCTAGGCTGAAGTCTCCATCCATTTAAAAGGTAAATCTTTACACATACAGCTACAATCAGACACCAAGGGAACTATAACAAAGCCTAAAAAGGATGCAAAAGCTGCATCATGCCCTCTTCTCCCATACCCATCCCATTGCCAAATGAGATCAAATGTGTATCTTTAGAGCTATATTTCATATTTGATCCTAAGGTTTGTCTTGGAGCTACTCTTGCTCATTCTAAGACTGAATTTGTCCTGAATAAGTTAAAATCAAAGCCATGGCACTATTCAAAATAGTTCATACATGACAACAATATGTCTTATTAGAAAACATTCAAAACATTTATGAAATTATGGTGTTTTGCTGTCCAGATGTAGCATGAGTTGCCTTTCTCCTATCCTTTGCTGAGGATGGAGATCACTTGTGATTACACGACCTACACAACATCTGCATTTCAGTCAAGACAAGCACCAGAAGGGAACAGCTCCCCCATGAGCTTCTAATCTCTGACTGTCATCCTCTGGGGCATTCTGGAGTGCAGAGCTGCAGCTGTCCAGCTCCAGGACTTTCTTCCTACATGTCAAAGCCAAGATCAAATGGTCAACAGACCATAGAGTATGTGAGACACTCACAGGGAAAGAAAGAGTTTGGGTTTTGCTGGGGAATAGTCCCTACCTCTCCTCTAGATCAGATATTGGAAGCAATATGTATTTAATATATTAAATGCTTGAAATGTTCTGTTAAAATCACTGCTAGGATTAATTACAATCTTATGCTCCTTAGGGGAAAAAACCTTACTGTGTCTGTCTGCAAAGTGCCTGTTTGGATGCTGTACAAATTAATAAAGAATAATAACAGTGGTGTCTGCATGAAAAACCAGCCCTTACAGATTGATCTCATTCCATTGAAACCAATGGGATAACTCAAAACCTTCCATTATGTGCAGAAAGCAACATTCAGTATGTGGTTTGTTTATGACCTCTGAAGAAAAACACATAGAAAACCCCTTCAAGATGTCCTTTAATGCAGCCAGGGTTTTTTTGCTTCAGTTACGTAGCTTTGTTCAATATGCTAAAGCACCCTACTGAAGTCATCATGTGGTACTGCTATTTCCTACATTAAAATTAAAATCTGTTATTCCTTACAATATAGCCCCCTTTACCATGCCAAATGGCTTAATTCCCTTGAGGTTTCCTTTCTGTCATGGTTCAGTCTCCCATCTCACTCATAAGACACATTGATACCATAATATCTATGTCTGCTCCAGGATAAATGCTAATTTATCATACAGGGGAAGTATGAGTTCTGCCCTGACATACACAAGGCTGTAATAGGAGACTTTAAACAGTCAGTCCAATAGCTCCATTACTTCCCAACAACTCCCTCAATATCATCTCAAAAAATAAAGCCAATTTTTCTTCACTTTCATCAGTGCGATTCAGGAGTACCACAGTGAACTTGATGCTTCCCCTCCAGTAAGGAAGAGTTAGGGCTGGAGTCTCCTATTCATGAGGTAAGTGGGGAAACAAATCATGTCACTATTTTATTTATGTTTCATCTAATTATTCAAGGCACAGCTCACATTCATCCTCCTTAGTGCCTGTCTGTATTCTGCACTTCTCCACCACAGCTTACCCATTCTTCTGAATGGATTTTGATATCTGTTTAATGTACCTTGACTTGCACCACATTTTCCCTGTACTTTCCATATACTGTGTCATGGGGTGAGGGGAGGAGAAAAATCCAAAGGAGAAGCATTAAAAAAGCCCACCAGGACAACATTTTAAATGGCAAGAAACATGCAGGCTCTTTCTCTTTTCAACACAAGGGAGATTTACTCACACAGTTCCCATTACCATTAATGGTAGTTATATGTATAATTTCTCCCATACACTGAGGGGAAAATAAACTTGAGAGAGGAGAAATAGAGGGCATTCAAGGGGAAAATATTTAATATGTAAAGCTTGTGGCTGCCTGTTGGTAATGAATGTGGTAGGCATAATAATGGTAATAATAGGAAAAGACACATATCTGAGTTAGGGTTATTGTAATATGGCAAGCGTACAGAGAAGAAACCATCAAGGAAACCACTAAACATCATTTTGAAGAGACAGTAAGAAAAGATACATAAGAATAAAGAGAAAATAAAAAGGAGAGCAGAAACAGGACTTGGAACAAGCCAGCAAAAGCAGCAGGAAACCAGGGGTGTTTTCACCTAAGGAAAGAGCAGCTATCAGCAAGAGTACCAGGAGAACTGGGGAAAGGGCAGAAACAGAAGGGATGACAGCAGCATGATGCAGAAGGCACAAAGATATTACCATCCATCAGAAGACAAAAGCAAACACGTTCAGAAGAGACAGAAATAAATTAGTTTACAGGATGATAAGTGACTCAGACTGTTCAATATAAGAGTCTTTAGGTAATGAGATTATGGACCAGAAATAATCACAGAGGCTAAAGCTTACAAATCACTATTAAAAGGGGCACTCTCAAGTGGATCCTGGCAATTCAGATACTCCAGTGGCTCAAACAGTATGAAACACAGCCAGAGGTGCTGGAACAGCACTGATGCTAAGACAGACAGACAAACATCATACGTGAAACCATATATCACAGTGTATCACCTTCACTTCTTCTTGGTGCCAAACTCACTGGCATTTACTGCTCATAGTCCTTTTACATAGGAGCAGCAATTCAGATAAGCAATACAGATGTAGCAATACAGATAAGATGCAACTGCAGCTGTAGTAGGGGTTACCAAAACGCAAGTATCATTTACTTACACAAATAATGCATTTTTAAATGATTCCAAGACTTGAGAAGTAATTGTCAGCAGGGAAATACCACCAAAGTAGGGTAGCTTTCAGGCTACCCTGACTTTCATGCAGGAGCACCATGCAGCTGGAACACCAAATACTGAGCACAGACAAATGATCAAGCCTCTGTCACCTAGGACAACCATTTTAGGGTAGAATTAATAACCTCTAACTGATGAAATGCTCTCTCCTTTGACTTTAGAGAGGGTCCAGGTAGGAAGCTTAAGGCAGCTATCTTATCTGCAGTCTGCAAATCACTCTGAGTGATTTGGTCAGGATAAGAAGAGAAATTTCTGTTCTGAGTCATGGTCTCAGATATGTCCACAGCTACCTTGTTCTGCCTCTGAACTGTTTCAAACCTCTTTTACATGAATTTTAGGTAGAAACTTAGCCCATTGTATGCAAAACAGAATGTAAATCAGGAATAATTATTCTAGTACAAAATGGAGACCCCATTTAAAATACTGGTGAATCTTGGTTCTGTAGAAGAAATATTACTGAGTCTAAAGCCTCTAGCTGAGGAAAAGCAAAGTAAATCCAGGTTTTTGAAAGTATAAATTATGAGGAAACACTGATCAGATGTTGCTTCTATAAATAATAACAGCTCATTAATTCTCCCTTTGCTAATCCACACATTTAAAGAACTCACCAACCCCTTTAACCCCAAGGGGACTCATCCCACTTCTCAGCAGAGCTTTAATTTATGTTGGTAGCAAGATCTCATATTTCTAGGAATTCATTACTTTTAAAAAATCCTATTACAGTATGTTTATTGGCACATTCGAAGATATTATCATAAATAATTGAAACTCAAGTACAGTTGTTCAAGGCATTAACAAATTACATTGGCAAGGTATCATACCTGAATCTTTTTTTTCAGGCACATCCCTTTAGTCATGGCTCAATTTCATGCATATGGAGTGAGTCCCAGAAAAGGTCTACTTAATCCAGAATACAGAGTTTACAAGCTGCACAGTGTCCTGAGTGGTCTGCTGTATCAACACAAATTTCACATTTAATTGCCAAGCTTAATTAGTGAACAAAGGATGCTGTCACCACCCATGTGAGAAAATGCAGTCTCCCACCATTTAAATATACAGACAAGGGGTCATCTAGTGAAGTTCCTGATATCAAAGTAAGAAAACTAGTAATGTGAGCCCTGATGTAAAGTAAGGCACAACCTGTAGTGCCAATATTAGCATTCATCAGGCAGAGCTTTCTCATGCAGGGGTGATCTGAAGTATGAAAGGCAGCCGGGTAATCAATCAGGAAAACAGGCCTTCCACATGGATGGCAGACAACCACTTCTTTCCAGAGTTGTCCTATGGGATGTACTCAGTGCAGTGGAGCATAACAGATGATAAAGGATTATGCTGTGGTGTCATTAAACTGATTCTAAAAAAGATCGTGAGGTGTTTTCATGCCCTACAAAGCCAGCTTGAAGGAGGAGGACCACATCAGTATGTGGCATGGGTGTACTTGTAGATCATCCCTAGTCTTAAACTAATACCAAATAAGGTTGTTCAGAGCAGGCAGGATTCATCTCACCAAACTTTAGCTACCTAACAGTGAAGCACCTTATATGAGCTTATTTGTCCAGACTCTCTCCATACTGAACAGAGGCCCCTCTGGCAGACTATTTATTCTCACTTAATATACATGGGATGTAACACAGGTGGGACCAGGCTCCTACTGGAGGTGCCTATCTCCCTTCTGTGAACACAGAGAACCTCAACAGCAGGCTGAAATCATACCCCTGAAGAACTGGGGGATGCCAAAATTAAAAACAAGAGAAACAAATTTGTGCAAGACTGTGACAAGGACTACCAAGATGAGACAGATGACTGCAAATTCTTACAAGAGGAAGTAAAACAATTCAAGATTAAACAAAATACACAGTGAAAATTAAGTCTGAGTGGAGATTGCTGTCTATATAAACCAGAGCAACTGACACAAAGGGGAAAAATAACTATATAAGCTAAGGGTCAACACTGGCTGAAGAGCACGCACATATGTACTAACAATATGTAAATTCATCCTGGAGATAGATCAGAAGACTTCTAACCATCAAAGGACTGCGGATCTAGAACAGCCTTTCAGAGCAGTGCAATCTCCTATTTCTAGAATGTCATTGCTTGTAGAGAAGCTGCTCTGCTACATTTATGTCACACTTTAAAGACATTATGATGAAGCATTTAAAACTGCTTGTGTAACCCTTGTTGAAGTACAGGATACATAAATATCAGACAACTATTCTGAACCAACAAATGACCCGCTCCAATGCGAGATGTACACGTGTCAAAAACAGCTCCACATTTAACTCTAAGTGTTAGGATAATTTAGCATGGAGATTTAAAACTGGGCTCTTTCTGTTTGGCTGCCAAGTTTCAACCCCAGCTTCCCCACATGTCAGGATCCAACTCTTCATTGTTATCACTGTCACTGAGATCATGAGTTTCCCCTCGTGCCCCACTAATTCCATAGAAAAAGCAAGTGATTGTGGGCACCGGTTTCACAATGGGCAGCCATGCGGTAGAAGCTAACTTCAGCATCACATCACAAATTAGAGATGGGAGGAGAAGGCTAAAATAGAGCATCCTGAATTCAGCTATAATTATGGTATTGTGGTTTTGATATTTATGTTCTTCTGAAAATTATATAGTGACCTGGCACTTCCAGACATCAGACTGGACTTTAAGAAAGCAAATATATAGCAGACCAAAGGGAGAGATGTTTAAAGAAATAGCATCGCAATGCACTTTACATGAGAGATCTGAAATCCACTGGGTATCTGCAAGGGGGTCTCACATTTGCAGGCACTCAGAGAGTAGTGGTCCTAATTGCTTAGTAACATACATTGCGTGGATTCAGTTCATTCTGGGACACCAATGACATTATTTCTAGGTTGGTAAGATTTCTGGAGCCTCTGACACTTTTCGCTCCATTACCTGGAAACAGAAATCTTCCAGAGAATCCAAGTCCCTGGGAACACAGACACCTCTGCCATTCTCCCTTTGTAAATAAAAAATCTCCAATAATGAAATCCCCAGGAAACTTGTTCCTTGTGGGTTTTATAGCCACAGATTAAAGAGACTTTAATTTGTGTTATATTTGGAGGACCATGTCTAAGTTTAAAATGCAAGACAATGAATGCAAGGCAGATTAAGCAGCGAAGCTACTAACATGACATGATGGATAGGTTTGGTGTAGCATGTAAGGTGGATGCTAACAGCATCATAAAGCAGCCAAGCATAATAACAGAAACACTTCAGGTGACACAGCTCTGGAAAACGCCTTTTTTATGAGTGTAGACTTTGCAGAGAAAAAAACTCAAATTTTCACAACCTGGTTGCAGGCATTAAGTAACAATCAGTTCTCAGAGAAAAGTGCTGTGATGTATTACAGCATTAGGTCTTGCTGAGGAGGACAGACTGCATCATGATTGCATGCAAAATTAAACCTGAAAAACTGCATTAGAAATATCCACGAGTTTAAATTTCAGATCTATTTTCTTCCCTCCAGAAAGTACTGTTCAAATGTTAGGTACAGGAATCCCACTGACAAGCACTCCTGAGTACAAGCTTCATATCATCCTGGAAAGAAACAATACAATTGCTTCACTTGTGCTCATTAAATATACAGTGCATAAACTCTGGCTTTGGAAATCTCACCGGCAAAAGGCTTCTTTCTTCTTTTTTTCCCCCACCCTTTGAGGATTACTGAAATCTCTGCATTATCCTCTGGATAAAGACAATGCTCTGCAGCCCCATACTGTGACTAAGGTTTTGGTCATGCATGCTGCAAGGTAGGTTAACTAGAGGCTGCCATTGCGAAATGCATTATAATAGAAATTATTTCCTTTCTAAATAATTAAGCACCCAACCTTGTTTATCATATGTACTTCTCACTTTGCACTATGTACCCAGAAAGATCTGGCTACAAGAGATAACCTGCTGGTTTTGTGATGATACTGTTATGCTCATTGGAAAAAAGCCATCAGAAGTTCAGTAAGGCTCTGTTAAAACTTCTTGCTCTGTAATTCCAGCCACTGCTTCTCCGACTGTTCTGGCCACCTCATTTCCATGAAAATGTTCACTTTCCATATTCATCATCACCTGCACTTACATATACTGATATGACTCTCCTGATATTCCCATTGAATTCAGGCTACAAGTGTATGGACACTTTTTTGGTGATGCATACAGTTCCTTGAATCCTCCTCCTCATATCTGTGACTGCTCATTCCCACTCCCACAGTATCCTTTCAATTGTGCCAGCACAAAAATTTGTGCAGCCATGCTGGGAATCAGATAGGGGAATTGATCCAGCTAAAAATAACTTATTCTATTTTTCCCCACGTCAATTTTCAGGCAAAGCAGCTCCTTATGTGGCAGGGTGGTGGAAAGCTGGTGGCTGCAGGAGCAGGAGGTGGGACAAGGAGAGCAGGATGCTTTCCTGACACCCCAGCATCCAGGTATGCTGGCTTAAGGTGGTTGGAACATAAGGTGCAAGTTTTCAAGGCTGACACTGTTGTAAGAATATTAGCATAAGAATATTAGCCTGATATCCAGGGGCTCTTTTGTGCCCTGCTCCAGGCAAATGCAGTTATGAACAACACTCACAGAACACAGACAAATATCAAAACTGGCAGAAGTCCTCAGGCCTAATGCAGGCATCTCAAATACCTTCACAGGACAAAGCTACATCCAGCACCCAGTCTTATCAAGGGATCAAAAGGCATCAGCATCAAGTTGCCATGTGAGATGAGACCTTCTGTAGACTTTCTGGAGCATGGGCCTTGCTACATAGTGCAAAGCCTCATCACAGTGAGATGATACCTATGGTTTTATTCCCTTACAAGGAACACAGGCATTGTCACACGACCTGCTAGACTAAATTCATATGCTTACTACTTATTGCAGTTGTCTTTCAAGCAATAAATAGCTTGAATTAAAAAATACAACATGAGGAGAACTACTAGATGTTCATAATAATTTTCTGAAGCATTACAAAATGTATGAGGAAACCCAGGCACGGCCTGAAGTGCTTATCTCTTGAAGAAGACAGAAAATAATGAAGCTTATGCTATAATCTGGAGCACACAGGTACAAAAAAAGCAGGTGATATTGCTGATCAGTGCAAGGAAAGGCATAGAAAGGATGTCAAAGAGAAGCTGCCTTTAAGCACTTTAGAACAGACTGAGGTGAAACAGCAGAAGTACAGCAGCCAGTGGATGAGGTACAGAGGAAGTAGAACCAGGGTGAAAAATGAGCAAGGCAACAGTGGCGGGATTGTAGGCATCAGAAAATGTTCCGGTGACGGTGGGAGGTGAGGGTTTGGTGAGAAGATGTGGTGCCAGAGCTTCCAGACTAAATGTCTCCCACAGGGTTGGTGAACAGGGCTCAAGTACCAGCTGGTGTCTTGTCCTGTCCTATGGTCTCAACTGCAAACACGGCAGAAATAGAAACCTGGAGAGACATGTGAATGTTAAAGACCTCAGAAAGAGTCTCAGACAGTAAAGAAAAAAGCTGAGCTCCCCAGATACCAGCAGGTCTGCAGCGTACCAGGGATACTACAGACACTTTGCTAACAGAGCACACTCTTCCATTATGAGTCTTGGGGCTCATTCTTACTGCCAGTTGCTAAGTAAGATTCAAAGATGGCCAAAAATCTATCAACATGTTCTGATTTTTTTTGTCTTTAGGAGGAGGATGTTATAGTGCTGTCAGGTGGTCCCCTGGCTCACGAAGAGAAGCAGGTAAAATAGTTGTCTGCAGTGTGTGGAAATGTGGAACAAACTTGATAGAGCAGAAGTACTCCTAACCAACAGAGCAAGGCAAAAATATCGGCATAAGTGCTTCAGCAGGACAGGAACCATACACAGAACAATGCTTTGCCTCACACAGAAAGGAGTATCAAAATGACATTTTGGATACTGTTTTATTACTATATACTTTCTTGGTTTCATCTAATTGTTCAGACTATTCCTCCTGGAATAATTACTCCTCATGACCAAAATTAAGCTTTTCACTTGGGAAGATAGGTAATTAAGCCCCTCAGCAAGCCTGGAACATATGAAAACACGTTCTTTATTTTTCTCACAAAAAATGGACTGAAGTGATGGACATCAGACACTTGGTTGTTTCTTACCTGCAAACCCAGAGCCGGCTGGCCAACACAACTGTTTGGGGATCAGTCATCAGGTTATCCAGGCTTCAATATGAACAGATTTTAGCCACTGTTAGAGTACTTAAAATGTTTGCTTCTTTAAATGAAAAAATAATTACATGTTTGAAAATGGTTAATGGCTCAAAGTCATAACACTGATTTAAAGTACATTGCTCAGAAAAATAAAAAAGTATAACAATAAAAAGATAAAGCAAACTTGCCTTTGTGGATACACACTACAGATATTTTCTGCGATAAAATTGTCAATAAGCTTGTAATTTAGTATTTTATTTCCATTGAGCTTAGTAACTCTGTAGGCCCAAGTCATCTTCGTGAAGTCAGGAATCACACAAGTCTGAGGGAAAAAAACCCTACATGGGTCAAATTCCTTTTCTTGTAAATGGAATTGGGGTTGTGCCTATGCACCCCAGAAAACAGGCAGGTGCATATTTGGATTTAAGCTACATGAGGGGTAAACCTGGAGAAATCCCACAGGAATCAGTGGCATTGTCCCTGCAGTAAACAAGTGCATAAGAGTATAATTTTAGCTGACAGACATACACAGGCTCCAATCACTCCAACACTGTTTACAGCATTAAAAAAGGATGCATTAAATACAGTACAATGATAAGGAATACCTTTCTTCTCTAGCAAATCCTGCCTTAGAGAGAAGTTGAAAGCACTCTTGAATTTTCAGCAGCAGTAACTTCAGTAGGAGGATCTCTCTGGCAACAGTTGAAAAGGTACAAAAATGCATCAAATCCCAGAAACTTGACAAGACTGGGTTATGAAGCTGAACAGGATTGTTTAAAGCATCTGGCAACTCTGTAATTTATTTCATTTGTCCTTTTCATACTGCCAGAGAGAGTCTGCCACACATGTGAGAACCAAGCCACGTCACTGGATGCCTGATATAGCGCCAAGCCTCATGAATAGTACAAAAAAGTCTATTCCATTTAATTGCCAGGTGTCAAGCAAACTCATTGCAGTGCATGGAAGGCACTCTGTGCAACTGATCACCTGGAGAGACTTATCTCTGTGGCTGCTGCCTATACAGTCATAATTAAATAAAAGCAAATGGAGGAGGCACTGAATAATTATGACTGCAAGATAAATATAATGCTGGGTAAGTAACTTCAGAAGTATAATTTAAGCGTCTTACTAAATAAAAACTATTGGCATCTTCTGTGATATGTTTTCACAATTAAGTAGTTCAGAAAATTAAAATAATCAAGAAAACAATAAAGTAAGTGAAGTGTTAAACTAAAAATATCAAATATATGTGACATGCACATAATAGGCAACAGGTACAAAGTCATTGTGACTCACTCTTCCCACATGCAAATGCAAATTCTGTGTCCTCTGCTAACTCTGTGTGCCAATTAATCTTGCAATCACATTATCACAAAACTGTTTTCTGCCACTTTTTCTTATTTCACAGCACATAAGGGACCTGCCCCAGTTCTTCATGGGCACAACTGTATAGAGACTCCATCATTAGGATATGCCAGAGAGTCACTTCAACTGTGCTAGACCATGCTTGACAGGCTCTGCTATATTGGATGTCCTGCAATTTTTACAGTGAGGTGTATAAATGCCTTGGTTCTTCTGCAGGTATCAGACACAGACCCCATGTCACAGTGCTGCATAGTGTATCAAGGTCCCACTTCCATAAATGGTAAAATTCCCATCAACATCCAAGTGCTGCTGTTCCCACCCAGTGCAGACATCAAACCATGGTAATCCATCATGCTGCTGTGCTCCTCACACAAGAAACTCTTGGGTCATGCAGGGGCTGTCAGCCTGGCTATGGGCAATTTCCTGCTACTCCCCAAAATGCTGTGAGGGAGAAAGGTTTTTTCCCTTTGCCCTGGCAGGGAGATATGGGGGCATATTTTCATGAGAGATTGTTCCCCCTTGGATGCGGTATCCAGATGTGCAGCCCTTCTGAAATCAGAAGATATGAAAGAAAAACTTCTCCAATTCCTGCAGCTTGAAGGTTAAAATGTATGAAGACAGTGTGTGTGGGGAGAGCTTTTGATCTTCCCACTTTTTGTTTCACACCTATGTTCCCCTAACACAGGTATATCTTAAGAGCACTTAAGAATATGTAGGGCAGTACCAACCTAAAAAGTATGTTCAGTCCACCACTGGTCTGAAATGTTTCCTTCCTTGTGAATATGATGTCATATAGCCTGCTGCAAAGTACTATTTGTTCAGTGCCATGTAATCTGCAGAGCTAGTAATTGCTCATTTGAAAGATCCAGTTAGAAAGTGTGATGAAACACCCTAATAACTCTTTTGAAAATTTTTTAATCCACATTTCATTAATCTTCTAAATACATATTTGCACAACAGATTAAAAGTGCAGGAATTATGTATTTTATATATATAAAAGATGACTACATAATGGCTTCATGAGATCTTTGATCTAAAATCCCTTTTCTGATCTGTGTAGCAGATCTACTCCTTGTTTGTTTGTTTGCTTGCTTTTCTGGCCAAAAGCATACAGAATTATTGTTCTTGCTATGCAGGGAGAACGGAATATCCTTAACAAACCTCATCAAATGCAAACACAACAAAGCAACTCGAACCTACAAATCTATCCATGGAAAATTTCACATTTTTTACAGTGGTCTTTCAGTTGGTTTCAGCCTGTGATCTAAGACTGTAGGAAGAGTCATGGACCTTTGAGAAGTCCACAAAAGGTAACTGAGCACAGCAAGCTTCGCCATGCCCTTCAGCAGTCTAGGGAGTCAACCAGTCAGGAAAAGTTGAAAACCAGTCATCTAAACAAGCATATATAATATTTGTACATAAAAGCAGCTATGACCTCTTTTGAACCATGCAATATCATTTAATTATTACAAGAAGAGTGTCACAGAAATTAAATTAGCTGTGTCTTTCAGTTAGGACATGCCTTCTACACAACTAGACTAAAAAAAGCCATTTAATTATAGCAGCACAGAGCTCAACAGCATAAATTGCCTTGAGAAACAGTGGGTGTTAGCTTGTCACCAACGCTGTTTGCACAGTCACCCACCAGCTCAGGCTGCACACAGTATAAATTTCTGTCTGCCTCAAAAATGCCAGGCAGATAATCCTTTAGTCATAACTTTGTGTAAGGAAGAGGCACATTATTATACCTTTATGTCTTAGTAGTGTCTCCATATGACAGCTGGTTCAGTGGGTGCTGAACCTGATACTTGGAAGGCCTCTACTCAACACTTCTTTAAACAGAAGTTTCATATGCAATCTTCAATAATTTTCAAGCCTCCTATCTGCAAAATGGAAAGAATATTCCTTGCATCTGTGCTTAAATACTCTGTGAAGACAAATATTTAATGGAAAGGTACTCTTACAACTTAGAATATTGAATTCTGTCAATCAAATTTGCCAGAGATGACATCAAATTGAGTACTCCAATAGTGAAGGGAAAAAAAAACCCAACAATTATGCACTTTTAAACTCCCTCAAATCTTCCTTTTTTGCCATCCTGTTTTGCCCTCATCATCCATATTGAAGACTGATTATTTCTGTTAAAGATGCACCTGGCTTCTCAGTTTTACTTGTGAGTATTTGGAGACAGGCTGCAATGAAAACTCTGATTGCAGCTTGTGAATTCACATTCAAACCTGTAGAGACCGTAGGCATGTGTCAACGTTTGCTTTCCATTCTCATTCACATACTGTTCAAGATCACTGAAAACCACGCCACCCTTCCCTTTGGTTTAGAGCAGTCCCACTCCATATTCAAAGCGAACTTGTATCCCTGATCTGGAAGCAGCGCCTCTCACATGGTAGCAAGACAGAAGATTCTCCATTGTCCCTGTATCTTCAGAAGTTAAGAAAAATCTCTGATATTTTAAAGACAATCTGAGCAGTCTGGATTTAAATAGGAACAGCCACTACCACGATGACTAAGGAATGCTTGCTGAATACAGCATAAGTACTTCAAAGAGTATCCTGTGAGGAAAGGGGAAATGTGAAAAGGAACGGCTTCCAAATGTAAGATTCAATCCAGGTTCACTGTGTGAATGGATGAGGGCATAGTTTACCATGTACCAAATTCAGAGGTAAATAGGAGTAGTGGGGGCTGTTATACTCTTGCCAAAGACTAAATTAAGACAACTTTCATGATGAGTAAGCAGAAAATATAAAAGGTTGGAGGAAAGAAACTAACCCAGTCCAAACCATCTTCCACGCCAGACTTCTTCCCCTCCTAGGTTTTTTCTAGCTACGTAGCCTTTACTGGTTGGAGTGGCAGCTGATTCTATGCAGTCTTTTGAAATGTGTAGACTATTGCTGCCCTGTTTAAAACAAAGATAAGATACACAAACAAACAAACAGGTGAAAAACCCTATCTATGAAAAATTCATTCTGCTTTCTTATTTTTAGTACAAAGTCATACAGCTTAAAATCACAACACAGTATAAATTTTGACTATCCTCAAGAGGGCCACTGAAATGAAGCATTTGCTTGCTGAGCCTCATTGACTGAAAAACATCTTGACTGGGTACATTTAAAACCGCTGCTTATCTGAACTGTTTTAAGAGATTGGTTTGCATATTTAACATGTTAATGTTTCACAAGTAAGAAGATTTTCAAGTGACTTATTACAGGACATATAACTCATCAGAGCCCTGAGTCATTTAAGCTGGTACCTTAGACAGTAAGTGCCAGTTACACCACTGCACACCACCTAAGAGTCTGCCCATGGCAATAAGCCAGTTTTGCAGATCCTATTCCAAAATCAGGTTAGATTCTGTCTTTCAGTAGGCTGTTTCTCAGTGGTTTATAATTTCTTTGTCAGTAGCATGTCAGTAAGACAGCATATCTTTTGAGCACTGATTAATTTTGCCCTGACACTATTGAAATGTCAAGTATAAATTTTAACTCAGGTTCAGAAATGTTAATCAGTTTTGAAGTATCCATAGATCGCATATATATCAAGGCCCGTAAATAGAGATGCCTGTCAGGATCCACATGACATTAGCAGTCTTGCTTCTTTCTAGCTGAAGGCCCACCAAGCTAGGTCTTCATCAGGACTGATAATGAAATATATCATCTTGAAACAAAAGGACACATTCTTGTATAAATGTCTTCTAAGATATCAAATATGAAGATATAACTCCTCTAGGATTTACATTTACTTGCATTCTCCGATGATCTTTTGATTATTTACTCAGAGCTGCCACTGGCTACGCTGGTACAATGTTTCTGTAAATACTGATGTCTAAAATAATCCTGTGTATTGCATATCTGCATAATTATAATCATAATATTATTTTTTGTGGTTTAAACCTCAACCATTATTCTAGGTATAAAATTTATAGGAATCCCAAGACTTTAGGATATAAACTAATTGTTAATTATGTGAAAGAGGAAGAAACTTCCCCCAGAGCTATTTGACTGCCAAACAGTCTGCTGTATTAGGTCTGCTACTTACATTGGAGCATTTTGTGCTGGAAAAACTGAGTAAAGATCCTGAACTTCATGCCCTCATTCTAAGACAAAGAACAATCTGTATTCTTCCATTCAGCTTAGTAGGAAAAAAGCTACAGAAACTCTTACTTATGCCTTCATCCATGAAACCAATGTACTCAGCCAACCTGGAAAATGCAAGCAAGATTTCAGTCCATGCCCAGAGGTCCATGCACTGAAACTGTACTCTGGAAAGATGTTTTCCATCCCCAGAAGAAAGGGTGAGGCCACCTTTTCCAGCCAGATCCAAGCAAGGGCTGACTTCAGCGGCACCATGCCAATTTGCACTGGCTGCATACTCAGCTTGCTCTTCAAAAGTGACACTTGAAGCACAAAGCACTCCAGCAGCCACTGCTGTCTGGAGACACGAGGGAAAACGGAGAGCCTGTGCTTTCCTGGCAAGACACCCTTGCTTTCTTGGCACAGCTAAGCTGCCTCCTTCCCAGTAAATTCAAGCCACTGCCTGAGATGTAAACTACAGTCAGCCTATCCACCAAAAAGATGCTACATATGTGAATGCATATGGCTGACCAGTCCTGCCCCATGGGAAACCTCCAAGGAAAAGGGGCACTTTGGGAAAGATCCTCAGTGGGTCTTCTCCCACCAGGAGCCACAGAGCACAAAGGTCCCTCCTGCAAAGGAGGTAGGAAGCTGCCCATAACCTCCAGCTTTCCTGAGGGGTTTAAGGAAAACCTAAGGTGTTTAAGGAGGCTCAAGACTGTATTTGGAAACACTGTCTGTGAATGGACTATGGATATCTTAGGGTAGATGAAAGCAAGATGCTCCATTAGTTAAATTGAAAGGACTTGAACCAATACCTTCTAAAGAGTATAAGGAAAAGTTTCATCAACTAGAATTCTCATTCTGAAAATGATTTATGGTCTTCCAAGCCTGGCTGACCTTGGCTTGCAGTAAGGCACAGGTCTGTCAGTCTCTAAGTTGCTTCTGAATGTGGAGCTCACTTTCAAGAACTTTAAAGCTTCACTTTTAATTAATTTTTAATTAGGTACTTTTTAAAATATTACTGTGAAACCATAGTACATTATTTTTGGATACTCGGTTTGGCAGACTGAAAAACGGATGGCACTTGAAAAGAGCCTGCAGTCTGCAAATAAAGGCCCTTTAGAGTGCACCTCAAAACCACTTATACTTACACAAAACCATTTAGACTTGCACAAATCTGCATCCAGCATCTGCCTTAGACACAAACTTGAGAAAATGCTGCTCTGCACTAGGAGGAGGCAGCAGCAATGTGGACAACAGATGCCAGGCCCACACTGGGGTGCTTGCGTTTCTTCACTTCACCTACCAAGGACTGAGTATGGAATACTAAAAGGAAAACAACCATGTTTGCTCTCTGCATTCCTGCACTCATACACACACACACACACTTTCTTAACAAAGCAGCTTCCTCATCTGTTTTTGAAAAGAAAACTCACAGAGACTTACTAAGCAGACAGGGTTGCAGAAGGTTTGTCTCACAACCTTGGATTGTCAACTAAACCACTCCACTAGCTCTCTTTTAAAATAAAACTGTGGTTGGCCTGAAGGAAATGAAATTTGCCTCTTACAGCAAGCATTTTAACTGCACTTTTGACAGTCCTCAATGAGAGCACCAGAAAAGGAGGGGAAGTAGCTCCTTTTTTATCATCATGTGAAAAACACTTGCAAGCTGACCTGGCTTCCCATATCTTAGTTTTCTACACGGATTTGCAACAGTGTCTGCATCGTCATCCCCCACCTGCTCTGCCAAATTATTATGATACAAGCACTTCTCAAAAAAAGCACAATTGCTTGAAATTACACCAGAGTCAAATGTTGATAAAAAGGTGTCACAGAGGGAATGAAAACTAACTGCTGTGAAATTTAATGAAACCCACTGTGTGCCAAGGGCACAGGCAGCCAAATTGAATTTAAAAAGGTGCCAAGCAGGGAAGCTTATAATCAGACTAGCCACTATGTTAGATGAGATAAGCAGAATGACTTTTCTCTATCATAAGATCAAAACAGACTGCAATTCTTATGCATGAGATGAAAAGTTACATTATTTATCCTCCTAGCTTCCTGTGTTCTTAGCACTGGATCTCCAGCTTAGTGGCCTGAAATGGAATTTGCCATCTCCAGCATAAGACTTGTCCCAGCCCTCACAGGGCTCTTTCCTGACACAGTTTATATTGCAAATTGTTATGGAAAAGAGGAACAAGCTAAACAAACTTGTGAATAACTCGCCATAAACTGTCTTCAGCCACAGTGTCCCCTTCCACAGCCTGGGGAATAAATAGGAAATAGAAGATTACACTTAAGTAGAAGAAAGAAGCAACAGACTGTTCATCAGATAGCTCAGTGCTCACAAGGAGAATGGTTTTCCAAGCATCACTACAGTGTAGCCTGTTAAGAAATCATTTTACTCCTTAATTATTATAACAGCATTATTTTGAGATAGTATTATAGAAAAGCCTCATCTCACAAACAGAACTGTGTTTGCATTCATTCATGCCTCAGACTCTGGTTGAGAACAAGGAACAAAATAGATATGCATTCCATCTCTGGTGGAAATAGTTTCAGCTATATTCCTTATTTCAGTGGCTTGGGGAGCTATCAGTAGTTTGGGGGACATATGGGAAGAGCACACTAGTATTTGCCTTGGCCCTGGGCCACACAGAGAGGCTCAGGGGGTCTGCACATTTGCCTCACTGATGGGTTTCATCACCACAACCTGCTCCAACTTGCTGGACTAGTTTCCAGAGAAAAAGTTTCTAGTTAGACATTTCCAGTACTGAACAAAGCTCTCCAGAGCCAGCCATTGGGTTTCTTGTAAAAGAACCTCTTGTAAAAATGTCCTGACTTTTATAACAACCTCTTGATTTTGCAAAATATGCCTGTAATAGTTGGGGGAGTTGTGCTGGCTGTAAAGAGCTTTATCCGAGTATTTAGTGCCATTTACATGTTTTTGCTGCTGTGCCATAAAAAGAACTTGAAAACTAACATGATTCTTGAAATCTAAGACACACTACAGCACCGAAGTCTTAAGTTTTGTGTTTCCCTGCATGTAACCTATACAACAACTGAAAGACCCTTTGTGAGTCAGTAGTAGCAGAAAATACATATGTCTGCAGGCACAGCAAGTGGTGCTTTACAAGGGGATGAAGCCCCTTGCAGCCTCCTCCTGTACCCCTCTGCATGCTTTCTTCCCCCTGCAGCATCCTGCTTTCCTTGGCCAGCTTTGCCTACTGTAATCCTGGCCTCTGACTGTTCCCACCTCCACCCATACCTTTCTGAGGCTGCAGTCAGTAAAAGAGCTTTTAAAGAGATGCAGGTTATCTGAAGAGGAAACCCTACCCATGAAAGTAATACATTTGTCATTTGTTACTAAGCCAACATTTAGAGGTCTCCTTTTACTTCTCTACAAAGCACACAATAAGTTTGTCACCATCCGTTCTTACCATAGCAAAAATACGCTAAACGTCAATCTCTCAGTCTGATTTTGTTTCAGTCAGCAACTGTCTCTGCCTCTTTCCCCAGCACAATGGATTTCTAGAATTTCCTACATTATAACAACAACCACAACAGTACAACTGAGGATGTTGGTACAAATTTCCTAGGCAGAGGTACTAATCTCCAAAGGACATTTAAAGCTCATAGTCATGCACAAGGTCTGGGCTAAGTCACAGCAAAGTTTGGAACAAAGAAGTTTCCTCTCACACATACACTCAGAAAGGTCCCTCAAAATCATGCTAGCCCAGTTTCTATAGATTCTCAAAGCTAAGAACTTTGTAGTACATCCTGATAACCCTTCACAGTACCTGGCATTCAGCTGTATTGTTCCTGACCTCAACTGCTTGCGATGTTCTGAATATCAAGTTCATTCTCATTAAAAAAAAAAATATTGAAAAAATGTATTCATATATAGGCTTTCAGTTAGCTGCAGACTCAGACAAAAGCCTGAACTTGTAAAGTCAGGTAGCACACTTCTCAGAAGCCATAAGGCTATTTCTTACACTCTACTATGTTAGCAGGTTTCATATCCTTCCACAGGGTGCTGTATTTCAGAAGCAGCTTTTGTTATTCCAGAAAGATCATTCATGGCTTTATCTCAAATCCTTTCTCTTCAATGCAAGGGACAAACTCCATATCCCTTCATATTTATTAGAAAACCATTCTTTTCAAATCAACAATACCACTTTATATTACAAAGGCATCTTTATTGGGAGACAATGCAAGACAAGTGAACTGTCAGATTGAAAATGAAAGGGTCAAATCTTTACATTACTACAGAAATTATTTAGTGTTTATCAGAACGCTGCATTTTCTGCTTCATTCTCTCTGGAGCTGTTTGGATCATGTTACATGATAAAAATAACAATGATTTCTAATAGGTGGTTGTTTAGGCTTTTTTTCATTAACATTTTCTTTATGTTCCTCCATACTACTGCCAAGCTCACTAAAAGACTAAAAGTCTGTTAGCCCTGTCAAGAATTGTACCTGCAAATCAATTCAAAATGGTCAGTCTTCATGAAAGACTTGGCTTTGTCAGACTTAGGCAAGAACACGTGGACTCAGGTCATGGTACACCAACCCCCTCAAGAGTTTTGTTCTAAAGCTTTAGTCCTGCTACAATTAATATTCTGTACCTGGTGAATTAGGTAGGATCTGGCATCCCATGATCGTTTTTGCACTGCTACACAGCAGAAATTTCCCCCAAATCCCACTAGCAACAAAGAGTAGCAATGGCACTGAGCTCCAGATCCTGCCCTCCCCTGGGTCCCATGAAGGAATATCGCAGTTGATGTCAGCAGGTCAGGCTCTAAGGGAAAGCCAGCCTGGAAAGAAAAGAAGTCTGCATCTGTTCCCAGATGTACCTGTGACATCAGGGGACTGACAGTGGAACAAACAATGTAAATGAGATCTAATCAAGCCTAGTGAATCAGCCTTATCACCAGCATTGTCAGGGTGCATTGACCATGCCCAATTTTTCATGCCTGAGAAGATGCAGGACAGCTACTAGAAGGGATCTGTCAAATGCAATATTGCCTCTGTGACCTGTGATGTCTTGTGGTGGCAGAGTCATCCCAAAACCAAGTAGAGAATGTTCTTAGTCCTCTGTGGCTTGAGGCCATCCTCACATGGTCTGAATGCCACTTAAGACCTTGCATTTGGGAAACATAAAAAGCTTAACACTGATTAAGTCAGCAAAGGCATTCCACAGTGCCAAAGAAAATCCTTGACCAGGGAGCAGCCAGCATGATGGCCACCACAAGGCATGCAGCTGTCAGTGGAGTTTTGGTTTAAAACTACAGTCCATTTCTTAATCACACCATGCTCCTTCCTAACTTCTCACTGCACGAAAAGAATACATTGGTTGCCCTCAAGTTCTATGCCTCAGTTCATTGAAATGATGAAGGAGATTGAAAACTGTCTTACTGTACTTTATAAAGAATAAGTTAAAGAGCTTAGAAGGTAAAATTTTCCATTGAAAAAGTAAAAGAATGTAAGTGAGCAAAGGAGAATGCAGGTTGAATATTGTGACAAACTTCCAAGTCAGATGCCTAGTAAACTGAGTTTCCTGAGGTAAATGAGTAAAATCCAAAACACATTATATAGACATTTAACACCAGACTGGACAAAATCCTAGAAAATACACCATTGGGAACAATCCTGACCTGTCTCTAGAGCATATGACCTCATCCACACTGGAAAATACTGAAACATTTTGAGGCCTGAATGAAGTTCCCAGAGATACTCAAATACTTCATGGAGCTCAGCAAGCAAAACAAACCACATCTTTCAATGCAGAAACAAAATTCCTAACTCCAGCCCAGATCCTGCTCTAATCAACACAAATGCAGACGATCTCAAGTAAAGTATCTCTGAATTTACTTTGACTCTACACCAGCAAAACAGATTGTTTGCTTCCCTGCCTCACATTTTCTGAAGTTTCATTAGGTCATGCAAGCAAAGCCTTTTGAAATGAAAAGCATCACAGAAGTGCTGAGCATCATTGTTCCTTTCTAATAAAAGAGGGGAGAGAAAAAGCAAGAAGTCTGAACTTCATTCTACAGATAAATAAATCAGCACTCCAGGACTTCTTTAGATCAAACATTCTGCTCCTTACTGCAAAATTCTGCTTAAACACAACACAGCTGCAGCAATACTCAAAATACCACTTTTACATTCAACATCAATATGAAAACAAAGACAAGCAAAGAGATCCTTCCCCATATTTTAGCAGCATCTTTTATTTTTAATAATGCATCAGCATTTGCATTTTAAATGTGCTTCCAAAGCACCTAAATTCTAATTTGTAGTATTTGCTCCAGGCTGAAACTCTGCATAGGTTTGGGTTTTTTTTGTTTGGTTTTTTTTTCTGTATTTAGCCAAAATTTATATTGGAGTAAAAATTACAGGCAGAGGGAAGAATCTGTGTTTCCAAACACAATTCAGTATAAACAAGTTAATTTGCAATTTACCGAAGTAAGTCTTCAGAAGGAAACTTAGCCTCAGAACCACACCCAATTTAGGCTACTGGCACAGTCAAATAGTCTTATCTCTAGGATAGAAATATTGATGTCATTAGTATTAGTGTCTCTGACTTCAAAGGACACAGAAAAATTTGCAGCCTGTAAGGGCTCTGCTGCTGTTATAGTAAGATTTTGAAAGACTGAAAGAGTCAAGATACCTGAAGTGGTTGGTGACAGAAAGAAAAAAACGACAGCAGAGTATGATATGATGGTTACTCTCATTTGTCTTCTTCAAGTTGCATCTCTACTATTCCAACAGCATTACAACTCCCTGCTTGCTCTATGATGCTCATGAACTTGCTGGCAGGGATGGACTCCTCAGAGCTATTGGTTCCACACTTCATGACCAGTAATGTTTATTACTGATTCTTCCCTGCTCATCTGGTCTGTTAAAATGGTTGGTGTTACTTAAACAGCAAATCTCTGCTAACTCAGGTCTCCTTCAGCGGGACTCCTAGGGGAACAATTGCACAAAGAGCTGTGCTGTTAGATCTGTTGGAGCAGCAGTCTTTAGCAAGGCTGCAGTCGAAACTTCTGTGAGCAAGGTGAAAGCAACCACAGGAAATGGGATCCTTTTAAGAATATACAGGATCTAAGTCTGTACCTTTTCTTTACCTATTTCAGGTAAGTACCTGCTGAATTTTATTCCTTTCCAATCCTACTTGATGGCCCATGCACAGAGGAAAGATTCAAGCAATACAGGCTACATCTGATTATGAGTGTAGGAATCTAAATAATGTCATTTATAAACTGAGAGTGACAGAGGACATATATTCCACTGGTTCAGCTTCCGTCCTGAATTTGTCTTATATTTTACATCCTGTATGAATACAGAAGAGAGAAAGCTGACTAATCTTCAGTAAAAGATATGCTACAAAATCTGTTAGGATAACATCACTGTCTAAATTCCCTTGTTCTGATCATCTTCCCAAATGCTTCCCTGCCTTAACTCATCTGGACTCCAAACCTAAATCCAAGAATTTGACTGTGCTTTACCATAGTATGGGAAGGTATTTCATAGCGCAGGAAAGCAGATATTGAACATAGGCACTAGTAGCTGCAGGATGCAGTTTAGCAAGTCAAAGTTAAGCCAAAAAGGGATGGAGCTGCAAAACTGTTCACTGCACTCATCTTTTGGTGGATGCCTATAGAAAACCAGAGAGATAACTGGTGTGAAATATAACAGCTATGAATCAGCTTCTATACAGGTTGGTAAAGAAACCACAACATAGCACAGCTTAAATGAATTAAAATCAACGTAGCTTTGGATCTTAAAAATAAAAGAATATTCATAATGTTCCTCAAGAAAATGTAATTTTGCAGTTATATATTCTTGGTACTACATTTTTAATATTTGCAGTAATGATCTGGAAGAAAAATAGGGTAATTCACTGAACAACTTATGAAGATCCTGCTTTTCTGAAGTTAATTAAACTCAGACTAGTTTTTTTCCTACAGATATACTCTTGTTCAAACCAAAATTACACGAATGCTGTCCTATGACCCATGCTACAGCAGACTTCAGCTTAAGTAGTGTTCTCTGCTGACCTTATTATTGCTGAATCTATGAGCCTATGACATGCCATGCAGTCACGCACTAGCAACGTTTAACGGTGCTATGCTCCTTGTGTGCTCTTCTTCTGCTACCTCCTAGTGAGACATCTGCCACTTTCATATGTCCCTCTTGCAGCATCTTCATATGTGCATGTATACACTGGATTACTACCTAGCCTGCAGTTTGTCTATGATGAGGACTGCCCTTTCACATGCCTACATGAGCACAGCAAGGTCATTTAATCTTTGCATCTAAAAGGAAAGAGAGAGGAAGATGTGGTAGAACAGACCTCATAGCAGCCTTCCAGTATCTGAAGGGGGCCTATAGGGATGCTGGAGAGGGACTATTCATTAGGGACTGTAGTGATAATGGGTTGAAACTTAAACAGCAGAGGTTTAGACTGGATATAAGGAAGAAATTCTTTACTGTTAGGGTGGTGAGGTACTGGAATGGGTTGCCCAGGGAGGTGGTGAATGCTCCATCCCTGGCAATGTTCAAGACCAGGTTGGATGAAGCCTTGGGTGATATGGTTTAGTGTGAGGTGTCCCTGCCCATGGCAGGGGGGTTGGAACTAGATGATCTTGAGGTCCTTTCCAATCCTAACTATTCTATGATTCTATGATTCTAAGAGGCCTGAGCAGCTAACTTGCAGGTGAAGAAGAGGGCTTCGTGTTGAACAGAAGAAGGTGCCCCTCCCCAGCCTCTCCCCAAAGTTAGCCTTTCAAAAAATGTTTTTAAGCTAAAGAGGATAAAAGAACTAAAAGGCCATTTTTGCATGTTTTTGCCTGAGGTTTTTCCAGGTACAGATTCTGGAAAGAGTTGGGAAGAATGTATATAGATGCGCAAAATGGATGAGATAGGCTTGGGGGAATTGCAAAAGACTCTGGGGTAACTGTTTCCTTCCTGGAAGTCTCTTGACCATCTCAGATCTTCCCTGTCCCCAGCAGGGCTCTTCTCAGTTACATTTTCTCCCTATAAGCAGAAAATGATCCTGACCTTAGTTTTCCAAGCAGAAAGCAGAGAGTCACACTTCAGCTGTCAGACAAAATAATGGTTACTGGTCATTGCCTGCAGCTCAACAAAAACCTTTATTGGGAGCTTCTCATCCCCGTAGTCAACTAGAACTAACCTCACCAAAGCCCCTACTTACTTTGACAGTCTCAGAAGCAAGACTGACCCACAGGTTGTCTCTGACACATTTCTTGAAATATGATTTAGATCCAGCAACTCCTTCTCTCCCAAGAGCCTCCTCTTCTTTAACCATTTCCCAAGCATTTCCTTTGAGGAACAGCTTCTCTACATACTGCCACAGTGCTATGACTTGGTGCTCTTCCCTTCTCTGCCCTCTACATTTTAGACCTCAACCTAGAGTCAGATTCAGCTATTAGTGTGTTAATAACCTGCAGATCTCCCTTGTATCTGTCTTTTTAAAATCTCAAGCCCAAAATCTCAAAGGCTTTCTTTAAGATTTCACCACTGACAACACAAAGCCAACACCCCACACTAGACATTCTTCTTATCTTAATGGAGTGCTTCTTATTCTTCTGCCCTCTTCACCCAGCACACACTTGTCCTGAGCACCCTATGGGAGGTGGAAACAGTTACGGTCACTATGGGCATAGAACACTTGGAGAAGTATTCTGCAGTGATTTCATGTGGTGCTAAGAGCTTTTTCCAGAAAGCCACTTTTTTTTTTTTATTATTGAGACAAAATCAGAAGTAGTTGAGATCTGTGTCCCTTTTTCCTCAAATAATCAAATGCTCTTTTTATCACCCCCTACTGCAAGAGCTCCACAGATTTTCTAACCAGCAATTCAACCATAGTTTCAGGAGTTTCAGTACTCCCATGAGACACAAGGGAAACAAGATGATGAGAGGAAGAGAAGGCACTGCTGAGTACTTTGCTCATTTACCAAAGGGAGTAGCAAAAACTGTGTTTTACTTGAGTACAACCAATGAGGGATCAGTACTGAAGTTGACAGTATACAAATCTCATGGCTACCCAATAATCACGGAGAGGGCTCACTTCTCACATGCCACTCAGAATCAGGGCCAAAATGTGAGGTTCAGAGGGGTGCCTAAGTCAGCAGATCATTACATACTGTGCTCCTTTGGATTCATACCTCTCTGAGCTTGGCTTAGCTGTTCTATGCAGTCAAAGGGAATTCTGAGCTAGCAGCTGGCATCTATAATTCCTGTGTGCTGACCATATTAATGAAAAGCTTCACCTTGCCAGCATAACGCTCTTTAAATTGACCATCCTTGCAATACTTGTGTCATTTGATCTACTGCCTCTCATAAAACTGGCTAAGCTTTAAGTTCATTATGTTCTTAAAATTATAGCTATGTTCTTAAAATCATTGCTCTGCATTCAGAGAGCAAAACTATTCACCAAATTAGTATGTCGTATCTGAGCTATCTACCTGCAAATTTCTAGTCTCCCAATTTGAGTAGAATTGACTTGCCACAGCACAATGAAAATAATGAATCAGTAATTACAGGCTCCAATTTGCAATAGATTTGTTAAACTTCACTTCCTGCTGTCATGGCCTCAATAGTTATGGGCAAAGATACATCCTTGTAATCTGTTCTAGACACATTATATATGCTTCAGTCTTCCAGACATTCAAAGGAAACCAGCTGGAAACACTGCACTTACTGCTATCAGTGAAGACTGTATCCATCTACATAACTGTGCCCTCAAGAGGTTACAGGCAGCATGACTTTCACCTCAGTTGTCAGTTCTTCGAAGCAATCCAACAGAGATGTCCATGAAGCATGCTCTGAGACAGCAGCAGTTTCCCAGCTATGGACTGCAGACCACTGACAGCCACTGCAGAAATGGCTGGCTTTGGGGTGTTGCCCGCTTCTTGTTGCCCACCACCAAACTGCCTTAGAAAAAGCTAAAATTAGCATTGTTTTTCATCTCAGCAATTGCTGTGATGACTACAGAGCTGCCACGTGACCATGCATGGGAAAGGATGCAGTTCCCATAATTGCAAGTGGGAGCAAAAGTCTATGATGCAATCTTCCTGGTAGGAACAGAAACTCAGCATGTATCATCCCCAAGTCATCTTAAAATACATGCATGCTCTGTAGCCAGGATTATCTGAAATAGCAAATACAGACTAAGTATGTAAGATCAAACAATATCTAAAGAGCCATTCTGACTCTGTGTGGAGCTGCAGTTCTTGCAGGTTCTGCCATTCAATATTTATGAGAAGAGCAGATTTATGGTATAAGCATGCATGAATAATTCACTCCCATGAGCTGCCACATACAACTGGGGGAAATCCCAGCTGTAAAACCTTGGCACCGTTTCTCTAGTGCGGGCTGCACTGCCTTTATACAGGTGTTATTCCACTGACCTACTTGGAGTTACTACTCCTTCATACTGCTAGAAGGAAAGGATGGGGCTGTTTGCTTACCACCTCTGGTAAGCAAACCTCTCCACCACCTCTTCCCAGCAGTAAAAATTATTCCAGTGTTGAAGTAAATTTTAGCAGCCTTAGTGCTTTGGTTCACCACAGCTTCAGAGGCTTGCAAATCTCACCCACTCATGGGCTTCCCACAACACTCCATTGTCAATTAGCTTAGGTCTTCACCAAGTCCATATTTTTAAATCATGCTGAGAAAATTACTTGGATCCTGGACTCATGAAACACTACTAAAGCCATAAACTAGCTACCCTGAGCATGTCTTTATGCTGGTTTCTAACTTCAAGAGAAATACGGTTTATCCCAATGCTCATCCTCCACCACTAGAACAGGAGCAGGGTCTTGGTGCAGGTGATTCACACAAAAAGAAACTAGCTAGCCATTTTCTTGCCCTAACACAAAATAGGATCACTCAGTGGACTGCCTATTACCTCAGGTTTTTTTCTTCATATAAAGATAGGATGGGGTTCTTTCCCCCCATCAATATATACATATATATATATATATATATATGTGGGTTTTATTTGTTTAGATCTCCAAGTGGAAGCCAATCAGAATTACAATCACTGTACTGCCACTGAGACATATTCAAAGCACGCATTGTGGTATATAAGTAAACCTACAGCTGTAGTACAGGGAACAAAGAGCTGGCATTCCTGGTTAGTAAATAAAGTGAACAGCTTGTGGCTATATTGACATAAAACAACCTAATAATTTTAGTGCCTGTGTTAGACATCTGAATAAATGTAGTCACGTAATTTAAACAGTGATACTATACTTATTTATAGAAGCTAAGGATCTGATCAAGGATTTAAGGATCTGATCTTTACCCGAATATGTCACTTCACTTCATCCAAATTACTGGCTTTCACCACCTGGCCTCTCCTCATGTCCCCACAGTTGGGTTTTAAGCAGGTTAAGAACTGACAGGTTCTCACTTCGCTCATTTCATACACACTAATAAGCAGTCTTCCGAAGGGTAAGACAAAATATAAGTCACCACTGGTGGGATACACTTTTCCGATGATCACCAGCTGCAACTGGCATTCTAAATATGTTACTTCACCCCACTATTGTTCTTTTAATATTAGTTAGTGTTAGCTTTGTGTTATCCATTGTGTTATTGGTCTGAATTGGAGGATGTTGTGATAAGTGGCGATTTTGATTTCTTTGTCAAACGCACAGGGTAAGGCACTGAAAGATACCTTTTGCAGGAGTTTGCTGAAAGAAGAATCTATGTATTAGTAAAAGAATTTACTAGCTTTATAGAAAAGGGGGGACTGATGTGAAGGGTTAACCGATGTACAGGGGGTTAGAGTCAAGCCACTTTCTTAACAATGTTACTGCTTACTTGTGCTTACTCAACAAATGTGTGCTCAACACTTATTGTGCTTGCCAGAGCAAGGACCAAGGCTATTGATAAAAGGAAGGAACAGTAACTCCTGTTCTCTGGACCCCTAAAACATCTGAAATCAGCTTTGTGGTTTGGGCAGTGACTAAATCACCAGAGAACATGCACAACGACTAGAGATGAAAAGTTCAGGGAAGACTCGTTTACTTTATCTTGAGACCCTTGCCCACGACCACCAGGAGACACTACACAAGCAAGGACCTTTTACATCATTATAATATGAAGTGGGGATATGTCATGAATATGTATAAGCATGTTTCGTAACCTCATGAATATGTAATAGTTTAGAGGATAAATATGAATGAGAACAACCTCGAGGTGCACATGCCTTTGGAGGAGCGATCCCCCATGCATCTCAGCACTGAATAAAGCATACCTACTTTACAACTTTAACAAGTTGTGGAGTCTACCTGCATATCACAGACTAGGGACAAGTAAGCCTCCTCCGGAAGCTTTTGGGAGAACTGGCTACATGGGATTTGGAGAAGGCTGAGGTTCTGAATGGCTTTTTTGCCACGGTCTTCACTGGCAAAGGCTCTGACTGCAAGTCTTGGAAGGCGGACACAGGGACTGTGAAAATCTAGACCTTGGGCCCACTGCACGAGAGGATCTGGTTCGAGACCATCTGAAGAACCTGAATGTGCACAAGTCCATGGGACCTGATGAAATCCATCCGCGGGTCCTGAAGGAGCTGGAAAATGAAGTTGCAAAGCCACTGGCCATCATATTTGAAAAATCATGGCAGACAGGTGAAGTTCCCAACGACTGGAAAAAGGGAAATATAACCCCCATCTTCAAGAAGGGGAAAATGGACGACCCAGGGAATTACAGACCAGTCAGTCTCACCTCTGTGCCTGGCAAAATCTTGGAGCAGATTCTCTTGGAAGGCATGCTAGGGCACATGAAAAACAACAAGGTGCTTGGTGACAGCCAGCACGGCTTCACTAAGGGGAAAACCTGCCTGACCAATTTGGTGGCCTTCTATGACAGGGCTACAAAAATGATGGACAGGGGTGGAGCAGTTGATGTCATCCACCTGGACTTGTGCAAAGCGCTCAATACTGTCCCACATGACATCCTTGTCTCTAAATTGGAGTGTCATCAATTTGATAGGTGGACCACTCGGTGGATAAAGAACTGGATGGATGGTCGCACTCAAAGAGTTGTGGTCAACGGTTCAATGTCCAGCTGGAAACCAGTAACGAGTGGTGTCCCTCAGGGATCAGTGTTGGGACCGGTCTTGTTCTACATCTTTGTCACTGACATGGACAGTGGGATTGAGTGTGCCCTCAGCAAGTTTGCCAATGACACCAAGCTGTGTGGTTCAGTTGATACACTGGAGGGAAGGAATGCCATTAAGAGGGACCTTGACACACTTGTGAGGTGGGCTGATGCCAACCTCATGAAGTTTCACCATGCCAAGTGCAAGGTCCTACACCTGGGTTGGAGCAATCCCATGCACAGCTACAGGTTGGGCAAAAAGGAAATTCATGGTAGTCCTGCGGAGAAGGACTTGGGGATGTTGGTCAATAAGAAAATGAACATGAGCCAGCAGTGTGTGCTTACAGCGCTGCATCAAAAGGAGCGTGACCAGCAGGTCAAAGGAGGTGATCCTGCTTCTCTACTCTGCTCTCAGAAGACCTCACTTGTAGTATTGTGTGCAGTTCTGGTGTACTCAACATAAAAAGGACATGGAACTGTTAGAGTAAGTCCAGAGGAGGGCCATGAGGATGATCAGGGGACTGGAGCACCTCCCATATGAAGACAGGCTGAGAAAGTTTGGGCTGTTCAGCCTGGAGAAGAGAAGGCTGTGTGGAGACAGTATCTGAAGGGGCCTATAGGGATTCATTAGGGACTGTAGCAACAGGACAAGGGGTAATAGGTTGAAACTTAAACAGCAGAGGTTTAGACTGGATATAAGGAAGAAATTCTTTACTGTGAGGGTGGTGAGGTACTTGAATGGGTTGCTCAGGGAGATTGTGAATGCTCCATTCCTGGCAGTGTTCAAGACCAGGTTGGATGAAGCCTTGGGTGATACGGTTTAGTGTGAGGTGTCCCTGCCCAAGGCAGGGGGGTTGGAACTAGATGATCTTAAGGTACTTTCCAACCCTAACTATTCTATGATTCTATGATCACAGCAGTGCTGAGTGAAATGAGAGACAACCATAAAAGGAAGTAGAGGAGAAAATCAGACATGCTGTGTAACTAATTTCTGAACTGTAAGCAAACTTGTTGGCAATTTTCTTTTCATATCACAAGTTCACATTTCTTTGATTTGTCACCTACGGAGGACAAGCACTGCCTGCTCACACCCTTCCAGGATGAATGGAATGCTACCTGGTCAGCTGGGAGCAAGCTCTGGGAATGGACATGGTAGAGTCTGAAGGGACCTCTTACCTCCCTGCACAGCAGCCACCATCCCTCCTCAGAGAAGAGTGCATGCATCCAGCCCACACCATGTCATGGGGAGCGGGGTTCCTCCCATGTCCCCCAGCCAGCCGCTACCATGTTTGCTGGGACAGCTGTCAGCAGACAGAGGCACAGCCAGTCCCATTCCATGGGCAGGCAGGAGAGCACTGCCACCAGAGAGAAAAGAGCTAAACTCTAAACCAGACGAGCCAAGCCAGCAGCTGGAAAGAGGGGGGTGGTTATAGCATAAGCCTGTGATGGCTCTGAGTGAGAATAGCCAGACCTAGTGGGTTTGCAGAGTGTCACTGAACAGAAAATCCCCGCCATTCCCTGGATGCCCATCTGGATCCTATAATGGGGAAGGTTTCAAGAAGCTGTAGCTCCCAGCAGAGTTAACTCTCCAGCAGCTGCTGCACCTTCTAATTGTCAGCCAGATTAAACACAGGAATTACTGTGGATCGCAAAGCTGAGGAAGGAGTGGAATGCTGGGGTTGGCTTGCTCTGAAGTACAGAAACTACTCAAAAAGTTGGTGGCAGAGCTGCCCACAGCCAGGAGTGAACTGTGCTCCCATTGTCTGGCTAGAGATTTGGCACAGGGCCCTTTCCTTGCCTCATTTGTCTGCCCTGAGCTGGACAGTAGCAGAGTTTTTGTCCTGTGCTTCCTCGGGGCTGCAGACTCGGGATGCATCCACACTGCCCTTGCGGGCAAGTTTCTGTTTGGTCTCTCTCTAGCTTTCTCCTGCAGGGCATGAGCCAGGGTACCCAGCTGGGATCAGACACTGCAGGGCACCTGGAACACTGGCACCTGCACCCAAAGCTCAAGGGAACACTTCCCTTTATGGGAGCAAGCACACAGGGGTAGTGGAGCACATGCACCAGGCAAAAGTGAGTGCCAGTGAGCTGCATGTCACCAATGACAAGAGAGTGATGATTTACCGGGAAAACTGCCCTATAAAAAACACACTTGAGGATCCTGTTTATTGTCTCATACTCTTCAAACACTTCACAGTTACAAATACTCTGTACAATTACAAGCTAAAAAAAGAAGAGGAGGTAATTCTCCCACGCCCATGAACTCAAAAAACCTTCGGCACCATCAGCGGACAGCATGGGTTAGGCAGCCTGGCAGGGCTCCTTCTGGAAGATGGTGGGACACCCTACCAGGGACAAGCAATCCCCCACCTCAAACCTTGGTCACAGTCTTGTGCCAGATCCATGCAGAGCTCTGCTCTAAACTACAGTCCACAAAAACACTGTAAAGATGATGGCCTGCGGAAGTCAACTTGCCATGCAAGTCTCAAAGACTGCACAATGACCAGGCAGGGACTTGAGCACAACAGAGTGACCAAAGGTGGCTGTGTCTTTGGGCCACATCCAGACAACCAGCTCAACCACCGAGGGAGCCAAGTGGTCTCCCTTGCCAACAGAGTTTGACTCATCCCCTCCTTGTCCCCAAGCACCAGTGGAGTCTCCACACAGACACCCTCATCCCCTCCCCACATGCGCACTTACCCCCCAGGAACTGGATGCCTCCTGCCACCCTGCCCACGGTCCTGGAGATGAGCTCGGACACACAGCAGCCCATGAGTGCCGTGAGGGCCACCAAGAGGAGCAGCCCACAGCCCAGGCCTGTCACCACCGTGCAGATCCTCCACTCGGCACTCGGGATGGCCTGGAAGGAGGCATAGCGGCCGCACTGCTCCACCATCACGGTTGTCTGGCGGCTCTCATCCCGCACCGGGTAGGAACACCTCCGGAAAGTGCCAAATGAAACCGACTTCTCCAGCTGAGACCCCAGGAGCCAGTAGGGCATGAAAAAACCCACGCAGGAGGCAGCGGCACAGAGGAAGGAGAGGAAGGCCCAGACAACGCCAGCACAGGTGAGGCTGGAGGCCATTTCTGTATCTCCTCCAGGACCCCTCGCGATGGGGAAATAGAAAAGTAGCTGTGAGTTTTAGAGCTGTTTATGGATAATCCAGAGTCTCTCAGCCTTGACAAATCCTCGTGCTGGGCGAAACTCGGATCCTTACAGCCAGGGGGATGTTTTCTCCCATCATGAAGTCAAAGGTCCCTATAATTAAATAATATACAAAAGAAGGAGAAAAATGCAAGTTCAGTAATACTGACATTAGAGAAAAAAAATTGTTTACCCGCACTTTTCCTTCCCACACAACTTCTCATTAAGACATTTCATTTACTGCCCCATCCTTGCAGGCAGTGGCTAGTACTGCTGTCAGTGATACCAGCTGCTGGGTCAGTAGGACAGTGGTGGGAAGCAGCCCAGCTGGCACAGGCTGTTATGTGCATCCAGGAACACTCTGCAGCCACCTCCCTGTGTACTTGCCTACTCACTGTTCACTGTACATCTTGATCCTTTTCATACGGATAAAGTGAGGTCTCATTTATCCTTAGCTATCAGGCCTTCCTCTTGCGATGCCTGGGGAATGTGCTTCCCATTATACTTGTCCCCACAGCTCCAGTTCAAAACTGCTTGCAGTGCCTAAGGCTTTTCAAAATCAGACCTTTGTGGCTGAGGTAAACCTCATCAACACACCCCCAAGCGAAGGCTTATGAGGTGACATTTTTCCAACATTCCCTTACGTTGCTGGCATCTTAAGTGTAAAAAGGAGCCTTCTATCACTTGATGTACAGAAGTGCCAGGAGCCCAAACTTCAGGTGGGCTCCTGGTAGGTGAAGACATCACCACATCTTTTGGATTCGCCCCCACATACCCTCAAGCAGCACATGACTAGAACACAAGGGTCTCTCCAAATAGTCCTGTTCATACTCAGCCCAGCTCCTTGGCTTCCTTGCCTCTTCCTGCTCAAATCGAGGAGCCTTAAGCCTTCTGCATCCCTCTCAGACAACTCCCAACCTCTAAGCTCAGTACCAGTGTGATCAAGTGCATCTGACTGCCACAGAAACCCACACGCTACTTCCCAGAGGTTGGGGTGTGTTTCTTGTTAAATCCACGCTGGATCATTACTCCAACTGTATTTGTAAATTTATGATCATTTCTCACAGTTGCTGCCAAATTAATTCTGATAGCTATTTATACAGGCGCTTTTTCTTCTAAGCGTGATTAGACACCAATCAGTGAATTCAATTCATGTACAGGCAATAAAATTAATACTACTTCAGCACAAGGAGGGAATGTAGAGGAGTCTGTAAGTGAAATTAAGCATGTGCACCACACAAAAGTTTTGTTTACTTTTAAAACATTAAGAAAAACAATTCTCTTCTATAATGTTAAAAAAGGCCTATGCTGCTACTCAGGAAGTGTACATCTATCTACAGAAATGCCTTTCAACCTGCAAAACACCAGAACCCTGGGGACAAAAACTTGAGAGAAGGGCATAGGGTGCCTCCATCCCTCCAGACACCTTGAGAAGAATCTGCCTGTGTCTTGGCGTGGCACCGTATGTCTAAGGCGAAGTGGGTCACGGCACCTGGGGAAGATCATTCCCTAAATCAGGGGAGGAGGTACGGCTGGAAATAAGGCACAACATGAAGGCTCCAGGGGTAGGGCTGCGCAACCCCCCGAGTGCGGCGGGGCAGCAGCTTTACCTCCCGGGAGGCTGCCAGCCCGCAGCCGGGCGCTCTGCGGGAAGGCGGCTCTACCCTCCGGTCCCGAAACCCCGCTCCCGGCCCTCCAGGGGTAGGAGGGGGCGGCGGAGAAATCCGGCTCCCCCTGAGGGAAGGCGGTGGCCGGGAACCAACACTCTACGGGGTAATGCGAGGGGAAGGCTGCGGGGTGAGCGAGCGCCGTGCCCGCGGGGCCGGGAGGGTGCGAGGGGGAGCGGGGGAGGAAGTGCAGATGAGGGGGGTAGGGGATGCGGGGGGGGGGGGGGGGGGGGGGGTGTCAGGGAAGAGGCTGGGGGAACAGGGGGTTCGGGAGGCGCAGGCTGGGAGGGGAAGGGGGTCCGGGAGAGAAAGGGGGATGCGGGCGCGGAAGGGCTGGGAAGGCAGAGGTGCCGGGAGGGCAGGGGGCCCGAGGGACCAGGAGGACGTAGAGTCGGGAAGACAGAGGGGCCGGGAAGGGAAAGCGGTCCGGGTGGCAGGGAGATCCGGGAAGAACGGGGGCCCGGGAGGGGTAGGATGCGGGAAGGCAAGGGGATAAGAGGACTGGGGATACGGGAGGAAAAAGGAGTCTGGAGGATCCGGTGGAACGGACAAGGGATGCGGGCCGGAGCGGAGAAGAAGGATCCGGGAGGGGCAGAGGGTCCAGGACTGCAGAAGATGTGGCCGCGCAGGGTGGTCAGGGGTCGGGAAGGAAAGGAGGTTCTGAGGGCTCAGGAAACCGGAGTCATGCAGGAGATGCAGCTCGCAGGGAGTGCGGTAGGTCAGGACTTCGTGACAGGAAGAGGGTTCAGTGGTCCGAGAGAGCAGGGTCCGGGAGGAGCAGGAGACGTTCGGTGACGGGGGTGCCGGCACGGGTCCGGGAAGGTGCCGTGGAGGCGAAGGGCTACTTACTGACACGCCGTGCGCGAGGTCTGCCCGTCGCGGATGCCAGGAGCACATGGGCGCGGAGCCGGGGCGTGGGGCCGGCGGGTGGCGGCCGCCCCAGGCGACTCTGCCCGTGGTCCCGGCGAGAAGGCGACGCGGACGCTCCGAGGCGAGCGGGACAGGGACCCTGCCCAGCCCGGCCCGTCCGTCTTTCCCTTCCCTCCTCCGCACGTTCCTCTCTCCCCCCTTTTGATTCCTCGGGAGGCAATGCACTCCGCCGCCTCTCCTCCCCCTTCCCCCGCCGCCGCCTCCCCGGGCGGGACCTGCCGCGGACGGCGCTGTTGCGGGGCCGCGGACGGGGCCGGGGACTAGCGGCCGGGCGGCGGAAGCGGCGGATAGGCTGCGGCGAAGAATGGGATTCCCCCCGAGCCTTCCCGGGGCGGGGGGAGGGTCACGGCTCCGAGAGGTCGGAGCGGGGTGGGGGTCCCGGCTTCCCGAGCCCGGCCGGGGCTGAGGCGGTGGGTCTCGGTTCTCGGGGGCCGGAGCGGTGGGTCACAGCTCTCCGAGCCCGGCCGGGGCCGCTCGGTCTGGGGGTGGCTGGGAGCGCTGCGGCGGAGCCGAGATCCGCTCCTACCGCAGCAGCTCGGCGGCTGCCTGCGGGGTGTGGGGAACGGTGGAGCCGCTGCCGAAGAATGGGGAGAGGGTAGAAGAGGAAAAAGCCGGCGGGGAAGGAGTGTTAGAAGGAAAGAGGAAGGGTGCAGCCCTTACATGGGAAAATATGGGCTAATCTCCTGATGGGGGTGGGCGCGTGTCTGTCTGTTTGCATGCGAGCTGCTGATCCAGCATTTTGATAGCAACAGTTCGGGAGCCTGGTCTACAGCGGGAGTAAATGTAACCACAGCACCCAGCAGTTCATCCTGGCTGGGTTAATGCGAGCGGAGACACAGGAGCTCCAGTCCTTTCCCAGAGTGTCTTCAGTGGGAAAGTTTTGGGGAGGGGTTGCCTTCTGGGGGCGAGGAGGGATGGTGCACACAGAGCCTCTGGGAGAAAGGGAGGTACTCTATTCGGCTTTTTCCTCTCGGCTCTGCAGCTTGAATAAATTCCTTCACAGGGAATACAATTTTATGCTAAGTTTAAATTGTGTCAGCACCAGACATGCAAAATCTCTTTTGTAATGTTTCTTATTCAGTACTGGAACATGGTACGTGATTTAAGTACCGATCATTAATATTATTAATGCTAAATGGTAATAAGGTTTATTGCACTCAGCCTGTGTTTACACCATTTAATAGTAGCAACAGTCATGTTCAGAATTAAATTACTTAACCACTTTATTGGTTTGGTTTTTCTTTTTTTATAAGACTTTCCATTTTCCCCCATAATGCAAAGTCTTAAAATCAGAACACTACTGAAAATGCATATTTTCTCAAGGGATAAAAGACGGATTGGAATGTATCTAGCAAGATCGAGTTTTCCATACTGACATTTCAAGCATATTCTTTAAGGAAAAGTGCTTCAAATCAAAGAATTAGGTTAAATATAGGCTGAGTGCTAGAATATGTGCAATAATGGGTTTCACAAGGAAGACAATGAAAGCATATTCCCAAAACAGCCATGCTTCCCTGGCTACCTCTAGGCTATATCCTCATGGTATACACCTGTATTAGTGAGTAATGTGGATTAGTCTGATCCGATTGGTTGGTGCTGAGGACCTGAATATTTTCACACTTTTCCACAGGGCTTTATTTTTCAGATTTACTCCAACCTGGGTCTATGGACTGAGGGCATCATGAGCACTCAGAACACATCAGATGCAGTCCTGGAGCTTGAATTCTGCCTCAGTGTCCTCCGCACCCACTTTGTGTACTCACCCCTGCTGAGTGAACCACAGCCTGGTGAGGCTGATCTGGAGATTCACTTCAAAAGCGTGCCCTTGATCCACACCAAAACATGAATGTGGCGGGTAGAAAGAGAGCTGGTGTGAATTTCCCAAGGCTGAGAGCTGGAGCCTGCTCTGCAGCATACCATTCTAGCACCCTCCTCTCAAATCAGCTTTCTGCCTGGTGCCAAGCCTCCACTTGTGAGAGCGCACTGGCTCTCAGGTCTCCACTTCGGCAGAGAGTTGTGCACTGCTCCATGAGTATAGACACTCTTCATTTACTGCTTGCATGCCTTCACCTAGCTCAGTGGGGTGTTTTACCTCCTGCTATTCATTGTACCAACGCCTGAAATGGCAGGGATACTAAGCTCCCTGTGTCACTTGAACTGTGCTTTTGGTGTAAAGAAAGAGAAGAATCAAGTACTGTTATTAACCCCACAATGTTTAAAGACCCTGTCTGACATTCTTTCCTTGGCCAGGGGCCTTGCTTATAATGAAATTGTGATAAATGTGTCTGAATTAGGCATGTGTTGGGATTAGACATGGGTAGAAATTGCTTGGCATTAAAATTGTGTAAAAACTTTGTTTCACACATGTGAACAGTATCTCAATTAAAATTGGCTTTGTAAACCTAGGGAGAAGCAAACAAGTATGCATTTATTAATGAAATTTATATCTTCCATGGTATGTGCCAAGGTCCCCAAGTCAGTGTTTGCTTTGCTAATGTCATCTCTACAGCAGTTCATTTACTTCCCTTATATGGCCTTTACATTCACTCCCTGAGCTGCTGCTATCCTGCATTCCCTCACAGAAACCATACGCTGAATTCTGCATTTCTCCTGAAGCATCTTATCTTGCCAACCATCTCTGAATGCCCCCACAAGCTGGCTGCATGACTTCTGCACTTGTAGGGCAATAAGCTTTATTTCACAGTTCATTTTCTGTCAGAGAATGAGTTTTGATTAGAAACAAATTAAACACATCATGTGTATAAGTTAACATCCAAACTCTCATTCCATTTTTTTCCCTAATGTTTACAACACAGCATGCTTCAACTGTATCTGCATTTGCTCCCCTTTCAGGGAACATAGTGCTTAGAAGTATTTCTGCTGGGAAAGTTAGCAGAAATATTCCAATCCACATCTAGCCTGTCTGAAAGAAAATGGGAGTTATCATGTGGTGCTTTAGGATCCAAAGTCTCTCTTCTAACCACATAAGCAGAGAGACCTCCTTGGAGCAGAGCGATAAAAGTCATGGTCCCCAGGGTCTTGTCTATACTGAAATAGCAGCTGGTTTGAAAACTGGTTCTAGTGTTTTGAAATTTAAGAGAATACGCTTCAGAGTTGGTCAAGGGAACCTGAGTTCCAGATTCCCCACTGCTGAAACCACTGGAGGTGAGACTGCATCAAATACCCATGAATACTGTCAGAAAACTACCCTAGCAGGGAGACGGGGAAATATGCCCATAGATTTTACCATTCCTCTTCTCCCCAACCCACTGACTAAGCTGCTGGGGCCCTACAGACTTGGAGCTAATCAGGGCAGCAGAATAAAGAGAGAAAATCATATCACTGGACCTAACTCAGTCCTCACTAATATACACATCACAGGCTCAGCCACAGACTCTTCCATTACAGCATATCCTGTAAGACAATCCACTATCTATAAAATGCCATAGGGAAATATGTATGTTCCCAAACAATGAGGAAAATTGAGCAGCTACCAAACCCCCATCTTATTATTCAGTCTTTGACAATAAAAAGAAAAAAGACTTTTTATCTTGCAGGCCACCATCTGGTTTTCTCTTGTATGGTCTGCAGGAGAGTGATCATGCAGACATGGTTCTGAGCATCTTACAAAACTGGATCTTCAGGTCATGTCTGTACTTGATTTCAAATGAAAAAGAAAGGTGTAGGCACAACAACAGACTTCAGGCTACATACTGGGAGCAACAGAAAGTCAACCCAATTATTCAAATACAGTCTAAAAACCAAACAGACAAGTACTGCTAGGAAAATCATCTGATAATTAATATATTTGCCTGAAATATGTCCAATCCCAGCAGCTGGGAAAAAACAAAATCAACTAAATAGGCAGAAAAGGAGAACTGCAAGTCTAACATCTGCAAATTTCTCAGAGGAAGATAAGAAAACAAATTCAAGTCAGCACATCCATGTGGTGTCTTTTCCACATCAGACACATTGCATGTTTTCTACTGTGGGAGAAACTAGACTCCCAAGAACTGGGGCTGGTGTCTAAACCTGAATCCTGGCCTAAAAACTTAGCTCTGAACAAAAAATCCTCTCTCCACTTCCATTCCAAAAACGCATTATGATTAATGCTCATTTTTGTGGTGGGAATTTTTATAAATCATATTACTGACAGTATATGAACAGAACTTAACACATTTCTGGAGGACAGTTGTCTTACTGGATATAACACTGTTAACATCAGTCTGTTAACCAATACACATGCATGTACAAACAACATGTAAGTGTAACCTAAGAAAAATGAGACATCCTTTATTATTTGCCATAAACCCTCCTTATGTTGTTTCATCTTTATAAAACTATTACTTATTATCTATTATATAAAAGCCAACAGGTGATCTGCATTTTACAAGGCTCTAAAATAGTAGCTACAGCAAATCAAGCTACTTATTATCTCTTTTGTGTCCTGCTGCTGACAAGCCTGGTGGCTGTGGGAGAGGCTGGAGAGTTTTACTCTGCACCAGCTTCGCGGCTGAAGGGAGGAATGCCTGCTCTGCCCTCGCAGACACTGCCAAGGTGACAGCTCTGGGATGACAGGTCCCAGACTCGTCCTCCTTCAGCAGGGAATTGGCTTAGTCCTGCACAAACTCAGGAAAAATGTGGATGATTTCAATCCTAAATTTCCACTGTTCCCAAGTGGACTTTGAAAAATAAGGAATGTCTGGATGATGAATGAGTGATTTCCCTGTAAGAAACTGGCAGCATGTTTTCTGTGCATATAGAACCAATACAAATAATATAATTGTGGCATCTTATTTACCAGGGGAACATCTGTCTGTCTTCCCTTGACACTATTAAATAAAGATGTGGGGAATATGCCACAAGCAGGTACTGCCACAATATATTCTTGCATTTCATGGCATGTGTGTTCAGAGAAAAAAGATTTTTTAAGGACACATGCAACCAGAAGATTTTTCTTTTTAATTTAAAGCCTCAGTTAGGGATCAGCTTTCAGCTGAGAGTCATGTTTTAAAATCAGGGCCAGAAGCAGGCTGCTCCTCAGGTTAGCCCCATAGGGTGCGTGGTGCAGTAGAGGCTGTACTGGTGCTTGGTGCTGCTCAAGTGGCACTCGCTGGGTGTACAGGAAAGGGAGGGCATGGAGCAGTGGCAGAAAAGGGGACAGGCCAGCCTGCAAGCACAGGAAGGCTTAACACCTCCTGGGGTCTGTGGAAAAAGCAGGGGATTTGGTCTTTTTTCCTGTTGAAGCATTTGGTGCAGGCTACAGACAAAGGCGTGTGCAAGAAAAGTGGTGGCAGAGAGCAGAGCTTGTTTCTGCTTTACACAGAGTCTGATTTCTAATAGCCCTGTGCCATTATCTTGAGTTTCCAGAGGTGCACTTGCACAACCTGCAACAGTGACTTTAGTGTCACGGTTTGCATAAACCATGTGTATCTGAGATGGGGATGGAAGGCAGTGCTATGTTCCTCTCCCCAGCCTTTTGTTGCAGAACTGGAGCTGAGCTGCTTCTCCCACTGAGCTCTACCAATCATTAGCATCTAGGTCACTATATTAGATCACATTCCCAAGGATGAGGCTAATGATTTCTGGGGTTTTTAGAAAGGAAAGATGAAAATCCTTTTGTTGGAGACAATGGTCAATTTGTTCTACAAGTGGAAGCTCATTTCCTCCCCATCATACCCTGAGGTTTGTACAGCTCTCAGGTGATTCCATGCAGGGTGAACCCCTGTCATCTCCCACAGATTCATTCACAGGAAAATTGGAATGCCATCTCTTGTCAGCTGAAATGCAAATGTATCAGCGTTCCAAACATGTTTTCAGTGGGGGAAGCTTTCTAAAAGACTTGTCAATAGAAAATCCAGTATATTTGGTATTCATGTACCTACATGGCTATGCATTTTTGTATTATACATATATACCTCCACATATTACAGATACTGCACAGGGAATACCTGAGACCCAGACTGGGTTGTAGAGCCCAGGCTACCTGTGTCTGGGGAGCAACAGGCACCTATTCAGCCACAGTGGATCGAATCATGTTCCAGCCATGCCTGGTGCTCATACGGAGGCTGCAGTGAGCTGAAGAGAGGTGTATGTCAGCCTGCATGTCTATATTAAATCTTTTGCTTTGACTCATGTTATCCTTCAAATTAGAAGTTGTTCTTCCTGTGTCATTCAAATGCATAGTTTCTTGTTTCCACCAAAAGCTGCATGCTCTGGGAAGAGCTCTTCGCTGCACATAGAAGGGTTCTCTCTGTATTATGTAGTAGCAAAATAACCTAGTAATAGATTGTGCTTCTGCAATATAGCTACATATTTATATATTCCTTTTCCTGCTGAAACAGCTAATTAGCAAGGTCGTTACAGTTGCCACTTATAAGGGGGAAGATAGTAATTCTATTAATGTGCTCACAGGAACTTCATTTATATTACCCCTTAACCTTTATAAGGATATTATCATTTCAATAATTAATTGCTTTTTGCCATTTAATTAGCAGTTTACCATTTTCAAGGGAAATTACCCATTAAACCAAGGACTATTTTTTTTAAACAAAAATTCCTTCACTCAAATGTACACCATAAGCTGTCCTTAGAGAAGGCAGATATTTGCTAAGCCACTTTCACATTTAAGAAGAGAGGACTTTGTAGTAGCTCTTCATATTGAAGAGTTGCCCATTGCTGAGCTCTTTAACCAACTAAAGGAAAATGAGGCAGAATGTGGCAAAGGCAGTGATGAGGAGGACAAATTCAGGAAGGTATTGCATCCTTCCTCTCTGATGTAGTGAGAGTTGTCTTTCCTCTTTCTTTGCAACCATCTTATTTCTTCTAATTTACACTGCAACACCCACCCATGAATCCTTCTGTTAACTTCAGTGACTGAAAAGAGAAAGGAACTTTGGTTCAACCATGTAAAACACAGAAACTCTGGCCATGAATCACCAAGTGCTTAAGCACATCTTCAAGCTTGTGTCCAACACTTTGAAGAATGGAGCTCAAAACACATATTCCTGCTCACACGCAAGTCTCTCATAAAACAGCTATTCATTTCCATGAATCAGGCACAAGCTGATATCCCTGTGGTGATATGCTGGCATAATATCTCCACTACTGATAATAGAAATTGTGTCCAAATCCCATCATGCTAAAAGAAAATTGAATTAATATTGGTATTTGAGAAGGCGAGTAATGCATCCCAAGTAGGCATACCTCTGACAGAGTGAAACATATCTTTGAGAGATGGATTTGCATGAGAAGATGGAGAGATGACAAAATGAATAAAGAAAGGAGGCACAGAAGAAGAGAAAACAGAAGTAGCAGGTATGAACTGGACTGCACCATTGATTTATGAATGAAAATCTAAAAGTTTTTCTGTTTCAGGTGCAAAAATCAAATAGCCCTTGAGCAGTTCTACCTTTGCAGCTAGGAAGTCCATGATATGTCACCCAAAAATATATACATCTTCATGATACATCACATACCTACAGGCACCAAGTGGATCATCTTACTGTGAAAGTAAGACATTTTAATTATCTCATTGTAAAATAACCCCCTTCCCCATATCCATAAGGAAAGTCTGGGATTAAAACAGGATTCAAGCACAATGTTTCATTTCTGCAGCACAGAAGCTGGGACATACGCTTAGTATTATTTGCAGAGAAATCAAAAGCCACATTCAGACCAATAAGGGTGAAAAACCTTAAGTGTCTAGCCAACGACCCATCACACAGGTTTTCTATGGAGCCAGTTTAGGGGACTAGACAGGAATCTCAGGATGAGGCCTTCCGAAAGTGCCTTTCTTTTACTCCTCTGGTAGGATGGTTAACTATGGGCTTCACCCTTGACCTTTACATGGTAGAAGACTGGTAAGATGTATCGTACCATAAGTACTTAATTTTGTCTTCAAGTCTTCAGGTATCCAAATTGATGGAAGTGAGAGGAGATTCAGATCACTTAGTATTCAGAACTTCCTATATCAGATGTGAGTCAGCAATCACATCATTAGTAGACCAGCAAAATAATCTTCTTTTTGACCAGTGAAAGGAAGGTCTAGCTCCATGCCACTGTGGGCATTTCTTGCCATAAGCTTTCCACAGTGAGGCACAAATATTGCTTGGAGGCAATCTGCTAATTTTTGCCAGTTAGTGCTGCAATTTGCAATCTGCAAGCTGGTTAAGGCATCCGATGCTTCTCTTTAAGGTGTTACTGTGTCAGTATTATTAGGGTTCTAGAGGTTATCACACAAAAGGCTAGTATAGAACAGAAGTAGAAAGAAGCCACTGATCATCAAAATTAACACTATAATATCCTTTCAACACCTCCAGATTGGCAGTTCATTCAACATGACATTTGCTTTTTGAAAGGCATGTGCTCTGCATGCACAATGTTTTAATGTCTCATTGTTTAAGGGAATTTGACAATGATGGGTGATGTATAAACATGCTGATGATATTCTGAAGAGAGCTCTACCTGCATGGACAAGAAAGTCCTTGCTAGTTGCATGCAAAGGAAGCTCGGGGCCTCTCCTGGAGAACTTACAGTCTTTTGTAATTAATGCTGTAATTGGAGGTTGCTGGAAAAGCTCCTCGAGCTCCTGCCAGGGAATGTGGGTGCTTCAGAAAGCTGTTGACGCCATGCCGTACACTAGGCTGAAACAACCTCCTCAGCAGCAGTAGATGACATAGAGCTCCTGGTTTGGCAAAACTCTCATCTGAGCAGCAAAATGCACAAAGCTTTTCCCTTCCAATGTTATCACAGTGACATCAGTACCATCCAACCATCTGACAGCTGCATCACCCAAGGTGGCAAGGCTGAGCTGTCTTCCCTCTACATTTTAGTGCAGGCAGCCCATCACCATGCTCCTGCCAGCTGTCCTACAGCCACCCAGCTGGGTCTGGGACAGGCTTGGTCACCACCATGGTGACTGCTCTTAGCAGAGGTGCTCAGGCTCATTCCAGCCCCACTATTTCAGATTGAAAATGGATAAATATATGCCAGAGAAGTCAAAGCTCAGAAGCAAGGCTGCTTCCTGTGATCTTTGCCTTCACATAATTATTGGCTTCCAGTGCACCAGCACTAGTCATGGGGATGCCTGTCATGTAATAATGTCACAAAGGCAGAAATGACCACCAGAAAGGGGTGGCAGGTAATTTTAGCTAGAAACTGCAGGCTTAAATACATTTCTTCTGGAGGTGAGCAGATCTTTGCAGAGAAATTATTTGCAACTCATCTGCAGTGACTGCGACCAGTGTCAGCTGTTAATTAATAAGTTATTTTTATCCACTGCAGCTCTACAGCATCTCTGAGGGTGATGGCATCTCGCCAAGGCTTCGGAAGTGCTGCATGAGCTGACACACAAAGATGAATGGTGGAGACAAGCCCGGAGGACACCTCTGACTCAACTTTACAGAGGAAATCAAATCCAAATATACCAGGTAGCACCACATTGTTGCTGCTGAGAAGTTGTTTTGATTCTCTCCTGATAGATGTCAGAGTGTGACTTCTGGCATTTTGGAAACTTTCACTTTTCCTGCTGTAGCAATAAAGTTCCATTAAATTGACCCAAACACAATTGGTATGAACACTAGGAAAACCTGCTTATGACACCGTTACATGTAAAATCAGGTTGATATTGTAAGGCTGCTATGAAAATTGCCATGATTGTCAGCATTTTTATATAACTTGCACTAGCAACATCCCTAGAGTTGCAGATGGTGGCTTTTGTGGTGAAGCTGTCCCACTTTTGCCTCTCTGCCACACCATTGCTTGTCCCCTCAAGAGTTCCTTGTGCCCTCATGGTTCCAGATTCACTTTGCCTGATAAAATTGATAGCCACTATTTAAAAGGTAAATCCTATCCTCCAGTGTTGCTGGCAATATATTCTTGTCTCTCCTGTGCCAATATGAACATTTGTGCAGGATTTGTTGTGTTAACAAGGTGAAAATCTACCATCATCTTATTCAACTACATCTCAAGGAACAGCTACCAGATCCAGTACAGCAGTTATTAATGCTAACGACTATACTTTGGATAGTGACTATGGTAAGGAAATAAGCTGGAGCTGAGAGAAGCCAGTCATACTACCCTGCTTGTGTGGCAGAAGTGTGTGTGGTGCATAAAGGGCAAGATGGCAAAAGATAGACAACAGGAGTTTAAAAGGAGCTTTAGAAAAGACAAATAGGTTTCAGAGACCAGCCAGTCAATGAAATAGAGAGAATGAAATGGAAAAGGCTACAAAAATGCACTTTGTTATAGATTTTATTACTATATATATATTGTCTTGCAAAGCAGAGTAATACTATGCTGAAATTCTGTATTAATCCTGAATGGCAGCAATATATGTTACATTTATCATGTGTCTTCAGTGACGTAACTATAAACACGAAGGGACCATGGTGATTGGGTTCCTTGTATAACAAGAATGCCTAAGCTATGCAGGCATTTCAGTGAGAAGTAGCCATGGTTCACCACTTGCTGTGGTGGCTTAAGGCAGTGGTCTGGATTTCCCTTAAGGGATTGCAATGTCAGAGAACTCTGCTAAGCTTGCAGTCATCATGGTCTGTGTTAAAACTTATGCTGCTGATGTATTTATTCAAAAGGCTTTTTTTCTAATGCCATCATTCCTATGATTTATTATCTATACCTTTGACTTCTCATGATCCATGTCATGGCCATGTCATAATCCCATAAATGGCCTTGTGCTGATTAGCTGATATGGAGGCACTGCCCATTAGTTTAGGTATCCATCAGATCTTCTTCACTAGAGACTCACTTCACATAGATCAGGACATAGTGAAGTGTACTGTTTCTCTGCCTGATGATGAATAGTTGTAATATTTGTTCAGTTGTTTGGGTTACTTTTATTTCATTTGTAAAGCAGAACTTATTCCAGAGATGTTTTGCCAGCAGGATATAGGCAGTCATTGCTTGAAGAGAAAGGAGAGCAGGCCTGGTAAACACCATTAGCATTATATCATGTGTTAATATATTTATGGAGAAATATATTCGTTATATATATACAAATATGTGTTAATATACCATGTGTACGCTTGTGTCTGGCTTTTACTTTTTTAAATTATTATTTTACCCCAAAATATTCTTCATCATTGCTATATTGTTATTATAATCATAACAATAATCTCCTGTATTACATATCTGCATAGTAATTAGCACATGCAAACTAAAATAAGCTTTATACCTCAGCTACAGAGTGTCACTAAGGTGACGTTGTTAGTCAGCCACAAGCAGATACAGTTCTTCGCCATCTAAGCTATTTGTTTCTTTTTTTCTAGGTGATATTTGGGCCCCTACTGAAGTGAGTGGCAGTGCCATGACCAGTGCTATTGACCTTGCCCAGGATGTGGCCATGTAGTTGGATGACCACTTCCTTACATAAGTCCTGTATCCTCTAGAGTTCTAGTGACAAATCTATTTAGATCAAACCCTATTAGTTTTGCTGACACAGTGCTTCCCTTGAAATCAATGGTTGGGGGTATCTTTTAGCAGAAGACAAACAGGAAGATTTCATGTGTTTGGTATGCATTAAAGTGCATATTGTACTGCTTGTGTTATCTTTTCAGTGAGTTATAATAAAAAGCCCTCCAACCAGGTGGCTGATTCAGCATCACATATATTATAGCCACTACTGCTGACTGTAAGGCATGACAATAAATCCTCAAGTGAAATAGCATGAGCTAACCAAAAATTTGAGAACTGTACATTCCTCTGGACCTTGAAGGGACACGGACAGGTTTCACTACATGACTACAAGTTGCTGTCAGGGTGATCTTTGGCCAAATCAGTCACAGTCATACCTTAATTTGCAGAATGGGATCAACACTGTCTGAGCTTTAGAAAAACTGTCAGCTCAAGGAATGGGTTGATATGGTCTGGTAGAAAGTATCACAATATTAACCTGTCAGAAAATAAATGATCAAAAACTATAACTATAATTGACTTGAAGACACAGAACATTTTCCTGTACTCCTGCCTATCAGCTGGAATTTCTAGACCAACCACAGCACACAATGCTGGAAAAAGCTAATGAATAATTTGATGGTAGAGAATCAGTGAAGAACATAAGGCAATGATGGATTTCATCTGGGTTATTTTGTGTGCAGTGGAGAGCATGGCAAAGCCGAGTTCCACTCACCTGACCATCTATATGGCCTGCAGCATAGAGAGCTATTATCACTTTCAGAAGGACAGCATAGTTGAGCAGCAAGCTACTGTAACCAGCTTCCTGCAGATGAGGATTTTTTCTGTAGCTGCATCCAATATTCCTAACATAAGAACAAAAGATAAGCCTTGATGTTCTCATGCAAATACTTCTTTCAGTTGTGGAAGGTTAAAAAGTGCTCCCCTTATTACTTCTTCTCATGCACACATAAATGCATGCTGTTTCAGGATCCTATCAGTTCCCTCCAGCCCTGTGTTATGTGAGCTAGAAGCATTCTGGCTCATGAAACACATTCTCGCAAAAGTGCACACCATTCAAGGAGCATCTGAAAGCAGAACTGGGTGCTTAAGAAGAAAATTCATGTCCCAGCTGATAGAGGCGAATCTTTGTGGCTCCTTGTATATTTGTAGTATAACTTGCTGGAGGAGCATCAGCAATGGTCTTGACTTTTCTGACACCTGTGGTTTAGATATTCAGGTCTTGACTTCAAAGTGTGCCTTCCTTCCCTCTGTCAACCCATCCAACAGGTTAGGAGCATTTGAAATGTTCAAACTACTAACAGCATCCAATTTATAGCTCAGAGGGAATCTTTCTAATTTTCTTGACATGCTTACATACTAATTGCTCACACCTGTGATGACTGCATACTGTTTTATCTCTTCTGACATGGAGAAGGGAGATCGTGTCTCCCAGAAGCTTAGTCAGAAGTAAAGGACATCTAAGAGGAAATAACATCAGTGTAATGGGGTGGAAGAACAGAAACTAAGGGAAGCAAGTGTCTGAAAATACTTGAAAACCTGCTTGCTGACTAGCTGAAAGTAGAAACAAGTCACTGCACAGGCTGTTCACAAAACCTGGCCTTTTATGTAGTGGATCCATGTGAGGAAGCAAACAAAAATGAAAACTAAATAGAAAAACATCCTATCACTGTCCCCATCATGCTAAGATTGTAGGAGGGGGGCTCTGATCATATAGGTTTTTTGTGAGATAAATGAATCAAACTAAAAGAAACAAAAAAGCGAATGAAAACATTCAGAAGATCAGTGCTCCATCTTGGGCAAAGGCCACTCAATCCGCTTGTAGTTTTTTTCAGGAAAAGCCTACAGAAGAGCAATGTGAAGTCTCCAGACTCCTCAAGAGGTAAGCTATTGCTTGAGACTTTGCTTTTTGATCAACACAACATCAGGAAAAAATGGAAAGAGACTTCAATTTGCATATGCAAGATGCTTTTGTTTTCAGTTCTAATATCATGGTAGGACCCTTGTCTTCTCATATAAGAGCTGTGTGCTGTAGGCCTTCTATGATGGAACCACAGAACTGATGGATAGGGGCAAAGCACTTGACGATAACTACCTGGACTTGTGCAAAGAATTCAGCACTGTCCCGCACGACATCCCTGTCTCTAAACTGGAGAGATATAATTTGACTGATGGACTACTTGGTGGATATAGAAGTGGCTGCATGGCAGCACACAAAGTGTTGTGGTCAATGGCTCAATATCCAGTTGGAAAACAGTAACGAGTGGTGTCCCTCGGGGATCTGCGTTGGGACCAGTCTTGTTCTACATCTTTGTCAGCGACATGGACAGTGGGATTGAGTGCGCCCTCAGCAAGTTTGCCAATGACACCAAGCTGTGTGGTTCAGTCGATACGCTGGAGGGAAGGAATGCCATCCAGAGGGACCTTGACACGCTTGTGAGGTGGGCTGATGCCACCCTCATGAAATTTAACCATGCCACGTGCAAGGTCCTACACCTGGGTCGGAGCAATCCCAGGCACAGCTACAGGTTGGGCAGAGAAGAGATTCAGTGCAGCCCTGTGGAGAAGGGTGTTGGTCAATGACAAAATGAACATGAGCTGGCTTCAGTGTACACTCACAGCCCAGAAACCAACTGTATCCTGGGCTGCATCAAAAGGAGTGTGACCAGCAGGTCAAAGGATGTGATCCTGTCCCTCTGCTCTTGTGAGTCCCCACTTGGAGTACTGTGTACAGTTCTGGTGTCCTTAACATAAAACCCACATGGAACTGTTAGAACAAGAGGGCCACGAGGATGATCAGGGGATTGGAGCACCTCCTGTATGAAGACAGGCTGAGAAAGTTGGGGCTGTTCAGCCTGGAGAAGAGAAGGCTGCAGGGAGACCTCATAGCAGCCTTCCAGTATCTGAAGGGGACTTACAGGGATGCTGGTGAGGCACTATTCATTAGGGACTATAGCAACAGGGCAAGGGGTAACGAGTTGAAACTTAAACAGGGGAGGTTCAGGTTAGATATAAGGAATAAATTCTTTACTCTTAGTGTGGTGAGCACTGGAATGAGTTGCGCAAAGAAATGGTAAATGCTTTATCCCTTGCAGTGTTCAAGGCCAGGCTGGAGAGAACCTTTAGCAACATGGTTTAGTGTGAGGTGTCCCTGCCCATGGCAAGGGGGGTTGGAACTAGATGATCTTAAGATCTTTTCCAACTCTGACCATTCTATGATTCTATAATTCTTTCCATGGCATCTCACCTTCATCTGCATGCCAGCTTTTTGACCTTTGGAAACACACACAGATATCCCTTCATTGCACCTCCGTGCTTGAGATGGGACATGTCATGGCTGCAGCACAAAAGCGGGGCATGCAGCCAGGCTCCAGGGGATGTTTGAGCCAAACCATGAGAGTGGCAAGGCTGGAGGCTGCACCCCTGTCCAGGCTGTCCTGGGGTGTGGAGGCAGGGGATGTGGATCCCACCAGGACCTCGTTCATGGAGCCACATCTCCTCTGCACCATGGTGAAAGGCAGCTTTGCTACACTTAAGCCACAAGGAGATCTCAGGGGTAGAACCTCTGTGGCAGTAAATGCAACAGCCAAAACAAGATACCCTCCTCATTTTGACACATTCTTCCTGTCATTGCTATTAGCTTCTGCAATACAGAATCAGAATGGTTTGGGTTGCAGGGGATCTTAAAGGTCATCTAGTTCCACACACCCCACCCCCCCAGGCAGGGACACCTTCCACTAGACCAGGTTGCTCAAACCGTGTTCAACCTGGCCTTGAATACTTCCAGAGTCCATTTATTTTTCCTTTTTAGTTATGATTGTAACAAAAACATTTATTTCATGTATTAAATCATAGAATCATGGAATCAACCAGGCTGGAAAGACCTTTAAGATCAAGTCCAACCATTACACCATGACTGCCAAGCTCACCACTAAACCAGGTCACTAAGAGCTTTGTCTACATAGTTTTTGAACACTTCCAGGGATCGTGATTCCACCACTTCCCTGGGAAGCCTGTTCTAATGCCTGACCACCCTATCCGTAAGAAATTTTTCCTAATATCCAAGCTAAACCTCCTCTGGTGCAGCTTGAGGATGTTTCCTCATCCTATGTCTTGTTACTGAGGAGCAGAGACCAACCCCCACCTCATTACAACCTCCTATCAGGTAGTTGTTCAGACCGATGAGGTTTCCCCTGAGGCTTCTCTTCTCCGACTAAACAACCCCAGTCCCCTCAGCCATTCCTTATCAGGCTTGTTCTCCAGACCCTTCACCAGCTTCACTGCCCTTCTCAGGACCCACTCCAGTAACTCAGTATCTCTCTTGTATTAAGAGGCTCAGAACTGAACACAAACCACAGTGAACTCTTTTTCTTATTACCATCCCCAAATGATTTATTTATTCTCCCGAGTGTCTCCTATACCATGGAGCCAACCTGCTGCCATGCAACGGCCGCGGGCCGGCGCCCTAGGCCAGGCCGGAACCAAAGCCTCGGGAGCGCGTTTCCGCCAGACCCGGTCCATCACTGCAGCGCTAGGGGCAGCTATGGCCGACACCGCCGTGCCGCAGCTACCCGCCGTCCCCACCCCGGGGCTGCCGGCTGCCCCTGGCAGCAATCCCCTGTCCCGCAAGCTCAACAAGATCCTGGAGACCCGCCTGGAGAACGACAAGGTGGGGCGGGCGCGGCTGAGGGGCGAGGCAGGGGCCGGGGCCTGCCCGGCGGGGAGCGTCCTGCGGGGAATCGGCCGGATGAGCCGTCAGGGGCAGCGAGCCCCGATAGGCTCCGGGGCTGGGAAGCGAGCCCGGTCGTACCCTCAGTTCCGCTGCGGAGGCGCAGCCTGACGTTTGCAACACTCAGTAACAGTCAGGTTCATTTCTGCTGCTCCGCTGACATGCCAAGCACCTGCCCTATCCCCTCGGATCGGAGGGAGGTTTGTGTTGCTTAGCTCGGGCACGGGTCTCAGGCTTGTTTGGTTTAAATGTTTTGTAACTGTGGTTAGCTCATGCTTTAACCGAATGTGATCTTACTGATGACGACTGTTATAAAATAGTCAAAATTCTGTGTTATAACATGCAAGTATATTATTTGGATATTAGAAAAAAATTTGGGTAGCGCGAAAAATCTCTTCACAGAGAGGTAATCAGGTATTGGAACAGGCTGCCCAGGAAAGTGGTGGACTCAACATCCATGGAAGTGTTCATGACCGTGTAGATGAGGTGAAAGTTTAGTGGTGATCTTTGAAGTCCTGGGGTATGGTTGGATTTGATGATCTTAAAGGTCTTTTCCAACCTGGTTGATTATATAATAAGAAAGACTCAGCATTTATTTTTTTTGTTTATGAACTGATCTAGATTGTGTTTAGGTCGTTTTTCGTCTAAACCCAGTAGTAGTGTTGTTTGGTTGTTTTTTATAAGACCATGGGTTTAGGATGGTTGCAGACAATGTAACCAACTTCTTTGTAACTGTATGGAAAGTTAAAGTGTGTTTTTGGTTTATTTTCTAGGAAATGCTGGAAGCACTCAAGGCTCTCTCAACCTTTTTTGTTGAAAACAGTTTGCGCACCCGAAGAAACTTGCGTGGAGACATTGAACGACGAAGCTTAGCCATAAATGAAGAATTTGTTCACATATTCAAGCAAGTTAAAGAGGTAGCATTTTCTTACAGTGTGACTAGCTGTCTGGCGAGAGTACTGCTATGTAATTTAAAGTCAAAACAAAAAAAAAAGATTTAAGAGAGATTCTGATTTTCCAGGACAAATGTACTTTTACAGTAAAACTATTTCATTGTTTATTTCATTTGATGAAAAGTCTTGCACAGAGAGAGGTGATGTTTCAAACAGATTAAAATCGCAGGTGAACGATGATCTTTAGAGGTACATTCTCGCCATTAACAGGGAATCTAGAGCAAATCTGTGCCTTCTAGCTTGGGCATCTTGTTTTGGTGGGATGAAGCTCAGCTTAGGCATGGCATTTCTGGTTTAAGTCACAGTTACTGATATTTGAACTTATTTAGGAGCTTGAGAGTATAAATGAAGATGTACAAGCGATGAGCAGCTGCTGTGAAGATATGTCCAGTCGTTTGAAGGTAATATATGAATAGATGTTCTTTTCATATGTTTTGTTTTGACATGCACCTATTTTTTTAAATGTTGGAGTACTAACAGTGATACCGAGATGTTTCCATAGAATGTGTGTCATATTACTTTAGGACATTAATCGGTTTCTTTTTACTTGTTTAGAAAATGTGTTAGTTTCTTCCAAATTGCACTTCAGTATGCAGCAATATACTTATTTTGAGAATAGTAGTGTGAAATCCATTTGAGGAGTGGAGGGAAAATATTTTATTAGATTGGATGTATGTGAGACCAAAGGTTAATGTACATTTGTGTATTTGAATTTAAAATTTGTGTACCTTTCATACTGATAACCTCTCTTCTGTTATGCCTTCATATAAATACCTTAAATATATTCATAAGAAAGTATCTTCTGATCCAAAGAGGGAGACAAGTCTAGTGTGCCAATCTTTGTTCTCTTGGTTTTGTTTCATAAGTATTTCAGAATGTTGATAGGCAACAAAACCAGTTCTGTTCCATATTAATCCCGAATCCAAAGCATTCTAGGGGGGAGAAAGTTTTGTTTTAGAATGTGTTACTAAATTTTCTTGGGTTTAGTGTACAAGGTTTACATATACTGAAGTGTGGATGTTTTGCTAAAGCAAAGCTGTTCTGAATATAGCACATAAGCTGTATCATGTGAATGAGAATCCTTCAGTAAAAAAATCCTGTGACAACAGTTTGTTTCCCTCCTTATGTGTGTGTGGGTACATTAGGTGTCCTCCTGCTTAGGTGAATAGGTTTCATGGCCGTTGGCTGTAATTCCCATAAGAATGATTGTAGCTTGATGAACTTTTTCCAGAAACTGTAAGTGTATAGTGTAGCCCTCTGCAGTACTTAATTTTCAGTTGTGATGGCAATAGATAAGGCACCTCAGAGGTCTCAGATTTCTTTGAACACTGTTAATGTGGTTGTGTTCCCTAATGCAGTTCAGGAACTGTTTGATTGAACTCTTAAATGTGGAAATGAATAAAGTGTCCATGCAGATTTTTACTCTTGCCTGTCTTTAGATCATAAATTGTAACTATCATCTGTGATTATATTTTTCCAGAGTAGAGCCACCCTGCAGTGATTTCTTTTTCTGTTAAAGTCAGTAGGTAGTTTTGTTCTGTGCCCTGCAGCAGATTTCCTCTACAGCCCTGCAGGACTTTAACTTGTATCAGTTCAACCCATGTTTTCTCTGTCTGCATGAATGTAAGTTAATAAGCCCATGAACTAGCACTAGGTTCTCCAATACTCTGGTATTTTATCTGTAATAGAACACGAAGACTGGCAGGCATGTGCTCAGGCTGAATGAGAAGACAAAAATGAATTAACTAGAGCAAGTAGAAGATGCAAAGACAAGAATCTATAGCATGTAAGGCAGAAAGGTGTGCTAAGACAGCGGTGTATTAAGAGAACAGAACAAATACAAGATATGAAAGGGATTATATATTGATAAACCAAAAAGATTTTTACCTCTTTTTGTTTTATAAGTTTATAATATCATGCAGTCCACATAAGCAGTCAGATCTGATTTCAGGACAATGACTTAAAAAAAATGCAGTGAAAGGCAGAGAAGAAAGCGAGTACTGCAATGAAATAAAGACAGGTTGAAGGATAATGCAAGTTTTAATTAGTATACTGAGGTGGGAAGGAAGAGAAAAGTATTTATATTTTGGATCTGCAAGAAACTTCCAGTACCAACCTTCTGATTCTTTTGTTTGGCTTATCTGACTCTTTTCTACCAGTTACCTTGTTTTGATTAGATGTAAGCTCTTGCATCACATAGATACAATAAAAACAGTATCTGGCCTGCATTTGAATGCACGCAAATAAAACCTGGCTTCCTGATATTTACCTAGGTCTAAAAAATCCTGCTTTTCTTTCCTTACTGCTGTCTTACAGTTAGCATTCTTCTCGGCAATCAGTACTTCTGTCCAGAAAGTACTGGAAAGGAAGCAAATTTCTTCTGTCTTTCTGGTTTATTAAAATCTACAACTCTGAAGGAAGGGGGGAAGAAACCAGTCTGGAATTAGTAGGTTTGCATACTGGATTGTTCAGGTCTAGTCTTTTGTTATAAGTCTTTTTTCATTTTCTTAGGCCGAAGTATTGAAAGTATTATTTAAAAAAGAGTTTAAAATACAAATGCATTAAAAACCATCAATATTGCAACTTATATAAGATATTAAAAGCTTAAAGGTAAAGTATTTTGAAACTACTAAATGTTCAGTAAATTCTGTTGAGTTTTTATCAAATTTGCATGCAAAACCATAATACTTTCCTTTAGAAAATTCAGCAAATGCACCTTAGTGTTGCCCACTGTCTATATTCATGGAACAGCTCAGGCTCCCTCTGATGACCAAAGTTGTACTTGAGTGACTGCAGTTCTACTTTCACCTTTCAAAGCATTCCTGTACCTTGACTGCTTTTCCACTGTAACTAATGAAATGTGCCTGATAGAAAGGCTGAAGTGAATCAGTGTGTGTATATTCTTGCATTAAACCTCTTACGGATTTCATGACTGGCATCTCCATTTTGGCAAACACCATAATTTAGTGAAATTATTAATGCAGAATATCTTTATAGCTGTTTCCACCTCTTCACTTGCAGTATTACTCCATGCTGAATGCATTTTGATTTCAGTTTTTTTTGTTTGGTTAAATCTTCTTATTTTTCTGTCTAAATGATCACTGGTGGTATCCAGTGGGAAAACAGCTCCTGATGCCTTTTATCTTCTTGCAGAGTAAGTTTCAGAACTCTTTAACTTCAGTTGCATCAATCCCTTTAGTCACGCTTCTGTCTGTAACAAAATTGTTTCTGTATGGGTTCCCTTACATTGTCATCATTGAACATTTAGTACTGTGATGTTCTAAATGTTCATCCCATAGAATGTTTTAGATTGGAAAACCTAATAGAATAGTTTAGGTTGGAAAAGACCTTTAAGATCATTGAGTCCAACTGTTAACCTAGTACTCCCAACTCCACCACTAAACTATGTTCCTAAGCACCACATCTACACATACACCAGGGATGGTGACTCCACCACTTGCCTGGGCAGCCTGTTCCAATATTTTACAGCCCTTTTGGTGAAGAAATTTTTCCTAATAATCCTTTTTGCTCCTTACCGCCCTGTAAAAGCCCTGTAAGCTGTTTGGACAGTGGAGCTAAAATTGCTAGACCAGCAGAGCTGTATTCGTGTTAAGAATATCTGAATGAACAGTGGTACTGGGTGGTTTAGCATCTGAAGGAACTTGTTTCATTTTGCAGTTTGCAACAGCAAACAATTTATAGTCAATAGACAAACAAGATAATCAGAACAATTTTCAATGTTTATAATAATATTTTTGTGTTAAATTAATCAACGGTGCATGAATATAAATCTATAAAGAGATTAAAATATATGTGGAGAAGGTTATTAATGTGTATTTTCATGCCGGAAAATAGGTAGAGTTAATAAGTACTTCTTTCAAGAAGGCTTTTTGTTTCAAAGAGTACACTCTTTAAACTGCTTATGGTCAGAAAGCTTCAAAAGTATTACGTATTTTAAGGGTTGTGTAATACATCTGATACATTTGTGGTTTTCACATGCTTAATGATTCTAATTGTATTCTAGGCAGCAAAGGAGCAAACCCAGGACTTAATAGTAAAAACCACAAAGCTCCAGGCAGAAAAGTATGTATACTAGCTTATTTATTTCTTTAAGATATGATAATACTGATGGAATTATCTTATAGATCTTATTCTGCTACTCTTATTTTTTAGTAATAACTTTTAAATTTATTTTAATTTGTAATTTGTTTTTAACACTATCTGAGTTTGTAGCTCGATTGGAATAAAAATACTGAACTCTTAGTTTTTTACAGGGGTACAAAAGGTAAGAAACGTGTTAGTGCTTGTACCAGTAAAAATTGGTCTTTTAGAGAAGAGAATCAATTATAGTGGTATAGCGTGCTGAAAACGGATATGCTTTACCTAATGTCAGTTGGTAATATAAGTTACATTGTTTTGTAACAGATATGGACCTCCACAGTGTCTCATCAGTTTCACAGGCTTCTTGTTAATGCATCATATCCAGTGGAAATCACTCTCTTGTTCAGGGACTGTATGTGGGAACAGAAAGTCGGATTATACCCTACTCTGCCATATTTAAAGCTAACTGTAAAATATGTAAGCACTGTTCAGTGAGCCTAACAAAGACTACTTTTCCCCTTGGCTCTTTCAGCCTCTTGTGGAAGAAAAAAATTGTATTTTGCTCTTTTAAGTATTTTTATTCATAAGAAGGGGATAATAGCCTATGACAGGTTCAAGTAGTCTTTATTGTTTTTATGGCTTGGGTATTTGGTTTTACAGCTTTAGGCTTTGTCAGTGTAGAAGAATGAATCTCCTTGCTTTATGAGCTTTCTTCTGAAAATTACATACAGCTCACTGGAGACCAGAAATAATTATTTCCAGTGATAAATTTCTAGTAGAAATTATGGCTTTGGAGAGCTCTGGGTGCACTTGCAAAATCAGTAGGTTCATCTTGTGGACTTCAGCAGGAAGTGGGTTATGTCCCGTGAGAGTCCATGAAGTTAGTGTGTAATATGTACATATTTTAGGAGTTGAATGTAGGATAGCTGTATAAAATACAGTGCTGTTTGACACAAAATGAAGAATTTGGCAAAGTCACAGTTTAATAAGTGAGCAGAAGTCAAGTAGTAGAAAACTTGTTAATTTAAATATAAAAATGCAAAGTAGTGGGACAGAGAGGTGGTCATATTTTTTTGTAGTCTCAAGAAAAAGAAAGCTACTTTGATCGTTTTGAAGCAGAATGGAATATACCAAGACCAATCCCAAGTGGTGTATGTCTGATTGGCCTTAAATACCGTTAAAGGAGATTATGCAGACTGTACATCAGTACTTCTATAATATAGTCCTTACAATAGTTTACTTAAAGGACTTTCTGCTAATTCCTTTTAAGAGGCAGAAATCCCCCTAGTGTGTGGACAAAAGAAGGTTTAAGAAGTAGCTTGTCCTTCAGAGGGTATCTACAGCCTCAGAGAGCACAAATTTTTTAAAGCATGTCATGAAGTTCTCACTAGCAGAAGCCAAACAATACTTGTCATCTTACCATATAATGGTTATGGAAGACTGATAGTGCCATTCATTAATAAAGTTGTTTTTTTAGTTTTCTTGGCAAAACTTAAGATCACAAAGCTACAATGGGAAGGCTGTTTTATTCTGTTTGGGAGGTTTTAGTCACCTTTTAATTCATTAAATAACTTTGTTCTGATGTATCACTCTGGTTTACATCAGGCACATGAAGAGGCGTCTGCAACTGAATGTTAGGGATTTCTTGAGAAGCGGAAGTTTTGCCTACAGTCAGGCAAAATGCAGGTCTTAAACTGATGACTCCTTCAACTTAACCGGTGACATTTCTTAGCCAATAAAGGAGTAAATGGTGATACTGGGAGGACATGGCTTCTCTGTCTTCCAAGGGTTGTCCTTAAATGGCAACTGAAATGCAGAGATGAAAGTTGGACCCATTCAAAAAGAAGGCAATAGAAACAATGACCCTAAAGCAAGAGTGGTTAGTCTTGAACAAAGCAGTAATTCCTGAGTGTAATAAATTTTTGGAGCTCTTACTGTAAAAAAATGTCTGTTTTGTTACCATGAACACAAAAGTTGTCTTCAGATTTCCTCAGTGCCAAATTCGTATTCTACTCAGTCTGGTCCTACCAGCTATTTATTTTATGATAGGCTTTTCACAAGAAAACATGAGTCAGGTAGAAGCTTCTTGAAATTTAGGATAACGGGAATTTGTATTTTAATAGCACCAATATAGTAGATTTTTCTGTGTAATTTTTTAATGTAACATCAAAATATTTTTCAATTAAAAAAATCCATTTTATGTACCACAGTGTTAGTGAGTTCTTAAATCAGTGCTGAGTAATGGTATGGTTTTAAACATTAGCCTGAAAAATCAATTTAATTATGTTCTTCCTTTTTACATCAGTTATGTTCTTTTTCACAATGATCAATTATGGAACATTTTGAAATAGCAGAGAGAATACATTATGCCATTTTGCTGAACCAGTTGTTTACAGTGTCCTTCAGGAAAGTTTTTTTGACTTTCCCCTTCACTACATTAAGTCCTCATCTGTTTTTATGGTTTTTAGCCATTTTTAAAAAATAACTAAATAAATTACTCTTATTTGCAGTAAGTTATTTGCTGTACTAGTTATTGGTCAAAAAAAGGGGTATTTTATTATGCTTAGCATTACCTGTTTACACTGGCTGAGTTTTTGTTGGAAAAAAATGTTAGGATTCAATTAAATGTTCTAAAACTGAAGCAAGACATTACACTTTCAGATGCATTTAATGCATTTACAGTAATTAGGGATTAAGATTTTAAAAAAGACATAGGTTTTATATTTAAAATTTTAGCAAAAATGGGCTGCTGTCTTCACTCAGTATAGCAAAGAGAGTTACCTTAGGCAAATACTTGAATTTGTATTTCACAGCTTCTTATTTGCATCCCTTCATTTTCTAAGAATACATGTTAGCTCCAGGTTTGATCAAAGATGTCTGTCTGTCTTTCTGTAATATTCTTAAGGCTGTTTTCACTAAATGGCAGGTGAAACCTTTGGCTTAGGTAAACCCTCTTCATGCCTGGTCAGTTCTTGTGGAAAGTAAATTTTGTCAAAAGGAGTTAGAATTAGTATAAAGTTTAAAGCAAACTGCAATTAAAAGAACAGAATGTTCACTTAAAAATCAGCCAAAGAAAAGTCAATAGCCAAAGTCTTTTGATTGGAGTTGTAACTTTATTCTCCCCAGCTGTGCAAATTGAAATAGTAAGTGAACTGTTTTCTTAGACTGCAACATTGGGGTTGTAACTGCATCTTCAGGAGTTTTTCTCTTATGTGGCATTTGAACCTGTAGTGTTTTGGAGTCTTTTTAATTAAGAGCTGCATGATAGCGGTGAGGAACAGTTTCCCAAAAATGCAGTGACTGTGGGAACTTGAGTATGAGGATGCACGTTTTAAGTTAGAATACTTGTTCATGCTTTTATCCTTTAATTTTTTGGGGTTTTTTGTTTGTTTGTTTTTTGTTTTGGTCTTTTATTTTTTTTTAAATGTTTGGGGTAGAAAATAAGATGTTAATCTCAGATTTAAGCTGAGACTTCTTCATACTCAGGTTGTTGCTTTGCAGCATTGTTTTTCTTGTAACTTTGTGGGCTGTAGACCTGATTTGGCATGAATGCTGAGTTTGTTACTTAGTTAATAAATTTAAAAAGTAATCTATTGTAAAACATAATGGAAAAATAATTCTTCCATAAGAAAAAAAATGAACTCTCCCAGCCGAAACCAGGACACATTAATAAAATTGTGTTTTATATTTCTGTCAGAGTTGGTGCATTTCTTTGGTCAGTTAGGTTGCTAGTTCTGTTTTGGTTTTTTTTTTCTATAAAGACTAGTTAAAATTATTGTGCATTAGAGCAGAACAGTTTTCCTTCATGTTATTTAAATTATGAAATCTGCCTAACATGGGAACTGGGTTCTTTTTTACCCCCCCTTCTTCTCTCCTTAAAATTGAGACTTACCACAGCTTAATAGATGTGAAATGTGGTGTGAAATAAAGTAGTCCGAACCATTCAACTCATCTCTCTATAACATAAGGTTAATGTATTGCTGTTCTGTAATGTAGTCTCTTGAATAAAATATTGGGGACTTTTAATATATTTCATAACCAAGTTTGATAATAGAGAAAAACTGGGGTAGTTAATTTAGACAATTTCCATGAATTGTTAAAAATCCACTTCCATATCTTCTCCAGATTTCTGTGCATTTACTTGAGCACACTTTCAGGTTCCATTAGGCTTTTTATAAATAGTAATGAGGAGATTAGTTTGTTTTCAAACAACATGTGCTGCATTTTAAGAGATGTGGGTTTGTTTACTGCCATTGCTTATAGCCTGACAGGAAAAGGATCTTGCTTCTTGAGGTGAGATTTTAATAAGAGCTTCCTGTGACTTGTCACTTCTCTTCCACCCAAATTTAGATGTTGGGTTTTTTTTTTTTTTCTAATTTGTATGAAGTTAAAAACCTCCTTGCAATACTAAGCTACTTCACCTTGCACTGGGAACAAGTGCCCTGCAGTTCAGTAATTCCCAAACCAGGGAAATAAGAGTCCAGGTCCAAAATGGTGTATGCAGAATGTCAGAAGCCCACTTCAGAGTAGTTCTGTCAGCCACTTAATGGTAAGGTATCGTGCAAGATTGCTTTTAAGGTTTGTCACAAGTGACAGTTGTGGATCTAACAATTGAAGAAAGAAACCAGTAGGTGATAGCTACAATATTAATTCTTTATAAAACTAAAAAAGAGCAATTCTGTGAGTGTATATGTATGCTCAGGGAGATCACAGAAAATAAGCATGCAGAAACAGAAAATTGGTGAGAGTCAGAAATAGTTTTCTGGAAGTAAAGACCATCCATGCTCTAAAAACTTCATGAAAGAATGGGAATGGAAATGCCTCTGACAGATATTTTTAGGGTCAGGCTAAAATTACAGAGCTTTCATTGAGATAATACCCCTCAGTACTTTTACACATTATCTTGTTTCACTGGCTTCTATTAATTGTGTTTTTAAACAGAGCAAAATGTGTTTTGATAACTATTTGATCAATAGTTATATTGATCAGGGAAACAATTTCTGTAGCACTAGCATTGTTTCACTTTTAAAAAATACCTTTAAATATGATTTCCACACAAAATTTGGGATTCACTAGTGTGTACTTCAATGTATTTTAATTGAATTGCATCTACATTTGCTCTTAATTTAAATTCAGCAAATGCAGTTCTTGGAGGTCAGTGAATGATTTCACTGTCAACTCTCTGCTCAATACAAGGTCAAGTCTTTAGAAAAAATGTCTCTTAGCGAACGTCTGCTGCTTCAGTAGTGCTATACTACAGACCTCTCATGCCTGTCTCTTGGTGGAGCTTTTTTCCTTTTATAAGAAACACCTTTCTGTCATAGGCAAAACAGAAATGATGCTGGAAATTTACCAGTATTTGTGGCAGGTTAGAGAGGTTTGCCTTCAGTAGCTTATGCTAAGAAAAGTGATGAACTGGTGGTTTGCACTGATGAGGTGTATTTCATGTCTTGACCTTTTGAAACTTGTAATTACATTTATTCCTGTGAATATGCTTCATGAGAAAAAGCAGTGATTGCCTACACTGAACTATAATTCAAAGTGGGGGAGGGTGAAGACTTGAAAATCTGAGGCAGATTTTTTGTTCTCATTTGTACCAAAGTAAAGCACAGGTAATGGCATTAACACAGGGATCAAAACAGCTAGAATGGATCTAAAAAACCCCAAAACAATCCACACCTTGATTTGTCAACATTCTAGCTATTTCTCTCTAGCAGAGAAAGTGCAAAGCCTTTTCTAGCTGGCAACCATGTAGTAGTCTGTTAAGGCATGGAGTACTCCTTGGTCAACAGAAATAAGGCATGGTTTTATGGGTTGAGAAATACTAATCTGAAATGCAGAATCAGTTACATGATACCATGCCTGACTGATGTTTGTCTAATCTACTCTTAGAAGAAAAGCCCAGGAACAGGAAGCCTATGATCTTCCTTCAGAATTGATTTTTGTTCTTTATTGTTTTCCTGATGTCTGATTTAGTTCTCATTTTGCTGCTGGTTAAGTTCCTTTGTTCTAATCTTACTCCAGGTAGATGTAGAGAGCAGTGTATTATTGTCATGCCTGTGGCAGTATTTTTGGATTTAATAGTAAATTTGAGGATAGACTCATCTGGCCCCTTTTAAGTGTCTTTATATCAGATTGTATAAAAGGTATTCTGAAGTTATCAGTCTGTTTGGTATGACTGTATCAACTAGGTCACCTCTTCAGGATGGAAAAGAATCTGTTCACTGGAAATATACTCCTTTTTAACTTGATCTCTGTTTGCAAGTTAGAAACCACATATTGTATTGTAAACATTACTGAACACTGATTACCTGGTAAGTATACATACTACGATTGCTGTGAAGTTTTGCATATGAAAATTGCTTATCCAGACTACTCTCTAGATACATATCAGTGGTGCTTGTAGGAAGCCTGATCAGTATGTAAGTAGAAAATCACTGAGCTATATGAATTTATTTACAGTATATAAGCTTTTTCGATTATCGTGTTTAGTAATCTGTTTGACAAGATTTGAATCATGTCAATGCAGTTAGTATCCTCTCGCTGAATTTTTTGTTTAGTCTTTTTGGTTTTTGTTACCTATTTATTTTTAGAGCAGAATATATTATATGGTAGGGCTGCAGCACTGCAGGCTAGTGTCTTAAATGGAAACTACAGATGGGAGAAACCTTCTAAGTTCAATCTTACACTACTGCTGCTCGCTGTCATTTGCATGATGACTTTCATAAACTCACTGGCTTTTCTAGAATATAACTAGTGAATTATTTTCGCATTTTGTAAGTGTTGCTTTTCTTGGAACATTTACTTCAAAAGCTTCTTCTTTCTAGTGAAAGCCTTTCCCTAATTTCCGACCTAATTCTTGTTTATAAATTGTCTGTTTTCTCATGTTGTCCTTTATCTTAAGAGCTTCCTTCATCTCCTCTCCTAAATTAGGTTCTTCATTCACATGATCATCCTGCTAGATCTGGTCTAATGGGAGTCCCTTGTTCTTGAGCACAGATGATCAGGATTGTGATCTGTTTTCTGGATGAGATCTCACTAAAGCCTCCTGTAATATTACTGCTATTCTCCTGTATCCTGGCATGTCAGTTCACTATGATTTTCTGTGCCTTCCTTTTTTTTTAATTAAGAAGATTTCATAATTATATTATGAGGTGGAATTGGTCACTGAATACCTTCTCACAGGATTTCAGTTCTCCCTTTAATAAAAGTTGTTTGACTGCAAAATGTAGAATAAAAACATTTGTTCTCAGCATTTACAAACGTATTTTTGCACCTGGTACTTAAGAATGGTTTCCTAACACTTACCAGTGCATTTTATCATATAGTCTTGTACATTTGACTCCCAGAAGAAACATCACAGAAAAATAATTTTGCCACCTGCTGCTGAAAAGCATTTATACATGTCAGTTAAATATGGTTGTTATTTCTTTAGGGGTTAGAAATACTCAGTCTTTCTGAGGCTTTAAAAATGTGTTGAATCCTAAGTATCACAAATTAAAAGTAACTTCAGAACATGCTGATATGACTTGTCCTAGGTAAAGGAAGCTCACAGATTTTTATGCTGTATTTTGTGGCAAGATAAAACTAAACTTTCGAAAAGCCTGTTTCCCTCCATCTCATTTTTTGAGCTGTCTAGGTGATAATCCTAACAAACAGTGGACATTTGTATTTGATTCAAGGGAAAAGTGCATGAAGTGCATAGTTTTCCCAGCCTTTTGAGTTCTCTTGCAAAAGAATTCTGTCTCCCTGGCAACGATTAAAACTGGGGAAATTGCTCTTTGTTGCATTCCCGTCCCCCACCCAAGCTCCAAAGTCTAGCAGAGCTTGGCACTTCCCCCTTTGCATCAGTGCAGTGTTCCCATGATCTTTTAGTTTTGTTGCTTTATGTAGGGATAACCTTGGTAAAAGGGAAAATAAAACAACACCTTTGGGATAAGAGCACAGTGTGTCGTTTCCTCTGCTCTACTGCTCTTGCTTAGACACAACTTAGAGATGATTATGTTTACAGAAAAGCCAGTGGATCTTGTAATGTTGAGGTGTCTGCACAGGTACCGACTGCTGTAGGTTGTATATAAGGTGACCTTACTCTTGCATTTGTTGTTACCTGCTTTGTGCTTTTCATAGGACTTGGTGCAGTAAAATACCTATAGCAAACTTGAGTAAGGCTGATGAAATCCTAGTTAAATATCTGTTAGCTTATGTCTGAGGAAATACACATTTATATGTAAAATTAAATACCTGTGTGAATGTATTTCTTTCGTTAATACTTTATATTGTGAGGTAAAAGTCCAGGTTATGCAGCACTTACATGTTCTGTTACTGATCCATCATCTAGGATATAGAATCTCTCATGTGGATTGATAACCAAGGCAACTTTCATAGCCAGAATAAGCAGAGGTGGCTAACTGGGTTTGGAAACTGAGTAGCTTGTTGAACTTCCATGTGCTTTTTAGAGAGCCCGAAAGAAATAGCTTTTAGGTTTAAGATAGGTGTTTCTCACTGCCTCTGCATCACTTGAGAAAGATAGGTAAAACATTGCTGCCACCTTGAGGGTATTATCTTGTGTTTACATTGTGAAACTTTCAGCTTGCTAGAATGCTGGAGTTTAATATATTTGCCCAGTTTTATAGAAGTTAATTATTGGGAGTGTGTAGAGGGTGAGCAGTTACAGCAGATATTAGCCAAAGACAGAGCCAGGGATTAGAATGACTTTAAAGCATGATGTTTTATTGAACCTTGTTCTCAGTAGCAGCAAAAAAGACTGTGCAGAGTGAGGACTTGCAAGCAGAGAGAGATTGAGTAGCAAGATTTTCTTCCATTGTTCATTTTTATAACCTCAGGAGTGAAGGGACCGCAGAATTCCAGGATAGACTAATGGGCATGCTGTTTGTACAGTTCCTGACTCTGGTCCTTGTTCTTTGAAATGATTCCAGCAAAATCTGCAAAGTAAACTGAAACAACTGTGTTGCCCAGTATATTGCACTTCTTAAATACGGAGTTCCCCCTGCTCTCAGTTTGGTGAAAGTGTACATTCAAATAATCTGAAGAACAGGATGTAATGGTAAATGGAAATTTTCTGTAAGAGACCTTAGAATTTTATGCACTCTGGGAATACACACATTGAAAGAACAGAAAAAACTCTCAACATCCCATCTTTGTGGGAGATCTTGTTTCAGTCGAAACCAAAGAAATCTTGCATTTGTTACTCTAGTCTCTTTCCTACCTTTCTTCATTTCCCTAAAGGGAGAGATAATCCAGTGTATTTCCAGCTTTATAGTTTTGTATTGAATTGAGAAGAGGGATTGAGAGCAACTATTGCTCCCTTGTTTTGACAGCTCACTGTGCTGGCACACCCCTTACAAGAAGGAGTGGGCAGAACTTGGTACCCTGCAGTGCCTTAGTACAGGCCTGTGGTAAACCGAATTAGAGAATACATATAACTTCCACCCCCCAAAAATAAACAAAAAGTTGTTTTTTATTCCATTTCCTTCCAGATTTGTTTCTTGATAAGATTCCAAGATTCTGACACCTTGGAAAGGGAATTATAGCGGAGGGATGAGTAGGGATTGACAAGGCAGACTGAGCAGCATGGTTTAGGCTGCTGTGGCATCAGTATAATGATGAAATATATCACTGCAAAGCATATCTGAGCCATCTTTTATATGTTTTATGAGAATGATGAGTTATCATCAGAAATTCTCTCACAAACCTAATAATTAAATACTCTTTTGTCTGTTAAATCCTCTTGTCTATTAATTCTCTTAAGTATGGTTTGTAGACAGCTTTTGTTGGTATTTTTATCTCTTATCTCCAGCTGAAGTTACATCCTGGCTTCCTCTCTTCAGATTCTGTTGCCTATTCTTCCTGCTGAAAATGTGTTGAATGTCTTCAAAATTATATTTTTCCATGCTTCTTGCACTCTTTTGAGGTCTACCACAATTTCTGTGTCAGAAAAGCACATCAGTGAAGCTAGAGAACAGTGCCAGCTCTGCTTAGGTTTGAAAATAGTTTTGCATGTCCTCAGCCCAGTATGAGAGATGTAGGTAAAGTTATTCAAAGAGAAGATGGGGCAACTTTAGTCCCTTTAGACCCATCACTTGACATGTCTCCTTTCTCTGCACTCAAAAGTCTTTTGGTGCTTTCTATTCTCTCTTAAGTCTATCACTTTTCCATGCCACCCTGTTGTGCTTAGAAAACTGACTCTGTGTCCTTGCTACACCATCTTGATGCTTCTCAGTCTCTTGCCTCTGTTCCGGATACCTTTCATTTCTTCCTCTATCCGCATTTTCTTATTTGCAAGCTATGCATGCACTCTTAAGCCCTCCCTTTTAGACTTCTTCCCTGTTCTTCCTCACTTGCAGTGAGCTACCACAAGATTGCTTGGAAAGTGATACAGTTTTTCATTGATGGTTCGCTGTTCAGTATGCTAGAGCACTGATGCTTGCAAAACGTTTGATCTGATTTCTAAAAGAGTTTGTGGTACTGCAGGATGGGAAGGTCATCCATGTCAACAGAAGGGAAGATGGATTTCCGTGCTTCTTCAGCTGAATGAAGTCCAGACACTAGTTAAATAGTAGAGAAGGAGTAAATAAAAGCAAGTTAACTTTTCAGGCTTTGATCATGCAAGGAAATTTAATTATTGCAGTCAGTATTAGAAGTGTACTTGCCTGTCTTACCACCCTATAATAAGTGTGCTTATCTGGCAGTAACTACATTGGAAGCTGAAATGATCTAGATGTAATTGAGCCTTATTCTTCTACAAATAACTAATTAGTGTCTTCTCAATGTCTTGAAAAAATAGTCTTTATTTCCTGGAATGCTGTGTGCTTAAACCACAGTTTGAGCTAATTTTATGTTGCTACAGGAATTCCAGTCCCTTCCTGTGGAATAAAACTATATTAATTCGGGTCCTGTGGTTGTAATGTGTATGACGAAATGTGCAAAACGATACTGCCCACAAGATGGCGTTGGCATATTACATCCCTGCTGTGTTCATTTCGGAGAGGGTAATCAGCAAGAGAATTAGCCATTGCATTTTGATTGCTTGTGAGATTGGTAAATTTGTATCCTGACTGTATGTTGTTAAAAAGAAATGGGTCTATTAGATGATCATTTTCTCATTTTGGGTGCTACAGCCCTTTGTGTGTCTCAGAAAGTGTGACTTGAAACCTTATTCTTTCCTTGATGAATTTGAATGAAAATAACTGCAACCATTACAACTGTGCAAGCACAAAGTATCTGAATTAGATAATTTGTGATACAAATGCTAAAGGAATATTTTTGAAAGATCTTACTAGTTTTTATATATGCAAACTTACCATTATATTGCCTTTACTCAGTTATCTAGGTAAGCTTAATAGAAAATTGTATGTGAGGATGTAACTCAAGTGTTTGATGGCAAGAACATACTGTTGTAATTTAATAACACTGATTTCTAATGCTAATTATATTTCCAAAAGTATGAATATGTAAAGTAAATCTGAAATGAGCATAAAAAAGTAATGTCCTCTTTGTTTTATTACAGTCAGAGACTAGAAATGAAAGCGCAAGTCGCAGATGCATTTATAGCAAAATTCCAGCTGACACCAGATGAAATGAACCTCCTTCGAGGCACAAAAGATGAGCCAATTACTGAGGTATCTCAATGAATATTAAAAGCTTTGCCCTGAACTAAAATGTAGAAGCATCCTAGCTGAATTGTACATGAGATCTTATTATCAGTTTGTAGTTTAATTTCTTACGGAGGAGCTTACCTTTTAACAGAATGGTGAATTTCTGATGAGTTGGAAATGTGTGATGAAAGATTCAAGGAACAAGAAAGAAAATCAGCATTAAATTCTAGTTTATATGATGAGTTAAAGAGGCAAATGAGTTATCATATGGTTCTACATTTCAAAAAGACCTTTATGAAGTCTGAATTTTAAGTGAAAATGTTTTAAAACTTCATCATACTCAAATGAAGCAAATGAGAAATTTGCAGCACTTCACCCTTGTGCATGTGTGCATTTTGCATATGGTTGATGAAGGTGTTATGTGCTGATTCATTTTTAGGCACCTTCCAAAACAAGTTTTGGAATGTTTATGGTTTTAATAGAAAGAGGCACATTATTCTGCACTAAAAGCAGAGGCTGAATAACGAGAGAATTGAGTACACCTAACGGATTTTTATTATTGTAGTTGCATAGAAACCTTCACTTAAATGTAGGCTACCTGCTGAGATGTACTATCTTGTTTCCACAGGCATCCTGTCTGCAGTTGCAGTTAAAACATTATTAAAGACATGGAACAGATAACCATAAACAGTGCTAATGAAAGCATAAATGGAATGTGTTAAATGATTGTGCACTTGAGTAATTGCTATATGCTTTTGTGCCAACTACTACTGTGAAAGAACATTCAGGTTTCTAAAAACACATGTTGCAGGGAACAATGATAGCAATGCTGTGCCATTTATTCAGTGCTCAGTTTGCAGCAGAATGAGGATTAGTCCTTTGACACTTTGATCTGTCTAAAAAATGCACAGATGTAGCAGAGATACAGTCATAGTTTTGCTACTGAAATGGCAGACTTCAGTAAAATCATGTGTGTGCATTTTCCCTCTGATAGAATCAACCAGCATGTTTAAAACATTTTTAGTCAGACTTCCTTTGGCAATTTTTTAACCGTTGTTTTGGTTTGGTTTGATTTTTATTTTTCCCTGAAGGAAGAAGGATTTGGGTTTTAATAAACATCATCTTCAACACACTTGATGCAAGGCAGTAGGTTAAATCAGTGTCCTACTTCACTTAAAATGTATATATTTTTATGTGACTTGTGCCAGAATGAAACTCTACTTTCCTGAGGCAAACTGGGTTCAAATCACAGAAGATATAACAGTTATATCTGCATTAACTACACCCCTCCATGGTGTTTGAATGATGTCTTCATTGTAAGACATTTGAAAATGTTAGTGGATTTCCATTTGCTCGTATTTCTGTGTTTTTTAGATTGTTTCTTTTTTCTTCACTGATGCTGCTGAGTTATTGAGGAAGGGAAGATTGTTCTGAAAAAACTTGGTTTACTCTGCTGCAGGTGTTTTATTTTTCTTAGAAATTGTTACCCCATTATATTAAAACAAAAAACATCAACCTGTACTCCTTGTACTTTAAAGAGCAAACTGAAACATGATAGTTGCTAATGTTAATGGGGAGAAGATGATGGAATGCGTAGTAATGTCCTCAGAATCTCCCTGAAGTGTTAACTAATAAACGTAAAATACACACATGCTATGTAAAAGTCAGGATAAAAACACATCTTTGCTGCTATTGTTACTTTTTGGGATTTTGTAGAAGAAAAGCATGATGTGATGGGAAAGAAAAATTGCCAAAGGCTTTTAGGTGGAATGAAAAATGAGGAGTGGCAAAGGGGGGCTTGTATTTCAAAAGCAGCACTTGGTACACAGACCTGTAAGGAATATAAGTACAGAATTGAAATGGGGAGTATAGAGTGCTAGAGATTTGGCTAAGAAGCTAGTGCTTTTGAATGCTGCTTTTATTTATATTTATTAATTTATTTATTTATTATTGATTTAGGATTTTTTCAAGGCTTTGGGAAGAGTAAAGCAAATTCATGATGATGTCAAGATTCTCCTCCGGACAAATCAGCAAAGGGCAGGGTGAGTGCCTCATAAATGAGTGTAAGATAACCATTTGCTAGTTAAAAGCAGAAGTTACGACAGGGTCTTATTCTTTACTTCCTATGACTATACAGAGTATTGCACAAAACACTGAAGAATAGTAACATCTTAATATTTTTAATAATGGTGTATTTTATTTGATTTGCATGTCTTTGCTAGTACTATCTAAAATAGTACTTGCAAATAAAATCTTTCTGTCTTGTAGCTTGGAAATTATGGAACAGATGGCTTTACTGCAAGAGACATCTTACGAACGACTTTACAGATGGACTCAAAGTAGGACTAAATGTTTTTATGTTTATGAAAATTATTATGATGATTCCTTTAATTCCTTCATGTGGATTGAACTCAGCAAAAACCCTTTCCAAGATTCATTAACAAGGCTTTGGGTTTCCTTCTTAGTGAAAGATTTGTTGTGAATAAAATAGTTAATTGGAAATTCTCTCCTTCTGGGGGCTAATCTCATCTCTGTTAGCAAAAGTCTATTATTTGTATTTTTGGATGGTTTTCCACAGAGAACAGCAACTACAGTTCGGTAGTCTAAGCAAATTGTTAAGTGTATGGCATTTCATTTTCTTACAGGTTTCAGGGGTGTTTTCATTTTTGACAATCTGGTAGTAATATCGAGTTTACTAGGAGGAGTGGGTTATTATCTTTAAAAAAGAAATAAACCAAACACAACCGTTTTTTATAAGGATGGTCTTTTGCATGATAGTAAGCGATTATTTTTTTTGCATGGATCCAAGCATCAGTGTTCAATATTACATCTTGATAGTGTAAAATGTAGATGTTTTTTTATTACTTCTCTGTACCTGTACATTGACAAGAAGATTTGTTGGGAAAAAAATATTTATGCTGCAGTGCAATACTGTATTCATTAGCTGTTGTTCAGTGCATGCTGAAACCTTAGATAATGGTTGTGGTTTCACCTTAATGAAAAGTCAGTAAATTTTATGCTGATGTTTGATTTAGTTTGTGCGATTTCCACATTCTTGTATGGAATGTACAAGATTATATAGTTAATGTGATTAAAGTAGAAAAATACCAAAAAACAAACAAAAAAGAAACAAAAAATCCCAACAACAAAAAAACTGCAAGCAGATGCCAATAAAGAAACCTCAACAAAACAAACCCACAGCTTGCTTAAATAATCACTTCCTTTTTTCTTAATAGTTTATCTGGAATGTAGTAAACAGTTATAAAGGAGCCTGACAGAATTCTGATGGCTGAATGATTTAACATTTGCATGTGGGGGTGCAAATAGATATTAAGCTTCCTTTAATATTTATTCTTGTTGATATTTATGATGGACATCCATTTTGCTTTATTGCTAATTTAGTTACAGTAACACAAACTAGGCCAGTAGCATATTCTGAAGGCTTCAATTCAAAATCAAAAATGTCTTGAGTTTTTCACTTATTTTTATGTTTGACAACTTGTTATAAAAGGCCTTACAGAGTAAAGAATGCGCTTTTATCTGTGTTGGTATTTTATAGATGAATGCAGGACTTTGACACAAGAATCATGTGACATTTCTCCAGTGCTCACTCAAGCCATGGAAGCTTTAAAAGATAGACCTGTCCTGTATAAGTAAGTAAATGTTCACTGTTATCTCTAACAGAAAGGAGTATTTCCAGTCCATAAAATTTAAAGATGGGCATGAATTACAGTGCCAAGGATGGTGATAATATACTCCTGTGTCAGATTAAAAAAAAAAAGTAAAAACAATGATGGTTCAACTCCTTTAAATTTCAGGAGTCTGACATAATTATGGTACAGTAAATGTCGTTGGGCTTTTTCCAACTTAGTGGTTTCTAATTGAAGTAAAATGTCAGACTGTTTTTATTTAACTGAATTTTGAATTTCTGCTGCTGTCATTGTAGGGTCTTTCTGAAGAAAAAAAAAAAAGGCTGTCCAAAGCATGTGATTGTCTCATTTGCATACACAAAGATTAAAATTGTTAAAGGCTAAATTAGCTTTTACTGAAATTCTTCTGGTAGTGAGAAAGTTTTCCATTATGAGTTGCACAGTAACCTACTAAAAAAAATCTATTACATATGGGCATATAAAGCCCATAGGAGTACATACATCTATATATATATATGTAAAATATACTACTGTTTAGTTCTTCACAATTTGCTGAAGGGACTTGATTAGAGACAGGTTAACCACGAGGTGGCACTGTAAGAACTACTTTTATTTGGGGTGACCGTAGCCAAAGAGGTACTTCCACTTCTGTGCTTTTTAGGGTTTTGTTTTGAAAACTACATTCATCACATTTTGCAGCTATTGCAAATTACTTTCAGCCACAGGCATCCAAGACAGCAGTATCCTTAGGCACTTTGTCAAAGGCTAGCCTCGTCTTTAGGAGTGTGAAATTTGTGAAGGTGTGACAGTGTAAACCTCCATGGAGCTCTTTATGGGGAAAATGCAAAGTGCAAGTGGACCTTAAAAATTCTGTCAGTATGAGAGAGAGTGCACATCTTGACATGCTCAGTCAGTTCTGCTGGTTGGTGTGAGGGAGGTGGTGTCACTTGACCTCCCCAGCTACTGCATGTGGTGATTGCAGTACATTGTGTCATAGCTGAGGATGCAGAGTCCTTTCTTGCTTTGTGCCCTCCAGGCCCTCATTCGCAGCTGCAAGGGATCAGTCACAGCTGTGTTCACAACATTTATAGGAGCATTTATGGAAACAGTTTTATTTTCTGTAAATATTTATTTTGTGAAATTATGTTACTTTCAAACTTCATAAAACCATTGTTTTGATTTCTTTTAACATTTAGGGGAAAAAAACCCCAAACATCTTCTGTATAAATCCACAACTGTCCAGGTTAAAATGAATCTGCAAAAGAGACTTTATTTTTCTTCTGACACCTCTCTCATCACCAGCAGTACTAGTGTTACCAAAGGTAGAACTTGGTAGGTAGAACTTCTCTCCTGCCTAAAGTGTGAAATTAAACATTACTGTAGAAGATGAAGCAATATGTCTCTCGTCATAGATTATCATGCTTAACTACTTTGCTACAGAAGTGTTGTGAAAATTGAAGTACTGATGCTTTACATTTTAAATCTCAAGATTTAATTTATTGCCTTCCAAAAATTTTTGTATACTTTCAGTACATAACAGAGTTTAAAATGTAAAAATTATGTCATACAAGAAAGTAATTTTAAATTGTTGTATGAGCACTGCTGTGTGATTTCTCCAAATCATTGCCTTTGCAGCTGGTAAATATTGTTGATTTGATTGGGTGAAAGTGAGTGAGATGGAGGAGGCAGGAGTTTAGAAAAAAAGCTACAAATTCTTGTTTTCTTATATGGTCTTATATCTTGTTAACTTAGGATGGCAGAAAGGTTGCACCATAGATGGACTTTTGGGAACTGCAGTCACTAGGGATCTGAAATAAGCATTTCCATTTGTTTTCCACTTCCTGGTTGTAACAGAAAACTGTTTCATAGGGAATACATCATAGCTCAAAGCAGTGTTCTCTTCCATCATCCACTGGTTTTCAGAGGTTTTTCTCCATCTTCTCCCTCTCTCTGCAGCGATCATTGGTTTACTGGGGTTTTAAAAAAATTGAAGCTGGGTTGAAAAGAATCCAAATGTTAACAAGTGTAAATTCAGTTATTACTGAATTTTTTAAGATGCAGGATTTTGTAATATTTGTACCCTGTTCTACTGAGAACAAAACAAAGATTAGTAGTTTTCTTTTTAAAACAAAATTATCATTATTAAATGTTTTCAAATTTAATAACAAGAACCCAAGATCTGTTTTGCTGCTGTATTTTTAATGATTTCTTATATTGCTGTTTATTGAAGGGAAAAAAAAAAAAAGCTTATCTGTTTTCTACAAACACTAGAGATTTTTTACTGCAGTGCTGCTACTTCTGGTCTGTGCCAGTAGTTGACAGCTCCCGGATCTTTCCCACTTTTAATTGCATAATTTTTGTAAATAGCAATTTATTAAAGACTTTTTCATTTGACTGCTTTTTTTAACTCAGCTATTTACTCTCTGGGTTAACAAGTACAGTGTATGAAGGATTTAAACAGAAATTTGTGGATTCTTCAGCGTGCTTTTTACCCTCCCTCTCTCAAATAGTAATGTTGATTAAAAAGAGTGAAAGTGAAGGATCCCTATGACTTTCTATAGTACAATAGAAATCCAATAGAATTTGTTACATATTTAAAACAGTATACTATTTTTTTTGGGTTTTGCTTGGGTTTTGTTTGTTTGGTCTTGTTTTCCACATCCGTTAATTGTGAATGCGGTAGTCATTTAACTTCAGTCAGTGAGTAATATGCTTTTTGTTATTATTTTTCTATCTGTTTAGCTGCTGGGTGTCATTGGTGAGTGACACCATGCTTATTCTTTGGCATTTATATTGGAAAAATAAACTGTCATGAGTATTTTCTTTTTCTCCTTTGTAATTTATGTGTTTTGTTCAAAATGCTTAAATTTGTTTTTGAAGAAGAGCTATGTGGCTTGCAGACATACTGTTTCTAAGCAGCAGTGGCAGGGATGTTAGCAGTGCTCAGTTCCCATCCCTCATTTGCTATCATGCATCAGCCCCAGTAGGAAGGTAGCCTGCTCCAAAAAATGAGCTGTGTGTATGTTGTTGGTATCTTCTCTGCTACCAGAAAGCCATTTGAGATTGCGCACTCTGGGCTGTAATTGTTCATCCATTAAGTATCTAAGACTAATTTGATTAAAATCAGTGAACAAGTATCAAATGAAAGTAACTTTCTTGCTACTAATCATGTACACACGTGTATGTGTTATATGCACAAAAATGTAAAAGCTGATTTTTCATTTATGTATTTGTGTGAGGTGAGAGAATGGGATGGTCAAGAAGCTACCTTTAGTATCTTCTTAGATTAAATGGGAAAATCTGATAGTTTTGAATGCTTTATATCAGAAATATTGATGCAAGATTCCTAGAAATATAAAAATAGTTGCTTGTATTAACTGTAAAGTCGATCTAGTAAACTGTGATAAGGTGAACTGTTTTGTTTTACTCATTTTCATGTTTCAATAACAGATACACTTTGGATGAGTTTGGAACAGCTAGGAGGAGTGCTGTGGTCCGTGGCTTTATAGATGCTCTCACTAGAGGAGGTCTGAGTGGTACTCCCCGCCCTATTGAAATGCACTCCCATGATCCTCTGAGGTACAGTACTAGCAAGAATGTATATGAAGTAATTCTTCTTTTGCCTGTTGGCACTTTGAATTCCTGACACCATAAACTTCTGATTTAAACAAATTTCTGTCTGTCTTTAGGTACATAGGAGACATGCTGGCCTGGTTGCATCAAGCTACAGCTTCTGAAAAAGAACACCTAGAAGCTATGTTAAAGCTTGTAACTATTGAAGGTAGTACTAGATTTTAAAATATAGATTGGGAAGTGATAGAAAGTTGAGTCTGTGATAAGTCAGAAAATATGATAAATTTCTTGGGCTGCACTACAGTTATGAGAGTGTGAGCTTAGATTTCCTAGGAAAAATTTCAGAATAGGCGGTGCTTGCAGTTTATCAAAAGAAAGCCCTTAACAAAGAAGACTGTTTCAAAACGCACTCTTCTTATTTTACTATGCTTATAACAGATTTACACTAAATTTGTAAAGGGACGTTTTAGACTGTAGCTGAGAGTTCAAAAATTGTCTGTAAAATGTATGAATACATATGTCTCCAAAAACATTGCCATATAGGGTTGCTTATTGCTATGTTGAGTATTCCTATTATTCCTTGCTCATATGTTCAGTAATTTTGAATAATATAATTCCTTCTCTCTTTAATCTTTTTCTTCTATGCTACAAGTAAAGTGTAATTTTCTTTCTGTCATGTGACATAATGAATGTAGGATTACAGAGGTCAAAGTATGCTGCTGTGTCAGGGTAGATTCTCCTTTGTCCTGTCACTACATGCCCTTGTAAAAAGTCCCTCTCCAGCTTTCTTGTAGGCCCCCTTAGGTATTGGAAAGCTGTAATAAGGTCTCCCCAGAGCCTTCTCTTCTCCAGGCTGAACAAGCCAAATACTCTCAGCTTATCTTCATAGCAGGGGTACTCCAGCCCTCTGATCATCTTCATGGCTCTCCTGTAGCCTTGCTCAAGCAGGTCCATGTCCCTCTTGTGTTGGGAGCCCCAGAGCTGCACACAGTACTGCAGGTCAGGTCTCACAAGAGCAGAGTAAAGGGGTAGGATCACCTCCCTTGACCTGCTGGCCACACTGCTTTTGATGCAGTCCAGCATGTAGTTGGCTTTCTGGGCTGTGAGCGCACATTGCCATGTCATGCTGAGCTTCTCATCAAGCAGTTGACTTTCCTACTTAATGGTATGAGAAAGGAGACTTTAGGAAATACTGTAAATCAAACTGAAGCAATGTTGAGTTTTATCTACAGTTACACAGAGTGCTATAGAATTGAATTTAATATCGTTTACTGACTATTTCAGGGAGATGGAAAAGCAGGCCTTGTGATTTAATGGTAGAGGAAAAGACATAGCAGTTCTTTGCAGGTGAGTCTCCTATGTTGGAGATATTCAAGGCTCACCTGGAAAAGTTCCTGTTTGATGTACTCTAGGTTTCCCTGCTCTTGCAGGGGGGGTTGGACTAGATGATCTTTCGAGGTCCCTTCCAACCCTTGGGATTCTGTGATTCTGTGAATATCTGATGCTTCTGCTGTAACTGGGGAGTCCTTAAGGACAAGTTGGCCTTATGGAGCATATTACTGTATCTTGTTCTGCAGTTGCTTGAGCAGTTGCTGCTGCCTAGGCCTTCATTCTATTCTGTAAATCTTGTACCTTTTCATGCAGTGATTTATTTAGCTATAAAATCCCTTGTGTTTCTGGCAAGGCGTTAGTTTGAGATGCCATGACTATGTAATTAGATATTTGAAGAGCATTTCAGTCATAAATCAGAGTAAATTACTTCAGAATTAAGAGCATATAAATGTTGTGAGGATTTTTTTATTTTTATTAAAAAATCACCAGCTCAGAACTTTTTTTTTTCTCAAGAGATAAGTATGAACAAGAGATTCGGTATTCCTGTCTGGAGGAAAAATATATTTTCCTAAGCTGTCCACGAATGGGTTTGCCATGACTGTTGTACAGTTCTGAAGAAGCATAAAAAATGGATTCTTAGCTTCATACTGGAAGCAGCAAAGCCTGGGAGGTGCTGTCTGTTAACTATACCTCTGCATCTTTGGGAGATTTGTTTTGATGACAAGGATGGTTATGCAATAAGATCTGTAAGACAAAGCAGTACTTAATGGGGTATCCCTAGATTTAATAAGAAATACTTATAGGATCTGCAGCTGTATCAAGTACCTTGAGATTATATGCTTTACATAAATAGAGATTCTGAGTTTGTAGTGGCTAGTCAGTGAGTACAGTGTTTCCGGTACTGAGAGGTTCAAGTTGAATTCCCTGCAGTCTTGAGGTGTCTTGTTGCGCAGGCTCCAAGCAGAGATTGACTTAATTTCACATAGCCAGTTTAAAAAGTGGACATATTTTTTATTTGAAGTTACAGTTAACAACAGACATTTGCATTTCCAGAGGGCAGATCTTAGCAAAAGTTAGATCTAAGGTAGACATTTCTGGAGACTTTCACCTCAACTGTCTGGGGTTTTTTCTTCCGTTCTCTATAGAGGGAGCCCAAGCAACTGCTATAGATAGACACATAACCTGTCTTCTAAAGTTAGGTTAGTCAAATGTTTTAACTTTAATTTCAACCTGAGTAGCTTTTTGTGGATGGTAGTGGTTTTATTATTTTAATTCAGAGGTGAAATAAAGGTGGATTTGGTCTTAGTGGAAGAAAAACTGTGAATGCCGCATTGTTAGAGAAGTGTTCCTATCCCAGTTTTTACTTTAAAAGAGAGCAAACTATGTAGCCTATAATCAGGTATTCACAAATACCTTTTAAAAAGTTTTAAAATGTTCAGCTTGCAAATGTTAACCGTTTAAAATTAATCTGACCAAAAATATTAAAATTTCAAGCACTGAAAACAAATTCAGAGAAATTTAGCTATTTTGCATTATACTGGACAAGCATAAAGCATGTAGTTCTCTTCTTTGGAGCTTGGGTGTTCTGCTAATAGGAGCCTTCTAGTCTTACAGAGATCTTGCACTTGGAAGGAAGAATTTCAGGCATTCTGTTTAAGGGATGCAGTAGAAACCAATTTTTTTTTATGGAGTTACAGGAACCCAGCTGGAGAGCAGAAGCCAAGCCAAGTCCAAGAAAGATAGCTCTCTTACAGAAGGGTACACAAACATGTAGGATGCATAAATGGTGTAGCAGGCAGGCAGAAGCATAACTTCAGTAATGAACTGTTTTCTAAAAGTGATTTTGGGTCTGTAAGAGTTGTTTATTCCATAATTCTTTTATGTCAGTGTGACATACTGAAACTTACAATAGTTGCATAACCCATTGTGATGGAAGTTTTCTTCTTACTGTTTGCTGAATCGAAAATATTCTAATGGGACAGGAAAATACGTGTGAAGGCACAAAAATGCAGTATATAAAGGCTCCCTGTCCTTTGGTATTTAAACTTGTATATGTTTTTCAGCTAAAACTTTCATACACAACAACTTGTTGTTACATCAGTCTGGTCTAGATACGCTATTGCAAATATGTGCTAGGTGCTTGTTATATTGATGAACAGTGAAAGTGTGACTGTCTCTAGTAAAAAAAAGTGTAAATTGCTGGGGTGTATCTGGGAGCTGGCTGTTACATAACAGACCATACGTCTTGTGGTTTGTCATCTTGGTTTGTGTCTTGATACCAATACTTGAATAGATAAACATATTTTTTTTACCTTGCCAATTTAATATGCTGAAATTCTTACGGCCACCACACAGAATTCAGTTCTTACATGGCTTTTGACGTAGCTTTGTTCAAAGGGGTACTGGCAAAGATCTCTGAAAATTTTTATTCTCAGAGGTAATCTCTTTTAGTCTGTAATAAGAGCTGTAAAATATAGCTTTAGGTCACTTGATTTCTGTCACATGTCACAGTCTGTTTACTGTTCATTGCATGGGTCCCATCTGAAGATGAACTCCTGTTGACAAGTTTTAAATTAGAATTAAAGTATTGCTTTCTCCATAAATCTATTCTGAGTTGTTACTGAAGTGAGAGCTTGAAGATCTGTTGCTTTCAGTTTGATTGATTTATGACAGTACTGGTTGCCATGCAACAATTCATTTGTGTTTCACAGTAAGTTAGGACAATAATTCTCTTTTGTATATAGTTCTGTGAAAGATGAGTTTCAGTTGCTGCTGGGGAGGAAGTATTTGCTAATGCTGCAGCACGTGATAGTGTGGAGGTACATATGTCATTTAATTGATAACAATGCCATGAGCACGTCAGCACTGAATGCTGACAGACACATGTATTTATGGTTCAGACCTTTCAAAATGGGTTTGTACTGTCGCTCCTTGAATATCTCACTGGCCTTTTTTTCTCCCTCCCCCCCTTTAATCTCAGGAAGTGCTAATATTGAGCTTTACTCTGACAGTTTTTTGCGAGATAATTTTTATTTCTCCTGGCTCCTTCCTCAAATCACCAGGCACTATGTTGTGCTAGAAGACAATTATATAGCATAAGGTAATGACTCTTCAGGACTCCGTTTTGTCGTGCAGCTATTTCTTAATGGTTAGATTTGAAGTTCAGTGGAGGTGTGAGCTAGTCTTGTGGAGGACAAAAAAACATGCAGTTCATAATGTTTTTTATGGAGGAGTAGCTTCTAAATTTGTTTATTTGTTTTATAGTCTTGAAGAAAAGAGAATTACATTTGCATAATCTTAGCATGTGTTTCCATTAACTGTAGGTGTGGAAGAAAATATTCAAGAAGTAGTTGGACACATCACAGAAGGTGTCTGCAGGCCTCTGAAGGTGAAGTATTTTGTTTTCTTAGCATTCTGAACATGAGAAATGTGTTGTGGATTTTTTTCTAGAACCTTTGTCCCCATCTCTGCAGTGTATTTTCAGTACTTTTGGTTAAGCATTAGATTTTCGTCGAATTAGATTCTCATCTAATAAAGAAACATAAAGGTCTTCAAAATTAAAGATTGTGTAGTTCATAGATACCTGGGTTAAATATCCATATAATGAGAGATACTAGGATGCTAAGTCTGTATCTTGATTTTTTTTTCTTTTTCCTAAGTTTGAGAGTGCTTACATATAAAAGATTGTTTTGGGATAAGTCTATAGGAATGGCAGTAGTGGGTCAAATGAAATGTCTGTCTGATTTACTACCATGTTTTTCATAGCAACTATTATATCATATGCTTAGGGAAAAGTGTACAGGCTACACAGGTGTGTCATGATACTTTGGTAGAATAGCTTCCTCATCTGTTTGTGAACTTTCGAAGGACTCACTTAGGCATAGCTACTGTGTATTTAATAGACCTCAGTAGATTTTTCCTGCATGAATACATCAAGTTGATATAAAATGTTGGTATTCATAACATATCCTGCGTGAGGGAAGTGCACATTTTTAACTGTGGAAAGCCAACTCACTTTGGTTTTGTTTTGTTTAACAACTCCAGCCCTTGTATTGAAAGAGACCATGAAAAATGTTTCCTACTTGCAGTCTTCATGCTGCCTTGGCTTGCTGTATTTCTGTCACATCCCTCCACGTCCTTTTTAAGTTACAGCCTTAGTCAGATTAGGATGCCCATTTGATAGAAATCCTTAATAATGATTTCTATCAAATGATTGACTGTCTTATTTATTGAATGTGTTTCATGTAAGCACAAAATAAAATACTCAAGGTGAAGCTGATACCAGTAACTGCCTGACCATGCACCGCATAAATCAGAGTGGTTTTGAAGTAAAATCTACTCTACTAAACAATATTACAATAAATTTCTCATAGGATGCTGTAGCTATAACAACTGTCCCCCTGTCAAATACTTAGTCTCAAATGTTAATAGGTAGGTTCTGAATACTCTGTGTAAGTTCTTGGTAAGAAGAAAGTGCCATTTAGAATGTCACTGGATCACAGAAGGGTTGACGTTGGAAGGAAATTCTGGAGGTTATCTGATGCAAACTCTCTGCTCCAGCCAGGCCACCCAGAGCTGGTCGTCCAAAACTTTGTCTAGACTGGTTCTGAACTCCACAGCCTTTCTGGGCAACTTACACCAGTGCTCTGTCACCTTCACAGTAAAAAAAAGAATTTCCTGATACTCAGGCAGAGCCTCCTGTGTTTCAGTTTGTGCCTGTTGCCATATAATTATGGTCATACTTCACAGCTTTTAGGTTTTGACCTGTTGAAAACCACCTGTCATAGAATCATAGAATAGTTAGGGTTGGAAAGGACCTTAAGATCATCTAGTTCCAATCCCCCTGCCATGGGCAGGAACACCTCACACTAAACCATGCCACCCAAGGCTTCATCCAACCTGGCCTTTGAACACTGCCAGGGATGGAGCATTCACAGCCTCCCTGGGCAACCCATTCCAGTGCCTCACCACCCTAACAGTAAAGAATTTATTCCTTTTATCTAACCTGAACTTCCCCTGTTTAAGTTTGAATCCATTACCCCTTGTCCTGTTGCTATAGTCCCTAATTGAATAGTCCCTCGCCAGCATCCTTGTAGGCCCCTCTTCAGATGCTGGAAGGCTGCTATGAGGTCTCCACGCAGCCTTCTCTTCTCCAGGCTGAGCAGCCCCAACTTTCTCAGCCTGCCTTCATACGGGAGGTGCTCCAGTCCCCTGATCATCCTCATGGACCTCCTCTGGACTTGTTCCAACAGTTCCATGTCCTTCTTATGTTGAGTACACCAGAATTCCACACAATACTGCAAGTGAGGTCTCATGAGAGCAGAGTAGAGGGGCAGGATCACCTCCTTTGACCTGCTGGTTACGCTCCTCTTGATGCAGCCCAGAATACAGTTGGCTTTCTGGGCTGTGAGTGCACACTGCTGGCTCATGTTCATTTTCTCATCAACTAGCACCCCCAAGTCCTTCTCTGCAGGGCTGCTCTGAATCAATTCTTTGCCCAACCTGTATCTGTGCCTGGGATTGCTCTGACCCAGATGTAGGACCTTACACTTGTCATGATTAAACTTCATGAGGTTGGCATCAGCCCACCTCACAAGTGTGTCAAGGTCCCTTTGGATGCCATTCCTTCCCTCCAGCGTATCAACCGAACCACACAGCTTGCTGTCATCGGTAAACTTGCTGAGGGCACACTCAATCCCACTGTCCATGTCAGAGACAAAGATGTAGGACAAGACTGGTCCCAACGCTGATCCCTGAGGGACACCACTCGTTACTGGTCTCCAGCTGGACACTGAGCCATTGATCACAACTCTGCATGCAGCCATCCAGCCAGTTCTTTATCCATCGAGTCATATGAGACAAAGTTTTTATTTTTTTTTACGATACTTACCAAGTTTTTTGTGTTCTGTTAGTGCTGAATGCTGATGTCTGAGTTCAGTATTTCTGTGCGTTCCAACAAAGTAATTAGGGATATAAGCAAACCCTTGTTTAAATCAGACGAGTTTTAGTCTTGATTTGAGTACTTGTGGTTTGTACAGTTTGGTACAAAATACCTTCCATTTTGATTGCTAAAGTCTTTACACTGGTGTGCTTCTGCTGTCCATAGAAATATCCCCTGAAATGTTGTTGGTAGTTCATGACATGAAAAAAATGAAAGAACAATTAAAAATTTCTCATTATATTCTGAATTTAAAGAGAATGCAACTTGGGTTAATTCGCTGCCAGTCTAGACTTCCCAAAATAACATATGCAGTACTTGCTGTTTCTCCTGTGAAAATGTTTCATATGGAGAAAAGCAGAAAAAAAGCCCAAGCAGGGAAGCCTTCATACCGTGCAGTCAGATAATTGCAAGCCGTTGTGTTGAGAGGAACAACAAAAATAAACTCAGTTTGGAGAAGTATTTTCTACAATACATTGTTCTGAAGATTGTCCACTGTAAGAAAAATAACTGCATTAATTTCAGGGAAAGCGCTCTTGTAGTTGTGTGGCACCAGGGTATATTGCTTTTCTAGTAGATTTCTGCTCATGTTTGCAAACCTGTCACTTTGATTTGAATTGATGTTGAAGTACAAAATAGTCTGATAAAAGCCTAGTCGTAGAATTTCTATGACGACTTTTAAATACTTAAAGAGTTATTCAGAATTTTCTTACTGGTTTATACTTTTCCATGTGAATGTACAATATGAAGCAGTTCTGTTACTTTTGAAGAAGGATTATGCTTATATGCAGTACAAATTATCCACATTTCTTTCTGATAGTTGCTTTGAGTTTTAGGCATCCAAGTGAATCTTGAGTACTCAGTAGTGGTATATTTTACCACAGGACTTTCACTTCAGAAGGAAGATGAGGTCAAACTAAGACAATGTTTTTGATGCATTATGTAGACTTCAGATAATCTTTTATAGTCAACTGACTATAGGATACATAGGATTAAAAAACAGTAAGAACTTCTAAGTCCAGTCCCCGAGCAGATTAGGTAAAATCACTTGCAAATTTTTATTCTCCTTTGCAGTAAAGATTTCTGTATGGGAAGCAGCAATGCTTCTTTTCCTGCTTTGCTTTTTTTTTTTAATTCTCATTTTTGTCTCCAAACTCCAAAATCTTTTGTATATTATTCCTTTTTCTGTCTATTCTGCCTTTATCTATTTTCTGTTATTTTCTTTATTGCTTTTGCTTTCTCTTTTTTTTGGGAGGGGGGTCAATATTTTGATTTTCCTCTTTTTCCCCTGACTATACTTTGCACTCTTGCCCAAATGACCTTTTATGCAACACTGGAGAGGGGTGTTTGTATATATACAAACTTCACTTCAGTGTTGAAATTAACTTTGTGCATTGAGCATTGTGAATGAGTGTCGAAAGTTATTCTTTGTTTCTGGTCTCTGACTTGGGAGATATTGAGGAGGCATGATCTTAGCTAATTCTCTCTGATATGAAGGCACTGCTGCACATCGCATTCCGTCGAACAGCAGACAGATAAATTTGGAGGGTGGGTGGCAGCTGGTGATTTGTGTGTAGGCCTTTCAGATACAGGCACGTGGAAAACACTGCAGTGATAAGTTACTGTCTGTCACTGCCTTATAAGTGCCCAAAGATTAACCCTAGGGGCAGCCTTTTATGAGTGGATTGGGAGTGTGTGTACCATGGAGACATGACATCAACTATTCAGCTGGGAAGAGAGTCAGCACTGTTTTGGTGTGTGTAGCCAGCATCTCCTAGTTGAGATAATCAGTCAACATAACTGGTCCTTAGTTTTATCTTATAAAATACTGGTAGGAGGTATGTAATCTCTCCTTGAAGTGAAGGGGAAACTAATCCAAGTGAAATTGTCTTTTGGGTAAAATACCTAGTACTTTGCATGTTCTGACTTGCTGCATGATACTAATGATCAACTGTTGTAGTTTAGGGATTTTGCAGCTTTGCAGCTGTTCTTGCTATTTAGTGCTGGGGAGAATTCCAGTATGTAATGGTATTATAGTCCATCAGATCATCTCTTTATTTTGAGATTTTCAATAACAAGTTGCAACAGCAATGTATTGGTAAACAGGATTTACTTTTTTTACGAATATATACATCTGCTGGTTTTCTACGCAGAGGCTTGGCAACCAAGAAGCATTTTGGTTCAAGCAGAATGTTGCCATTAACTTGACATTCTCTTCTTAAATTTATTCGTGTTTATTTTTTTTTTCAAAAAAGAGACATATATTGCATACAAAATCATAGACATTGGCTTTTGAAATGTACGGCCTGAAGGAAGTTTGTATTTCTTTATTCTGCAGGTTAGAATTGAGCAGGTCATTGTTGCTGAGCCAGGAGCGGTTTTACTGTACAAGATTTCTAATCTTCTCAAGTTCTATCACCATACAATCAGGTATGCAAAATTACAAATCATGTTTAAAGATGCCTTCTCTTTTTTTTTTATTGTATATATAAAGATGAAAGTAAAAATAGTATTTTGTGTCTTAGTTTCTGCTCTATACTACGGAATCAAGAAGAAATGTGCATGATGTCAAGCAGATACCATTTATCTGTTGTCATTCCTCATTTGTATCAGATCTTCTTTGGAAAATAGTACTAATTTGCAACAGAAACTTTCCTTATTGTTCTGTGTGGATACAGATAGTATACAAAAAATCTACACAAAACATTTAAGAAGGCAAAGTCAAGTCCTTTTTGAGAAAATGTTAGGTTTGAATTGTCTCTAGAACTTCAAGTTTTCTTCCTTAAACTGTTCTGATACATTTTTCTAAGTGCACTTGGATTTTTTTGTTGGGAAGATGCTTGCCTCATTCCGTATCTCACTCTTTAAGGTACACAAATCATCTTCCAACCTTCCAGATTCCTCCAGGAACACAGAAACTGGAGAAAAGCCAGAGCTGCTGGTTTTATACATTTTTAACTCCTGAGCAGTTCATGTTGGTTAGAGACAGCAATAGCAAAAAAGTCTACCTCCACATCCCTGGACTGAAGTACTGAGAATTTCAATCACAAGTATAACTACTTGAGCTTCTTTTCTGTCTGAAGAGATATTTAGATGTTGGGCAAGTTGGGATAAATGGTTCTTGGGCACCTCTCACTGTATTTAAAATCCTCCATTATGATGGTATTGCAGATCTGTGGTAGAATGCTTGTAAGACCTAGTTTTATTGTAAAAAAAAATATATATATATATTTTTTTTTCCTGTCATTTATCTGTCTCCAAAGTTAGTGTTTCCCAATTGCTGGATGCAGTTGAAAATGTGATGTTAAAATGAAAGGTCTGTTTCATTTGGTCTTAATATTACATTATTTAAAGACCACCGAAGTACCTTCAGTGAAATAATTTCCTCTGCATAGAGGAAGTGCACCTGACTAATGAAGGGAAAATGCAATTTTCTAGAGAAATGATATATTAAATGCAACAAGATTATATTCTGGAAATCAAGCTACTGGTTTAAGTTAGTCCTGTTATGAGGCTGTGAATTTTTGCTGCCATTTTTGTAGCTTAAAAGGATTTTTACTTTAGACAGAAGGTATATCTAAAAGAAGCATAGTCAGGTAGTGCTGTTTAAAGTTTGTGTGGTATTTGTGTTTAGTGTAATAGCTTGACAGTGAATAGAAGGGCATGCATTCTTGTATTTTTGGATTCATCATGATGAAAAAAGAAGAGAGATGATGCTATCCCTAAAAGACAGTATGACAGACTCGTTAACAGTCCTTTTTGTTTATGTAATCTTTTTTCTATAACATAAATTGATTTACAGAGTAACAAAACAGAAATCCAATAAATTTTAGAATTCTACTAAAAAGGTTGTGCAGAGTTTCAGATAGCCTGTACTTAATATCTGCTTAATGACATACTTGATAATGCTTGTTCTCACAGTCATCTTATGGCTGAATCTCTCTGCTAATATGGAGAACTGTTCACTGCAATTATTTGTTGTAAATTTTCAGCTTTGAAAATAATTGGATTTGAAATGCACTCTAAAGTGTCTGACCCTGTCATATTTGCCCCGCCTTCATGTTATTTAATTAATCTTAATTTTGTTTCCAGTGGTATTGTAGGAAACAGTGCAGCCACACTGTTGACAACAATTGAAGAAATGCATTTGCTGAGCAAGAAAATATTCTTTAATAGCTTGAGTCTTCATGCAAGTAAACTAATGGACAAGGTTTGTGTCAAAATCATACAGCTTTCATGTTTCAAAATACACTTCATTTCCCCTTCATCTAGTAAGATTATTAGACAAATAGTTGTTTTATATGCTAACTTTTCCTAAAACTGAAGTTTTGTGGTTTATATATTTTAGCTATGAAATTATATTAAAAGTATAGTTAAATTGTTTCAATAGTTTGATTTTTTTTTTAAATATGGCTAAAATTCTCTTGTTAGTAGTATTTGTTTACAGAGCAGTTTACATATTTTTAAAATCTATGAGAAGAAGTAAGATCAAGAAATTTCCCTAAGTGCGATAGAGCAAAGTCAGCTGTTCTAGATAATTTGTATTAATGCCTAGTCAGATCAGTAGTTAATTACTTGTGCATAATTCCTTTCTTGAAGTTAAGAAGTATATCCCAAGAGGGTGTGCTAAGTAAAAACAAAACTTTTTTTTTTCTGTCCTTTGTAGAAATTGTTTTGCCACATGAGCATTGCTGCTGTTGAAAGCAGAATATACATTTGTTATACCAAACAATAGTATCTAATACAGCATCACTTTCCTGGTATCTTTTCCTCTTCTGCTGATTGCTTTCAATTACATTTCAGTGAACTTCCTACTGTTCAGTAACAAAGACAGTTCTTTCTGATTTCTCCCTGCTGTATTTGTATCATGTTGCTGTTGGTGGAGCTATACGTGAAGTCTCACCTTGATAAAATCTAAGCAAAGACAAAGAAAACTGTTAGGCTGCACATCCCTGCACATCTGCTCTTCATCCATCATCCCTGTCTGAGATGTGATGTAGTAACAGGACAAAAGGGAATGGCTTTAAACTAAAAGAGGTAGATTTAGGTTAGATACTGGAAAAATTATTTACTAAGAGAGTGGTGAGGCACTGGAACAGATTGCCCAGAGAAGTTGTGGCTGCCCCATCCCTGGAGGTGTTCACTGATCATGCAGTGATAGACTTTAGCAAAAATACATGAGTGCTCTTTACTTACAAAGAATGTGCAGTCAAAGTAGCACTTAAGGAAATAAATTTTCTTGGCTTGAAATTGTAGGACTGCTCTTTATTAATCTCTGTTGTATTTAGCTCTGTTGTGTTCATTCTGCTGGGTCTTAGATCTATACTCAAACAGGATCCAGAATAATTTTTCTGCTTTAATAAAATGATCTTCATACTTTTGTTTTGGCTGCTATGCTGTTTTCACTTTGGAGATTCATAGAAGAAGGGATGATTCTATGATTAAGGAATTATGTTCTCCCAGTTTATAGTGTGTGTTCCTTGTATTATCACTATGGGAAGGTTGTGTAATCCTCCTTGCCCTCTTAGTTCCCCTTCCCTCAACCTCTGGTCTGAATGTAGCTGGCTATAGATGCTGCCATTGTTTTAAAAAGGAGTTGAATTTGGTTTTACTAACATTAAATGAAGGCACTGCCACCTTCACTGGTGTTTTATTGCAAATAATGAATGGCATACTGAGCCTACTCTAAAAAGGTCATAATATTCCTCTTTCTCATAAACACATTTTACAAATTAAATTTGAAGCATAAGCATTGCATATATGCTGTATGAAGATCTTTCCTCAGGATATAATTGAGATCAAAAGCTTAAAGAGACTTGGAAGAGGGTTAGACATACAAGTAACTAAGGCATCCACAGTTACTGATTAATCTCTGTGCTTCAGGAATTAACGACGAGGTAACTCTGGCAGAGAGCGAGTTATACTATACTGGTATGTAGTTCTATTTTAGACAATCCTTTGAAGCACCTTATGTTATTATCCTTTATGAGTGGACTAGTGAATTGATAGGGTGATGTCTTATGACTGAGATTAGTTTTACTTCACAAAAATTAATAGGCTGAATTACACTCAGAGAAACATTAGTTGCCATGAGATAAAGACCCCATTCAGTCATATATCTGATTTTCTTGTTACTTAGTTTATTGTATGTTAATATACAGATAACCAGCTTTTATGCCTTTTCATATGTCTTCATTAACTTCGTAGTGAATGTCACAGTGCTTTTACATTTTGAGGAATCTCAAGGTTGCTTTTAACCATCCTTTTTATTAATGTGTGTTCAGACCAAAATTGCATATATGTATTAGCAGGAGTTTCTTCACATCCAGCCTTTTTACCAGCATTTTGCTAACTGTGTACACACTACAGCTGCTTCCAAAATTACTTTTATTTTCGGAGAAGATTAAAGCACTGGAAAGCAAACTCCTAGTGCTTACATATTGCAAAGACTTCCTTGCTTCTCCTGTTACGTACAAAGAGAATATTCACTTGTAAAATTAATAAATTACTTTTCACTTGGACAGTCTGGAAATCATGGTTCCTTATTTCTGCTTATATTTTGCATCTTAAGGCTTTGATAAGCCTGTTTCAAAGAACACCGGTTGTCCTTTACTTGGGTTGCAATATGATTCTTAAGGAAATCTAAATAACTTTGGAAAAAAACTAAAATGCAAATAGGGTGCTCTTAAAGAATATTTTTTATTTCTAGAAATGTAAATGCCTCTTTTGTTCAGATCATTGGAAAGTGGTGAATATAGCCTGTGTAAGATGCACCATTTTAGTGATAGCTTTCCGTTAGTATCGCAGTTGTTGCTGTTAATGTGAAAATCATAAACAAGGAATTCGAATGTAAATCAATTCTGCACTTTTTATTTAATTTTAAAGAGAGTTCAAGAGTTTTCTCAATTGCTACAAAATTCTAGAAGACTTAGTCATAATTACCAGTGAATTTGTAACTTGATAGGAGTCTCTTTAGCCCCATGCAAATTCTCTTTCGGTGTAGCATATGGAGACTAGTCTAGAAACACTGGTATGTTACTGTGTCTTGCTGTGGTATGCCTAATTAACATTTACAGTCTACCGACTGGTTAATAGACCAGAATAGTATTTAAGCATGTCTTTCTCATAAGTATAGCTAGTTGGGAGCTTTTTTTAAAACAAACCAGGTTTCATTAGGTATGCTAACTCCTCAAGATCTCTTCCCATGGATGGAGATGAATGTCAGGATAGTAATCTGACTCTGATGTCCTCATCACCACAGCCAGTTTAATTCCCTCGCTTACTAGCATGCTGAGTTAAACAGTGCCTTCCAACTGCCTGAGATTTAATTTCTGAAGCATCATGGGAAACTGAGACTTTGCACTCTTCTTTCTAGGATAAGAATAGCTTCCTTCTGTTTTTGAGAAGAGTCCTACCTAAGGAGTGTCACAGGCATGGAGCAATAGGGAAACTTAAAGGTAGTTTTAGATCAGGATTCTCCCAGTTGGTTGTCAAACCATCAGTGTAAATGATACAGGGAAGTCCTTAGTTGCCTCAGAGTTCTTACTGGCTTGCTTAGAAGCATTTTCCTATGAATAGGGTTTTTTTTTCATTACATCAGAGAATCTCAGGCATCCTGGTTGTAACCTGAAAGTAAGGTAGTCAGCAATCCTCACTCCTTTAGACTGTTCTGTCTGAGAAACCCTTTTTATGGCATTCTCATTCAGACTTCTCAAGTAGCTCTTCACAATCTGAAATCTGTGGAACAGAGATGTTCAGCACACCGCCTGAAATTAGGTCCCTCATTACTAAAAAAAGGCAATACACAATAGAGTCTCTTTTGCTGTGGTACTTCTTGAAACCTGTCGTGTTAGAATCATTGCAAAGCCACTTTGTTTTCAAGGTTCAAAATGCTATTTACAGCTTTGAGGTTCTCAGGTCATTGCAGTGATTGGGGCTGACATCAATCATATAAAAACTGTGCATCACCACCTTTCTGCTGTGTCACTGAAGGTTCATGGCATCAGCTTTTACTGCAAACACTGTCTCTCCTTTGCGTTTTTGGCCCTTACCCTTCAGAGGCCATTTTGGGCACTCTTGCCAGTGCTTTCTAGCTGGGGTATCAATTGATTTGTTCTGGTTGTTGATTCATCTGGAATATTTTTTGGCTAATGTTAGTGCCCTTGTGCTGAAAAATCATGTTTGTATTTGTCTCTCTTTAGCTTTCATGGACCTAGCCATGGGCCTACCAGCAATGCTAGTAAAGCAGACCAGAATTCTAGGTTCAATCCTTACCTATCCTTTTATGTTTCCTTTGACCCTGTGCTAATAAATCAAATATTTAGGGATTTGGGATTCTGCTTACATAGCTCACTCTTTGGATCTAACTAGGAACAGCCTGGTACAGATTAGCATTTTACAGGTGATGATAATTCAGGAGAAAACAGACAATGAAAATAATTATCAGAGCAACAGGAAATGTTCCAATTAAACTGGTAGCAAAGTTCAAAGCACCTAATGCACTGGAGTGTGCAGAATGCTCTTTCTGTTCTCTCAGATTAGAATTGTCAGTTAAAATTATGAGTCCACTGGTGAGGCATTTTAACAAGCCTATTAGACTAACCTATGCCAGCTTGTTTTAGTGGACCAACTAATACATTAGGAAAGTGGGAATTTTAAAGCAAATCTGGCCTTCAGTGTTACGCCAGAACAATTGTAAACATTGAATTAAATGGGATGAGCATTATCATAAGGGAACTAAAGAGAGATTATGCCAAACTAAACTGTCCTCTGCTGAGCTGTTAGAAGACTATTAGTAGAGTACCCCAAATCAAGTTTTGGGATTGTTATTCATGCTTTTCTTTATAGAGTATATGTATGCAAATAAAATGCTGTGATTGCATTATCTGTTAAGTTTGTCAGTGGGAGAGGTATTAAAACATTACATGGGAATGACTGTAATATTCTCCCTAATAATTTGGTTCCTGTTAGAATGAAGCATATTAGGTTTCTGGGAAACCATATATGGGACAGATTAAATGAGGCTGGTTGATGTTGTGATCAGATTGCTGTGGTTTTGAATGCATCCATGTGAACAAAAAAAAACTAGCAAGAATCTTTCTGTTGTCTTTTCTTCTAAGACTGACTTGATATCTGGAAAGCATGCCGTTATACATCCTATTTTGGTGATCTCTGAAGTGTCCTAATAATGCTTAAAAGAACATAGGACAGCTTCTCTGAAACTTCTCTGCTAGACCTGTGCTCAAGTTTCTTACTCTGCTACTGTTTAACTGTGGTTGAATATTGTCTCCATTTGTAGAATGAACTCTATAATCAGTTGTAACAGACAGGGTGATACATCCAGATAGCTTTTTACAAGGTTCCAGGTTTGTAGGACTTTGTCTCCACAACCTGCCAGTGAGTTTTTTTAACTATATCTTAGGAGAATTCTTTTCATTTTTGTATATTGGATTTTAAAAATAGGGAATTTCTTGTTTTCTTTAAAAGGCTGAAGGTATGGTTGGTCTCATTTCTGCGTGACTGAACTGCTGGTTATAACTGATTAGCTGCTTAATACTGTTTTAGAGTAGGTTCTAATGCTGTTGAAGTAGCTGCTACAGAACATTATGTTCGATAATTTTTTAGTTAGCTTCTGTCTGGCTTGCATCTGAAGCAGGTACTTCAAAAGTAGAATTCCACATGCATTTCAAGTTTATTTTTCTGGAAATAGAATCAATTATAATAATCTTTTAGTGCACATAAAACATTCAGAATTATTTTTTTTTATTAAAATAGTGATTTGGCTCACCTGAAGTTGGTAGGTGCCTCTACAAATTAGATATATCTGTGTTTAAATTTTCCTCTTTACTCCTGAAAAAAATCTGTATTAATGTGCCAAAAGTTAGAAGTTTCAAAATTAATATAGCACGGCTTTAAATTTCCTCCCACCTACTGGTAATTCTGACTATTGCTGTAGTCAGAATTTTCAGACTAACCCCAACAGACGCTTAATGATCTAAATCTTTTTTCTTTGCCATGTTTTCTTCTTCCATAATGTTGTTCCTTGCTCCCATGTAGAAGACAGTGGCCTTAAAAAGAACAGATTAAATGAAAAATAAAGCTAATTTAGCGGCTGCTGACCATCAGCTACTTCAGGAGACGAAAATTCTGTGCAAAGAAGCCTGAAATTATCATTGCCATGATCCTGTGTCTACAGGAAGTAAAAACTCCATCCAACTCTAGTCTCAAATTAATGCCAAAATATCCCTGAACACGGTCCAGTTCAGGTCTGAGAACAGCGTGTTCAGGATGCAATCAATATCCCTAATAATAACAAGAATAACAAGAAAGTCACTCAGTGCTGTAAATGTCAGTAAACTTTACTACTGATCAGCACTGAGTAAATACCTCTTTCTAAATTACTGTTACTTCATTGCTAGAGTACTGATTTTATGCTTTTCAGTACTCCTTAGTCCAAATAACCATTTTCTGAACCTGTTAGATTTAGTTTTGCATTAGTTCCTCAAATTGGAAAAGTGAGAGTAGATGAATACTTTGTATTCAGAAGGATGCAGAAAAGTTTCAGTGTTGTCTGTCTTGATAACGGTGTAGGGACATGTATGGTATCTCAAATATTCCAACCACACAAAGCATGAAAGCTAGGCCTTGCTCCAAAGAGAGAGTTGTTTCTTCTTTGCTGCTGGAGTGTTCTTCATTAGGTACAGATTTGTTTCCAGAAGGCTCTGTATGCTCCCCTCTGAAAATGCCAATTATGCTCTCCTTCTTGGTTTTCTTTGGCTGTCAGCCTCTGCCCGTTTGATTGGGATTTTGTTTTGGTTTGTTTTGGATTTTTTACTCCCTTGAAGACTCCAGTCCATCCAAAGCTGCCACTTTTCTTGTTGAGCTGGAGTCTTAAGAGCATTGCAGAAGGGTCCTCTGCCTTGCTTTGCTGCACTCAGACACCTTGAGTGAGACACAGTCCAGTCCTGGCCAAATTTAGTTCTCCCTACATGCTTCTGGATTGATATTATGCCTTAATCCCATGCGATCCAGCCAGATCTCTGTTTGCCCTAGGGTATAGGCAGGAGACAAGTGGGAAGAGGATTGTTGGCAGAAGGAAGCAAGGCCAGCAGCCTGGATTATAGTAGGGGTCTGGAGGCAGCAGGAAGCCAGTTTGAGGTAACACTGAAGACAAGAAGATGCAACTATGTTTGGAGTAGAGCCTGAGGAATGTGGGTTGAGAAAAAGAGTTGTGCTAGATTTTAAATTATATAGACATGTTATGAAGTGTTTAATGAGTATTTGCCTGTTACAAAGAAGGGCCAAAGTAAGTGAACCTGTGTTAAAAATACCATGGAATTTCAGTCCATTTCAGGTGCTCCAACTTTCTAGAATTCGATGCAGAAAGCCTGTTTTTTCTCTGACGCATAGAAACTTGTATTCATTCTGTTTTTAAAACATCTGTGGTTCCTACTTCTTATCTTTGAGGTAGGCCTGCATTCCAGTTCTTGTAGTATTGTTGTGGCTTAGGTAGTGGTATTTGAGTTACTTGTGCACAATTTATTATGTACTTGTAAATTAAGGTAAAAGCTTGCTATGGATGATGACTGTTGCATCTGTGACTGCAGCTTCCATACCTGGTATGATAGAGGCTATGCAGCCTTGTCAGGAGCTGCTGCATCATGGCCCTAATATCCTTAATACCCCAGAGCTCTGCCTGCACTAGATTCTGGAGTGTCTACAGAAGGTCCTGCTGAAAGTCAGCTCATTAATGCCAACAATGTGGCCATTCTTTGGCACCTAATCTAGCAAATGTCAGGGTTTTTTTTTTACTGCCAAAACTGGTAGTTGTTGGGGTTTCCCTAGCTGATAAAAATGGCATAGTCTGAATGAAAGGAGAAATTCATGTTGCTTGTTTGTCACAGAGTAGGATGGTTATGCTAAAAGTTGCAGGCAGTTGTTGTCTGAAACATGCTAGGTTTGTCCAGTGTCACGTTGAAGCTCTTCTCTGCATGGCTGCATGTAATTTTGTTACTAGCTGGTTGCATTTGTGCTAACAGATTCTGTGGTGTTTGCTGTAAATGAAATAAAAAAAAATAAAAATGCAACAGCCACAAACACAAATGGATAATCTTGTTCTTCAGGTTGAACTCCCACCTCCTGATCTTGGCCCAAGCTCTGCACTGAATCAGACACTTAACTTGCTACGGGAAGTTCTGGCATCTCACGACTCATCTGTTGTTCCACTGGATGCCCGTCAAGCTGATTTTGTGCAGGTATGAGAATACTTGAATGCTCTGAAGAGTAGTGTGGGGGGAAAGTATATGTAAGTTAGTCTTAGTACACAAAAGATGGGTGAAACATTAGTCTTTTTGTCTGGTTCCATTTTGGAGCTTTCTACCAAACCCAAGTTTGTAATGTGAATAAGAGGGCGACTAACAAATTACAGTACAGTAAGGAGTACTACTCTTAATGCAGTATCTAAATTCTGTTATCCAATTACTACTCCATTAAATAAATACACCCTCAATTACCAATTATCTAATCTGTGTTACTCTTCCTCCTGCTATGTTGGAATCTGTTCTTCTCAGGCTTTTATGCTTTTCCCAACACTATGGTATCTGATAACCTGCTGACAAATCCAGCAGAAAACTACTTTCACAGTTGGAAACTCATTTCTCTTTATTCTGCTTTGGGGTATAAGTATGTGATAGAGACAGAATGAGCTTAGAAGCCTTGTGTGACATGATTTCTCCCCCCCTTTTCTGTGTATTTGCTATTTTAGGTTCTGTCTTGTGTGCTAGATCCATTGTTACAGATGTGTACTATGTCTGCTAGTAATTTGGGCACAGCTGATATGGCAACCTTCATGGTAAATTCACTTTATATGATGAGGACTACTTTGGCTCTCTTTGAATTCACTGATAAACGTCTAGAAATGTTGCAGTTTCAGGTAAGCTTTAACAGCCTCCAAAGAAAATTAACATATTACTGATTTTTGCAGACTGTAAGTTATGATGTGAACATACTTATCTTTGGTAATTCTGACTTTGGCTCAATTCTAAATCAGGGAAATGGGATAAAAGGGCTTCTTACTAGAGACCATAAGCAAGTAGCTGGTATCAGAGCTTATGGTACAAAGCATCTTTCATTTTAAACAGGCAAAAATGATTAAAAGATTTGTTTATATTTTGTTTAGATGCAGATAAACCCATATAAGTGAATGTTTTTATTATAGTAATCATTCTGATATTTATCTGCAAACTGAGAAAAAAATGGAAATTGAAAGCACAAACAGCCAAATGGTTGACTATATTCCATCATGTAGTTAATACTAGATCATCCTCTAGTTTATACTAGAGTATTGTATAGCTGAAGTTATTACTTCAGTCTGTCATTCTGCTTTTCTTTTCTCATTTGTTTGGTTTCACCTGATGTGCCAGAATAGTAGTTCATATGTGGTACCATTTTGAAATGGAAATGTATGTTTATAAACAGTTGACTTGGGAAAACTCAGTTGCTTCCCATTTATAGTTTTGCTGCATAAAATCTCTGTAAGCTATCTCAGGAGAGCTTTTGGAGCAGGGGGACTTGGAAAAAAGTCACAACTTCTTACTTGAAGGCATCAGTAAAGAATGGCTGTGAGCCATTTCTTGCTTTCTACCCCTAATCAGGATTTCTAGCACCTTTTAGCTCTGCAGCAAACAGGCAACTCCACCAAACTGTCTGGGGCATTTCTAATTTCCATTATCAGTTTCTTTTTCACAGTTAATGTTGCAATTGAATTATTCTTCAAATAAGTAGTAGAACTGAAGGTTATACATTTAATAACATTTACTTTCTTCAAGCATTTTACGAATACAAGAACAGACTGAAAAACTGTCTCTAAGATTATACATAAGTAGGTTATTAAAGTGGAGATAGAATGGCATATTTAATAAGAGAAACATTTTTTCATAAAAAAAAGAATTCTATTAAGACAGCTAAAAATCACCAAATTAAGATTTCCCTCCTGATTTTAAACGTGTGTTTTTCTAAACAATTTTAAAAAAGTAAAAAGGTGAACTCTTAAAATATGAGACATGAAAGTTTTACATTTTACTAGAATTTGATATATTACCAATTTTTGCTTTTCTTTAGGATTGGAAGAAAAAGAAATGAAATGTGGGCTACTTGTAATAACAAAGTAATAGCATGTATATTCCCAAATATCATTCTAAGACTAACAAAGCTAAAAAATGGTTGCTGGTTCTGTGGCTGGATTTATTGATTAGGTTTCTCTGCAAAGTGAAGATTATACTAAGAATGTAAAATATGTTTATGAAGCTTTTCATATGAAGATAATGAAAGCAAAATTGATAGCTATAATTTAATTGTCTATTGTTCTTTCTGTTAACTCTTTTCAAATATATATTTTTCAGAATTGAACTTAGAATCACTACTGATTTAGTAGTGATTTATATTATTTAGTTTCAGTTTTATTTTCCTTGTGAAAGACTTTATCATAAAACTGCGATGCCATTGTCAGTATTTTCAATAAGAGGGACTCTTCATCAGGGACTGTAGTGATAGGACAAGAGGTAATGGGCTCAGAGGGTAAGTTCAGGTTAGATGTAAGAAAGAAGTTCTTAACTGCTTCCTTATGTGAGGATGGTGAGACGTTGGAACAGGTTGCCCAAAGAAGTGGTAAATGCTCTATGCCTGGCAGTGTTCAAGGCCAAGTTGGATAGAGCCTTGGGCAACAAGGTTTAGTGTGTAGTGTGCCTGTCCACGGCGGGGGGGTTGCAACTAACTATTCTATGATTTTCTTCATGTATTTTCAAAGAATTACAGCAAAATAAAGCAATTTTTGAGATTGAGATTAGATTTTTTGTTTGTTTGTTTGGGGGTTTTTTGGTTTTTTTAATGCTGTTGTATTAACAAATACAAAAAAATTAGGTTCTCCTGACAGATATGAAAGAAATATCTGTATTTTTATTATGGCTTCTTGCAATATAAAAGATAAAATGGACAAAATAATTATGCTCTATGTATTTGTGCTTTTTATTGTTTATTGATCACTCTCCTTATTTGTGCTTCTAGGCCTTTTATCCCCATAGCTTGTTCAATTTAATGTTCTCACATACATTTTATAAATACTTTATGCTTAAAATTTCAGATTGAAGCTCATTTAGATACACTCATAAATGAACAAGCTTCCTACGTGTTAACAAGAGCTGGTCTAAGCTACATATATAACTCAGTGCAGCAACACAAACCAGAACAGGTAAGCTTATTTAATGTTCATATCGAGGATATACTGCGTGCTTGCCTACTAGAAGAATTTTGTCATTAATGTTTTTGCAAATGAAGCTGCTTCTGAAAGCAAAAGCTCAGTAATATCTGTTGATTTTTCACATGGAACCAGGACTATTAGACCTGACACATTGCAGCTAAACATTTCCCCTACACTGTGTATCCAGCATGCCTAGCAGGTTTAGTATGGAACAATCCTGTGCCGCTTGTCTGTGTGCCATCAACAGGCTCCATACACGTCAGACATCCTGTACATTCTCAGACTGACTGTACCGGTAGTTTAATATGCCTCAGAAAGTGTCAAACTGGCTTTAAAACAAATATCAAGTAGGTATACTACTTCTATTGCATCTAGAACATAGTGGACCTATATGTGTGCATGAAGCATTCAGGTTTCTCCTATCACATCCTATAGTGCCATACATGGAGTGGATAAATACTCTGCATGCAGTAGGTAGTTACTCTTTTTTTTTTCTGTGAAAACTTGGCAGATGAGTTTAGTCGGAATTTGAAATAGTTCCTTCTTTTGTCATTATTCACTGCTACAGCTATTTTAGCACCAAGACACTGAAAGTTTAAAAGTGAAAACTTGACATTTCTTTGAGTGAGCTGAAAACTGGAATTCAGATTTCATGCTCTTCTTTCTCGTGAACTACAGTTGTTATGTGATAGGAGTTAATACAGCCCTTCTTCCCTTCAGCTGTGCTTCTGTCCTTTTGTGATCCTTTGAGAAGGTGAAGAACAGTGTTTTCTGGAAAAAGCAGAACTCTGTTGGATAGCTTTATGTTGTTTCTTCAGCCAATAATTTTGCATAAAGTCCCCAAACTCAACAGATTTTTTGTGTATAAAGATTAATAAATAAATATATAAATAATAATGATTAATAACTTGGCTTGGCTTCCTATTCATGAGCCTGTCTCCTTTTCTAAAACAGATTTCAGATCAACCAGGGCAGATTGTTAATGGAATGTAGCAATTTTCATTTATACCTGTGCAATTGCCTGGCTGCAGAGGTGGCAATTCTTACAGCATATGCTAGGGCGTTAGGGCAGCATGTGCATATTGTATGTAATGCCATGCAGGTACAGAAGATTTACTGAGAAGCAGCCTTTAATTTTGCACAGATGAATAGAGGGAAGTTGTCCTCTGTAATTTTGGAACACCACAGGGATGTTTCCAGTTTGCAGTTCAGTTTTTATCCTAGATCTTGTGGGAGGCTTTTTTGGGGGGAGGAGTTATTATTTAATGGTGAAGAAGGAAAGAAGGAAAGGACTTGAAAAGACATATTAAAATTCTCTGAGTTTTTCATATAACAAAGCAGTAGAAATCAAATGAGGTGTTGCAGCATTTCAGTATCGATATGGTAATTCAGTTTCCAAACATTTAAGATCCTGTAGCAGGACCAAATAACAATTTAGTACTGAACTGAATATAGAATTTATTATTTCTTATGTTTTTTCCATATGCTAATATGACCTTTCCCCCCCCCCCCGTCCTTTGACTACTAATTCTTAGGGTCCTCTTTCAAGTTTGCCAAATATGGATTCTGTGTCCCTAAAGGTTGCAATGGTAAGCATTTTTACAATTTCATATTACAGTAGCGATGCTGTGACATGGGAAAGAATACTATTAATTACGTGATGTAGTAGATAGTCATCTAACCAGTCTCTTCAAGAATAGCTAAATTACATGTTTGGGAATACTTTCTTCATTTGTAGTAATTTGACCACTCAAAGTAATAAATACATAAATTATTTATGAACTGGTAGTTGTAGAAAATTAGTTTCTGAGCCTCAAGAAACAGAACTTTACTTACAAGAATGTTATCCCATGAGTCATCTTAAATTGCTAAAAGCAAATACTTAGCTCTAATTAGTTTTAATCACCAAAGTTTCTTTTTTGCCTGTATGCTTTGAAATATAGGTTCTGCTATTGTTTATAATTTTAGTCCTAACACTTTGATTTTATGTAAATAGTTCAGCTAAAGTCAGAAATTAGGTGCTGGGCATGTCACAGGAGCATTTTTTACACTGAAAGCTATAATATATTTTAAAACAAATTATCAGCTGATACTTTTTTTTTAAGAGTGTGTGGAGGCTATTTTGTGTAGAGATAGCAATATCACAGTTCAGTAGGCAATAATATATGATCTGTCATTCTTCTTGCTTAGCCAAGTTTAGCTTCATTCTGAAAGTTTAACTGTAAATAAGGCCCACTCTTCCAGCAGTACATGTATACCCCCATAAAAAAAGGTCTTGTAAAAATTATTTTTCTTTTCAAACAAGTGTTCTTAGAAAGTTGTGTGTTGAATCCATCCTAATGTTGTCAGTGTAACCTGGTTTCCTCTGCTCAAGTATTAAACCAGTGATTCTGAAGCTGGTTGGATGAACAGAGCTCTGGCACGGAGCACTCAGTGGTATACTCAGATTGCATGCATTCTTACTAATATAATGTTTATAAATTTTGCATTTAAAATATCTTCTGTTTATCATGGTCTGAACACCAACGAGGAATTTAAAGACTATGGTTTGGGAACCATCTCCTTAAATTATATATATGTAACTCTATTATCTACAGTGGTATGTAGTAATTTCACTTGAACACTTAGAGAAGACCCCAACTGTTTTATTTTCTTCATTACTTTGTTCAATGTCTGTGTCCATACACTTTAACCAGAATGGAACCCAGTATGCTGAAATGAAACCCGCAAAAGTCCCACCTATCACTGTAATCTGTTGGCTTCCCAGGATGTAAACCATGTGGAGGGAGTACTTGCAAGCAGATTTACTGCCTCCCAGTTTAACCTGAAAAGTTTTCCAGGTCCCATCTTCCTAAGTTGTTCACGTGTGCTTGCAAATGCTGTTCTAGTAAGTCCATATCCCTCTCTCAGCTAAAGCTCTATTGCTTTCCGAACAAGGGTAGATAACCCAAAAAAGTTAATTTGTGAGAACTGTAACTTCATTAGTCATTTGTGCACACATTTTGCCAGTTTAAATGATGGGTGGATGTGGATTTTAGGGTTTACCAGCTTGAGAAGATTTATCCAGTGTTCGGGAAGGTTGCCATCATTAGATAAAGTTGCCTAGGACCTTGCCTGAGTGAGTAATTCCAAGGATAGAGCTTATACAGCTTTTCTGGGCAACCTGTTCAGTGTTTGGTGACACTCCTGGTATGAATTTTTCCCTTAATATCTGATCAGAATTTTCCTTAGAGTAATATGTGTCCAGTATTCCTCATGTTTTCACCCATGAGAAGCCCTTGCACCATCTTCTGTATAGTCACCCATTTGATCACAGAATCATCGAATTGTTTGGGTTGGAAGGGACCTTAAAGATCATCTAGTACCAATCCCCTGGCATGGACAGGGACATCTTTCACTAGATCAGCTTGCTCAAAGCCCCCTTCAGCCAGGCCTTGAGTACTTCCAGGTGCAGACCATCCACAACTTCACTGATAGTTGAAGACAGCAGTAATATTCTTTCTTGTTTTCCTCTTCAAACTGCTAGAATCAAAGCAGTGCAACTATTTTATATGGGGGAGGAGAAGTAGGCTTACAAGCAGTTCAAAGAGCCTGAATTAGGTCCCTTGCTCTTGTTTTTCCCAGCGCAAGTGCTCCTTATTAAGAAGTGACTCCTTGCCAAAAAGAAACATGCAACATGTCTAACTTGGACTAACTAGATTTCTGTCTGGAGGCTACTGTATTCCCTCTGCACCTAATTTGCAAGGTCTGAGCTTCAGTGATGCATGCATACCTGCACTAGCTGCATAGGAAACTTAGATGGATAATTATGGAAGCTGGATTCTCATTACTTACCCTTCCACCCTTACTCCTCAGAGTCAGAAACTTAAAATTTCGGTGACAGAAGTGCTGAAGTTAGCCATTTGCTTTGCACAATTAAGTTCTACCTTAAACATTTGTAGATGATAAGGGTCTATCTTAAATACATAAAAAGAGGAAATTTTATCATATAAGATAATGCCATTTTAATGTAATCACTTTTCAGAAATCTGTGATTTTACCTATTTTCATATAACAGCAAGTTCTTAATATGCTGGTCTCATACTCTCTTCCCCTCTGCCTTAGGCTCAGTTTGATCGCTATCTGTCTGCTCCAGATAGTCTGTTAATGGCCCAGCTGAATTTCCTTCTGAGTGCCACTGTGAAGTAAGTACCTTACCTTTGAATTTCTATTATGCCTGCATATAATGATCAGAAGGATGAATTTGATTAGGATTTAGTGGATCATGGTGAGAATTCAAGTTACCAGCTGTGATCATATCTGTATTGTCTTTCAGGTCACTATTCAGTTTTGTTCTAACTCTCCTCCTTTTGAACAAGCAGTGAGAAATAGTAATTCTGTAACTTGCTGAAGTACTTGCTCTTGATTTGACAGACACCATCAAAATAAATTACATTCATCTGTTTTGAACATGTTCCGCTGTGTTGGCAATTTTTTGTCAACTTATTTGTAGACTGCTTTAGAACTGTTTTGTAAGCATTCCAAAGACAGATGAAATATGTAATTCTTATTCAAGATTTCTTTTATCCCACTGCTCCATCAGGTATAGGGTTTTCAACTTTTGTTGTCTTCTGCTGTAGAGGATTGGCATTTTGTCTCATGGAATATTGTGCTGAAATTATCTTACTTTTCACCTAAAATGTGTTGGGGTTCTTTTTTAGTGATTTCTTCTTTGAAGTATGGAAGCAGTAACTCTTATTTTTCATATTATTTATTTCTTCTCTTGCTTTTTGACTATAACTGAACCCTAGGCTAAGGAAAGTGCCATGAATCTCTTTACAATTAAATGTGAGCTATATGAAGACATTCTGTAGTATATAAAATCAGAGAATTATATGGTGCACCAATCAAAAACTTTTCTTCAAGTTATTTTTCAGATTTCTGTGAAAAATACAGGTGACAGTATGTATCAAGAATTAAGATTAGCACATCACATATTATGTAATGCAACAATATTTGGAGTCTCATTACTAGCACCTGTCCTCAGCAGGATTGTATCACAGCATCTTGCAATTAAACAATGACATATGTAAAGGGAAAATATTTATTGTTGTGAATTTATTAGAATAGGATAGTTCAGTTGGAAGAGACCTGCCATGATCAGCTCATCCAGCTGCTGTGTCCTCCTGCTGTATTGCTCAGGTTCTCCTCATCCAAAGACTTGCAGTTTCATGCCATATACTTGGTGCATGGCTTGGCATGGGGGATGTTGGTGATTTTCAGTAGGTTGTTGGGTGTCTCTGCTAGGGTTACCATTCCCACTGAGTGGACCATGGTGTGTGAGAGGTGTTCTGCTCCAATACAGATCAAACAGGGTAGCTTGAGCAGTAATGTCAGTGAGGTACTGCAACTTCTGCTTCTAGGTGTTAAGCTGTTAAGCCGGTATTTTAGCTCTTGGTATTTTGTTAATGTAGAACTATTTAAAAATCATAACAACGGTAAATGTATTTCAAAACCTTCAACTTTTCTCTGCTAACACAGAAGCAGTTTTTCATAGACTTTACTGTAACAACTCAGGCACAGTGAAATTAGTTTGATTTATTTGTTTCTTCTGTAACATGATCCAAGATCATAGAATCATAGAATAGTTAGGGTTGGAAAGGACCTCAAGATCATCTAGTTCCCTCCTGCCATGGACAGGGATACCTCACACTAAACCATGTCACCCAAGGCGTCATCCAACGTGGCCTTGAACACTGCCAGGGATGGAGCATTCACAACCTCCCTGGGAAACCCATTCCAGTACCTCACCACCCTAACAGTAAAGAATTTCTTCCTTATATCCAATCTAAACCTCTGCTGTTTAAGTTTTAACCCGTTACCCCTTGTCCTATCACTACAATCCCTAATGAAGAGTCCTTCTCCAGCATCCCTGTAGGCCCCCTTCAGATACTGGAAGGCTGCTATGAGGTCTCCACGCAACCTTCTCTTCTCCAGACTGAACAACCCAAACTTTCTCAGCCTGTCTTCATACAGGAGATGCTCCAGTCCCCTGATCATCCTCATGGCCCTCCTCTGGACTTGTTCCAACAGTTCCATGTCCTTTTTATGTTGAGGACACCAGAACCGCACACAATACTCCAAGTGGGGTCGCACAAGAGCAGAGTAGAGGGGCAGGATCACCTTCTTCAACCTGCTGGTCACGCTTCTTTTGATGCAGCCCAGGATACAGTTGGCTTTCTGGGCTGTAAGAACACACTGCTGGCTCATGTTCATTTTCTCATCGACCAACACCCCCAAGTCCTTCTCCACAGGGCTGCTCTGAATCTCTTCTCAGCCCAACCTGTAGCTGTGCCTGGAATTGCTCTGACCCAGGTGTAGGACCTTGCACTTGTCATGGTTAAACTTCATAAGGTTGGCATCAGCCCACCTCACAAGCATGTCGAGATCCCTCTGGATGGCATTCTTCCTGTATGCACACCTAGCCTTATCCCCTTGATAAGCTTTTTAAACCTCTCTTAGTGCAGTTTAAGCTGAATTCATGTTATCTTGCAAAAGTGGGCAGCCGAGACGTAAGAGGGAGCCTGTGTGAGGATGGTTGTTAGAGGTGCTACAGCTCAGCTAACGTGCAGGAGTTTATTAACCTGATGTAACTCAGTGCTATAGATCAGGTTCTGCTCAGAATATGAAAAAGAAATAAATAATCTGTCAGCCTTAGACCATGTAGCTTTAAACATAAGCAGTCCTTTTGAAGGTAAGATTCCTGTTTATAGAGGGGCATGCTTGTAGAATCATGGTCTTAAGGGTTGGTATTTTTTGTAGTGAATAAACCTTCAAAATCCAAAAGTATCTCAAGATTTGAGCAAAACATTTAACCAGTACTATAATTTTAATCTTTGGCTATAGCAGTTGTAATTTTTGAGTAGTTTTGCAGATGTTCAATGTAAATTTTGAAGATGTCTTCCTTGAATTCACATAATTGTGGTCTACTGTGCTAACAGTTGAGCTGCAACCCAAGAGCTCTTTGGTTCTCACAATCAGAACACACATTTTGAGGAGGGACCGGTGTGTGAAATACTCACTGGCAATATCATTTATGCTTTAGAACTATAAAGAATATTCAACATTTGGCAGTGCATGCTCTTGTCTTTCAAATTCCTTTGCTCATTTAAAAAGTTTCAAGTTACTAATTTATGTCACTGTTGGTCTTGAAAAGCTCTTTGCATTTGTGTTGGATCACAGGAACTGAATGCTGGAATTACTATTTTTAGAAGGTGCTGTCATTTGTGTTAGTGATAAAATGTATCATGTTGTTATGGCAACTGAAATGCTAATGTACTGATTAATGACACTGACATTATTTGATGGATTTGTGAACGGCATCATTTGATGCTGTTCACTCCTCTGGAATATTTTAATGAACTTTTCCTTTTAATATTATTTGGTGCAGTACAGTTAGTTTTGTACAAATTCTGTGTGCAATACTTTCTTAAAAGATTGTCATGTTATAGCAGCTTAGTGATCCCAGACAGTGATCAGAGATTACAGGTGTTTTACCTGAAAGCCGTGAATATATTTTCCTTGTAACAGTATTTCTAGATTTGCTATTATAAGGCCAGTCTTTTTTTTCAGGTATTCTAAAATCTTAGTAATACTGGTAGTTGATAGTATATAAAAAAACTGGATACCATGCATCAGAATACAATGCAGGTTTTGTCTCTTAGTCTTTCTCACAGCTTCTGCTGCTTAATTATTTCCTGAAAAGATAAAGTTCTACACACTTGGTCTGTGAGATCTGTCATTTCCCAGCAGCTGGTGAATTCAGCCCTGATTTTTGTGGATGCAGTTTTGGTGTCTTTGTTCCTTTGCTGTGTACTACAGCAGGGCTGAATCTGCATCCATAGTTACCTTGTTTTCCTCAGCTTCTCCTGATGTTCCATTTGCATGAGTTTGGCTTTAAAACAGTTGCAACTACCCTTTCTGATAAATAAAATGTGTCTGTGACTATAAGTACATTACCATAGTGATTAAACTGATTCAGTGCAGTGTAAAACAAAATATTAGTTGATCCTTGAAAAATATTAAACTTTCCAGTTGAATTTAGCATGCAATCTCCATGCATTCTTACTCATTTAGATCCAGTAAAATAACAGGACACAGACTTTGTAGGATTGTTGGTAGAAGGCTGTAGCAATTTTTATATTTCTGTCCGTTGTCACTTTCAGCTCTTACTTTTTGACTTACTATGGAATCAGGTGCTATTGAGATAAAGCAAATAGAATATATTTGCTGGTAGATGAAAAAGAGTGAGTCTGTTTACAAAGGACAGTGAAAAGCCCTAGGAGGCAGAAGGCAGATCACTAAGATTATCAGTCTTTTAGAAGATGCAGGGGAGTGCAGGTGGAAAACTAATGTATGCAAATTATATTCTTCTACTATTTTTTACATGATTACAAAAATTAAGAAGCTAATTTCTTGGTTATCAAGATCATGTATGTGAGTTTATCTGTGTACAGTGAAAGGAGATGAAGCCTTCTTTTATTTTAAAACTTTAAGATGTTTTCACAGTTGAAGCAAAAGAGCTTTTTAATGTAACTGACATTGGTTTTTAATCTGTATTTTTAGTGTGTATTTTTAATTCCTTGTATGTAGTACAATTCCTTACAATTTCAAATTATGTTTTTGGTTTGTTTTTTTTTAGAGAGCAGATAATAAAGCAGTCAACAGAACTGGTCTGCAGAGCTTACAGTGAGTTATATGCAGCTGTGATGGATCCTTCAAATGAATATAAGGATCCAGAAACCATACTACACAGATCTCCTCATCAAGTTCAGGCACTCCTTTCATAATCTTGTTTCCCCCAGATTTTTCAGAATCCATAATTGTGTATTTGTTAACTATTTGCATCAAGTTATTTTTCTGTTTTGAATTTTGATGTGTAACTGTGTTGTTAAAATGTGTAGGAATGCAGTTTTGTTTAATCTGCTTGGCAGAAGTTGTCTTTCCTGTGTCTTTGAATACCTTCTATAGGCCAGACAATAGAATATAGATAAAAAATTATTTTAATGTATTTCTCTTATGGAAATGGACCTTGACAATGTGCAATCTCTTTGAAAAATAAAAAGCTTTTTCCTTGCTGTACATAATCCTTTCAACTAGAGGGTGAACCAGTGTCTCTTACAAACTCGCCAATACTTTTATTTGCTCTTTTTCCTGTTCTTTCACTCTTTTTCTCAGTTTATCAAGAGTAAATGCTGATAACTGTAATTTTGATAGAACTGATATACTTTGAACGTCTCAAGTGCATCACTTTTACAGCTCATAAATCATTTCAGAATATTTGATGCTGTTTTTTTCAAATCCTATTGATTAAATCTGTGAGGCAAAATTTGTGTACTTTATTGGAATCCAGTATTGTTGTTGCTAGTTCTGGTTGTTTCTGTAAGAAAAAGAACTATTTTAACTACATGCATGTACAGAACCTGGAACTTAATGCTTTCAGTTATTTGTATAAATTCGTTTTACTTGAAGGATTTTGTTTTAATGCGGTCATTCTGTAGCATTCCTCATACCGGTTGAAACATGTTGATATCTTAAGGCTGAAACCTAAAGAAAGAAGGTTAGGAGAATGGTTGGCACAGCACTGTGGCCATTTCTCATGTACATGGTTTTTGTTTTGCCTTTTTTTAAGTACAGAAAAGTCCATTTGGTCTAGTACACACATTTATTCAGTTAATGATCCACCAAAAGCTTAATGGTTTAGATGTCCGCAGTGTTCTTTGCTCTTAAAAATTATAGTTAAATTCACCTGTGGCAGCCACAGTTTGTCCTGGGAATTACATGTGATAGCCGGGCTGATGTGTAGAAAGCCATGAGTGGAGGTTTAATTTCTTTTCTCCTTCAGTGCAGAGCTGAACCTGCTTTGTGTAGAAATCTTAATTACATGTAGAGTTACGATTTAGGGGACCCTTGCTTCCAGTAAAATGGACAATAGATAACTTAGGACACTTGTTCTCTGTTGGGCCTTATGATAATTCTTTGCAAATTTCTTAAATGTATTATTCGTTCAGGAAAGCCTTGCTATAGAGAAACCTTAAGGAAACAAAAATTACTAAAAGGAACTTGGGGTGTTTTGGATTAGGCTTTTTGGGTGGTTGGTTGGGTTTGTGTTGGGTTCTTGGTGGTTTTTTTTTTGTTTGTTTGTTTTTCCTAAGATAATTTGAGCTGTTTTTTTGGAAGCATTTCAAGATTTTTTCCTTCTCTTTGTGTGCCATGGAGTTACTACAGTTGCCTGAGTTTACACTCATTGGACGTGTCTTATTTACGTACCTCAGGGGAGAGATGAGCAGTCATTCATATTGAATAACTTACATATTTCATTTTTATCAGTAATAATATTCTCATATGAAATATATACTTAGTGACAGCCAAGTCTGTAGTTTGATGTATGCTTACAAAAGAGCAAGAAATAGGGAAGAGCAGCAGCAATACATTTTAGTCTCTTGAAAACTCATTGCACAAGATATATCCAGTGTGCTCAGAAAGCAGCTTCCTTGGTAATACCACAATAAAGCAATAGTTCCTTTTCCAAATGGGCATAATTTGTTGGTATAATGGAAGAGGATTTGAAAGTATAAGTGTCCCTGGAGTTCTTGGATCAGGCATAAATTTTTATGTAAATGTCAGTGTTGGATTTACTCTGTTTAAAAACTCCAGACCTGTAAGACCGAAAACATTCTAGAAGCTTAGAAAAGCTGTAATGGAAAATTATGCTCTTATATTAGGTAAGGCACTTTAAATTACTCAGATTTTGCATTATCGTAGTATAGATTCGGGCGGCTGTTCATTGTTGTTTAATAATGTTAATATTGCTTAATATGCCTATAATTATTATCTAATATATGAAAATTACATCAGTTGTGAAAGGTTTATAAAGTAGCTTGTTATTAGATTAACATGCTCGTAAGAGGGAACTTTTTCCTGAAATTACACTCAACCTCAGTCTCCAATAATCAGTCAGTAGTTTGCATGAGGATTAGTAAGAAGTTGCTTCCTGTCTTTCAGTCCATGTAGAGACTTATCCATGATTTTGTCTTCTCTTAATAAAGCTATGCAAATGTAAAAGCTATAAAAACTGTAACTTACAAAAATAAAGTCAATCACTAATGTTGGTCTGTGCAATTAAAGTAAATGACAAAGGGTCACAAATGAGAATGGACATTAATAAAAGTATTTGGTTTACTGATTTCTGCCTTCCATGTTGTTATTTCCTCTTGCTTGCCTACGTAAGAGGAGGAAGGAAAAGACGAACAGATTTTGACCTGCTTCTTCTAGCTGAGCATTCCTGACATTTTTTGTTTTGGAAGTTCCCAGGATTCACACACGAGGAACTGTGGCACCGCAGACCTCTAATTGTTCAGTGAGAGGGATGACCCATAAACACTGCAGTAGATGGAATTGCTATGGGTGTCAGTACTGGGCACGTATTCAGTTACTGCAGCTCTGACAGGCGTGACAGTGCATGAAGTGGTGCTCAGCTGCATGGCTGAGTCAGTCAGCACTCCTCCTGTTGGTCCTTAGCACTTCAGCACTTCATTTTGAGAGGCATGCTTTCAAAGAGTGAGTCCCTTACCCTGTTGTGAGCAGCAATATGCTTGGGAAGACGGGATAAAGAGAGGTGTTTGAATACTGGCTATAGTAGGCAGCATTGGCATTCAATACTGACAACCCAATTCAGGAACAGATGCATACAAGGCCTCTTTTTGCATCGTTGTGTGATGCAAAGAGCACTTTTGTGGGAAGTGGGTGAGCTGAGTTCTGGGCCAAAGGAGTTTGGAATAGATAGCTCCCACCTTCCTGGAGAGCACCCAAGCCCTTGGGATTGTGTAATACAACATGGGGCAGCTCTGTTTCTTCTCTTTTGAATTTAGCAGCCATACATAAATCTACAAAATGTGGGAGGCATGAGACAGAATAAGCAAGGAGTTTGGCCCTGTGGCATGTATGTGTGTGGCGGCTCTCCTGAGGACTCCAAGTCTAGATCTACCTCCAGTTGTCACATAGGGACCTTATCATTGACCTCCAATATATGAGTCTCCAAAACAGAATCAGGATCCTGGGACTTCACTGTGAGGGTAGTAGGGCACTGGAACAGGTTGCCCAGAGGAGCTGTGGCTGCCCCATCACTGGCAGTGTTCAAGGACAGGTTGGATGGGGCTTTGAGCAGCCTGGTCTACTGGGAGGTGTCCCTGCCCATAGCAGTGGGTTGGAACTGTATGCACTTTAAAGTCCCTTCCAACCCAAACCATTCTATGATTCTATGACACTATCACCCACAGAATATCCATCAAACAGCAAGATGCAGAGCTGACTTTGGGTTAGACCCAAAATAGTTCATCCACACTGGTAACGATGCCTCTGTGTTCAATCCTGTATATAGAATTTTCTCCTCCCATCTTTATAAATGCACACACCACTATGGAAATTAAAAACAAAATTGGTTTTAATTGCAACAAGCACACAGCAGCCCAGCCACAGTGATTTTTTTGTTTTCTATGATAGGAAGACAGAAGCTTGAGGAGGCTTGGAAAGGTGGCAGTACATTCGTTTTGCAGCATTTTAAAGTGTTCCTCCCTCTTCTCTGAGATTTATGTCTCTAGCCCTGCCTTTTGTCTGTTAATACACTCAGCTGTAATTATTTTTATTAAAGTTTTTGAAATGTGTGTTGGAGGAAAATACTTTCAGAACCGCTAAACTTTTCCGTTCACTTAAAAACCTCAATCTGTCCTTTGATCACTTTGCTTGCCTTGCTGAGTCACTTCACAGGCAACCCTGGGGCTGGGAAGCTTATAAAGCACTGAAAATCAAACAAAGGGGTTAGACATATTTCCATGAGTAAAACACACCCTCCAGAAGCAACACAGACATGGGTGTGGGTTTGTTTGAAATCTTCTGCCACCTGCTTCTAAAGGGAAAAAGCAGACAGAGACACTTGCTTATGATGAAGGCGCCCATCCAAAACAGCTGTAGTAGGGTTAGATGCTGTAAATTGATGTCATGTTTGAATAGTTTGGAGAATCTTCAAACTGTGGATTAAAAGCACCTGGCAGTGGAAGTGAAAGGTATGTCATGTAACTGAACTCCCTCGCATACTTACTCCTTAAAGGTTTCCAGAACCTATGCATTTTTCCCCCTAGCTCTTACGCAAACTAAACTTCAGCTTTTGCTTTTTTGCTCTTTGCAAACATCTTCCAAGACAATCCTGCAACTGCTTCACCAGTTCTAGCCCTCAGGTGAGTTGGAGTAAAATGAGATGCTTGGCATCCCCCAGGGACATACGAAGCAGTAGCTGAACCTGGAGCCAACTTCCTTCTTGAAATAATTAAAAGAAAATGGGAAATTAATATAACTTGGACCTGGATGTTCATCCAGAAGGACAGGAGAGGCAATGCCCTTTGTATGGCAGGGCAGGTCTCTCTGACCATCTGCTGCACAGCAGGAAGCCAACTTCAGTTTTTCACAATCAAACTATGTCTGTATTTTAAAGGTGAGCGTGTGCTTCTGTGCTTTTCTAAACTGGGTGTCCACTGCCCAGCTAGGCTGCTGGGCTGGTGCTCTGGTGGGGATGCCCAGTATATGTAGTTACTGAATTCTCAAAACCGGGGTGAGCCTTTGTCACACAAAGGTCACCTTCTGATACCCCAGCTATCTACATCCTTGAGTAAAGAGCCACTTCACATAAGACTCAGGTAGCGCTGAAATAAACTCAGACATCACTTCCATCTTTCACATCTTTCACAGGCTGTTGATCCCCTCAAAGATGATGTAAGTAAATCTTCAGTCATCTGCAGAATCCTGCGGTGCAAAGCTATTGAAAGACAAAATGCAAAGGAGCACTTTACACCTGAAGATGCACATTTATCTTATGCACATGAATGTACATCTCTTACGTACATCAAGGCCTAAATGAGGACACGCCCTCCTCACACTACACAGACTGCATACAGATGGACCACAGAAGCTGTTGTTTTAATGGAGAAAGTTTATTTCTACTCTCTTGCTTTATCAGTAAGGAAACCTTGATCGAGCAAGCTATGACTGAAAGGTGTTTGATAGATTACTGCAGAGCAGCTGACAGAAAAGAAAGAAGGCTGTTGCATGTTTCATATTCAGACAATGAAGCTTTCATTTGCTGCCTAGTTCACAGATGTGGTATTGTCAAATTGCAGGAAAATGCCTGGCAGACTGTATCACTGACTATATTTAGGGAGAAAAAAAAATTCAGAACACACTATTTATAGAAGCCACACAAATAAGCACAGAGTTCTTATCAGCCAAAGATAACATTAGTCGTGATTTATCAAAGTAATCTTTATTTTATGGAAAATGGATAATAGGGTGTAATTTAATCCTTTGTGAATGTAATGTATATTTCAAAGGGTTCTTTTTTGTCAATAAAACCATTTGTTGTACTTGTTAAACTAATTAGTCTTGTTGCTGTTGCTTAGGACAGGATAAAATGTGCCCTTTAATGAAAAAAAAGGAGGAGTAGACGGGTTTGAAAGTTTGTGAAGTGTTTTGTACTCCTTGCAAGCCAGCTTTCTGACCAAAACAGGTTTTGCCTCTTCCACTGCCTGCATTAACCAAATTTGTGCAGATTATGCATTTTCCTCCTTTAATTCCAAACTGGATTACCCCGAAATTCATCTCACCTCTGGGTGTTTCACCAGACACAGGCATCAGGGGCTCCTGTGGCTTCTCTTGGTACTGATGCTGGCGTGAGCCACTGTGCCAACAGGGAGGGTGACAGGAGAGTGACGTTCCTGGCCGCTTCTCCCTGCTCTTGCATTTTTTCCACCATGTGCAAACACATTCCAGGAGCCCTGGAGAAAGCAAAAAGGAAAGAAACCAGATTTGCCTGGGTGCACTGTCCCTGGCCGGCCACGCTCCTGTCGCTGGGCAAGGGCTGGTTTCACAGTGGCAGAGCTGTGTAGAGTCTTGGCTCTGCAGCAGCAGTGCCACGCTGCACAGGCAGGACATGAGCTCATTCTCTGGATCTGCAGTTGACTTTGAAAGATCAGAGTCCTGAGTTCGTAGAAGTCAGAAGAGGACACATAGTTTATTATGACTTTTTCCCTTAGTGTTTTTGGTGTCCTCATTTGTAGCTTAGCAGCCTCATGAACTTTTAATAGGAATTTATGAATGATTTTTGGAATATGACACATGAAAGACTGTCTAAGCCCTTACAGGTCCTTCTCCTTTAGAAATGGCTCAGAAAATACCCCTCAAAAGGACCAAGTTATGGGGAAATCCATATGAGACCCCATCCGGAATACTATGCCCAGCTCTGGGGACCCCAGCATAAGAAGGATGTGGACCTGTTTGACCAAATCCAGAGGAGGACCATGAAGATGCTCTAGGGGCTGGAGCACCTCTCCTGCAAATACAGGCTGAGAGAGTTGGGCTTATTCAGACTGGAAAAGGAAAGGCTCTAGGGAGACCTTAGAGCAGTTTCCAGTGCCTAAAGAGGGCCTAAGAGAAATCTGGAGAGGGACATTTTCTAAGGGCATGTAGTGACAGGACAAGGGGAAATGGCTTTAAGCTGAAAGAGAGGAGATTTAGATTAGACATTAGGAAGAAGTTCTTCACTATGCAAGTGGTGAGGCACTGGATCATGGTGCCCAGAGAAGCTGTGGCTGCCCCATCCCTGGAAGTCTTCAAGGCCAGGTTGAACACGTCTTTGAGCAACCTAATCTAGCGGAAGGTGTCCCTGCCTGTGGCAGAGGGGTTGGAATTAGATGATCTTTAAGACCCCTATGAACCCAAACCATTCTGTGATTCTATGAACTGTTCCACAAAGAGTGTATGATTTAGACTGCTGCATGAGGAGTGCTATCAGTTAGTCCTTGTTCCTCTAATGGGAAGAGGTGTCAGGCCATTTTCAAATCACCTGCTTGGATATGCAGCCCAGATATGGTAGTGCCTGAACATAAGTGTTTAGGAGTAATGCAGGGGACTTACAGAGTGGATCCTGGCATCTGATTGGGTCAACAGAGAGAGTGGGGTGGCTCCTGGAGGCTCTGAAGGGTGACACTGTGAGTCCTTGAGACAGCAACTTTGCTGTTCAGTTGCCAGTATCATCAGAGCCGCTGTGGCTGCACAATGAGAAACACTCTACAGGGTACAAGCTTCACTCCAAATTTTGTTCAAGTTCCCACACCTAAAGGCAAAGCTCCTTGGAAAAGGACCTATGCTGTGTATTTTCTATACCTTTATAACGCATCATATTCCCAAGTTTTTCTGATGTAGCCCAGAAAATACTTTTGAGTGATAAAGTGAGACCAAAGAGCAGCAATAATCAATCCGAGCTGTCTGAAGGTGAGACTATGACGGGTACAGTGAGAGCAGTGACCATGCAAGGCAGGGGGTGGTCACTACCTGAAGCCCCACACTGCTCCGGTGTGGTCAGGGAGGTTAAGCAGGATACCGTCTTGGGACACAGGCTTGTTGCTGCCACAGTGTTTGCCTTTCCCTCTGATTCCTCTCCTCCTCACAAAGATCAGACACTGCTGAACAAGTATCTGTAAGCAAGACAACGGTCGTCACTTCCCAGCTGCGTGTCCAGCTGCTTCCCCCATTGCTAAGGCAGAATTGTCAGTGCAAAACCTGCTCCAATAATCCCTCCTGGGCAGAGGAAAACAGCAGCTTTACTTTTTAGCTTTCACTTTTGTTTGGACACGGGATGTTGTGGGCTTTAGTTCAGGGAATCGATAGGGACTGAGGAAATTGCAGGGAGGTGAGATGCGGTGTTTTATGCCAGTATTTTTTCTGTCCTGCAGAACCCGTGTTGTCTTTCATAAACAGGTGAGGAGGCGTCCGTGGCTCTGAACATGTTCTTCCGTTTTCTTCTTGGAAATCCACTCTCAATTAGTCCGGAACATTGGATAAACTGGTGCTAATGAAATAAAAGGGTTTATTAGGTTACACAACGGTATGCTGTGGCTTAGGGGACAAAGTCAAATATTTACTCAGGCTAACTTTAGAAGAGAAAACAGGCAGGGAGATCAGAAGTTAAACAGCTGAAAAATCAAAATTTCATCTATCAGTCAGGCAGATTCCTAAGGTAAATAAGGGGATAATTAATAAAAGGGTGTTACATGGGGAATACAAGGGTGTTATTTGGAGACCAACTCATTTCCTTCTGACTCTCCATTGCAGGTCTTTGCAGTTACCACTTTCTCTCCAACCATCCACTAAATGATTGAATTCTGGCATGAGGCCTGCAAAACTCTTCAACATATGGTTAAAACCAGCTTCACAGGAACGTAAACATGTGCTTAACTTTAAGTCTAAGAAGTACCTGAGACCGAAAGACGGCTCTTGCTGAGGGCATAGCTCCCAGCAATGTCAGCAGCACAGGACTGGGTGCTCAGAGCAATGCATTTCTGATCAGGTAGAGAAAAATGCTTCAGAAGACATTAACTGTACTCTAAAAGTGCTCATCTGTTCCCCTAGACGGTACAGTGGGGACCAGTTCACAAACAGCCATACGCACTGGGTCTATCTGAGCCCCAGGTCCTGCTTTGTTCTTGCAGTTAAGTAAGGAAAAGGCAGAACCAGAGAAAAGCAAACAGAGCAAACTTGGCTCCACACAGAATCACCTGGATACTGAGTGCTTGGGTTGGCATAACTTTAAGTAATCTAAGATCCCAGCATGGCCTAAATTACCCTTAAATGCCACAATCACATGAGAAATGAAATAATTTGGTGGGCACTTTTAACCAGCTAGATACATACACACACTCCTGTCTGCATTTGCCTGGACAGAAAGTGTAGGCTGTGATGTTTCTGAGATCTTTTTGAACACTATCTTTCTTGGCATGCCTGGGATGTCATGGGACTTGAGCTCTGCAAGCCCCAGACATGGAGCAGCCTCACAAGCAGCCTGCTGCTCCACACTCCTTATTCAATAGGTACTTTGTGAGGAGCTCAGATGATTGCCATGACTGCAGTTGCAGCAATAGCAAAAATGAGACTGGGACCTTCCAATTAGTGTCACCTCCACCTGAAAAGCTTTACAGCCAGTGCAAATCCCGAAGTCCTGAGCAGAGATTGCTTAGCATGGATTCACTGAGTATCATTTCTCCCAGCCCTAGAGTCATATTTTCTCATGAGGTAAGAGCGTATTGCTGGAAAATGAGAATGGACCAGCACCAGCATTTCTGAGATTGATTTTACTGATTCTCTGAATACAGAACTGCAGTGGGTTTAAAATACATCATTTGTGTCCTAAGATACAGATGTTTTTTAACTTCTTGAGTATACTTACCCTGGATGCATTTTCTGGAGTTGTGATGTTCTTAGTCTATAAAAGTTGCTGAAACTGTTGTCTAAGGGGAAACCAGAGTGAGCTCAGAGCTCTGTCGCAGGTGACTGACTTGGGTGGGGTGGCAGAGAGTGACAGTGGGAATGCCTGGCTTTTTAATGGTTTATTTCTTCCACAAGTTCCTGATGCTGCAGAAACCTTAGCACACATTTTGGCACATAAATAATCTTGCTGCATCCATGTATTTCAGATTAAGCATGGCATTTCAAAGGAAGGGGACATGTACAGTCACTACACAGGGATGTGTAAGGCAGCCACTCATTTGAAGTTCTCAGCAGAGGTAAAGTCTTGGAATAACCTTTAAAAGTGTCCCATCACATCTGAGTTATTTTTTATATATGGAGAAGCAACATTCTTGCAGTCAAGGACTGAATTTGACAAATGTGCTGAGCAGAAACCTCCCAGTCCAGCTCTTCCCATGGAGAAGACCACCAAAAGATCAATTTTTTAACAAACCAGTAGAAAATATCATTCCTTCTGCATTTAGGCATGCTATAAATATGAGCAAAATTTTATAAATGTATATTAGCTAGTATTTACACTTTTAAAGAATCTCTTATTAACCTCAGTTAAAACTAATCTATTAATTGCATTATTTCTCTTTATCCCCTCCTAAAAGGAAAAAGAGGTAAATTTCATAGTAAATTGTTAACTTGGATATTGATGCTGCTTGCTATTAAACAAAGGAGCACAGAACATGGGAATCCTCAGTTATGGTTCCTTTCCATATATCTCCTTTCCAAAGCATACTTCGTAATGGTCCATATATTAAAAACATAATATTCACCAAATGTCCTAATTTCCTAGGGAAATACATAGAGTGCTGTGAATTTTCCATATGAAGCCCATTCTTTTTAGTTTCAAGACATAATATGTAGAACATTTGCAACTTCTTTTAGACTTTCCTATATAAACATTCTTCTTTAATGGTCAAGCTGTTAAATGCACACTGCCTTTAACTGATTTCTTGCGAAAAATCTTGACTACAGCAATGATTAAAACCACATTTTGGTCTGAAAACATGAAGGGTCTTGGGGAATAGCAGGAGAAACCAACACATGCAATGTATACTTTGAGTGTAACAGAGCAAGAGTTATCTTGAATACTTTAATAAGAAGATTAAAAGCAAATTAGTTTGGCAGTTTACATTATATTGCCTGGAGAACCCAGGTCGTGAGAACAGGAAACCATAAAATCACAAGTGAGTAAAGAAGAGATTTGGTAGCAGCAGACGAAGTGTGAGGGATGGGGGCAAAGCAAGATATATGTTCTGCAGCAAGACATGGCATGGAAAATGCTCACCCGACACACAGATTACTTGAGGCAAAGTTAAGATACAAGTGGCACAGAAAATATTACAGGAAGCTGCTTTAGCCCTTGATGGCAGTGTGGAAAGACAGAGGAAGGGCTGCTCAGCACAGATAAAGGAGGCAGTTGCAGCCGGGTGATTGAGACAGGGACCATGCTGAGGCTGCTGGGGTGCAGGGTGGAGGGAAGGGTGTTTCTGTAGATAGTGGGAGACTGTTTCTTCCGTGGTTTGGAAGGCCAGTGGCAAGATCAGAGAGAGCTAGTGATCATTCCTGAGTGAAGGATTGTACTATGCAATAAGAATAAACCCTGGTGTGCAAGAAAAACAGGCTTTTCAGGTTTCAGGTAATGACATTTCAGACAGGACCATCTACATCAGAAGTCACAAACACCAGTTCACTGTATTACAGGTGCTACATGCTGGACACAAACAAAAACCACTGGAGTCACTCTTGCATAAGCCTCAAAACCTTGCAGTTTGCACAATCCTTAGCCCTGCTGCAATGCAATGGGCAGTATAGTGCAGGCTGCAGGTGATAGTGATAGACCTGGTGTGTGCCTTTCCCCTGCCTTTGTGTAGAAGGTGGAGAGGCTGCCAAGAGCCTTGAGGGGATGCTTGGGAGAAGCAGTGGGGATGCACAGTGCCAGCAGGACCCTTTCTGCTTTGTACACTGGCATTTGAAGTCAATGAGCTCTGTGGGAATAGAGGTGTGAGGAGCAAATGGACTAAAAGCCATGCCTGAGCCTCAGCAACCCTAGTGCCATGGTGTGGAGCAGTGGAGCAGGGGGAGAAGCTAAGAAGGTTTGCAGTACCCTGTGATGGCAATGTTTGTGGTTAAAGACCAAAAGGGCAAAGCAGGAAATCTGGGTTTGTTTCTTGGTTGTCACCACTGGTGGGGAAGTCACTTAATCTCTGTCCTCCAGTTCCCGTGCTCTGGGTGTTGTGAATAACTCAACCAGAATCAAGAATAGCCACCCACCCTGATGGGGTAAAAGGATAAACACACGCATGTGTGAGGAAAGGGGCTCTTTTCCCACCCAAAACCACAGCACTGAATAAGCAGATATTTTACTACCCTGATGCTGTCCATCTAATCTAAATCTTTCTGCTCTGATTGTGCCCTTATCTGGCCACAGCTTGCAGAAGGACAGCAAGGAGGAGGCTCTGCTTAGCCTTCCTCATGCATCCCCTAGTATCTGCTTGCAGCAGCAGATTAAATCTGCTTATCTGCTCTTCTACTTTGCTTCTCCAGCAGTGGCGTAGATGGATGTCAGATCACTGCCTCCATCTGAAATGTCATTTAGCAAAGACTATGAGATACTAAAGCAGTAAGAATTGTTGTATATTTAAATGACAGATCAGGTACTAAAGCCAGAAAAAAATAGCCTTGCATCAAATTATACAGAAGATAGCTCAGGTCTTAAACCTGAGTATGTGCCTTTTGTGGACAGCAACTCCAGCAGTAAAAACACCCACAGGGGCATAGCTTTGGCCTACCTAAACATCTACCTGAGGCAAATGAAGCTTTAAGGCTTTGCTTTTTTTGCTGCTGCTCATGTTTATTGAAAGAGATTATTTCTTCATTTTCCACCTAGACAGATGAAAGCTTTCTCTGAGCTGTGTCTAACATCTGAAGAATTATTTCTTGTACATTAAAGGAGAGTTGGCTTTCTGCAGCTTCACAAACTGCAGGTCAACTGTACAAAGATATTGTCAAGCTGGTCATGCAGAGTACAGATGGGGCACAATACACAGATATTTACCCTCATTCTTGTTGTTCTTGTAAATACTTAAGGTCTATTACCCAATATCTGAAGATCGGTTCTACTTTTGTTCTAAACCCTTTTCCTCTTTTCTTATCTCTTTTGGCCTTATCTTTTCTATATCAGAATTATCTGCCTCTCTTTATCTTGCCACTTTTCCTCCCTTTTGTTGCTGATGCAGTTTCCCTCTTAAAGCTTGCTTCCCTTGTAAAGCTTCCCTGCTTTTGTGTTCTTTTCCAGGAGCTTTGTCTTCTATCTCAAGCTGGAGATCATATCTTTTAAACTTCTCCCACAGTGTTTTATTTTAATCCTTAGTCCTAGTCACTTGTGACTAACTAGATTGCTTTCATAAACTTACAGGCATTTGCACTGGGATTTTACCCTGTAGTAATCTGAACTGAAGCAGCTCTGCTATTTGCTCCAACTACTTTCAATCAGTTAGTTACTTTTCACTGTGAAAAATGAAGTTCAGGGTGGATTTTCCTCCAAGTTCTTTACTTTGAAGACTATTACATTTTATTCTGTACAGAAAGGGCTATATATATATATATATGTATATTAACCCTCTCTTTGTTGTTTTCTGCTTGTTTGTTTGAACAGCTATAAACCTTGGGAGAGAAGGTTCCTTCTCTTTCTGCATCCAGGAGATGCTCAAGCTATTTCTCCTGTTTTCCATTTCTTGGCTCTTTGTCCACAGGAGCTGCCTGAGATTTCTTTACCACACTCTACTGCACCAAGTAGTACAGCTTTTCCTCCTCTAAGGCCTCAACATCAGTTCTCTAATTACTTTAAGTATCTGATCTACTGGGAGATATCCCTGCCCATGGCAGGGGGGTTGGAACTAGATGATCTTAAGGTCCTTTCCAACCCTAACTATTCTATGATGGAGGCTTACAAAATATGAATGCAATAGTGAGGGTAATGCAAAGCTGTTGTTCACCTGATCCCTCAATAGCAGAAGTGTGGGCACTCACTGAAACATGAATGAATTTATAACAGCAGCAAGAAAAATTTTACATGGCAACTAGCAAAAATTGGGAACTTGTTGCCACTGGAGGTTGTGGAGACAGACAGAACCATCAGGTGCAAAATGACTTGAGAAAAACTTCATGAACAACAGGTCCATAAACAGATCCTGAAGAAAATAAGCCAGGATGTTCTAACATCCCTAATTCTGCAACTGCTGTGTGGGGCACTACAAGGACAATGGACCTTGATTAACACCAAGATTTGTGTGCTCTCCTCAGAAAAACAGGACAGACACATTGATTTGACCCAGGAAGGCATTTCCTGTGCTCTCCTGTCTTTCCTGTTTATTGCTGAGGATCATTAAATAACAGGACTCATGTTATTCAGAGAGGAGAAAGGAGTATGATCCTTTGGGGCAGATGGATGCTCAGAGGGCAGCAGAATTAATGACAGCTGGCAATATTTCAGAGGTCTCAGGTGAAACTGACGTGCTGAGGTTCTCAGCAGCAGAAGGCAGAGGGAAGATGTGATAGAGACTGGAACCTCATCCCAGTGGGTGCTGAGAGTAATGTGACCAAATAAATATAGGCAAAAATTTCAAGAGAGGAAAAACTGATTTATAGGTCTGTCCTATTACAACTCACTGTGGCTTTCAATGATAATGAAAATAATGCAGAAGGGAAATAGATATGGTATGCCTAAAAACTGATAACAAATAGAGCTGCTGTGTGTAAAGGGGAGAACTTGTTGCACACAAAAGGGTAGTTTCTGACTGAAGCCAGCTCCTGGTTTTACCCAGCTTTTCTCTATGGTCTGAGGAGGGCTGCTTGCTTCTCTTGATGTCAAATTTCTACCCATTATGTGCAGGCAACACAAAACTGAGAAGAGTGGCTGATACACCAAAGGGTTGTGCTGCTGTACACAGGTCTGGAGAAATGGGCTGGCAGGAACCACATAAAGCTCAAAACAATAAATGCAAAGTCCTGCACTTTGGGGAAGAAATGTAAAGTCTTGCACTAGCAGCCAGCTTGGGGATTGCCATTTGGAAAGCAGCTTAGCAGAGAAGGACCTAGTAGTCCTGGTGGGCACTAAATTGAACATGAGCCAGCAATGTGCCCTTGCTGCAAAGAAAGTCAATTGTATACTAAGCTGCATTTAGGAAGAGCATTGCCAAGAGGGTAAGAGAAGTGATCCTTCCCTCTGCTCAGCACTGATGAGACCTCACTTGGAGTGCTGGGTCCAGTTCTGGGCTCCACAGTACTAGAGAGTCATGGACATACTGGAGTGAGTCCTGGGAAGGGCCAAAATGATGATAAAGGTACTGGAGCAGTTGACATGCATCATGCATGGAGAAGCTGAATCTGTGATTCTGTTAAGCAGCATCTGTTTCCCCTGGTCTTTACCCCTCTGTTGTCTATAATTAAGCTGTGGAAATCAGAAACACAGAGGTGGCCTGACACGGTATCTCAGCAAATTTTAAAGTGCCATTGGGCTTGTATAAGGTGATCAAGAATATCAGAGCTTTGTCTTGGTGAATTAAAGTTGTACAAGACTTTTTATGTTTAGACAATCTCCTTCCCATAATGGGGTGACTTTGTGTGAAGGTGAACTACTACCACTCCCCTGTATGAAATCCTGACACATTGTGCTTGGCCCTTCTCCCAGACCACTGCAAGCAGGAAGGGAATCTGCTCAGCTCCAGGTCTGGTCCAGGATGGCAGATTTGCAGCTTCTGCTTATTCATAACACAGAGGGCATTCAAACATGCAAGCATTTAACCAGTAACTAAAGAATAGACTTTTTTGTGAAAAAAGCATTTCTGCATAATTCATGTTTACCTTTTGCTAGGGAATAACTTCACAATCAGTTTCAGCTAGTTCACTTTCCAGAAAAATGGAAAAGACTGAAACTTAAAAATAGAAGTAAATTCTAAAAAGAACTCCAAACTATGTACAAAATAGGAAGAAAGGAGGGAAAGGTTTGCCTTGAACCCTGATAAAAAGGTGAAGTGTAATACTGCCCTGTTCCCTGTTTATCCAGTTCAGCAGGCATCTGCAGTTGGTCCTGCCAAGTCAAAACAGCAGCAAAATGTTCCTGTTTATATTGGTACTTCTTTAAATCTGTTTTGATAGCTCTTTGCTTAGCTCTAGTTTATCAAGAAAGGGAAAGAGTGGTTCCACTTGAAAACCTACATTCAGGGATCTCTGCTGGCAACAACAGCACTGAATGAAGCTGTCCAAAAAGCTGGCCAAGGCTCAGCTAGACTGGAGCACTGCTAAACACTGCATGCTGATTTGGGAGGGGATGGGGAGGTTAAAGAATGGGCACAAGCCAGAGGTTGTAAAAACATGACACTTGACTCCTGCTTTATTGCAGACACTTGTGTTAACACCTTTCTATTCTACAGAAACCTTCCACTTGCCTGTGTTGCTTAAGACCCAGAGCCAGACTGGTTCTAGCAACAAGTCTCTTCACCACTGACCTCTTCTGTAGCTTTTCTATGGTCTGAAGCTGGTGTATTTTTAAATACAGTTCCAGCCCTCATGCAAGCGTAAAAAAATGCAAAACACAACCAAACACAAAAAAATCCTAAACAAAAAACAACTCAAATCCTTGTTGCTTACTACTTGAAATGTCAGAACATCAGTGTTGGAGAAACTGGATGCCTTTGACTTCAGCAATGGGGGGAGGGGGAGATGGGGCACTTTTATCACCTCCTCACATCATGACTGAGGTTAAAAAAAAATATAAAAGGCAAAGAAATGCTTCAAGTTGAATGAATCCTCTGGAGGTGCTGCAATTTGTCAGATTAGATCAAGGTTTCCTGAAACTTTTGAAGTATCTTTATATTAAAGGCTTTCAGAAATCCATGTCACTCTTTGCTGCTGGTCCACACAAGACTGTAAAATAAAGCCTGAAATTCACTGTGGTTGGACAACAGAGGGAGAAATCTCCACTGCAGGATGTCACTACCCTTTAACCTGCAGTTTGTAGGAGCCAGGACTGCATATATTGCCAGCTAACCTTTGCACCTTCATCCAGTCTGTTTTGTTTCTGGGGTGTTGATTCTTGCTTGGCATAGTCAGTTATAGTTGTGCATAGTACTGTGATTGCTACCTGCATAGCCTCTGTAATTTCAGATTATCTGAAGAACACCATGCTATTGAGATACTGCTCAAAAATGCAAATACGTGCTCTGGGAATGCCCAGAAAAAAAAACAGTTTCCCACCTGACTTTTATTTTTGCAAAAGAAGATAAAGATTAAACAATGGAAAGAACAAAAATATGATGGGGGTTGCAAGCAGGAGGCAGCAGGAGAAGATAGAAAATTTCTTGAGATGAAGGTTTTTGCAAAACAACAAATACGCTTCCCTTGAAAGTCACAGACATTGTTTACATGTGAAAATAGCTCTCACACAGGGTCCTTGGTCTTGATATAATCTTACAAGGTATTTTTAGACCAGGGTGGCTATTTCTACTTTCAGAGTCTAACCTGAAATATCCATTAGAGTGCCAATTGCTTGCTTATCTTATAAGTCTCTTGCCCTGGCCTTCAATAGCAGCTAGGATTTCTGAGTCTGTGTCTATGAGCAGGAGACTTTCCCTGACAGGAAGAATGGAGGAAAAATTAAGTCTGTAGAGGAAAAGAAAGTCTGTGGGTTCAAAGCAATGTTTAGGCAACACCAGTACATACAAACACAGATATGAAAGACAAGAAATTTGAAGACCATTTGGAAGACATAACTCTGAAAAGGTGAAGAATTCTCTTCTTCTCTGTTCTTTTTATATGATTCAGACAATGTAGACTTTCACAAGGAGATGTTTTTAGCTGTACCTCATATATTTAAGTCCATCACTGTCTTCAAATGGTTGAGAGCTGTGGGCGTGAAGGGTTGTGGTACTTCACTTAAAACCTACTTTGCAAAGTATTTTGATGCAACAAACTATGAGGGAATGAAAAAGAAAAAGAGATCAGACCACAGCTGTGCACTTGGAAATTAGTTCCAGCCAATGCAATGATGTTCATTTACAGGGACGGCACTAAGGTCCAGAAGAGGTCTGGCAGGCAGAACATCTTGCTCAGTAAAGTCCTTGCTGAAAGTAGTGAGAGAGGAGGACACAGTGTGGCAACATGAGCTCTAAGCAGGCCCTTAGCAGGCCAGGCTGGAGAGCAGCCTTGAACATAAGTCCTGAAACCATTTCAGTTACAAAAGATGTCACCAAACTGACAGATAATTGATATCTGGCAACGCCTTTTCTCTTACACTGCAGAAGTCATCCTGGTTACAATTAGTACCCAAGAACAGCATGTAAGTTAGGGGTGCAATTGCCCTAAGATGTACCCTACAATTAAGGAAGAAAAGAAAGAAACTCCCAAATCCATCCCAGTCTCCTTCTGGAGTTGTGTCTCCCTTTCATGCACCTGCAGTTGTGAATCAGTTACCTCATTTGGCGTCTAAACTTTAGTAGCACAAATTGGTTTGAAGGCTGTTCTTCAAGAAGGCAGAAGTCATCAGCGATGCTGCAGGAGATATAGCTCCACGGAGGGATGAGTCAAAGCAAGAAAGGATACATAAGGCATAGAAGTGATGTGTCTGCAGCAAGGACATGCCTTCTTCTGATGCTATATTTTCCAGTAGATCTCTTCTTTTTCAAGGTTTAGGCAGTCCTCCCCAGAAATGTAGCCAACTGTCTTCCAGAGGACAGTAATGATGGGAATGCCATCTCCCACAACAGGCTTTTTCAGTTTCATCCATAACTCCAAAGACAGTTTATTTCAGCTGCCCAGAATATACATAGCAATAATCTGCTGATATAGCTGATGCCTTGGCTCCTTAGTGCAGATGGACCCCAGGGTAAGGTGTCCCTGCCCATGGCAGGGGGATGGAACTAGATGATCTTAAGATCCTTCCCAACCTTAACTATTCTATGATTCTATGACCCAGTGTCTAGGTCTAATGTATGGAGCAGAGAGAGCACTCAGGGAGTAATACAGTGTCCCTAGACATTGTATAGGGTGCTGAGGATATCCAGCTAATGAAGACATTGGGTGTGCATTGGTGAGCATACCTTCTTCCTTTTTGTTCACCTCCTGATGTCAGGAATAATGATGCATTTTCTGTACAATAGCACAGATCTTTCAGACCAGAGAAGAAGACTGGTCTTCCCTCCTAGGATCTGGAGAATGGCCACCAAGAAAAAGTAGAGGAGAAATGATTCTGGTGCTGGAGTCTTTGAAGACAAGTATAGTATGCCTTTTCTTTCTGAGAAAACTGGGGCACCACATTCCCTCTTTCATCTCAGAGCTTTGTGATACCCTTAATTCCTGTAGTATTTCAAAATCTTTGAGGGATGTTGGAGATGGCTTAAAATGAATATGTTTTTATACTCTTCCCTAAGCAACTGTCAGAAACAGGATCTCAGGGCTGCATATACCTGTCAATTCTTGTCTTCTTAACATGCTCATATTTATTTCTATGCCAATATTTTCCACTGGATGAAAGAGATTTTGGTTATTTTACTCTAACATTCACAGGCGACAAACATATCTCCTTTCTGTCATTGGTTTGCAAGACTAAGGAACCTGACCTCTTTTCCCTCAGAAAAAGTCTCCTTTTCCTTGAGCATCCCACTCTGTGAGAACTCTGCTTGGAGACACAGAGGGATTCATGTGAGTGCACTAATGTGCCCAGAGGCATGAAATTACCAGGCATGAAACATTTCTGAAAAGTAATGTGTTTTAAGGCATCCCATAATTAGCATTTTTTATTTTTCCTTCTTAACACATTGAGGCTACCTACTAAAATGGATAGGCGCCCTAACAATGCTATTCCAAATGTTAAAATGAAATTTCAAGAAATAGGAATGCTATAAGATATTTGTCATGTTTTTAAAATCTAAAAATTTTCAGTAAAAGCATTTCTATGAAATATGCAAACTTATGTCACAAGAAAAAAACAGCATTGGTAGTTTTGGGTATGCTTTAAATTAAGTTTATTTATACATGTATTGTTTATTATCTCTAAGCAATATTTACCTCTCTTCATGCAGATACCAGGTTGCTTTTGGCAGTTTGTATGCAGTAGCAAACTCCTTAACACATTTGCAAATCTGATTAGTTTACTTTTGGTTGTTTATGGCAAGTTACTATGTTTCTATAGCTAGCAATGATAGTAAAGCTCTCCCAAAGCATGCCAGTTACAAATGCAATCATTAGAAAGACTAGATAGTGTGTATCATCTTATAAATTTGTCCTTTGAGATAATGTAAAATGAGGCATAGTCAGTTAAGATGTTAATCGTGTATGTTTAAAGTCCCTGACAATGAAACTGTTTTATGAAATAGCTTTTAAGGCAGTTATAAGAGCGGTTCTGTCTCCATTAACACCTACACATGCGTTTCATAAGCCTCCATTTCACTCTGATAATTTTAGAACTGGATAGCTTTGTTATGAAGCCGAGAAAGCAACAAGCTCCATGTTCCTCTTGTGCTGCCTGAAAAATGGGGGAAATCTTCTCCCAAAGTGGGTATCCCTTATACTAAAGAGAGCCATGGACAGCTGGGCTTCCACCCAGGTGATGTCTCTGTGTTTCTGGAGGAGCTGTCGTCATTTTACAAGGGGCAATCACTGCTGGGACCTCATGTGTGCATTTTGCAAACATCTAACAGCACAGAAATGATCTGCTGATGACAGAGGTGTGACTGGGTGCAAAACTGTGTGCCAAAAACTGCACCACATCTGTCCATTCACATTCATCTGGAGGGGTGACTGCATGTATGTCATATAGCTATATATGTACATAGTCACATCTGCTAAGCACATCCATAGGTATGGAGCTTTAGTGAGGCTGGAGATTAATCTTTAGGGAGCCAGAGATTGATCTGAAAGGCTGTGGGGAAATGCAGAGCTCCTTTAGAGGGCATCCTGTGGCTACAATAGATACTGCAAATGCCTTCCCTCCTTTCTCAGCATTGCTTACTCTTGCAAAGCTGCTCTACTGCCAATACTGTTTCCCCCTGTTTAAGTCTCTAGAGCTGGAATGCTGTAGGTAGGTGAGCGCCCACCTCCCACTGGAGCTTGAGCAGGATGTGGACCATCAAACTTTTCTCCCTCACTTTCCTCCTCTCTCCTTTCCTCCTTGCCCTTTGCCCTTACAGCCCATTAACTCAGCCAGCACAATGTGTTTGAAAACACTGATTTCAAGCTCGGTCCCAGTGAGTTCTCACAGAGACTGAAGAGCAGTTGCTGATCTGAACAGATATTACCTGTTATATGTAAGGGATTGCAGCTGGTTGATTGACAGGAGGATAAACTAAGAGCTAGGAAATCGTCCCCTATCTTTGGCTCTCATAACCCCCTGCTTTTGGGCAGTAAGAGGCAAATAGCTTGTGCCACTCAATGAGTACAAGGCACCAAGATGTGTAATGAGAATATGCACACTTGTACCAGATAAGATAAGCTTAGGCATACCAGTGCTCAGAGAGAGCTGTGGGCATGAAGGGTAGTGGTACCTTCAGGGGGAAGCCCAGCTCACATCTCATGTGTATTCAGAAAAGACATCCTCAACAGGCTGCAGAGATGTCCACTGTGTAGTTTCATTCACTTGTAGCTGAAGCAAGTGCTGCTACAGCAGGAGCTGGTGGTGCTGGAGCAGCATGGCTGTAGAGAGGTGACCCACAGGGGTCTGATGCCCTACACATCATGATCAGGCCCCCAGACACCCCTCTGCTCCTTTCCTGGCCATTGTAAGGAGAGCCACCTTGAGAAACTATCATGCACATTTTTCATTTTGACAAAGTATTTCTTCTCTATGCCTGCATTATTCTCAGGGTTTTCAGTGGGAAAAAACAGCAGGATAACCTCTTCAGGGTAATGTCACCCAGCAGTGCCAGAGCTGCTGGGCAAACACAGCAGCTGAGGTTTTTTTAGTTTGTAGCTAAGGTGTGCTTGAAGGCCCACGTTGACCACAGCCTGATATTTTTATCCACAGCAGGATGAGGTCCCATAAGATACTTTGGCATAACCACAACACTGGGGAACAATCACATCTCTAGAGCACCAGCTAGCACAAAACCTGTCCCCAGGCAAAGCAGAAGTGCTTCTACTTACTGCCACTTCTGCTGGTTTTGGAGCCAGATTTGTTGCCAAAAGAGGGATGGGTGAGGAGGGGGCAGCTTTGCCCTATGGGAGGTTGGAAGGGGTGTACAGAAGAGCAGGGTGGGAATCAGGTGTAGAAACTCAACAGAGCAAATAAATTAACATCCTGCCTCCTGTGAAGAGTCTCCCCATGTTGCTTTCAAAGACTGGAGAAAATGAGTATTTCTGGTCTACTGCCCAGCCAAGAAAGGAATGGAGGATGGCCAGCTCTGAAGGAAGCACCGCAGTGCCAGCGGCTGCCTCTGAGCAGAGGAAGCCTATATCATGATGGCCCATGCTCTGCCCTCTTGTATGTAATTATTTAGATTATTCATTTCCTAATGTTTGCTTTAGAGCAACAGATAGATGCTCAACACGATATTTACTTGCATTTTGCCTTGGTGCCAAGTTCTATTATCATGTATTCTCTGTGTTGAAATGTAATAGGGGACACCACCTGCTTGCTGAAGCTTTCTCCCTCAGAGCACAAGACAGACAAAAGACAGACTGTTTTCTGCAGTTTTACACATGGGAGGATTAGTGAAATGTAGAGTTGCACTTCAGCAACTCTTAAGCACATCTGCTGTACAGCAGCATGTGCTTTAGGGATTTGTTAAATCAGGACCTTCAGATGGGGCCAAAACCTTTCAGGAAAAAGGTTCCAGTGCCAGCTATTAGATGGGGGTGGCCAAGTCCAAATTTGTTGTCTTAATTATAAGCAAGCATTTTAATTATTAATGTATTCTTCCAAGTCATAGATATAACTCCTCCACAAGTAATCCGGGAAACCAAGAAAACAATTTTCAAAGCTCCCAAGATGCAAGGGGACAATAACAGGAAACAATTATTTTTTCCATTAAATGGTAAAAATGAAAAGAAGGGTGCCACTTCTCTGGAAAATCACACTGGATCTCCTTCTCCCCCGAGGCTTTTCTAAGAAATCAGATTGGGCTCCTTTGGTTCCCTTTGAAGAGGACAATGTCATTGAATTTCAAGCCATTCATTTGCAGAGACCAAAGACAAATATTTTCCTGAACTTTGACTACCTGATTCAGGAAAAAAAATGTTTATAAACAGTCACTGATGTTACTGATGACATACTTGGCTGAAATCTCAAAGGTTTGTCAGTATTCAGGGGCTTCTGAAGTAGGGAATGTAAATGTCTACTATGTGTGTAAGTGAGCAATTTCCTGTAAATCAATGTACCTTACTTTAGACTTAAGCTTAATAGCAAACCTACCCTCCAAAACAAATGACACAATCATTGCTTTATCTCTACATGAATGCTGCCCCATACCATTTTGCTATTTTCTCTTTCTTCTTTTAGCAGAAATTTTGTACTCATCATAAGCTTCAATTATGGTAAATGAGTGCTATAAATCTGGAATACCTGAATGTATAATCAGCAAAGGCTGATTTCTTGGATGTTTTTATTAAGAGGATGTACCTTAATAAACAGATAACAACAGGGTAGCAAAATGGGGACTGGCTTTTTATGGTTTGAAGAGTGCCTATTCTGATCATTTAAGAGACCAGAAAAGTAGAACAGAACAAACACACTGGTTCAAAGTGTAAGCAAAGAAAACAACCCAATTCCTTTTTGGCCTTCAGACCACAGAAGGCAGATGGGTAGAGTTCCTGTATTCTGGATTTCTGGTATTAGCAATATTTTCATAGTTGGCTCCCCCAACCTGAAGTAAACGGACAATATCATGAAGTCACTGGAGCCCAGCCAATTTATCAGACCCAAGGATGCCCTTCTCTGGTTTTCAGAGCTTCCATTTGGAATGTGTGCTGTTCAACCAAGAGCAGAAGTTAAGTAACAGACTGAAGTAGCTCTCACACTGTTGATGAGTCTGGTCCAAAACTCCATCTTGCACTTCCAAGCCAGTACCAGGGTCTAATGCACATAACTTGTCCTAGAGAGCAGACTTGTTTTGCTATTTCCCAGCCACAAAGTCAGTGAAAGGCAGTATGTCTGTCTCTTTCAGGGCTCAGAGGTTGCTCACCTGAATTGCCAGGAAGTGGGAGCCTCCAAAGCCACAGCTCAGCATGAGCTTTCTCTTTTATACCGAACCCAAGGAAAACAAACAGCTCAGCCTGGCTCCCCCATGGGCATTGGTGTGCCATGGGGACACTTGGGAGGCTGACCCTTGGGCCCTGCTCCTTGTCACATGTGTCTAGTGGTGCAGGTAAATATGTGCTGCTGTGCTCTTTGGACAGGTGCTGTTTGCCAACCTTTGGAAGAGATTGAAGCTCTTGTTTCACAACCGAAGGCAGGGAAAACAAAAGCATGTGGGAGTTGGCTCTATCTGAGTACACACATTTCTACTTCTGGATGAGACGCATAAATTTCTAAGTTCTCAGGTATCCATTTCCATCAGCAGTATAGGGTTACACTCACCCTGAACAAAAGACAACTCCCTGCCCCTAAAAAAACAGTTAGGGCTTAAGATCACTTTGAAATTCATGAATTTTTAAATATCTTCTCAAATTCAGAAGAGTTGCTCAGAAGGAGGGAGGGGATAGCCTGGACCATCTCATGTATTTAAAGCACTAACCAGGGACAGCAGAAGCTAAAAAAGACTTCCCTGAGCAGTGGCATGCATGATACCTATTCACCAGTACCACTTCCCTTCTGGATTCTCTGATGTCCAGATACCAATGAGCTCAGCCCTTCATGATAATTCGCACTCAAAAGCAAAGAATTAAATTACTGGGTTCACCCTGGACACACACACACATGCCTGCAAACTTCCTTAGATTACCTCAGGAAACAAGATTAATTCATCTGCTAGAGCGGGAGATGGTACAGCAGCTATTCCTAGCTCTGCTAATGTATAAAATAAGAAGTGATTACTGAAAACCTAGCAATGCGTATGCCATTAGCTACAAGGTATATCCCCGTTATGTATCTTCAGCCATACAAAAGACAGGATTCACCTTCTCATCTCTGTGATGAGTGCAGATACATAGCACAGCTACCCACTTCATGATGCCATGGAGATCAAAAGCAAAATCTCCCTGCACTTCAGTGGAGTAGTCAAGTGCATATTGAGCTCCTGCCCAGCCATGCAGTGTCAAAGCATGAAGCCATCAGTGTGGATGGAAAAATCCATGCACATGCTCCCCTCATCTAAACTCTTTTCCCTGTGAACTTCATGCAGGGTTGATGCAGGATAACCACCTCCTGGAGAACAGCTGTGTGTTTGTACATGGTGTGGTCACCATCACTGAAAGGCATTGGATTACCCTGCTGTGCTGCCCTTGTACTGGGAGATCTGGACCTGCAGCACCATGTTTCAGATTGCAGTCTTTGCCCCCAGTTCCTCATTTTGTGCCATCAACACAAGGAAATATTGTCTCAGTGAAAAACAGGGGCCTTTTCCTAGCAATCCTGGCTGGGATGAGGAGTCCACTGTGCCATAAGGTGCCCATGGTCTGTGAAAGCTGCTTTCATTGTCATTGCTTAGCAATCCTGGCCATGATTTTGCATAGCTGTACTGAACTTGAACTACCTTAAGATGCCCTACAGAAAGTCTGCAGAGGTACACTTTAGTAGTGTTAGGACAAAAAGGAATGGCTTTAAGCTGAAAGAGGGTAGATTTAGATTAGATATTAGGAAGAAATTCTTCACCATGAGGTTGGTGAGGCCCTAGCACAGATTGCCCAGAGAAGCTGTAGCTGCCCTAACCCTGGCAGTGTTTAAGGCCAGGTTGGACGAGGCTTGGAGCAACCTGGCCTAGTGGAAGGTGTCCCTGCCCATGGCAGGGGCTTGGAACTGGATGAGCTTTAAGTTCCCTCCCAACCCAAACCATTCTGTGATTATATGATACTATGAACTTCGCCATCTCCAGGAGACAGCTGCAGCATGCTGTGCAGGCACAAGGATGCAGGTGGACCAAAGCACTTCTCCTGACTGCACACTGCCAACTGGGCACTATTTGTTGAGTAGCCCTGGAGCCTGGGAAAGTCTAATGCACTGGCAGGAATGCATGCTTGAATCTAAGAAGCAATACTCATGGCCTGCAACTCCTTTGTGAAGGCTCAACGAATGTCATGAGGTATGCTGAAAGAACTAGTAATTCATTCCATTGCTGCAAACTTGGTGAGGAGGATTTTCTCTACAATATCTGAATTGTGCTTTATAATAAGGAACTAATTACCTTAAATAAAGCCTCAGTGCAACTAGTGAACTAGATGTAACGTATAACCATCCATTGTATTGACAAGATAGCACATAAATTGGCTAGTTTGCTTCAATCTTCACCTCAGCTCACCTCAGTGTATAATCACTTTGGTGCTCTGTCTCAAAATTCCCTTCTCTGCCAAGCAAATAGGGGTGCAATCTTTCCCATTAATTTTAACAGGTTTTGGAGCAAGCCCTGCACGTGTGGGAATTATGGCTGCTGTGTAGTGGTGTTGCCTGCTGTCTCCTCTGAAGCTCTCATTTACAGAGCTTATCACACACCAGTCCATATGCCAGAAATGCACTTACTAGCTCCTTGTACATACACCTGAGATGTGCTTCCAGCAGGACTATGTTTTTTTGTGAAGCAGTATTCACTGAAAAAGCTGATACTTTTAGCAGATGCCGACCACTGTGTCTGACTCAGAAAAGCTAACTAAGGTCAGGTCAAACCATTCAGCTCAACCAGTTAATGAAAGTATTTCAACAACCTTGTGTTTGGGACCATTTGGTGAAATGAAGAAATCAGTGTATTTCTGATAGTTATAGGAAGCTGGTGTTTCCTTTCCCACTCATATTCCAGGATGCCTTTGGGTTTTCCAGGTTTACTACTTCCAGCTGCCTGGAAAAACTGCAACATGCCTTAACTGTTTCCTTCAGCAGTGTGCCACCCACCAGCTGGAGACAACAATCTGTGACTGATCCTGGTGCCTGTTCCTGGAGTAATTTACTTCATATATAACATTTCAGTAATCACTGAAGCAGAGCCTGGGCCCCAGCTGCCAGTTTGCTGTTCCTATGGCTTTTCTGTCCTTGTCTGTCAGTTAATGTTTAAATATTGAACAATTATTTTTTATTGAGAAATATTTACGTGGGAGAGGTATCTTCTGAGATGGCTGAGATTGCAAGACAGATGGATGCTGTGAACTTAAAGGAGAGGGGAATTCGGATTGAATCAGGCTGAGACAGTTGGGGCTGTTCAGTCTGGAGATGAGAAGGCTGCGTGGAGACCTAATAGCAGCTTTCCAGTATCTGAAGGGGGCTTATAAGGATGCTGGAGAGGGACTCTTCATTAGGGACTGTAGTGACAGGACAAGGGGTAATGGGTTAAAACTTAAACTGGGGAAGTTTAGATTGGATATGACAAAGAAGTTCTTTACTGTGAGGGTGGTGAGGCACTGGAATGGGTTGCCCAAGGAAGTTGTGAATGCTCCATCCTTGGAAGTGTTCATGGCTGTCCTGGTTTGAGCAGTAGCAGTCATTTTTCTCCTTCTTGGTAGTTGGTGCAGTGCTGTGTTTTGACTTTCAGACTGGGAACAGTGCTGATAGCACCTATGTTTGTAGTTACTGCTCAAATGTTTACTCTGATCAAGGACTTTGTGAGTCTCATGCTCTGCCAGGGAAGGAGGGGAGGCTGAGAGGAAGCAGAGACAGGACACATGATCCAAACTAGCCAGAGAGGTATTCCATACCACAGCACGTCATGCCTGGGGAGGTAACTGGGAGTTGGTGGGAAGGGCTCAGGCTTGCTCTCTTCCGGGTCAGGCTCGTTTCGGCGGGTGGTATCGTATTCTCTCTCCTTGTTTATTTCCTCTATCATTGCTTTTATTGGTGGTAGCAGTAGTGATTTGTGTTATACCTTAGTTACTGGACTGCTCTTGTTGCAACCAGTGGGAGTTGCACTCCTTTGGTTCTCCTCCCCATCCCTCCAGGAGCAGGGAGGTGGGGGGGGAGGGGGGAGATGGTGAGAGGGAGACAGTGATTGGGTTTTAAACCACAACAATGGCCAGGTTGGATGAAGCCTTGGGTGACATGGTTTAGTGGGAGGTGTTCCTGCCCATGGCAGGGGGGTTGGAACTAGATGATCTTAAGGTCCTTTCCAACCCAAACTATTCTAGGATTCTATGATTCCATGAATCCAAATGTAAATCAGAGTGAGGATCTTACCTGTGTCTCTCATCCCTTGAATGAACAGCCCAACCACATGTCTACGGAATTGAAGAACAACACTATTTCACTATAAGCAGCCAACCCCTTGAGGGGTATTTGTTCATTTCATAGGCTACATCTCTGGAATCCCTAAAAGGCAGTGTTAGGACTACTCACAATCAAATCCCAATCTCTAGAAGTGCAGAGACCCCCTCTGTAAATGAGAGCATCCTGTCATGCCTTACTGTAGCTGCTGTGGACCTCAGGGACACAGAAATGTTCTCTGACAAGAGGAAATGGCCTCAAGTTACAGCAGGGGAGGTTTGGACTGGATATTAAGAGAAATTTCTTCACTAAAGGGATTCTCAAGCACTGGAAAAGGCTGCCCAGGAAAGTGGTTGAGTCCCTCCCCACCTCTGGAACTATTTAAAAGATGTATAGAAGTGGCACTTAGGGACATGGTTTCGTGGCTGGACTGGGCCTTAAAGGTCTTTTCCAACATAAATGATTCTATGGCAACACTGGTGGTTTTTCTGTACTCTTCCTAGACATAAACTTAAGAGGAACTCCTTTTTTTCCTTCCTCCAGCTGATTGTGGAGCTTTCCCAGTCTCTCTTTGCCACTGCAAACCTATGCATTAGATTCTTCACTGCACTAGGATTTGTGTTTCTTGGGTCTATCATTCAAGACATAGTATTCCTTACTCACAGGCAGCTTACTGTATCTTTATTTGCAAACATGCTGAAAGGTGCACAGGATCACAACTCTGGAGCCAGCTGAGGATCTCATGGCCCTGTGCAACACAGCAAGAAGAGAAAAGAGCAACACCTTTCATATATGGGCTAGTAATTGGGGAGAGAAAACAAAGTTTCTCATGGAACTGTCAGGAGCACTAAGACTCTGAGGGTAGGTTGTGTCCCTGAGGGATAGTTTGTGTAATATTCATTGAGATGAGGACTGAAATCCAGGTGTATCCTCTCCTTCAGTTGTGCCTCAGCCATGTGTTTGGAGCCACCCTCAACCTCTATGTATCAGGAAAGTGGGGCAGCTTCTTCTGAGAAAAGCACAATACTGACCAAAAGGTAGTCAAGGTGGCTGCAGTACTGCAGGAGCTTTCATCGCACATCAGGCAGGGAATAGAAGTTTGCCCATCATTTGGTCTGTGACAAGATCAGTTTGAGGTCACTTGCCAGCTCCTCACCACCAAGATGGGGGAGGAAAGACCTTGTAGAACCCACCATGGTTTTGTTTGATTTGTAACCTAACACTGGCAAAATGTGGCCTGCTCTAGAGCTACCCAGAGCCAGAGAGCAGGCTGCTAAGTGGGATTTTGCATCTTAACTTTGTTCACAGGAGCAGATTAGCTGGTCATGTTTTTCTGAAGTGCTGCTCCACAGTAGCTCTGTGTCTGAACTGTAAAAAATAGCTTTTGGGACTGCTTGGAAAATAACATATCTTGTGAGGAGCATGGACATGGGTGTACATACAAGTGTCTCAGTGAGTGCACAGCATACGGTTATTAATAAATGCCACGGATACAGTCAAGCAGAAAAATTGTTCCCCAGTGCAGTGATATTTCTTTCTGTTTATTCATATTACACTTATTATAGCACTATCAGCATGAAAAGGTTTATAATAATGAGGGCAGCAGAGATAAGATCATGTGCCTGCGCAGGTTGCTGATACATTGCACACAGCTTGATCCTATTCAAAGGCTTAGATCAGCTTAAACCCTATCCTAATACTTTATCACTTAAAGCCTCTTATGGCTTTAATGCTTCAAAAATACACCCTGGAACAATCAGCCTGACAAACTGGAAAGAAAGGAATGGCTGAGACTTCTGATGGCATTTGGGGCTTGTAGCTTGCACACTCAGCCGAGGGGAGCTGGGTGCCCAGAAAGTCCCCAGCAGCCAGGCAGGGTGCTCCCAGGTACAGGGGCAGAAAGTGGCTCCCTGACCATATCCTGTGGAGTGGGATGGTGCTGTAGGAACATGAGTGTGGGAACACATCCGTTGCTGGAAGAGATGGGATAGAGGTGGGTTCATGGTGCTGTAAATAAAAGCCTCTGCTTGTAAGTGCGATTTTTGCAAGGGCAAGTTCCTCCTTTGTGCTGGCACCCTGTATCTTGGAACAGGCACAGTGTCAGAGGTCCAGCTTAGGGTAGGAATGTGGGAGAAGGGATTATTTTCTAGTCTGTGTGTTCACACTTCTTCATATAAATGAGACCCCATTATGGCTGGAGCCTGTAGTTTTGACTGGAATAAGAAGGGAAAATGACAGCACAAATGTCACTCTTTGGTAATGGGGTTTGTTTTGTAGGGAGATCTTTTTTTGCCTCTAAAGTTTGAGCATTGTGGGTTGAAGGGAAAGGCATTATTATCTGCCATAGCTCCTTTTCCTCAGACAATATGTAGTGTCTTGGCATTAAAGGATACTTTTAAAGTGTTCTTTTGCAGTATACTTTTTTGCATATATCCACCAAACATGGGAATAAAACGTCATAGTTACTGGTTTATTCATCATGAGGCTTCTCTTGTTTCAATGAAAATTGAATTGGTCCCAGGCATGTACATGCAATAGTACTTTGCAAGGAGCCACATACTGTACAAAATGCTGCATACCGTATGCACTGGCTAGAACTTTGTGTCAACCCATGTGAATTATTTGCAAGGCAAAATACAGAAGACTTCTCTCCAGGGTAACACTGAGGTTACAGCAGTTCATTTAGCAAAGAGGAATCAGCTTCTGGGCTGGAACAAAGTGTTATATGATCTGCTTGTGGGGTGGTTCTGGTTTAAATATGAGTATGCCAGAAGCAAATACTAAAAAGAAGAGTAAAACACATTACAAAAGATCAGCAGCAATTATTGTATTCCAGCACATGCTGCAGACAGCCTACTGGGGAAGCAGCATATAGTAATGATGTACTTCAGCTGCACCGTGGTTCTCATGGTGCAGGCTGGGCACCCTCCCTTCTTTCCCCCTCACCTCCCATCCCAGCCTGCTTGCAAATGTGGCCTGATGTACTTGAGGGTGGCCGAGCTGCTGGGATGACAGGGCAATGGCACCTACGCACTCTTCCTACGGATGATGATAGACACAGCGTGTTTCTGGTTAGATGCTACCTCCCTATCCCTCCCCACTCTCATGACAGCACAACCTCTTCAGCCTTTAAGTTCAGATGCCCTGATTCACCAACTAAACTTGTTTAATGCTGCAAAACCTCTTATGCTGTCAAGTTAGACCTCATTGAAATTGCTGTCTGTGGGCTAAAGCTCATAGGTGCCACATCACTGAGAATATGCAGGTGTCAACCCAAACTATGCACCTGCCAGATGTATCTGGACCCCTACTGCTATCAGCTATTTTTACTTCTTTTCAACATGGAGACCCTTCAGGCCATGTGTCAACCCTGTGCAGCAGAGCCTGGACTGCGAAACCTCTCTAAGTGCACCAAAGTGCTGACTCAGTACAACTCAGATGACAAGCTAGATGGGGTGTGTATAAGTAACCTTGCAGCCCTGCCCTTAGCCTTGTACCACACTCCTCCTCGTGGTAAAGATGCAGTGCTGTCAATTTTAAGTCTTCCTCTAATTCTGCCATCCATCCTGTTGGGAATTTGTTTCTTCTCAGGGAATCCCATGGATTCATCCAGCTCCCTGATCCCCCATGCCTGATAGGATTGCAAAAAATACAAGAGGAGCTGCAGAGCCACCCAGGACCAGAATGTGCCTCTGTACCTGTTGAGGACTGGAACTACCAGGGATCTAACAGCAACAAACCATGGGAGCTCTAGGGTGCTCAGCACTGCACAGCAGAAAGGCTAAATATGTCTCAACAATGGCTGCACCCAATAATTAGTAGCAATTGTGGGGAAATCTAGATTTCCCTAAATTGTTGAACAGTTGGTCTTCCTGATAACATACCAGGTGCTTATTTTTTTTAATTATAATTTTTATTGTTGTTGTTGCATTAATGTCCTTATTTTGTCTTTGTTTCCATCCCTTCTTTCTCACCTACCATTCCAGCACTGGGACACAGGCTACCTTTGCAATATGTATGATATGACTCAAGCCAGAATGAGCTGGCTTTACATGACAGAGACTTCCAGCTTTCTTAGGTGTTTCAGATCATGAATGACAGTTTTCACATTACCTTTCCTTGCCAGTCGACTTCCCAAGATATCCCAGCATTTGAAGATGAACAAATGTTTTCTCTACAGGTTGTCATAGAGAAAGGGAGGAGTCTAGGAGCTACAAGTAGCACTGTGCATGAAATCTACTGGGGAAATCAGCATCGTAGAGCCAGAGATCGATCTGTCATTCCACTTGTTCCATCCCAAGGAGGATTATATGTGTTTTCTATAGTATGTGTAGATGTTTTTGCTCCTTTTTTGAGCAAGTGTAAGGGTGCCTCCCTTTAAAATAGCTCCATCCAAGACCGTACGAATGGGGGCATTTCTTATTAGATACTTTAATTTCTACTGAGTTAGGAAAAGTGATGATCTACAGAGAAATTGTATGATCCTCTACCACCTACATCAAGCTCCTTGACACCTAAGAATCAGATGCTTTGTATTTTGTTGACTGTTTTGGAGATCTGACTGTGTCCATCTTTGAGCTTGGCTCTGGAGACCAAATCTGTCTGTCTGTATCTTTGTGAGATTTTAAAACTGGTGCTTATTTTGCCTCTGGGTGAGTGTCCTTTCTGTTTATCTTTCTTCTTTTATTCTCTTTAACCTTATGTGTGAGCTCCTTCAGCCATAGGAAATGGAAGGAAAATGCTTGCATCAGGTGCAGAGGTGAATATGACCTTCATGTTGTCCTTCAAAACAAACAAACAAGCAAGAAAATGATGGCATCCTGTGACAAACCAGATTCTCTCACCTGAGTCAAGTGCTGAGGGATGGTCTGGGTAGGAGGGATAGTTTTCTCACTCCCCATCTCTGGCCTAAACCCCTTCTGTGAAGCAGGGAAGAAACTGGGGAAGGGAAAAGCATCCAGGTGTTTATTCTGTTTAGACCTCCTGTGCCTTTCTCAGGCTGCCTAAAGCATTGGCACTGCAGAGCTACCTCCGCTTGAGCAATCTGAGACTGGGACTGCCCCAGGGGCCTCCATGTGCGTGTTGGATGGGGGTTTGTGCAACCTGGCCCAGACAGTTTCCCCTGGTACAGAGTGGGGTGAAGCAGATGTTGTGAGAGTCAGAGGGATAGCAGTAAGCTGAAGACAAGTGAGGCCATCTTTTACCATCCCCTGCCATCCCTGGACACAGCCCAACTCCAAGCCCGGCATTGCAACTCCTCTCACATCAGGGCTCACCCCTGAAGAGGAACTGCTGCACCAAACCAGAGATGCAATAGGAAAAGCATGGCAAAACCAGAGCCACTCAGCCTCCCCTACATCCCATTTTCCCCCTATGCTTTTGCCCAGCAAGTGCCTGGCTGGGTGTTTTGCAAAGGTCTGTTTTCTAAAAATGACCTGACTGTTCATTCTTTCCATTTCTAGACATCACTGGGAAATGGTGGGCTGGAGGGGAAGCTGTGGCCACTCAGTGTGGCTGCCAGAAGATGTGGTAAGTCACTTGGACTTGAAGCAAGCACAAGGACATCTGCTCCAACATCCTCATACCAGAAGCCACAAAAATCCCTGCAAGAAGCTAAAACAAGATTGAAGACTTCAGTAACAAAGACTCAGATGCTTTGAGACCTCACTTGTGCCACAGCTACAAAGCAAGAGTGGTCACCTACTTCTTAGGTCTTTACAGTACAAGTAAATCATGGTCACAGTTGTTGACAATAAAACCAATCCCCTCCATGTTCCAGCCTCCAAAGATAATATGATGGCAACAGAGATGCATCTCAAAGATTTGGAAACTTTTGCCTAAATGGTACTGGCATTTTTCCTTCAAAAAGTAAATTTGACTTGTCCTGTACATTGGTAGCCACAGCTTAGAGAACTTCCCTTGTGTCCTGGTTTCCATTAGCTGCTCGGCATGCTTCCAGGTCTTGGTAGAAAGGTGTATTTTAAAGAGGAATTAAGAAAGGCAACACATCTGAGGTCAAGAAGATTAGCAGCGAAATTCTGTTTAGCTAGACAGATCATTAACTGTACTGCAAGATTTCCAGTTTAGCTGGCCTGGCCCAGCTGTTGAGGTAACAGGGAAGTTTTGCACCTTTCAACAATGCTGTGGGTTTGTTTCCCAGCAGAAATACTTGAACTCTATCCAAGTGAGTGACTGAATACTGCCTCTTGCTTTCCCCCCTCAGCACGGGAGGACAAGCAAGCCCACTTGGAAGAGAGCTTGCATTTCTTTCCGCCTTGCTCTCCAAAGGCATGTCAGCTCAGCTGCGTCTTATCACTCCAATCTCTGTGGGTCTGAGTCTCTGGTGTTAAGAGAGTTCAGGACCACACAGAATCAGATGTTATATTAGACGGATAACATGAGACAAAGACCAAAGCTGAGGCTAACCCTGAGAATTGTGCAGTGGAAAAGCAGACACTGCATTAGCTGACGGTCATGGCCAATGTTTTCAAATACATACTTCTTCAATACCATGATGCTATTTTTTGTATTTTATAAAACAATTTGAAAACTTTAATGAGATATTTTGCAAAATTCTGCTAATCAGTTTTGGTATCATTGTTTGTTTCTTCTTTTTTTAACAGGCTGTTATCTTGCCACTTATTTCACCAAAACGATCCTGAGAAAAAGGAGCTAAAAAGGTTAAATCCAATACTCCAGTATCAAGGAGCTAGGCTATGAAAACATAACTTTACAAGCTGCTGCCAGACAGTGAGTTATGAAAGATTCACCAGCGAGAAGACTGGATATGTCCTTCTCTAAAAGTCTTTGAAGTATAAATATTTTGTATCATCTGTGTAAAATACCAGTGCAATGAGAGTGTGTTCAGAATGCTGCCCAGGCTGCAGAATATCTGACTGACCTCAAAGGCAGTGTGGGACCAAGAAGGCTGTGATGGATGTGGGCTGGGAGCCTTCTGCTTTCAGACAGGCAGTGACAAAGGGTTTCTAGGATAATATTAAAAAATAGCATCACCTACTCTTGAATGCAGAAAGACTTTCATTTGTACTCTTGCCCCCTAAACTCTGAGTTCAAAATCAGTGTTGCTCTGTTTACTTAAGCACCTCCCCAGTCCTAAATAAGTACCAGCAGATGCCAGGCTTGAAATATGGAGTGTCTCAGAGATATTCTCCCAGAGCTGGTCATCTCTGATGTGGGCCCAGTTGTCACCAGGGGAAAGCTGCATCTGCTGCATTTTTATTTTACATCCTGAGTCCCTCTCCCCTACAATGTATGTTATGGAAAAAGAAATAATAGGCAACATCCCACATTCACTGAAACCCAGCCATGAAGTAGCCTTAATTACAGAGATTTTCCAAAATGTCAAGGTCTAGTTTAGCATTTCACTTTGGCATTTATTTGCCTTGATTTATCAGGGGAAAACTCATAGTGCTAGGTAGCTTGGAAAGCTTTTGTTCCCTATGGATTTGACAAGATCCTTGCCTGAAAGATGTCTTTCTACACAATATTCTTTACCTTGCCATTTCTTTCCAAACTGCTTTTGCTCGAACTTGATAAAAACCACAGGAAACAGCAACATTTTTGCCTCTAAAAAATATGGATTCCTAACAAAGTTATCTCTGAAAGTGGTGAGAATGGGTGAATGGGAGCTGTGTCTCTGCTCCTGGATGCAAAGGGGACCAGTCAGCTTTGATACTCCAGAAAGGTTTAAGTCAGAAATGACAATGGTGAGAAGTGTGCTAAACCAATAGCAGAAGGATTCAGTTATGTTTTCATTCAGTAAATCATCTGGTGTTTGTAAGATGTAAGGCAGGTTTGACCATAAGAGAACGCGCACATACTGACCAAAGATCTCTGTCTCAGCATACTTTCTCTGCCAGTGCAGCCTGCAGATTCTCAGTGAAAGGCAGAAAGCTTGAAGGCACTTTCGCAGATGCACCCTCCCAAATTCCAGCTGTCCATGGCTCAGGGAGCCGAAGCTGTCCTTATTCATGCCCTTCATGAACTCTTCTTCCATAAGTGGTGAAAATTTTCCCTCATATCTCAAACCAAAATACAAAAGAGAAAGTTCAAGACAGAAAAGGAGGACTTGAGGGTCATGGCCTCAAATGGCAGCAGGAGTGCAGGGAGAAGAGTGAAAAGAAAGGAATGGAAACAGGTTTGCTGTGTGACATGTTATCATATGGCTCAACAACGTCAGAATCAACTCCTGCTTGCCAGTTCTAAGAGTCTGGAAGATTATGTTTTCAAATAAAGTTATTTCAGAGAAATATTATTTACATCAAACACGTATCTATGTATTTTCTAGTTGAATGCTGGCTCTCAAAAGAAGGGATAGGACAAATACTGCATGGCTTGAGTGACTGATTACACTTCATTAAGAGCAATTATTGTATATCTAAAAAGTCCAGGGCAGAAGCAGCCTACAGGAAAACTTAGTCCTATAATCCTTGAAAATAATCAACCTATTCCCAGAAATTAGGGAATAATTGGAAGGCTATACTGATGGAACCGTTTAGTCAGAACAGATGATTCGGTTACTCTAATCAGCAAAAATATATGGAGTGAAGCTGGAAAACCACTTAGCTGCTGAATTGCTCAGCCCAGCGGTAGTTGTCGCTTGTTTTTATTGGCCATTAATTAACCAGCAAATTTTAAAAGGGTAAATATAAAAAGGTCCCTCACAAAAAAAACACAGCAGCAGACTGAATGCTTGGTTTCACCATCTGGAGTAAAGGTCTCCGAGTTGTTATCACCATCACCCTAACTCAGTCATCTGGAATCTTCTCTGCAGTATTACCTCTGCCTGCTCTGGACACAAGAAGTCTTTGTGGCCAGGCTGCACATCCAGCCGAACACGGGGCCATGGCTGCGATATAATCAACCTGTACGCTGTGTACGGCTCTTCCCCACGCCAACTTTAGAGATTATTTAACTTGGTCATGGAGCTTTGGTCACACTTGTCTGCACTTCTGAGCACCCGCAGCTCATGCTGCCTGGCATCCCAGCAGAGCCAGTGGCAGGCGGCTGGTCGGGGTGGGCTGCAGACCTTTCTATATGTATTTATAACAGCACAGTGCTCCAGCGTTGCGGGCAGCTGAGAGCAGGCACCAGTGGGAGTGTGCCCAGGACCCTTGTGATCGCTCTGCTATCAGCCACTGTCAGTCAGGATGCTGAAATTTAAAATTCATGAGCTAATCTGTTTCTGCAGTAAAATGTCTCTCAGCTGGAACATGCTGGTTCCATGAAGGCATTTGTTTTCTTCGATGGAAGTTTTTTTCTAAAACCTGGTCAAAAGCAATCAGTCAAAAGCATTCCTCTTCAATCTCTGTACAACAAAATTTGATTTTCCATTTCAAAGCAACTTTTCAATTTTGTATTAAGAACTTTTCAGATGTCCTAATTCTCAGAAAAACATAGTGTTTTCATTTTCATTCCCCCAAATTATCTGACCAGAAGCATTCTCTCTTCAATTTTGTCGTCTAAGCAATTTGTTTTTTTAAAATAATTTTCCATTCCATTTCTAAAAGGACTTTTTTTTTTTAACACTGACTTTCTTTTGAAATGCAAAAAATTGGTTCCCACACAACCTTTTCTAAATGAGGGAATGTGTTTTAGCAAATGTCCCCACTATAAGGAGCTTCCAGAAAAATGATTTTAAAGTAATTTAATTTTGTCTCTCTTTTCTGCACAAGCTTTCTACGGTTTCTAGATCTCTGTTCTTCATTCTGCAGACTCATACCGACCTCAAACCCCACTTCTTATAAGCCAGGAAACAGATTCATAACTCTACTGAATATCGAATACCATGGATTTGGTGGAGATACTTGGTGGATTACTTTGGTGGTTTTTACAGCTTGTCATTATCCTCCTTTCCCCACTAAAGCCTTCCTGTCCTATTGGCTATAAATGAGGGCACACATTGCCTCTCCTTCTCTACTGAAATTATGTCTGCTCCACAGGTCCCAGGGACCTCCTCTCCAATGCTCTGATAAATATCTGATTACACTCAAGGTAATTGCTCACAATCTATGCTTAGCTTTGAACTTTGTTGCTTCTATTTCAACTCTGAAAAACGGCTTACCTACCTGAAAGATTGTCTACTTTTTCAAACTACACTTGTTTATCCAGTGAGAGATAGTAACTCTACCTACAGACTTTGCCCTCACTTTTATTACAGCTATATTTCACAACAAATATTACTCACAGGAACACAGTGAAGACTATGAGACAGCAGAAGAAGAGCAAAACACCATCATTATGCCAACATCCCCTGTGCTGTAGGCACTGGGATAAGATTAAGCAGACCAAATACAGACATCTCTCTTGTTTGCATCCACTGTCAGTCCTGCTGCTGGTGTCAGGATAAGGCTGGGCTACTTTACACACAGCCTTGCCTTTTCATAAGAACTCACTAGCAACCGGGAGAACTCCCCCCTCATGCCTTCCCCTTCACCCTGAAAGTGAAATCTTAAAATAAGGCAAACAGGTCTTCTAATTTGGAGAAACCAGTGCAACTAGAGCAGAAAGCCCTACTTTGAATATCCAGCACAGGACTAAGCCAAAACCTAATGGTCTTCCCAGCACTTCAGAAATCTTGTTTCCAATTCTTCATCAGATAAGAATGTTTTATGCACATTGGGCAAACTTATTCCAGAGCAGAGAAGTCTGCAGCCAGGCACAGCCCACCCCACTTTTTCCTGTGGGAGTCACTGAAAAATATTCTGTCCTTCTATTCCCCTGACCAAAGTATTTCTCAACATTCTGGGAGGATCTTGCAGGCAACCGTGTGACTGCATTTAGGAAGCAAGCAGCCAACTGCAGGCAGTCACCAGGGGATGCACATTCATTCCTTTTCTATCTTGCTGAGGGGCTTTTTTATGAAAGAGAGCTTAACCTTTCTTTGGCTTGCAAAGCTCTAACCAATCAATTGCCATTTATACAAGCTAATTCTTCATAATAAGAAAAAATCTCTCCCATCCAAATCCTTAGAGGGCATAAGGAATATCAGAACATAAAAGAGCATCTCACTTTGAATATTTGACCTCCTTTAATAAATATTAGAATCAGAGTGGGGTAATTCTTCCAGGATAAAATCATTTCTATTTCAGGAGAGAATGTGTACCTAGGGAACTATCATGCAATCATGCAATCTGTTGGTCATTTCCCCCATGTAGATAAAACCTGTCTTATTTTCCTACAGTTCCTCAACTACTGTCTTGCTTCAGGAAGAGTTTAAAGAAAAGAAATGTGAATTTATCCAATGTGCATGAACTCTTCTGCCAAATTAAATTCAGTAGCGTGTTCTGTTTGTAAATCTGAAAAACTAGTAAGTGGAGTAGATTATTCTGCAAATTCCTGAGATAATGAATTATCTTGAGAACAATATTGAAAAGCATCACCCAGGTAAGATAAATTACCAAGGAATATTTTTATAACAAAGGAGACCAAGTTGAAATTAGGCCTGTTGGTAAATATTTTTTTGTAATTTGAAGTTTTTTCCTCTTCTTAAGCCTATTTCATCATGGAAATGTGTTGAACAGTAAACAGCTCAAATAAAGGACTTGGGGTCCATGAGCTTCATTTTATTCTGCATGAAGAAAGGAGCTGGCTCCCAAGACAACAATGCCAGGATTGCCTCTGGCTGTGCAGAAAGGTCCTGCAGGCACCACATGCTGCTGCCTCTGCAACACACATCCACCTTCCACAAATATTTCAGAAGCGCCAACTGTAACAGCTGTCTGTTGAGCCTGCAGCAAGTCTTTAGTGGACTGCCTGAACAAGGCTGCAGCAACAGAAGGGAGTCACACTCACTTCAACTTAGCATGAAGAAGAAGAGGCCTGGAGGGCAACCGTTACTATTCTGTTTCATAGCCCACTTTCTCACACCAGTAACTCCCAGCAGGCCTTGCAGGGGAAGTTTCTCTAATATCCAGATTGGTCTGAGATACAGAACTGTGGTGGCTGCAAGGTGTGATGTGCATTATCTGAACCATCCCAAAATTTCTGTGTGGAAGTGAAGCAACACTCATGGATCACTTCAGTGTGGAAGTGATGAAGCACTGCAAAGCAAGGGCTATAAAACAAAACTTGGCTTCCAATCTGGATGGTCTTGCCTTGCCAAGCTCCAGAAAGAACTGCAGTGAAGGCCATGTCCAGATGGGCACAGGTCCCTTAAAACATTTCTGCAGTGTTTACAGAAGGGAGGATCTGCCCTCTGCACACAAAGATGTAACATTGAATGTTTGGGTTCAATCATGGGTGGCAGCCTAGGAATGGAACAACACATCCAAACTTCATCAGGAGCTTCAGAGAAGTAGCAGCACCCTGAGACCCAGCTCTGTGTCAATGAATGAGCCAGGCAGGGGCAAGCAAGACTCGCCCTTCTGCTGGCTAAGTTGTAGAAGGATTTCCAAATCTCATGGCTGCAAAACCCATGAATCCTGCTGTGTTCCCCTCCCATGGCAAAGACAGAGTCAGCATACTATTCCTTCCACACTGCAAGCAGTTACAGGAGCACTAACAGAAAACGCTGTTATCCCAGAGCTATTCTTCACCTCATCAGACCCTTTCCCAGCTCTTCCCTTCCTCGGGTGCCTGACACACTTCAAAGGGACCAACAACCTCCTCCATGTGTTTTTACTATACAAAATCCATGAACTAAATATGTTCCACGTCTCTAGTATGGTTTCATCTCCCATTCACCAAGCTGGGATTTCCCTCCTCTTAGTGCTTTGTCCTTTCCTGGACAAGGACACTCAACAGACATTGAAAAACAACTTCACTTTTTTTCTTTTTTTTTTTTTACAGAGGAATTTCATGCTTTCACTACTTCTAACCTACAGGATTCCTTTTTGTCACCCATACAGGCTGTTTTGTTACTAAATACAAAACATGCCATATACAGCTAGAATAGCCACCAAGCTGGTTTTACGCAAGCAAACCTGTTTCAGCCTGAAGGACCTTGTTTGGGCCTTCTCCATCTACCATGCAGGGCTGTGAATCAGGCTGAGACAGCCAAACGACCCTGTTTTGGAACTGTGTCCTTGGCAAGAAGGGACAAGTCAGTACATTTTTTGAGCCAGTGCAAGGAGAGGGGAAGCTTGCTGCAAGTCTGAAGACAGCACTTGTCCCTTGGATACCTCTGGGGCTCACAGAGGTTTACAGTATCAAAAACCAGAAATGGAGCTTGCCTGTGTATCTGTTGAGTCTCAGCTTGCTGTAGGAGCCTCTCTGGCCAGTGTTAGAGCAGATATCAGAAAGTCTAAGTGTGCTGCAACCTCCCTCTCCTCTGGCAGCACTGCATTCCCCTCGGGCTACAAACTGCCTGGAGCTGCAAAAGCAAAATGCTTTCAGCGCTGCACCAGCTCTCCTGCTTTATGCATGAAGAATGAGATTCGGCCCAAACACCTCCTGCCCCCTTGCTTCTCACTCTCTCCCCTCATTCACTATCTCTGGAGATGAACACTTCCGCCACCCCCAAGCCATCTGCTTGCTTTTTGCTTTGGACTGAGGTAATGAGCTTTGCGTGCCATGGGAGTGTGCTGGCTGAGAACTAGAGTATGGTTTGTGAAGCCTTTGAACTTGAACTAACTGTGGTTGGCATCATGAGAGTAAGCACAGTTCTTAGGTCCCTGACACACAGATGAGTAAAGACATGAGATCTGCCCTCACACAGAGAGCTGGCACATGTCTTTGGCCTCACAGAGACATCAGTAAAAGGAAACTACTAAAGTCAAAGTTTTAGGCAAAGCTGTCTGACTACCTGTCTACTTTCAAGCCAGCATATCATTAGCGAACAGCTTTATATTTCAAGGGGTAGAGGGGAACTCTTCCTGATGCAATGGAGCTTCCTGATGGACTTTCACATAGGCAAAAGTGGGAAGTACCCAGCCCTAGGAGATAAAGGGTTACTTGGCACTATATCCACTCCAAATGCTAAAAGGGATCTAGTAAGGCTGAAGATAATTACATACATTACATACATTAGGATATGCCCAAAGGATTAATGCTTCCTGTCTTCTTTGTCTCTGTTCGTATATTTTATCCACAGCTGGTTATTTCTTCATTATTGCCATAGCAGCAAATGCTAAACAGTTCCCAGCACTGAAACTATATCACCCTTCCTCTGAAACAATAGCTAGGTCCATCCTTTCATGCCTGACAGGTGGTATCCACCCAAGCAATACGAAAAGACATCAAATTAAGATTCAATTTCTCTGTCTATGACCTTTCAAAGCAACATTTAGTTTATTGCAGTTGGGAAAAGAAGTTAGCCTGAGATCCAGGCTACCTTTCAAGAAAACCCACCATTCATAGGTGGGACTATCTTCTGGTAGAAAGAGTCCTCTAGACCCCGCTTAGTGTGCTGATCTCAAGGTCACCATGCAAAGGCAGGATGAGGCATCAGAGGTAGTATGGATGCATGCAAGCTCTGGTATTATGTCCCTCTAGTCTCAGTGGAAAAGGTGAACACCCAGACAGGCGGACCAAGCCACTCCATACCCCAGCACTTGGGCAGAGCCAGTCTCCATTTCAAGTCTCCAGAGGTACCTGCTTTTGTCCGCTGACTCTTCAAGTGGCTATAATAGAAAAGTGCACTGTCCCCTTTCCACCCCAGTCCAGACTTGCTGGAAAATATCCTAAAACACTGGCAGTAGTGTCAAAGTCTGGTATCCTTGTCAAGCAGACTAAATGCCCTTTGGATTTTTTTCATAGGATGTCCTCAACCCAACCATAACAAATTATTTTCTGCTCTTTAGCACATGTATTTCCTTGTTTGGAGCATTCAGCTGATTTGCCCCAGGAGAGGTTGTGCAATTCTTTCAGTTTCTCTGGTCAACCTCAAACTCTCCTGTATTTTTACCACAGTTGCTGTCTGTTCCTTCTGATCCTATTTTCTACCTTCAAACCCCTTACTCTTTCTACCTCTAAAGCAAGGTGTCTGCAGCCAGACCAAGAAAGCTGTATGACAGTATTACAGAAAAGTTACAGCAAGCTTGAAGGCAAGTTGCAGGAACCAGTATATAATTAAATGATGTTCTATAAATTCTTCTAGGCAGGACAATTGGGAGACCAGTTTCTGAATGCTCTAAACTGCAGCCAAACAAGTTCTCCAGAACTGTAGGATACAAAAAAATATCAGAGTCATTCTAGTTTCACAATATTTCATTATCATCACAACTTTACCCTCAGAGAAGTACTACTTTATTCACAGCTTTAGCGCACAGAATCAGGGATAAGACTAGATATGCAACAAAATAATTCGTATTTCAGAGAAGTACTATGTAGTTCAAATATCCAGGGTACCCCAGAGTATCCTTAAAAAGTGGAAGGAGGTCTCTTGTGTAAGTCAGAGAGTTTTGCTGTTGGCTTCAAGGTTAGCACGTAACCTTAAAAAGTGAAGAATGTTCAAGATGAATAACAGAGGTCACCAAGTTTTTGCCATGTTTTTAAGGTGCTTCTGCTATAAAAGAAAAACCTTTTCAATGCTATTAAAACACCATCCAAAACATGATAGCCTCTATATTGTTGAGTCTGCAGCAGAATATAAACACACTCTATTGGCAATGCTGCACGAAATAACCGCCTTCCCGTGACCTTCAGAGTGGTAACACAACAGATCATATTCTTCATTATTATTATTTCCAGGCTGTTCACCATAATATCTCCAGTATGAGCCAGACAAACAAAATTGCATCCCACTGTGCTGATTTTTAATGTCTTGATTTGTCGAGTAATAGGGTGGCTGTTGGCATACATGATTCTCATTCACATACATTGGTGTTAATTGCAGCAGAGTATCCTGAGCAGCTATTTTCAAGCACTTAATATTCAGAATTACTGTGAAGAATTTCCCAGCCTGTCCTGGATACAATTAACAGTTTGAGTGAAAAATTGTATTTAGTGCTACTCCTAAGCTCTTCTGAGTAGTTTCAGGGTAGTGAATTGACTAGTGCATGTAATCTTTAAATGACCAGATTAACAGTGCATGCTAAGAAGACAAAAGTCTCTTTTTGACAAGTAACAAGAAGTCTAATTTGCAGACTTCAGGGAAGAAGTCCTTCAGGTGTTAAGAGGAATAAATGCCACAATGTGGTGGGCTGTATTTTAACTCTGTGCATGGACTTGATCAGCAGCACTGGAAAACTCTTTTAAATAGTAATTCACAAGTTGGGGAGGGGAAAAAAAGCTTCTGTTCATTGTTTGCACATTAGAGTAAATAACATTTGATGACAGGAAAAGGAACATTTGGCTCTCTCCACCCCAGGACTCTGAATTTGTCTTTCAAATTACTCGCTTATGGTTATGCAGTAGATTCTTTAATGCCTTTTTTGTATCATCCTGGTTTTGGAAGCTGCTTTATTATATATATGTTTTCTTTTAATCAGCAAATCCCTGGCCTGCCTTGGGATGCCTGGCTGTGACTGGGAAAGGTACACTGGCTGAATTGGTGCCTGCCTCTGCCCCACCAGAGCTGCCGGCTTTTAAAATAACCATGCTCAATTACAGAATGGCCATGGAGTTATTGACTGCAAGACCCAGCTCGTTAAAATTGGACTTAAATAATATAGCTTCACCCACTTACACAAGCAAATGGTTGCTCACTATTTTTACAGAGAAAACCTGGAAAAAGCTGCAGGAGGCTGAATGAGGTCTCCAAGCACTGGAGGGTTTCCCTCCTCATCAGTTTCTCCTCTGCCTTTACAAACCTTTGTTCACTGGAAGTGACAGGTTTAAAATGCTGGTATTTCCTGATGAAAAACCACTTTGCCCCTCCAAACCCTGACCATTTGTCACCCACCCATCTTCTCAGCAAATAATAGTGCTTTCTGGGGACTTGTACCAGGGTCACATATGGGTAATGGCACCTGCACAGCAGGCTCACAGCCATAGGATTACAGCTGGGGTAAAAATATCTGATTATCACTAATGAGCACTCAAATCTTACACTCTTACACTAAAATTTCACTGTAAAAGCTGCCCCTCCTTTCTCCCTCATTTCTCCCAAAGGATAGGATGGCTGGCAGCCAAGACACATTTTTAAGCCGTGTTTTTCAGACAGGTGCTTATAGCCCCTTTTTTTGGGACGGGGAGGTAATACCAGAGGAAGCCATAGCTGCTGAACCTGCACTGGGTCACGTAGACTTCACAGCAGTCTGCATCCCAGGAGAAGCTCAGTCCCGTGGCTGGGGAACCTCTGCACCAGCACAGAGCTGCACTGTGACTCACGGTCACCCCACCAGGAGTGTTTGCATCCTTGTTTTCCTTATCCATTTTTGTCGAAGCTAAAAAATAAACCAGCCATAAATTTTTCTATTGGGTTTGGTGCCTTTTTATGTTTTTTCCCAGCCCCCAGATAAAGAGCTGAATCGAACCTTGGCAGTGTTTTCTTTATATTCATCATAGTTTTGCTACAAATTCACCACATGCTATGCTGGAAATCTGCCTGACAAGTGTTTTTAATTTGAAGGGAAAATACCAGAAGAAGTTATATCACTTGCAAATTGATGATTGTGATTTTTTTTTCTTTTTGCAAGATGATTTGCTTTCATTTCCAACACCCTCTTCTTGCAGATGTTATCAGTATGAGAAAATCAAGGTAGTGCTGGAGTAGGCTGTTCACAGTTCAGTTAAGTACACATCCGTCCCTTTGCATGGTTTTTTTTTGTGTGTGTGTAAGTGCATGAAAGGTTTACAAATTCAACAGTATTCCAGAATGTGACTTTAGACAAGATTCTGCCACTTCATCTCCCATTATATACTGTAGTACTGCACACTGCAGCTCCACATACCATACCTTGGCTAGCCAAGACTGTTAAAATAATTTAAGTACCTTACTCCTATTGGTGATAGGGACATTTGTCCTTCCTGAACCACAAGTGCCCTAAACAAGAGACCTTTTGTTACACCTGTTTTCTTCAAAACTGTGGATTTCTGCACCTGAGACCAGTTCTACAGGTTCCTGGGATGTCAAGTGGAGAGAAAATTGAATTGTCCCGGTAGAATAATTATTACAATAACTTGTGTTCACACCACAGAAGAAAAAAGAAAATCAGGAAGGGGGTGGAGGGAAAAGGACTTTGAACACATTGAGGAACAAAAAAAATCCACCAACTATGCTGGAATGTACACTTCAGTGAAGACCATTTCAGGAAATAACTGGGAAACATAAACATATGTTCATCTCATCTCCTTTAGGGGCCTGTTGGAGAGGAAATACAACTGTGGAGTAGCTTTCAAAGCAAAGCACAGGATTTCTGGTCCTCCTCCTGTTTTTCTCTCTTGGCCACAGACCAGAGCAGCACAGTGGTATTCATAACAAATATTCCTCATTGGTCAGTGTCAGCAAGGGGTATGATGTAGGTCCAAGCCAAGCAATATGACTGACCTCCTGGCCTGCCCTGGGCATCCAGTACTCAACTAGGGAGAGGTGGCAGATGAGTACCATCTACCTGTACCTGTGGCATCATGCAAAGCAAAGGTCTGACAGAACACTTCTTATTGGGTGTGTTTCCTGTATCTGTGTTGTGTTTGATCAGATTTTTGAAATGGAGCTTCCTCCTCCACAGGTCAGGCTGTATCTGTAGGGCACAACAGAAGTTAGAGAAGCAGGGAACATACTGCATGCAAATACAACACCCACCCCAAATCTGGCAAGGGGTTGGTAACTTATACATTTACTAACACATGCAGTACTTTCAAACAGAAATCCCATTGTATTTTGGATCAAGCACTCTAATTGCATACAATAATATAAACTGCTGACAGTAAAATTCACTTCAGTGGCTGCTGAAGAAGCTGTTTTCACCCAAGAAAGGAAAGAGTGTCTTACCAAAGTTTGCTATTACTGCACTGTAATGAGTTAATACAGACTGCAGCTTGTTAAAAGGGTTGAGATGAACCAGCAGATATATGTGGGGAGGTTTATGCTAGCACCTACTCCTACAGGGTATGAGTCAGGACAGTGCTGTTGCTCTTTCACTTTTATAGGCATTAAACTTCTTTGCAAGCTTTTGAGCTACTCTGCAATTCCAGGTGCAGATTTTTAAACCGACAAACCAGCTAAAATGTCTGCAGGCTGATAAACATGAAAAAAGTCTTCACAAAACCCTAGCACAGGTAAGAGAGCAGAGAAACAGTGATTTAAAAAGAGTTTAAAAGGTGATCCATGTAAGAGTCACAGTGCCAGAGTAAAACCAAAGGTCTAAACCTTGAATGCTTGAGATATTATACAGATGTATAATGTTTTAAAGACTATTTGCTAACTTGTCTCATTCAGGGATTTACTTATAAACTGTAATCCAGTCTGGCCTCTCTTAATGCCAGCTCTGACCCATGGTGCTTAGATTTCTGACACATGGTGCTTAGATTATATAAATTAGTTGGTATCACTTTCCTTTAAAGCAAACAGAAAAAAAAACCCAAACCCAAAGCAACCACACCTTAAAACACTGACTGAAGCATGACAACAAGTGGAGGACATAGAACACATCACTTCACCCCACTGCTCTGAAGTGACTGCTTGAAGGAGGCAGGAAGGTGAGAGCAAAGGCTACTGTCTGAGTCACCTTCTCACCATGGCTGAAGTAACTATTCTGACTCCTTTGACTTGTGAGGAAGCTGAGGAGAAGCAGGATAGTCAGTCTTTGTTTTCAGGTCAGTGTGTCTTGTTTCCCAACCCATTGCAACACAGTCTGTGCTTTCAGAACTTCTTTTCCAACAGGTTTCTTTTCCTTCACACAATTAAGTGTTATTACTTAGCTACTTTGCCTAATTATATACAATTAGAAGTAATTTTTAATTCCTCTTTAAAACCTTCTAGAAAAGGTCAGTTTAACTTCAGAGCTAAATCTAGAGTTTAAAGGGTGATAGTGGCATAATCTATGTATATAAAAAAAAAATTAGGCATAATCTATGTATAAAAATTGGTGATGTTTGGGATAAATTTGAAGTTTAGAAACTGCCCCCAACCCATTAGAAAGAAATCAGAGAGCACACAAGCATAGGTCTGCTACTGATCCTCATTGCAACATGACCCAGACCTCCTGTAAGAGGACCAGCACCCTATCTCACTTCAAATATCCTGATGGAGGTACTAAGTCTGATGGCTATGGCACTTCTGAAAGAAGGGGAAAATGTATGCCTTCATATAGTCTCTAAGCCTGGTTCCCAGGAGCTATGTACTCAGAGAGGAGGTATTTGAATAAGGCAATCTCATCCGTGCTGCCAAAACTGGACTCATGCACAGCCAGGAAGGAGAGCACTGAGCAATATGTAGCAGCTGGCAGAGAAAGCACAGGAAAATGAGGACCATATTCTCATTGAGAGACATCCCCTGCAAAGTTCCTGCCAAAAGCATGATAGCCAGAGCTGACATTCCTGAAGGTTTTAAAGGAGGTACAAGTGTGCAGAAAAAAAACATGAGACTTTGTTGTAAGAGGAGCCAGGACCTTCTGAAGAGCTTTTTTTTCCAACACACCGTTTGTTTCTCTATACTCAGCCATTTCCAGTTTTTAAGTCTTTTGTGCCTTTCCTCCTTCACACATAAAGCTTCAAGTAATAATACTTTGAAAAGTCTACATGTCAGACAAAATTCAACACCTCTCTGGGTAACTACATTCCACTGTGCCCTGTAGCTTTCATTGTGAATCAGAAGAGATGACTAATGCCATAACTGCTTATTAAAAAGAAAATTAATCATTTCTTTGTGAGCTAAAGTCTTAGGATTTTTTTAACACTTTAAAACCAGGGAAAATTAGCTTTGATGAGCAGAGGCATTTGGTTTTTTGTAGATGTAAAAGAGCATTTTGTTCTCAACAGCTAGTGCTGATTTTGCTTGACAGATGAGCTTATCAAGTGTCACTGACATTTTTGCAGTACTGTGTTAAAATATGCTTCATTTGCTACTCATCTGAGAACTTCAGATATGTGTCTTTCAAGAAGGCACTAAAAGATTGATCCAATAAATCATGTGGGCTGGAAATGCCTCAGTTTCCTAGAGACCTCTTGGTTTCATTCTCAGTGCCTACAATAAGAGTAGCAGATAACCTGGTGTCAAGAGTTCTTTCCCAGGCAGTGGGATGTGACAACTTAAACCTCCTCAAGCTGGTCCAGGATGTCTTTCACCACTTGTGGAAAGCAGTTATGCATTTTGCTCACCCTGTAAGGAAGCCCAAGTACACGTGTAGATATTTGGTGCTTTTCTGGGTAAGAAAACCCATGAACACTTCACCTTCAAAACCCACCAGCCACTCTAAACAATACTGGAAATGGGGCCTCAAACAATAATACATGACTGACAAACTAAGCAGAAATCAATAGAAAAAATCAGGATAATAGAGACCACTGAAGTCACCTCATCCAGCCCTGTTCTCAAGGGAGGGGCAACATCAAAGCTAGATCAGGGGCTAGAGGATCCTATCCAGTCAAGATCTAATTATATCCAACTATGCAGACTTCCTCAGCCTCTTTGGGCAACTGGTTCCAGTGAATGACAACCTCCCAAACTGGACACAGTTCTACAGGAGTGGTTACAGAAGTGTCAGATGGAGAGTAAAGTCAGTTCCCTGAACCAGCTGGCATTTGCTGATACAGCTCAGGATCCTATTGAACTCCTTCACCCAAACTTGTCCACCTGGACCTCCAGGTAGTTTGTCCTCAGCCTATAGTGGTGATTGGGTGGTGCTTCACACTCACATTTGTTGAACTTCCTGAGGTTTCTGTCAAATTGCTTCATCAGCTTGCTAAAACATCACTGAATAATAGCCCTTCTTTCTACTCCTCTTCCCAGTCTGGTGTCACTGGCACACTAACTGTGATCCTGTCTCATCACCCATGTCATTAGTAAAGTTATTAAACAGTTATTTCCCCTTTATCAAACCCTAAGGAATGTCATTTATAACTGATCACCAGTTCAAGCCATTGATTGACCTTTATTCTTCCAACGGGGCAGCCAAGCAGGATTTTTTTCACCAGTTTTATAGTCCATCCACCTAATCCAGAGTCCCCAATCTGACTACAAGAGTTCTATGTGGCACTGTGTCTGAAGCCTTGCTAAAGGCTTGCTACAGTCTTCTCTTGCTTTCTGAGGTAGTCATCTCATCAAAGAACACAATCAGCCTGGTCAAGTATGATCTGCCCATTGTGAGTCCATGCTGGCTGTTCCCAGGCATTTCCCTCATGTGCCTGGACATGGCTTCCAGAATTTGCTCCATTGTATTCCCAGGGACTATGGTTGGGATGACACTGACCAATAATAAATTGACTGGTTTGTAACTCATTTCATAGCAAAGTTTCATACTCTCAAGCCCCTCTTGTCCAGGGTAGAAGCTCCCCACCCCTCCTCTCTCTGACCTTCTTAAAGACAGCTCATGACACCAGGAGTCAGTCAATCTCTCTCATCGCATCTCTGTGATCCCAGTGGCACGACAACCTTGTGACTGAACACAGACTTCTAATTCTCCCTTCAGTTTCCCATGCTTTGTGTTTTGCCATTTCAGAACACAAAATGAAAAAAAACAAAAAACCCCAATAAATCAGGCTCTGAAATTACTTACAGAAATGCAGAATTGATAAAAAATGTCTAAGTAGGATTTTTTATTGTTTTTTTTCATTAAAATGCCCATAGAATTTTTAATGTTTTTCCTCAGCTTATTCTCAAAACCTTTTTTGCTTTTGCAAAGAACGTAACTTTTCAGGACAACTATTTCTGCTATGGCTAAGAGATAATAGCTTCATTAAGTTACACTGTAGACTATTTAAATACACACAAGTAAGAAACACTAAAAGATTGTGACAGGGATACTGTTTGCTACCCAGCATTTCTATTTCCTTCTCTCTTAGCAGCAGATGCAGGCTCAAGAAGAAAACATTCAAAGGGTTTTTTTTTAGTTCCAGAGGTTATATTCGTAGTTTCTATTATGAGATTAAAGCACATGATCAACTTTGCCCTCCCTGTACTGGTTTTCATGGGCTTTGCAGAATTTGAGGACTCTTTACTGCTGGAAAACAGTCTTAATATATCACATCTCTAATAGTGAATGTATCCTTTTATTGAAAAGATTTAGTTGTTAGGTTCCTTTACTTTATGGAGTTTGATGACATTTACCTTACACTGAGGGCTATGTAAATAATTAATTTTGCAGTTCAGTGGCAGAAGACAGCTGAAACCAAACCCAATATTTTGGAGTTTTCCTTGCCAAAATGAAAAAATTAAATATTTAATTTTCTTATTGAAAAGAACATTGAACTCAACCAGATGCCAAGAGTTTCACTTTGTTTTATTTTTAACAAAACCAAAAGAAAACTAAAGGAGAGAGTCACAAAACCAGCATGGAGGAAATTTTCCATTTATACCAGCTTTCCCAGTGTTTCACAGAATTTTCCAGGTCACACACTCACAGAATACTTGGATTTGGAAGGGACTTCCAGAGATATCTAGGCTGATACCTCTGCTCAAAGAAAGGCAGTCTAGAGCAACTTAATCTGCAAAGCATGTTGCACACAGATCCACACTTTCCACAGGATCTGGATGAGGGCAATCCCTTGATCTTTCTTCTCATGTGGTTGCAATGTCACTTTACACCAAGCCTGAGTGACTGCAGGTGGGTTGAGCAGGAGGTGAAACTTTGCACAGGTATTACAATATAAACTTTTACACATTCCCTCTCTAAAAAATGTTTTCTGTCATAGAACAATGGAAGAACTCTTAGCGATTCTGCTACTTTATACTGTTCTGCTAAGAAGAGGAGATACACAGTAGAGAACGTGGAAGACAGTGGTTCCCACACTACTGAAGAAGGTTACATAAAGCAGGCTATTTGTGTCTCTTACAAAGCACAAATCTTTCATTTTTTGCCATTTTGTACTGATTTCCCACAGTGAGATTCTGTTTAAAATGAAAAGCACACTCTTGAGCAGCAGTATCTCATCCTGCAGCGCTCAATCTCCACTTGCTCGTGATGAGCAGAAGGGGAACTTTGTTTTGGAAGAGGCTTGTGATCCCACAACTGCTGGGTCATGCATTACCATGCATTCATAGCCAGCCCTAAATACAAGGCTGGCTCTAAATGGGATCCTCAGATGTCAGGACACTTAGAAGCTGTGGTGCTTTGCACCTCTCATTGTCATAAGTTTGGCCAGACCTGAAATGTGGGAGAAAGATTTGACCTTGGCCACTTTGAGGACATGCTGCTAATAAAGCACAGGAGCAGGGTACTGAAACAAGCACAGCCTCAGCTCTTACCCTGCCCACCAGATTTGCCTGCTCATTTTGCACACTCTTCCTTCAGTGAATCCCTGGAGATGGAGACTGAAAATGGCCCAGGCATGTGACACACTACACGATAAAGACCATATCTAGTCAGTCCCTTGAATATGCTGCACTTTTAACTGGCTCCCCCTTTTTTACAAGGAGATTGCATGGGGCAGACTGTTTCCACACCAAACTGTTGCACATTTGGCTGGAGGTTTTGGGGAATGGCCATTGCTAGGAAAAACAGGAACTTCGGTTTCGGCATAGTGTTGGTGGTAACGGTGAGTAGCAGGCTGGACAGCCTAGGTGGCTTCTCCAAGCCCTGTTTCCTATGATGCTTCTCTTCAGCTTTACCTTGAAATTTCTTGCTCTTGTTTCTTCTCCACTGCAGTATATTCAGCTCTGATGCTGGTAAAAGGCACTGTGGAGAATCTACAACTTTTCCAAAGGTCTAATATGTAGGCAGAAGCTGCACAGTGGAAGGGCAGCTCCTCTCAGAATCACAGAATGGTTTAGGCTGGAAGGGACCTTAAAGATCATTCAGTTCCAACACCCCTGCCATGGGCAGGGGCACTTTCCACTAGACCAGGTTGCTCAAAACCTCATCCAACCTGGCTCTGAACACTTAGAGGGATGGGGCAGCCACAGCTTTTCTGAGAGAGGAGACTGCAAGTTTACATTCAGTTTTCTCCTGTGCCATAGCCACAGTAACCTGTTCACATTATCCAAAATTTCTGTGGCATGTGGTGAATGAGAGAACTGCTTTTGCATTTAGTTTTGAGTTACAGCTACATAATGTAGGACCAGTAGGTCCACCATGTAAAATAGCTCTGCAGAGCCATCATTAAAACCAGGAATTTTGCCAGCAGTCCCAAATTTGAGGCTTTATTCATTCAAGGAATTATTTATTCACACACCTTGTAACGGATCCTCAGATTGCTGGTGAGGTGGAGAAAATGAAATGACTCCTCAGACATCACTTTTCAGTGAGTTATTAGCAGGCATGGATATAGAAGTCAAGGACAGACATTGCTGAGTCCTGCACACTAAACTGCTTGTCGCCATTAGGTCCTAAATTTTTTTGGTTCCTATTTTAGATGACAATAATACAATTTATAAGCAATGTTGCAGACACAAACAGTATGACTTTTTAAAGCCATTTTACCAAAACACAGAGAAAGTGTTAGAGCTGGTTGCAACTTCTTCTGAGATATGATTCAGAAACTGTTGGACTCTACAAAATTAGTCATTTATTAAGAGGTGTAAGAATAATTTCTTAACCTATTAATGAATGCATTACACTGTAAAGCGTGACTAACTTCCCATAAAAAGAGATCAAAATTGTGGGTGCACATAGTCACTTTGTCATCTTTCTGCCATAACAGCCTGTTTCTGTGCTGTGTATGGGCACATCCAGGAACAGAGACTACAGGTGCTCAAAGGTATTTGGTGAGGGCTGATGGACTCATGCTTTAAAGGGAAACCTTTTATTGCAAAGACCCACTCTACTTATTTGGAAAATGGAGAAAGCAACAGCTGCCTCTCTTTTTGCTTCACCAAGCCTAAGCCTGTTCCCAGTCATGCTAGTAATCTCAGCCTCTTTTTAACTCTTGTGGCTTTTTTGACCCAGTCTTTATTTTATATTTAGACCATTTTCTTATAATAAGTCACAGCTGTGACTGTCATTTTACTACAGTGAAATGTGTCGACAGGACCAAGAATAGCAGCTGTCTGTCAGACCTGCACCTAATGTATTAATGGAAATACCATGGAAATAAATCAAAAGGCAGATTCTTCTGAGAGGGGGGGATCCAGTCAATGTGCGGGCTCCCCTAGCCCACCTTCTAGCACAACTAGGGGAGGATCGCCCCCTTCCAGGAGGTAAGACGGAGGGGCTTCATAGACTGGGTACTTTGTCTGGTTTGTATCATGTCGCTGGATGTGATTTCAATCCGGACTGGAAAATTCCTGATATATCCACAACACATATATCAGAAACTATAGGGGAAGAAATCTCCTTGAGAAATTGGAAATATTTGTTACCGGCCAAATTTTGATTTTGTTACCAGCCATATTTTTCCAAAATAAGGGAAATAAATCAAAAGGCAGAGAAACAGAGACTGTGACTCTGCAGTAAAAGTTATCTTTAAAACAGTATGTTTTTTCTTTTTCTTTAAAAAAGACAGGAGAGATCTTGAAAAAATGAAGCACATTGGGGTTTATCCTGCCCAGATCAATCTAAGGTAATGGAATTTATAGGATAAACCCTCTACTGGGAGGAGTGGAAGATCCAGGGTTATCTGTACCTCTTCAGCATCACACCTGTGAGCTATTCTGATTGATGCCAGCTAAGAACTTGCCCCTTCCTGCTTCATAGAAAATACTGGGAGTGTAGCTTGAGACTTGAGAAGAGGTTGGCTTGGCTCTGAACTTTCTGCACCCCTTCTGCATTGAGGTGCCACAGCTGCCACAGAACTGTAGCTCATCTTGCGTTTCCAGAGCAAAGGATCACTCATGTCCACTCATGGAGCTGTACTCCCACAGCTCCCCCAGGAGCAATGTAAATATGAAACAAAAAATGAAGAGAGAAATCACAGGAAGGGGCAGTGGGTCTGGCACTCACTTTGGAGGAAAGAGCCGTGGGTCCAAGATCCTTTTTCTGATCAATGAAAAGTAATTCAGAAGGGAAAACTTGACACTGGTCTTTCATTATCATCTGTCCCTGAGCTACTATTTATCAACTTTAATAGGCCCTCTGCTTAGTGTTTGGCTACTCTGGATCCCTTTCCAGGTTGATCAGCTCTCACAAGCATTACATAAGGTCTATGCTTTCCACACTGGGTTATGAATTACACTTTGAAGCTGAAACCTTGTGGCATCCTCATTGCTCAGATGTGCAAATCTTTTATTTGATCTGCTAATTAGTTTCTGTGCACAGAAAGATTTTCACTAGAGCCACCAGGTTTTCCATGGTTTTAAGGACTAGTGTGTAGTACTAATCACCTACAGATGACGATGACAGATGATGATTAAGTGAGCCCTCAGTATCTGTCAGGAAAATTTCAAAAGCCTTGACAAATCCTGCTTCCTGAACCCAAAATAACTCCTAGCAAGTCAGTAGGTTGAGAGGAATTAGGCATAAGCAAATAGGAGAGTCTGCATTAGCCTGGCTGAGTCACTAGTGCTGGGACAAGTTTGACAATCTACAGGTCCCCTGAGACACAGACCCAGCAGAGGTAGTTGAAAAGCATTTCCTTCAGCACCTGGACTGATGCTCAAGCCATTGAGCATCACTAAAAGACTTGAGATCAGGGTTTCTGATGTTTTCTTCTGGGAGGGCTGTATAATGAGCTGAACATCAGGCTGGGGCCAGATAACAAAATTCATGTGGGATGTAGTTCCCTTCTGTTTTTAGAGTGTAATGTAACATGCTTTACTTCCTGAAGCTGAGGTAGATCAGTATTTTTCCATGTTCAAGGGAAACATGTGTAGTTGATTTCATTGCCAATAATCTGAGACAACCTATATTCAAAACCCACCCCAGAGTGAACAACTGAGCAAAGGTAGCCCCCAGCACAGCTCTGCACATGCCATCCTTAAGGAAGATTCATCCTGATTCCAAGCAGTGTGGTGTGCCTAGAGCAGACCTTGAAGCAATTTGTTAACACTGCACGGGGCAACTGGAGGGCTCAGAGGAGGGCATAGGGCCAAAAAAGTAGCAGAAATTCAACTGATTGCCCTTTTCGGAGCCTGTCTGAACTCATCAGTTTCGTACAACATTGCAGTGTTTTGTGGTAGGAAATAGAAAAACAAAGGGTGGCAGTGTAATTTAGGCTGTGCCTTTTAAAGAAAGAAAAATACCGTCAGTAAGTACTATCATGTTACTCTTGATCATATAGAGAAAGAGTCTACCAGCTTCAAGAACAAATTCCCTTTAGTACTGATAGAAATGAAGTCTGTTCATTCCTAGACAGTACCATACAAGCATGGACTAATCCACTTAATAGATTCTGAGAGCCTAAGACCAGGGAAAACTTCAGATCTTTTGTAAAATAGCCAATAGTGGTGCTCCCCATTGCCCTTACTTGAGTTTAGTACTTGGATCTGGTTGAAAGCTTGTTTTCAGAATAATATCAAGATGGCAAAGTCATCTCTTCCTATGTGATTCCATTGGTTAACAGCATTTCTTTACTGAAATCCTGTCTTTTCTGATCTGAAGGCCTCTGATTTCTGTATCTGTACATTGGCCTGAGTTCTCAACCAAATTGAAAGCCCATTTCATATGATGTTTTGCCTTCCCAAGAGACAACATTTCCTATTATGGTAATTCTCCAATAACCAGGTCACAGCCAAGCCTTGGTTTGGATAAGCAGACCTAGTTCATCAAGGCTTTCCCTGTAAGGCATTTTTTTCCAGACCTCAAAACATTTTTAAAACTCATGCTGTGACCTTGGACAAAACTGCTGTGCTTCAGGGAGTCTCTGGAGAGCGAGAGCTGAACCTGAGACAGTGCGTGTCTGACTCAGATACTCCTGTAAGAGAGGAAAGAACTGGGATAAAAAAGGTATGCCCAGAAGTAAGCAGTTCCTTGAGGGGAGAGTTTCAAAGCAATGTCTGGTACAGACAATGGCTGCTCTTAATCTGAGATATCTGAAATGCCAGAAGTATCTGAAACACTGATGTTTCAGCCAAGCAAAAAAAAAACATAAACAGCCAGATCCAATTTGATATGTAAAGAGTTAAATAAGGAAACACAGACAAACAATAACTGAAAAGTGAACTTGTATTTATGAGCTTGTGTTCACAACCACCGCCATCGATTGTTTGTACCACGTGTCAGTAAATAACAGGCAGTGTTGAGATCACACTTTCCTATTATTAGAAATGTAATAGTCATATCTTATTTAAAAACCTGTTTCTAAATCTGTTGCCACCTGGAAAACTAGATTAAACAGATCAAGAATTAAGGTTATCTAGAAATATTCTGGGCAGAAACATAATTAGGGCTGTAATTAGGATTAACATTTAGTAGGCAATACAGACAAGGCTGAGAAGATAAGCCACTATCAGTTGCTGTTGAGGGCTAAAGTGACTATTAATCTCGTAAGTTTGGGCCATGTGCTTTCTTGGCAATGTGGAAATAATGTTGAACAGTTTCCAAAAACCCAAGGCAGGACTGCAGGTGGTTTCTCCTAAAAATCTTTCCCAGCAGACAGGTAAGGTGCTGATGTGTGCCGGCACCTGCTTGCTCCAGCACCAGGGTAGTGGAGCATGGAGAAAGGTTATGAAATAGGGCACAAAGCTGAGCAACTCCCCAGTAGTTCCTCCTGGCATTACCTCCCTAGAGCCATGTGTTCCACCACTGCTGATTAAGTCACATTACCAGGACATGAAGCACACAGCACTGCTGCGCAGCACCCGCAAGGGTGGGCTGAAGGCTCTTTTCTGCAATAAGAAGGAACTTCAAGCTAAGACGGAAAACTGAAATTATTTCTATATCACACCATGACAAACAGGTTGAGTCCTTAAGCAAACATGTTGCAGAATGTATAACAGTCAGGCTGAGAGCTCTACATGCCCCTGCAATGCATGGCTGGAGGACATGTACACCTCTTGGAGCATCTCCCAGACTGCTGTAAGGAGACAGTGGAGGGCAGACAGCTCTGCAGCACCAAGTGTCCTCCCCTGTGCTCCCTCTCACCTCTGCCACTGAGACAGGCAACTCCCCAGCACCCTCACCTTTCCTTGGAGCTCCATTTCCCAACTCTCCCAGGTCTTTACCACACCTGCTACCAGGAATCCATTGCTGCAACCTCTTGCCACATGGAAACCCACATGGAATTAGGTACTGGGACCTACATGCTTCCACGTCGCTCCCTGGCACTCACAGCACAACTGGCAGCACCTTATCTGCAATTCAGTGTCTGCATTGCACCAGGAGCATTGGGACCTTTCAGCACCCAGCAAAGAGCTGGCAAAAAGCATATTGGTGCCACAGGCAGCTGGCAACACAGGTCAGCATGTCTCTGTGGGGGCTGTCACTTGCTCAAACAGGCTGACAGGGCAGCTCCCAGGCAGTCCTCTCTTTCTGCTGCTGTGGCTGCAAAGAACCTAGGAATGATAAAGGAGTTAGGAGATCCGCAGTTTTGAGGAGGTTAGTGGGTTCTTCCCACAGGCACTCCTGTTGAATGCAGCAAAAAAGCAGCAGCCCCCTGATTCTTTGAAGTCACTGAAGTTTTGCAGCTTGTTGTGGTGCTTAGTGAGAAACCCTCACTCTGTTTCCAGAAACAGAAGTAAAGTCAGAACTTGCTTTCCTTCAGATAACTGATCTTTTTCTTCCTCTGGAAATACTCAGTGGACCTGTTTTTATCTGTGATGTGTTTACTTTCTGAGAGGGTTTGCCATATTTGCATCTCCACGTGTTTCTTTACCTCAACTTTCTTCACAAAATGCACAGAGATCCCAAGGCTGGTCCCTGCTGTTAGGAGGGTAAATCTGCTCCTAAGACAGAAAGGATGGCCCTCCTTGTGACTTTTTCTTTTCTTGGTTCTGTTTTGACACTTTATTTTCCTTCATGCTACATGAGCGGGAAGCGTAGCGGCAGCAGCAAATCTTGCTGCCTTACGTCCTTCAGCTCCACTATTTTTACACTGTCAGTTGGTTTTCTACATGTGCCCCTACATTTATAAGATAAAATGAAGATGGCAGAACACCTCCTGTTACAAATTCCATCATGTATAAGAATGCCAAGTGCCGTTCCCCTTATTCAAACCTAGCCAAAGATCTTTACTACCCTGAATTTATAGTAACTATAATTCCAGAAGATCCTCAGATACCTCACAGTGTTTTCCTCAGATTAAATAGGTTTTACAGCTGGGTGAGGTCTTACATTACAGAGAAATTTATGCTTAAACATCTGTGCTTAAATGTCCTTCGACCAGTTGATGTGGTTACAAATCCAGACATGAAAAACCTACTACCCTAGTTTAACTTACTGAAGTGTTTGCTATTCTACTGACAGTCTGGATAGCAGGAAGGAAGATGTCAGAAAACTTCAGATTTGTGTCAGGTTTTTCCATTCTGGTTATTTCTTAATAGTAGGGAAAAGAAATCTTCATGTTTTTTCCCCCTTTCTAAAGCCTATGAAATGTTCTCAAAAGTTGAATTAGTTCAGTGTTGCTGTGAATACACAGTCTTACAGGTCCTAACAGGTAGAAAAGCATGCTCACTTATTTCTGCTTGCCCTAAAACTTCTGATAAGGATTTGATAAAGCTGATTGTGGCAGGCTGACTCTGTGCATATAAAAAACCTACTCCTTGACACAAGAAGTGCATAGCTGAGAGCTGAAACCTACCAAAGGTGATACACATTATTTCCTTTGCTGCAATAAGCAATCTTATTTCAGATAATTGGGTAAGCATGTCTGTAAGTATTGAGGATTTACTGAACTACTAAATATTTCCCCTTGCACATCTTCTTAAAAAAAAAAAAAAAAACAAAAAACCCAAAAAGAACCCCCCCCCCCCAAAAAAAAAACAAAACTGAAAAACCCCAAACAACAAAACAAACCAATAAATAAAGATGATCAAACCTGAGATTCATCTTCAAGTAGACCAGCCTGGCTTCATATGGTTGCTCACCACCGAATAAGGTCCTATGGGATCACTCTTCATGGAGCAGTTCTTCCCAGGGGCTTTCCTACTCTAATGGGCAAATTTGTTACTCAGTTTAGCAGTGTACCTATACAAGACCTCATCACTGTTACTGGTACCCAGAAGCCTACTACTAAAATCTGAGGCAAATAAGGTATTAAGTACCTCAGCCTTTTCCTCATCACTTTCATTGTATTTCCTGCTGCATGCAATAAAGGATGGAGATTCTCATTAGCCCTCCTTTTGTGGCTAATATACTCATAGAAACATTTTTTATTGTCTTTTAGCCAGATTAAGTTCTAGTTTAGCTTTGGTGCTTCTAATTTTCTCCCTGCATAACCTCATGACACCCCTGTAGTCTTCCTGAGTTGTCTACTCCTTCTTCCAAAAGTCATAACCTCTTTTTGTTCTCAGTTCCATCCAAAGCTCTCTGTTCAGCCAGGACAGTCTTCTTCCCCAGCAGCCCATCTTTCTGCACGTGAGGATTGCCTGCTGCCGCACCTTTCAGATTTCCTTCTTGAAGAATGTCCAGCCTTCCTGGACTCCTTTGCCTTTAATACTGCCTCCCAAGGGACTCTGCCAGCAGGTCTCCTAAACAGGCCAATGTCTGTTAGGATACAGCTCTAAAACTATCTAATAAGAGACTAAAGCTCCACACAACACTGATTAAACCCATTTGGATTTTCCCCATTAACTTTAACAGTACATATATTAAGCTATCACATTTTTCTCATTTTCTCTCAGCAAAATTCTCTCTGGTAGCTCTTTTCTATATAATGAAGAGCTGTGTAAGAATCCTCCACTATTCCTTATTTTGTTCTCTTTCTTTTTGCTTTTGTCATGCTGGTGTGTGGAGCTTCCATGGTTGGTACAAGTGCAGAATTGGAAGTAGGTGTTATACTGTGGATAAGAAGGAAAAAAAGTAAGCGACATGTGTCAGGAGGAAGAATTTCCATAATAAATACTGACTGCTTTGCCAAGCTGCAAAAATGTCACTGTCTGGAAATAATAAATCTTCATATTTTTTCCCCAAAACTTATTTGGTATTTATTAATAAAAATTAATAGAATATATATAATATAAACAAGCTCAACAAGCCCAGCAGTGAGAGAGTCTAGGTGGAGGTTATAAAGTTTAAAAAGGGTCAGTGACTTTTAAAATAAGCCTTAAATCAATGGTTAAACTTGTGCTGAATTTGGGGATGTAAAATCATACTGTAGAATTGCAAAATTAGAGCCTAAATGCTATGCTAGGCTGAGCTTGGTCTAATCAAATTCATTTAAACCCATTATTTTCGTCCTCATGTATCACAGATGAAAACAATGGAGCCCTTTTGGCAGGACGCCAGTCTGAAGCCATCTATTACCCTCCATGCTGAAGTTCTGACAAGGAGAACAAGGCAGCTGTCCTTATGGTAATTGATATTAATGACTGAGGTTAGAGACCACTGAGCCAACCAGGGAATTCACAACAAAGAGAAACCCCAGCCCAGCTCTGCAACAGCAGGGACAGAAGTAGTCTGAAGACAGACAGATGAAGTGGGAGCAGAGCAGTGCTCTGCTTATGTATGTAAGAAATATATATATCTACTATATATGTAAGAAATAATATATGTAAGAAATATATATGTAAGAAATAATATATCTACTTATATATGTAAGAAATACATATAGATATATTTTGTTTATTTTGTCTTGGAAATTCTTTAGGTGAGACACCAACATACATTAAATAAGAAAGAATAATTACAATTCACATTGGCAATATGTTGCTTTGTCGTTTCTGTGACCTGTCCTGCACTGCCTGTGGATGGGTTGGCAGAGGATGGCCAAATCCTCAGTGTGGAGCCACAGTGGACAGGGCGCTGCATCCCCAGGCAGGCTGCCATGCAGGGGTGAGCTGCCCACAGCCACAGCTGTTCCCCAGCAAGTCCTGGCCTGAGCACAGATTCTGCCCCAAGCTCCATTCCCAAGCTTCTTATGACATTCCTGGCAAGGTCACTTTCAGTGCTTTGTGGAAGTCTGCACTAATTTCATCAGATGCATGCAGATTTCACACATTTTTCTGTGTTTGTGCAATGCTGAAAATTAGCTCTTGCTTTCAAATTAGCTGGAGCTGTTTTAACCCACAGAACCAGTGATTTGCATTGGTGAAAACTGAAGTGACTGTACCTATTTAGTTTTAGTTGTAACAGGCTTTGCTTATTTGCTCTCATGTTTACTTTTTTAAAAGAAAAGTAGATTAAAATGAGCCCATTAACATGAAAAGCCCTCCTCCTATGACAGCTGAATGCACCCAGATTAAACATGGCTCCAGGCTGAAATGTAAAGATGGAGAGGCAGCCCTCGGTACAGGAGACAGATTTTATACCCAAGAACAAGATTTTTTGCATTGTTGCTGGTTTCAGTATGTAACAGGCTTCAGTTTTCAGTTCATGAAAGGAAAAGAGGTCAAGGGGACAAACAGATGTGAGGGGCCTTTCTCCTATCAACGTGTGGACAGTCATTCTGCTGTGACCCTGGGAGTGATACACCACTGTGTGCTCTTTTGTGCCTGGGTTTCCCTGGTCTTCTTCATGTGTTGTTTTCTCTTTCTGCCTTATCCCACTCTTAGCTTTCATACCTCCAGCTCCAAAACTGTCTGGAACACCAAGCAGATCATGCGAACAGTGATCAGCATATACCATAGTTCTGCCTCCTGGAGTGTTGTGTCTTTTGGCCACTTTATCATCAAAGTGTTGAGAAGCTCAGCATTGCAACATACACTGTCTATTAAAAGAACTGTAGTGTCTATGTTGTTGTTGTTGAGTAAAATGCTTTCCTAAGTAGGTCCTTGAGAAATACGTTTTCTTCTTGACCCAGTTCTCTTCAGGAGACTGAGAGATACAGTCAAGTGTATCACACTTTTGAAATTAAAATAGCACTCAAGCTTTCTCTATAGTTTCTGGTTTCTCATGTAAATACCTGATGATGCTCCCTTCAAACGTTTCCTGCTTTTGCACCTTTGGAGCTTTTTAGCACATAGGGACAAGAATGGAGTCTTTCAAAAAGGAAAATCTGTCTGTACATCCTCACTTTTCAGGGAGAAAAAAAATCCCTGTTGTTACACTAAGATCAATGTTTGAAATGCTCTTGCTTTCCTAGCCTCTCTCTACTGTTACTCCCCTGACGCCCAAATAACACAAAGCATTTACTCAGTATAACTTCTTTGGCCTTATAATTATTTAATGACACAATAATCTAAATGCCAAGACACAATTACAACCTGATTCCAACAGTTAACTTTAAGCCACTGACACAAGAGATTCAAAGCCATGCTATAGTCTCCCAAGAGAGGGAGTGGGGTTGAATTTCATGAAGCAAATACTTACCTGGTAGGGGAGGTGGTTTTCCCAGGCAAGGCTCCTCCCCCACACTATTTTTTTAAAAACATTATGGAGCAGAGGCTCCTAGAAGATATTTCAAAACATATGGAAGACAGGGAGGTGATTATAGAAAACCAATCTGCTTCACCAAGAGCAAATCATGCAGGGTAATCAAGTGGCCTTCTAAAATGGAATGACTGTGTCAGAGGACAAAGGAAGAGCTCCAGAAATCATCTTTGTGGCTTACTGTAAGGCCCATATAAATGTAATGTCCCAGATAATTCCAGTGCCTTTTTCCCCCTTCTTTGTGCAAGCACAGTGCTTGAGGTACTTTTGAGACATTGTCATTGTCTCTAGGGATGCCACATTTAGACTGTGTTAGAAGTCAGTTAAAAGAGGTGAATAGAAGCAGCTCATTCAATCATGGCTGTAAAATTTATGGGCACAGACTCAGTGGCATAGTATGACTTCTGGGTCAAAAGCAGCTTATGAGCTGCTCATACAAGGCCAAAGTAAAAGAGCGTAGCCTGTAGTACATATGTGCAGATGGATAATCCTAATTCCCAGATTTGGAAGGAGGCAGTGGAGACCACAGTGTGCCACCATCATCTCCTGCTGGAACCTCTCTCATGGCATTCATGTCTCTCAGCTCTCTGCATTCCGTCATCTCTTGTGGTTGTCAAACATACAGAATTTGGCAGTTTTGTAGTATAGGAAAGACCACTGTCTCAACTGTATGAGAGGTCTCTTGGACCTGCCTTGGCAAGTTTACCTTGAACATTCTGTATAGCTCCCTCGTGGACCTACTTCTGAGCTTGGGCTCTCCTTTCTTTTCCTTTTTGCCTTTTAATCTTTATTAATATATCTTTCACACTTTTTCCTTTGGGCTCTGAGCTTCTTTCCCAGGGGAAATTGCAATACCTCCTTTCAGATACCTCTGGAGAAGTCTCCCCTTCTATGATCCGCTCAGGTACAAGCCTAATTTATTTGTTAGCTCAGGTCCTCATGGACAGAGCCTTCCTTTGTGTCTCAGGTGAAGTCTTGGGATCAAAACAAAATTGTTCCTGTTATTTACAAATGTCCAGATTGTACATTTACATGAATTGCCCATTTGTGCCAAATTCTGTAAAAAACAGCTCACAGTTTGTTTGGTTGTTTGTTTTATGAATCATGAAAAAAAAAAATAAAATTTAAAAAATTATCCATTTTGGAAATATTGGCATTTACTGTCTGGAGATCTGGATTTCCCTACTTAAATTGGTTGCTTATTTTTGGGGCACTGTGAATGCCTGAAGGCACTGTATGAATGTCATCCATTTGACCATGGTTTTTTTTTTTTGAGCAAAGGTGGATCTGTTTCACTTTCTCTTTAAAAAGATATTTGGCAAGCAAAGAAGCATCCTGGTGTCAGAGGCTGGCATGCTCCTGCCTGGTTTTAAATATTAAAGCTCATATACAACAGTGAGCCCACTGTTACATTCTAAGTGTTCAGATATTTTTCACCTTACAGTGATACAAATGGGTCCCAGCCTAACATCTTGTCTGATTCATGACCACAAGACAAATTCTGGATCATGACTTCCACTCAAGACCTGGAATTTGTGTGTGAGAGCTGACAGAAAGGTGTATAAAACATGTCCCTAGTTGCTTGATTGGGATTTTATTTCAAACTAGGGTAAGTCATTATTGAAGGAAGAAATTTTACTCATACTGCTTAACTGTGCAGGTGAAAGCCTGTCAAACACCGTTTTATTCAGAGCTCTGACCTCCAGATAATGTAATGGATCTTGTAAATGGAGTAACTGATACATGCCTCAGAGCATCATCTTCCAGCTAGTCTTTAAAAGACGAGAATGATACTGATCCTATTAGCTAGTAGGGACTACATGATTACAGAATAAGTAATGTTTTTAAGTGCACTGCTGGTATTAGAAAGGTCACAAGTATCTATCAAGAGCCTTCATCTGAGAAGATTTAAATACCATTTAAGTGAGCAGTGAAGCAACCTCCTACTTTAGTAGATCATTGAAAAAGCTCTTGGTGTTAAAGGTCCAGGTTTTAATTGGTTAGCGTTCCCATCAAAATAATCGAATTCCACATGGCACAGATTTTTAGATCCATTGTTCACAGAGGCTTAGAGAGATCGCACATTGTCTAGAGAAGGGAAACCCTCCACTTATTACTTGCCTGCCAATAAATCGGCCAAGAGAATATATCCTACAACCATGTATACCTTGCAATGTTCCAAGTACATTAACATGTCTCAAGGGAGAATTGAATTAATGTGTAATTTGAAAGGAGCAGTTTCTTGCCCAAAAAGATCAGGGGACACAGTCTCATGGCATTGCTTTATAACTGAGTTTTATCCATAGTTACATGCTTGATAGAATTTAGATGATACTTTATAAAGCTGGATTTCAGTGTCCACTGAATAATTCCGTCTTTGCTTAATGGTTCAAACTGCTTTCAATTATTCCAGCTTACTTGCACCTCAGATGATTTTAACATCTCAATTGCCAAGGTTGGACCCCAGCAAATAGTGCAATGAGTTTTGTTGATATATATTTGGAAAGCTTAGGTGTGGGATTTTGGTTTCTACTCACTTGACAAGGGGTTCCTGAAATCACTGAAGCCCTACCAGTGTAAGACAGGAGCAATATTTTTCCCCTGATGTTTTTTATTTGGTAGACATACGCACTAGCAGGAACTCAAAGTCCTTTTTCTTGTAAAGACGTCATGTGCAAAATGTTAGGCTATAGTGTTACCTGGTATTATAAAGCCCTCCGAAGCCTGCAGAGTCTAGTGAGTTCTCAGCAAGATGGGAACAGTGGCTCATTCACGTCACAGGTATATGCTATTTTTAGCATTCGGTTGACTTTTCCTTATTAGGAAAATAAAAACTATTGAAATAAGAAGTTCTTCTTGCTCGGTATATATACCAATTTGTCTGCCTTCAGGCAGACTGATTTCCTTTCACCTGCAAATACTTACTTTTTCAAGTCTGCAGCACTCTGAAGCCAGTTCATTTCAAGCTCCCTCTGTCTCTGTGCTTCCTCTCTGACCATGAAAAAGACTTATCCCTTTGGAAAGATGATGGATCTGGTTGTGCACCCAGAGAAGAAGGAGTTAAGGTACACAAAGGGTGGTGAACTCACACACTTCATTTGGCTTTCATGAGCAAAGCACATACCCATATACAGAGGTAGCCATGTATGTGAGAGGATGCAGGGACGCTACATCTAAGCAGCATTTCCATATCACTCTCAGCATTTCCCTTCTACATAACCTCTCCACTTGAACTTCTAAAAGCAAGCTCTAGAACTGGCTGGGCCAAGAATTTTCAAGGAAGAGCTGAGACAATGTTGATTTTGGGTCTTCCACAGGGATTAAGCAGAAATGTTTTATTTATAATGTCTGGAAACCTTATTCTGGCTTGTTTTAATTGAATACTGTATCTGAGCACTGCAATAAGGCCTGATTGAGGACAAATCTGTTCTAACAGCATCACTTCAAGATGGCTTTTGCTCTATCTATACCAATCAATTTTTGCACAGAAGTAGCAACTTACCAAATTAATACTTATTGACACATATCAGTAATATATAAGCAGCAAGAAAAGCTGTGTCAGTCTATTCTTTATAGACTTTACTGAGGGGATGGGATTTTACAGTTATTGTACAACATGACTTTTCCTGATCAGAGTGGTAAATGAGGGATATAAAGCTCTTTATTCCAGTATGTACTTATGGTCTCCACTGGACATCAGCTCCCTTCCAGATTCTCTTAACATAGAAAGCGGATTGAATTTTGGTTCAAATAGTTCAGATTTTTTGTTTTTCTTATAGTGAACCCAAAGTGCTTTCTGAAAGTTTTGTTGGGTTTAACCAGAACTAAACAGGATCAGCTTTATTCACAGCTGAGCCTGAACTGGGACTAACCCCAAATAGATACTGACTGGCTCACAGATGAGGTTTTGCATGTGTTGACACTCCTTGAGCACCGTGGGACTCAACCTCTTGTGAGATTTGGATTGAACCAGGTCTTAGTTGTGGTTATTCCAGAGTATAAGTATTGCTTTACTGTGATTCCTCACTTAAAGACTGATGACTTCATGAAAAGAGGGGGTTCATTTTATCTTGGAATTCATTTGTTTTAAGCTAGTAGTCTTCTCCATTTACAGAGATAAACTAAGGCATATCCAGGGAAAGATTTGGAGAGAGAAAATGACTGCTTTAGACTCATCTCATGATTTTCAGGATAAAGTTGGATGCAAATTTCAGTGGAAAGGTCTACCCATTTACAGACACCTTTTTGCAGCAGCCTTCCTTGTTGTATCTCTCTCCAGTGGACATCTTCACTCTTCCCGAGACACCTCTGGGAGACAGAAAGATCTTTGTAAAGCAACTGGCTTCATGCCATGTGGAAAGTTCAAATTTTTCACAAGATTGCTCTTTTTCTTCTGTTTCATCACGAACTGATAGCACCAGCCTGAACAAAACCAATGGAAAATATGCACTGGAAGGTCACCATGAACTAGCAGAAGAAGAGACAGGAAAAGATAGTTTAATTTTTATTTGAATTTCCACAATTGTATAAAACCAGAATGGTGAGAATCTCTCTCCCCTTTCTCAAATCTTGTTCCATCTGCAACTACTCAACAAGAGATTCCAAAGAAAGAATGGGTTGTTCAAACTTGTTTGCTGAAGAAAATATCTGTTGCAAGAATTTATTTTCTGTTTCTCAAAGATCTGAAATGCTTCATTTTACCAGCCAGACTGGGTGAATGCTCTGAAGTAGTTATGCACAAATAGTTGAAGTTTTTTTAATGAACCCACTTTAGCTGTGTTTGCATCTGTTCTGGTTTTGATTTCCACAAATATTAACGTAATTCACTTTTTTTTTTTAAACAAGGTCCTTCTCAAAGTAAATGTGAAGTATGAGCACTCAAATGTATGTGCAAAGGAAAATTTACATTGCCTTTCTGCAAGGCTTCAGAAAAACAAAAAACTCGGAAGTATTAGGCTTGTTCCTGCTGTCAAGGAGCAGTAAGAACCCAGAGTAACTGAAGTGACATGTCCAAACTCAAAAAGCCAGGTCTTATTTCAAGGGTGAAATCTTAGTTCCCCTGAATTCAGTAGGAGAATGCCTATACACTTCAATGCAACAAAATTTTATCATACTTCCAAGGTGCTGAGTCAAATTATTTTTTGCCTAATGGTTAATTAATGCGGACTTAATAAACTCAATAAAATATCTTTATATTTTGGGGACTTTAAAGTAGAACAGAGTAGGCAAATCATCATTTTTCTTTACTGTTCCAAACTCATCTTACACAAAATTCTGTCTGTGCCACTGTGAAAAGAGCAATTTTGCCAGCCCTGTCTATGCCATCCCATTCCTACACTCACCTGGCACTCTGGATGTTTTTGTTTAGCTATGAGCTGACCCAGCAGAAAAAAAAAAAAAGACTTATGAGTTTGTTTTGAGAACGACTGGTTCCATTGCAATGAGCCCCCCTGATGTGACTGACAGCTTGGCTGTACAAAGAGAGGTGCTTGTAGAGAGGGTATGGCAGGAACACAGGGTCTGGGGGGAGCAGGACATGGGGCTGCCTCTAAATTGCTTTTAAGCCAGTTGCAACCTCTCCCTTTGAGATAATCCCCCACAAGAAGTGTGGAAAGAGCCTCCTTTAGCTGCTTCTCTGACTCTTCTGGATGTCCTGTCTTGAAAAGGGGGAAAAGCAGAGACAACCATTTCAGTTTCCAGTAATAGATGAGGGGTGTTCAGGTGTCAAGCTGCAAAGCAGCACATGAGAACATGCTGGCTTAGAAAATGAGGTTTTTCAGCCCTTTCTCAGAGTACCAGCATTCGTAAAAACAGAGAGGTGCATGCCAGGGGCTTCACCCTCACCCCCTGTTCTTGCCCCTTTGGGTGTACCTGTGCTCCAAAGGGGCTGCAAGGGCTAAACCCAGCCAATACTTCAGGGGCTCCACAAAATGGTGCTGTGTTGCAGCTTCATGGGGAAGGGCTCTGTCTTCTTTCCCCCAGTGCTGCACCACAACCTGACAGGCTGCTTCTGCTCCCCTTCTTTCAAAGGCACAAATGACATCCTGCAACCAAGCTCAGGTGGGTGCTAGTGGATTCACAGCTCTGGTACCCATCTTGGCACCAGAAAATAGCCCCAAACTGTCCCTCCCAAGTATTGGTTTTGAAATCAGTGCCTCCACAGAAGCAGGGTAGCCACCTCTTTGCACTGCCAGTGGAAATCCCTCCAGCATCAGGATGTTAAATCTTTGGACCTTATCTAATCTTGCTCACCCACCCCTTTCACAATTCGCTATCGATGCCTCCACAGATGTAAATGTGTTTCACCAAGGCCAGAGTTAGTCATTTCAGGATCCCACAAGAGTACTGTTTCTAGACCCTTATAATTTTCCATTGTGCCTCTGTTGAAAGAGAGAACACTGGAAGTCTTTTATGGAGGAGGCTTATAAAACATGAACATCTGTTTGTTATGAAACTTAATGCTGACAGCTTGCAAGAGCCCTCTAAAAAAGTATTTAATTCAAACTGTTCTTTGTGTATGCTGGAACAAAAGGTTTATATAGGTATACTGGAGGAAGCATCTGCTTCAGGTAAGATTTATTTCAAGACAGTGTGACTAGGGACTTAGAAAGGATTCAAATCAGAGAATATGACTATCCCAGAGACTTCTTTCTAAGCTACACTTAAAATGACAGATTTTCTTGCTTCAAGACAACTATCAGATCTGTTTTGTTTCCTGGATATGCCCGCATTTCTCCAGTTCTGTCTCTCTACTGTCAGAGATGGTTGCATTATGAAGTAAAAATCACTGGCATTCACTAGCTGCATGTGATGGTTCACAAGGTTATGTGTTAATATTCTGTGACTACAAAGAGCTGCCTCAGATAGGTTCACTCCAATGGAAAGTTAACAACACACTTATCTTTGAAGTGATGTTATTGAATTACATTTGGTGTAGCAGTCTGTTTTATACCATGGTTTTACATCATACCAGTTTAATAAGCAGGAGGAGAACAGGAAAAGAATAAATAGGGAGCTTTGTTCAAAATATTTTTCAGTTCATCTCTGTATCCAAGAGGGATGAGAGAGTTACTCTTTTCTGAAATGCATCTGTCATATTAATAGACCATTTGGTACATTGCCATATGTGAGTTTCAGATATTGCCAATATTGTTAATAGTGGGATCCTAGAAATTAGAAGTGGAAGAAGCTTATTAGATTTACTGTCTGCCCTTCTGTCGATATACTGCTAAATGACTTTTTCTGGTGCGTTCTGCAATTGCATTTTAAATGAGTCCAAAGTTGCACTCTGTTAGTCAGCCATCAGGGCTGAGGAACCCGGAGCCAGAGGAAACGCGCAGGTTAAGTATTCTTTTTGCTGAGACTGATTATTGTTTTGCCATTGATTCAAATGGAGCCAAGAAGGCTCCAACTGACAAAGCTGTGCCTCAAAAATAAAGTGCGAAACAAAACATGCTGGTGGTGTTTTAAAGCAACACTGACATATAGTTACAGCATGCTGTGGTTCTCTGTTCCCCAGGTGGTTTTGTATTTTTGTCATTATTTATGTACTTTTTTCCTCTTTTGCTTTATGAGAAACCAGGACAAACAGGGTAAAAGCAGCACAAAAGAACTGCATCCCATATCCAGATGTAAAAAACAGTTAAAATAAAAGGTTTCCTCTAACCTGCGTTAGTTGGCTTATTTCAGGTGCAACTTGAAACTGTAGGAGAGCCAAAGGAAACCTGAGCAGGGTGTAATTTTGTACGTTTCTCATGTCCACTTGAAGAGATGGTACAAAATATTTTATTTCAAACTTCGACAGACCCTAATTTGTGTGCACATTGCCAGTTTAAACACTGATGCATACAAAGCCTTCCAAAACTGTAAGCACAATATAGCCCATAATATATTGTTTTTCATACCATGGTATGGAATGTCAGCTTAGTAAATACTACTCTTTTATATAATTTATTATTTCTTACAAACCAAGACAAATCTCTGGTGACATGGGAGGTCTCAGTTTACAGTGGCTGGACCACACACAAGCAGACTTATTTGTGAGATATGAGTGAATGTGTATGCAGGACATACAATATCTCCTGTTATTAATAATGCACTGGTATGATTTGATTATCCCTTGGTTTGGTTAGGCTGGCTATTATTAAGCTTCCAGCATGTTATATTTTATCTATCGTTGGTAACTTTGATAGCTTTAAATCCATGAACACACTCAACAGATTGCTAGGGACAGGTTCATCCTGAAGGGTACTGTAGCCATACCAGCCTAAAGACCTATGGAAATGAATTATACCTTCCTCACCCTCTCTTGTCAAAAGATGTGATGGGGTCAGGATGCACATACAGCCAGGTTTCAGCCTTACACAAGCAGCTGGGCTGAGCCAGGCTGTGTACCACAGACCAGGGCCTCAGGGCACACAGCAATTCATCTTCCTGATGAATTGTTCAGAATGACATTAAGAAAACTAAAGGTTTCCATCCTAGTTTGCAGTAGGCAGACCTCCTCTGCAGCCCAGTTTGTCAGTACTTTACCAGCCCCAAAGCCTCTCAGAGATGCACTCTCATTTTGCAGCCCAATGCTATGCACTCCACATATACTGCTCCACAGTACAGCACAAAGTCAACTGAACTCTAGCATATAACCATGTTAAATGTGATTATTTTGCTCATACTAAGCCTCCTTCTAAATAAGCCAGGCTTCAGGAAATGAGAAACCACAAAAATACCTGAAGCAATTTATTTTTTATCGACGTGACGCTACCAACTACAAGTGCCAGTTTAAATTAAAACTCACTCCCAATGATCAAAAGATGCACACCAGCATGCTTCTTGCACAGCTCCTCTCACTCGTGATGTTTTGGAAGCAGGAGTAGATGAAATCCAAGAGATTTCTTACAGCCTTCTGGCTGTATTTAAGGCTAAGGGGAATGGGTCTTCATCACAGTTTCAAACCACAGTGTAAACAGCAGTTCTTGTTACCAAGAAAAATCACTGAGAGTTTTAAAAGATTAGGTGAACAAATTAAATATAGAACTTCCTACCTTCCTGCAATTCTTCAATATATTATAGCTTGTATTTATTCAGAAAAGAGCTCATGATGGACATACTTGCAGCAAAGACAGTTATTGAGCAGAAGAAGGGGTTTTTTTTGTTTGTTTTTCTTTCTGAATAATCAGTCTTGGTTATTTACAATATTTACAATGTTGTAGGTTATTTACAATACTTATATTATTTACAACTACTACTCCCCAGGGACCTCACTTAAAGTACTACTGGAGTCACATTCTCTGTCTGTGGAGGTGACTGCATTTTTGGACTCTTCACAAAAATGCATCAGAATGGCTAGTTCTATACACTAGGGAGAGAATTTAAGCTCTGGTCACTGATACACTGCTCTGCTCATGGTGTTCTTCATTTTCTACTGGGGGCACTCAGGCAATAAAGGGTGGCTTTCCAGTTAGGCGGTGTACAGTTACAACCCATGCCCAGGCTTGATAAACCAGGTTAGATTGAAAACCTCCTGCCCCATGGATCTTCTCTATTTGCAGTGCTCTTTAACTTGCAGTTGTCTCAGCAGAACCCAAAGAAACAGTTAAAATTCTGCACAGTTAAATGCTTTCTTGGGCAAGACTCTCCTACCAGGTCCGTATATGCCAGCACTCAGCATTGATGTTTTGCCTTTCCTGCATATGAAGATCTCTCATGGTTGACAGTATCAACAGATATCAAAGCTCAGTGGTGCCTTGCGGATCCAAGAAAAGTACTTTGCCCCCTCACAGCAATTTACACAAGGTTCAGTGTATACTACACATGGCATGAAAATGAAGCTGTCGTTTTCATAAGATTCCTTGTGATATTCCAAACCTCAAGAGTGAACACTAAGCAGCATTCTCATGTGACTGGAACACCTTTGTGCATGCAATCTCTTGTTTTCCCACATTTTCGGGCTCATTGGGTATTCCTTTTAGCAGTGAATGAGGTATTTGAACATTAAAGTTTACAGAAGTAGTAGGGTACAGAAAATTTTTATCTGTTCAGGTCTAACTGCTCTTTCATGTCTGTAATTTTGATTATTTTGTCTAGGCCCACTTGTTTCTCGGTGTTTTTCACACTGCTGTTCTGAAAACAGACACAGACTGGATTATACTCTCTCTGTGTCTACCAAAAATGAAGTCTAATCTAACTAGAAGACATTAAGAAAAAAAGGAAAAAGGCAACATATATGTGCTTGCAGCCACACTTCAGGGCAAACTTCAAAGTAACTCCATGTGGAGTTTCTGGAGGTAGTTTGCTCGGGTAAGACACACAGAGGCAGCAGAGCTGCATACATGAACATAAAGAAAATGCTTGGTTACCTCAGTAATTTATCTACAACTTTAATGTAGCTTTCATATAGCTAATGATATATGTGCCATGCCATTTGGGAACTGTATTTTACACTACTGGGCCAATATTCATTGATATGTCTTCTGGCCCTTTGAAGGATCACTTCTATGAAAAGCAATACCAGGCTATATGTTTTTTCTTCTGAGTTCTTATAAATGTTTATATCTCTGAATACATCTTCAGAACACCTGTATTCAGCTACCAAGAACCTGCTCCATAAATAATCTCTTCCACTCATTCACTTCCTTCATTTTCCAATTTGAGAGAAAAAAGAAACCTCAGGTAAAATTTCCTGTTCATTTCTCACGCTAGTTTTTCCATAATAAGCTTCGGAAATAAAACAGAAGATGGAAAAAAAGGATTCCTTCCAGGACAACTCTCCTTTTCCAGGCACTAACATCACTGTAAACATATTGAACTTAATAGGAGAAGAATTCACCTTACCAGCTCTGCTCTCAAGGCCTTACAATAAAAGGACCAGTCACTCTATATTGTTTCTACTGTATTCTGAATGGACAGTAAAACACATCACTGAAGAAAGAGTGATAAAGAAGTAAAGTTTAAAAGGGTAAAAACTAAAAAAATCATTCCGGAAATTCAGATGCAAGAACAGAGACAGCTATTTCAAGTAAGCAAAACATGAACAAGCACAAACTGATGCCCAGGGCAATGACAGGCAATGGGAAAGGCTAATATTTTAGTTCTTGAACTTGTTTTAGGGCTGTTTTGCCAGAACAGTAAGCACCGTCTCAGTTACCATCAGTATGATGACTTTTCCTGGTTGTTTGAAAGTGCAGAAACAGTTGCTGAGGTCTCTATTGTAGGACTATCTGAGCTCCTGCACTGACCTCAAATTAACTTCACATTTATTAGGCTTGGGAGGAGTCTTCCCTGCAGTGCAATTTGGTAAAGATGAATGGAAGCACAACATAAAATCCTTTTTTAGCGATGTTTATGCAGTGTCAGGACTTACTGGTAAAACGTTAAATTTCAAACCCATTACTGTTCTCTCTTCTCCTCTGCCCCACTCCGGTGCCAGAGGAATACAAAATCCAGAGTCTCCTCATAGGATCTGAGACATATGGGCCATTGGTTTCCAAATGCCATGAGAAGCAGAAAATGCAGGTGTGTCTGAGGGGGACACTCCTTGAAGATAGATGGATTTCTGTCATACCAGTAGAGGAAGAAATTGCTTTAATTTCATATGCATTTAGCTACACCAAACTGCTACAGCATAACGAACAGGAAAAGCAGAAATCTGGACACCTTCTGTGTGTTAGAGCAAAAATAGGCAGATAAACAATTAAGCAAACGCATTGTATTGAGCTTGAGGACTTGATGATGCAAGATAGAATTTTGGTGAATGTAGTAAAAATACAAATTAGGCAAGCTGGGATTTTTTTTATTGCTGTAGCAGTACAGGTGATTGCTTACAAGACTGAGCAATAAAGATCTCAAAAATGCTTCAAACATATCTTGACAAACAGAAGTTAGGGAAAAAACTACCGTATTTATGTGTTGAGCAGAGATTTACCATCTACAGCAGGTAAATCTCTTCTGTCTTGAAGTGACATTAATCAAACTTCAAAGAACAGATCAGGCAAGCAGTGAAAAGGGACAGAAATTTCCTGAAGACACAGATTTTTGATTCTCATAAAATTTCTATTCTTTTTTTTTTCTTGTTATTAAAGCAAAGCCGCCTTCTTCTGTGGCCTGTAGTAGATATAATTCTTTTTGCAGTGTTTCATCTCCATTAAGCCAGCTCTGTATTGGATATACAGGAGTCTTTTTTTTTTTTTTTTTCCCTGAATTCTGGCATTTACTATCTCTTCCTTCCAGTAAACTCTCATACATAAAACTTTTATCCTAGTGATGGAATTGGCAGCGAACTTCAAAAAGAATAGGATCCATCCCTTCCTTAGGCAGCTTTACCTTTGCCCTCTTACCTCCTTCCAAAATGGTGAATGTTCCAGGTAGGCAGAAGCCCACTAAACTGGTTCCAAATGCTAGGATTTGTACAACACAATGTCACTTCACCATTCATCATTCTGGCTGGGCCCCTGAAGAACTAACAAAATGTTCTGGTCTAGAAATATACAGAAGAAAGAGAAAGGAGGAGCAACCCCATAGTCCATCAGGAACTACTTCAAGCCTCTGCAAGTATAGCAGGGGAGGGATGGGGAAGAAGGTTGAAATATCAAGCAGAGGTACACAAAAATAGGTACAAAAGAGAAAAACAGAAAGGAAAATGCATTGACGACCAATGTTCACAATATGTCAGCAAGAACTGTCAGCTTTGTTTTGCTGGGAATTATGTGTGTTGCTGGGAAAGTAATACAAACAGATATAATTAAAAGAGCGGGATAAGATCTCCAGCAGTCAGGCATAAGATCCACCCTGCCACACCAAGCAGCATGACTCAGAGCTGTGACACCATTTAGTCTCCAAGTCCCATTCAATAATATTAGAAACAATGTTGAGAACCATGCTCTCACAACAAAATTTCCTTTCTTAGCAGTAGATTCTCACTTGTAACTTACTGATACTTTCCCATTCTTCCCCTCCTCAGGTTCAATTTCCCAAGCCCTCTGATTTCTCTTCCTTACACATTTACATTCCAGTGGGTTTCATCTGGGGAAACAACACCTGCACCATTCTTCTCAGAGAACAAAAAATACGATACACTTCTGCAGTTGATATGACACCCAATTGCCATCTGAGCCATCTAAGGGAACTCATTAAAGAATAAGACAAACATCTCACTCTCCAATAAAATAAACCAGGTCAAGTTTAGCACAGACCAGTAACTAAAGCACCATGTTCTGGCTCTGCCACTCAGGCAGACAGTAAGGGTATACCCAATAAAACAAACATAAACCATTAACATGGAGCTGTGAACTCTAATAGGCTTTGGGTTATTGCCTTTGCAGGAGAACACTGTGCCAGTGAAGTACAGAAATTACCCATTCAGGCAAATGGTCCGGGGGATGGTGGCAGAGTGCAATCTTTCGGACCTTTGGAGCTATTTAGCTGCTCTCAAAACACACACACAACAACTCCGATAATTGCAGTCACTGCAAAACCTAGGCATGGTGCACTGGAAACCTTTTAGGGGCTCTTTATAATTTCCTGCCTTTGCCAGAATAAGGCTAATTTACTCCTATTTCAGTGGGCTCGGGCAGAGTGAGAGAAGAGAGACTGGATTGTCAGCATTATTGAAAAGATTCATGATTAGTCACATTCGCTTGAAGACAAGTTACTTGCCAGACACTACACCACTCATTAAAAGACCTGCAAACTGGCAGCCCTCCAGCAGCTGTGAAACAGCTCCAGGGCTGACAGGCCCAAGAGGACCTCCATAACCCCGTGCTCTCCTGCATGTTGGAGTGAGAAAAGCCAGTTCAAGCATGCCTGGGTACAATTGGCACCCCAGGAGTTCACCGAATCAGTTTCATGTTCTACAGTAGAAAAGAAATTAAAATATCTGGGAGCCCAGCTGGTGCTAACATCAGGATAATGCCTTCTGAGCCTGGTCTGAAATTGCTGCCTTTGCATGGCCCCATTTGTCATGCACAAGTCCAGAGGAGGGCCACGAGGATGATCAGGGGGATCAAGCACCTCCCATATGAAGACAGGCTGAGAAAGTTGGGGCTGTTCAGCCTGCAGAAGAGAAGGCTGCGTGGAGACCTCATAACAGCCTTCCGGTATCTGAAGGGAGCCTACAGGGGTGCTGGTGAGGAACTATTCTTTAGGGACTGTAGTGATAGGACCAGGGGTAACAGCTTGAAACTTAAACAGCAGGGGTTTAGATTGGATATAAGGAAGAAATTCTTTACTGTTAGGGTGTTGAGGTACTGGAATGCGTTGCCCAGGGAGGTTGTGAATGCTCCATCCCTGGAAGTGTTCAAGGCCAGGTTGCATGAAGCCTTGGGTGATATGGTTTAGTGTGAGGTGTCCAGGGGTGTTGGAACTGTATGATCTTAAGGTCCTTTCCAACCCTAACTATTCTATGATTCTATGATTCTATGCTTGGGTAGCTAAAAGATTCTTTAAGTGATTGGGGAACTTGGAGTGTTTCTTCACCTGCTTCAGCTCTGATCCAGTTCCTGCAGGAGACACAGAAGTGTGCTGGAAGTATCTTGCTACCTCAGGTCCACAAGAGCTGGTTCCCCATTTGCAGTTTCATTTCCATGCCCTTGACTGCCGTTGCCTTTATGTGAGGACAGAGAGGAAACACTTCATTCCTTTCCTACACGTGCTCAAGTGTGCATGTTTCTGGGTTTGCATCTTCTCATTCAACACCAGCTCAAGCCAGTCTATCCCAATTTTTCCAGCTGTCCCAGCATGATGAATGCCGACTTCCCACACGCTCTCCAGAAGCATTGGAAGAACCAGATGTTCTTCATTACCTTGCAGATTATATTTAAAAAAGAGGATATTTGAAGTGGTATTAGCAACCCACATTTAGCTCACTTAACCCGGGCACAGGAGTAAGGGTTGTTGAGATGGCCAAGCCAATCCACCAGTTCCCTGGCTCCCAACTGCACAGTCCTATTCCTCTCCATCCTTGTCTCATCATCACCCAGTCCAGCTCTCCTATCCCCCTCCCAGATCCAGCTTTTGCATTCATCTGACCCCTCAAATACTCAAAAAGCTAAGCAAGCCCCCACCAGCTCCTGCAGCAGGCCATAGAGGGGCAGTCAGTAGCTCCATGGAGCTCGTCAAGCCATGTCCACTACAGTGGACAGAGACAGTCCCTGTCCTCAGCACCTCATGTAAGTCCCTGCAGCCTGGTAGATCAGCAAGGGCCTCTGCCAACATGTGCTTTATTTTAAGCTGAGGGCTGAGCCAGGCATCTGTCTTTTCAGACTTCTGAAGGACTTACAACCCAAATGGAGAGCAGCATCTGTGCATGTGTATGGGGAATAATTACTTCTTCTAATAACACTAAGCAAAGTAGACTTTCCATTGGGAAAAGTTCCTTCTAGTTAATCACTCTTGCTTTTCCCTGTTCCTTTCTTGTAAACAAGCTTTTAATAGAAAACTAGTGCACAGTATGGTCTTATTATGCTAGATTTGTATATTTTATGTGCAGGGGGTATTCATCTTTGTACTGAAGAAGTTCAACTGCAGTGTATGAGTAGGAGTCCCCATGGAGAAAAATATCCTCTTCTTCACCCTGAGTGGTTGCACTTGAGCTTTTTTCCTGTCTGCAACAGCAGTATGTTGTAATATGTTCATTACACAAGTATCTCTGAGGAATCCTTACAGCACAGCAGGGATAGCAGGGCTGATCGTGTCCCCTCTGTCATCCCGCAGAACTCAGCCCCAAGCCATTCCCTAGCAAAAAGTGAGGGAAGACCATTACCATAACTGAATCCTGAATACCACCTATCCCCCCTTTCCTGGCTGCCTGGTAGTTCTAAAGGAGTTCTTGTCAATTTTCATATGATGAAGACCAGACGTTATGAGTTCCAGCTTGAGTTTGTACAAACTCAGTGCTCAGTACATCCTCTGGGCCTGTGTAAGTTTAGGTGCTGTTCTGGTCACACCTCATTTCATCCAGCCATCTGCACCCATCCCCACTAGAAACATCCCCAGAGTGTTTATAGGCCTAGCAAATTCCTGCCTGCACTTCATGGAGTTCTGGAGCATTCAAAAGTCACATCATAACTTTCTCTATTAGTTGTCATTTTTACTCCTCAGGATGTAGCCCCTTGTCCTTCCTGTACCCTGCCTCCCAGAAATACTGAACATGGGACTGTGCTCTGAAATGACTCAGTGAAATCATTTGAACTCAGAGCAAAAATAATCTACTTCTTTATGCATTCATCTCCTTACCTATCTATGTATCTGCCTGTCATCTCTTTGTGGACTGATTAATTTTTTAGCCCCATCCTTCTACTGACACATCTTACTGCCCATGGGTCTTCTAGCCCAGCTGAGGAGGTGGTGAGCAGTAGGGCTGGGGCGACACAGGAGCACAGGAACATTTTAAACTGGATTAAACCACTGAGGCTGATATACTGTGCAACAACACTATTCCAGCCCAGCTGTGTGACAATTCTGGCAGTGTGTGCTGCTCTGCTCTTTGCCCTGTAATTGCACATTTTAACTTTCCATGACAAACCTAAGAGCTTCCTTCACCTGCCCACTCCCAGCTGCTGGCTGCTGCGTCCTCCCCAGCTGCCTCTCCAGTGTGCAGATTCAACTGTGCATGTGGCTACTGTCTAAAAATGGATGGGTGCTGTTTATTTTTTTCCTTTTCGGAAGGAAAGGAAGTGATTTGGGTCATTATAAACAAATGCGCAGAGATGAGAAGCAGTAAAATTGGAGCTGAGGGGAAGGGTTTGGGGAGGCAGCACTGTGAGGCATGACAGAAACGTATGATTAAGATAGAACATGGAAATACACCTGGAGAGGCCTGGCTTTCTATATCTGTCCAGAAACACAAAAGAAAACAGGAAAATCCTATAAAGTATAACACTTTTATTTCCGTTACTGGAGCTTCTTCTGACATCTTAATTCCACACTCTGACTCAAAGTTATGAAGATTTTGGATTGAGCACTTATTCCTTGTAAAATGTTATCATATTTCAACAAGTGCAAATTAACTTGTTTTCTCTCTTGCTCCTAATCCATTCAAAAGCCCCAAAGCTGAAATGTGTAAGATAGAGCAACCTGGACCCCTCAGCTGAAAGGGGTCTGATTCACTTCCCGTACTTTTGTACAGCACTGTTCCTGGGTTCCAACACTCCAGGAAACAGCTTTTAAAAATAAAATCACATATATTCTATGGAAAAAATATTAAATATAGATATTTTATGCAGCCAGAATCTACATTTCAATGACTTTATTCTCTTCCTTCCAAGCATGCTATGTTACAGGAATCCCTGGATGTGAGTGTCAGGAGTGCTGTTATGGGAGACAGGCTGATGGGTAGGGCCCACTGATTTCTGAGAGTGCATATTCATGCACATGTGCAGGGAGTGCATACTCAGGACAAATTTTAGACAGCTGCTAACGCTGGTTGTGACTTGCACAGCATTTTAAAAGGCAGTTTCTTCCTTTCCTCACCACAAATGCATCCAAAGCACATACAGTGATAAAATTTCTAATAATTTCTCTGAACAAGTGGCCTTTGTCATTATCCTTAGACATACCCTCTTCTATTCTATCCCCTTTGCTGTCAGCATAGACACCAGGTCTCTGCCTACTCCTACACTGCTGTGCTGCACTCCCTCCATTAAGCAAGGATGCTTCCATTCTGTCCTAGAGGGTTTTACTGGCCAAAGCTGAACCTCTCTGTCACAGATTAATGTCCAGGATCTTGTGGAGACTTCTGGAAGCATCATGAAGCCTGCCACAGGGCTGCCACATACCACAGAGCAGAGAGGGAGCCTCCAGCCTGTGCCAGGCAAGGGCTGGTATGTTTCGGGAAGCAGAGGGTAGATGGTGAGAGCAAGAGCGTAGGACGTGTGAGCCACTGCAGGAGGCTAGCAATGAATACCAAAGAATCCCAAAATTATGAGTTGCGAACCTGCAAGCGGTTCCAGGGGAGTTTCCATTCAGGGCTGTGACTCAGCAAAGCTACTGTCACAGGCAATAGCGTATCAGCCTCAAGTTGCCACTAAAACCATCTGTGACAATCCTCGGATGAGTGAGCACCTTACCCCATGGTTTTTCATAACTACCATTTTGCTCTCATGTAAAGTGTTGACAAGGCAAAAAACCCCAAAACCATAGGCTCTGGGACAGCTGGTCTCCAAGCTGAAGCACAAAACCAATGGTAAAACGCCTTGGCTTCTTCTGGAGCTGCACACATAACTTGTTGAGAAAACACCTGCTCAGGACCAACCTGGCCTGGAAACCAGCTGCAAGGTAGGCTCGCTCAGCTTTCTGGAGCCATGCAAGGTTCACCATGAGATGGCAGCCTTCCCCACTGCCTTTGCACACTCCACATGCTGGGAAGATGTGCCAACCCCAGCTTCAGCACAGAGCAGTTCTGTCTTCCCAGCAGAGATGGGCTGCCAACATTTTAACAAAGGGCTCCCTCAAAAAAAGAAGGGAGAAAAAAAGAGAAAGATCAGCCTTGCTCTGCAATATATACAACAACCTTCAGTGGAATCCTTTTCCTTCCTTCAAATTAAACTCCAACCCAGTAAGTACATATCTTCAGTGCATGTTCTCCCCACACAAACTTATCAAATGCAGATTGTCCCCACAAATGAATCTGGCAGTCCTTGGCTGCACCGAGTTTGGGCTCAGCATGGCCCATTGCCATCTCCCTGGTACTGCTTTGCACTTGGTAAAGGCTTCTGCATGCCGCCAGCCACTCACACATAGTACGGCTCGTTAGTGAGCTACGGGGCAGCAGGGGGTTGAGGGAGCAGGCACTATCCCATTTTAATGTTCCCATGTCTCCAGTGCCTTCTGGAAGCACATTTGAGATTGGAAGTAGATGATTTTATGGTCCCTTCCAACCCAAATCATTCTATGATTCTATTAAAATGCTGGCATGAAGGAGTAGGAGAAGAGGGCTTTTGGCCCTGTAGCAATCCACTTCTGGGAAACAGCTTTTGTTGAGGAGCCCATCAGGATTTACACTGCGGAGCAACTCATGCCATCCCTTCCTTTACAGGCACAGAAAGACCAGGCAGATCTCTGCATTATACTGGTCACACCTGTACATTATGTCACAGAGAGGATCCAGACAGGTTTGGAAGCATCAGAATATCTTCCTACTCTCCTGGTAGTTGTGCAAGTGGGAGGTAACCCAGGGGACATAGATACCACAAACCCTAGGGGGGAATAAAGGAGAAAAGTCAGCTACAGAACTGAGGTATCCCTTACCTTAACTACATGGAGTCACTCCGCAGGGAGGATTCTGTCAATTTAATCCTGTTTCAATGAATTTTGATTTGAAAGTGCACTAATGTGAATCTGGACAATCAGCTTTGCCTCAGATGAGTCAGAGAAACTCTCATGTGTCAGATGCTGACTTCAGTCACACCACTATGAGCCTGGCCTCTCACACCTCTGGAGGTAGCAGTGTGATTTCAGTGGGATAATTGTGCAACCGTGATCAAAATCTGCCCTGCTCACCCTGAAGTGTTGTACAGATATTACTGAGAGCAGAATCTGACCTCTTGCAACTTCAGTCTTCGCTAGGCTTACATGTGAAAAGCAGTCAGCCACTGAGTGCACCAATGACAACAGGAGGTGTCAGAAGCATAAATGAGCAGGACTTGCCTCCAATATCAGCTTCACTTGTGCCGCTGTACAGCTGTGTCAGCAGGGGCTACATGTGGCACAGCCTGCTTCCCTCTCCAGAGTCTCCAATCTTCATTTTCAGAGCTAGACCCACAGCAGCTTCATTGTCTTCAACAAAGTGATTCCCAATGGCCCTCACATAAAGAGTGGCTGAATCTGTCCCTCTAGTTTTTCATTAACACCACTTGATGGCTTTCTAATTGTGCTAGTGAGTCCCTCTATGCCATTCACAGCTTTGTTCAGGCTATAAATACAGTGGGCAACTTCAAAATCGCAGCAGCAGCCAAGCTTGTATACTGAAAACATTCAAATACAGATGACTTCTCACACTCACTTGCCAGAGGCCAAATTCTTTCAGTGATAAACCTTATTTAACCAGGAAGTCTTCAAAATTCTGGAGTGGGCCTAAAGGTCATGAGGTCTGAGATGACCTTGAAAAGTGACTTTTATCTTGGTGAACATCCTGGTGACTCAAGGCTTAAACAAATACATTCTGGTATCTAAATCTCCCAAGAGCAGATCTCTGGTGCCAAAGGTTATATACTTAGTGAAATACTCTGTGCAGACATGTAGAGCTGGGAGCCATTGTATGTATTTCCTCATAATTAACAGAGATTACTCCTAATTAATAGAGGCCTTTAGTAGGAGGAGAATTTGGAACTCCAAGGCTATGCAGGCTTCCTGCAGAATGCATGCCATTTGATACGATGATTACACAGGACCTGAGGATGTACAGCCAAAGGCAGAAGGATCATCACAAGTCTTTAGGTCTGAGCACAAAGATTTTGTTATTTTGGAGGAAAGCAGGCAAACAACTTGAATGTGATTGCACCAAGGGCACTTACAGAGCAGAAGCTGCCAGGCTGGGCATGGAGCTGCAGCTACTCCTGCTCATGCTCACAGAAGTAACACATGGGCCAAGCAAACAAGGTGATAGAGGCAGAAGACAAATGAGGGATCAGGGTGAGCAGAGACCTGTATTACAGTTGGAGCTCCAAAACCACCCAAAAGATGTGCTAAAAGAAAGAACTGGTGGCGGAGTTAGGAGGCTGTAAGCCTCCAGAGTCCCAAGGCACAGCATGAGTAACAGGCTAAGCATTCAGGGCTGGGTGGAGTGCTGCTGGGCTGTCACACAGGCAGGGCAGCCCCGCTGCAATTCCATTCATCTGAGAGCACTTACTCCAGGGATTAACTGCGGCAAGAACTACAAAGGTATAAAGGTGCTTTTGAGGAGCCTGGGTATTGCTGGGCAACCCGGAAAAAAATCTGTCTGACCATCTAGGTACTCAGCATTCAGAAATATCTACTGCTCCCTGTCTCTAAAAGTGGCCTCCTTTTTCTTGCAGCCAGAGCACCTCACTCCATCTGATTTGACATTGCGCTCTGAAATTCTGTGATACCTAACCCTGCATTTTCTCCTGTATTCCTTGGCTTATACTGAGCCTGGCCAGATGTCAGACCTGTGCAGTGCATACAGCAGATACTGCACTTCACATGCATAAGCTGTGGTTATTTCTAAAACCTCACCAGCATGGGTTATAAATACATGCAGGTGACAAACTGGGAAGTTAATTTCAGGGCTTCTTCTCTGCAACAATCTTCCTTGCTTTCCTACTCTTCTTTGCCTGCTTTCTCACTTTGGTTCAGGTCTCCTCTGGTTTTATCTTGGTTATCTACAGACATGTATGTGAGTCATATATGTGAACACTGGCATTTCCCTTATGAGGAGAGGCTGAGGGAGCTGGGTCTCTTTAGCTTGGAGAGGAGTGGGTGACCTCATCAGTGTTTACAAATATGTAAAGGGTGGGTGTCAGGATGATGGAGCTAGGGTTTTTTTTCAGTGATATCCAGTGATAGGACAAGGGACAATGGGTGTAAACTGGAGCATAGGAGGTTCCATGTGAACATCAGGAAGAACTTCTTTACTGTGAGAGTGACAGAGCGCTGGAACAGGTTGCCCAAGGAAGTTGTGGAGTCTCCTACGTTGGAGATATTCAAGGCCCACCTGGACAAGTTCCTGTGTGATGTACCATAGGTTACCCTGCTCTTGCAGGGGGGTTGGACTAGATGATCTTTTGAGGTCCCTTTCAACCCTCGGGATTCTGTGATTCTGTGATTCTGTGATTCTACTGCATAATAAATGCCACTTTTATCTCAGGTAGAGTAGGAATTTGGAAGGCGCTTTACTTAATCTTTCTGGTGTATCTTGCAGACAAAAGGATGGATGCATACCAGGAACCACAGACTGGTCTCCAAAAGTCTGATCATTAGTAAAAAAATAATGGAAAGACTTGCTTTAAGACAGCTGTTCTGTTGCTGTACATCAGTTCTATGACATGAGTTCAATGCTAAAGGTGCCTGTGAAGTAAATGGAGGAAAAGGTCAATATCCAGCAACTTGCATGGGAAACCATCTTATCTCACTAATAGGGTATGCAACATAGAAAGTTGGTTCTTAAATCATGTCTCTGTCAAGAGCTTCAGTGCATTATTCTTGTCTGAAATAGGGTATTTTCTCTGTTTGGAAACCACAGCTCTAAATCTTTTTCCTAGAGTTGGTCATTTAAGCCCTTTCAAATCTCTCCAAAAGAACATGTGAAAAAGAAGGCAGTGTTCACACCCACATCATCCTCCTGTTCATTAGCTCAATATTTAGAGCATAACTAAATCTCTATCTTCCCCAGGCAGTGGAGGGAGCTAAACCCATTCCCTCCTGGCCAGCCCTGTCTGCTGTGGGACTGGCTGTGAGAGGAGAGCCAGCACTCACCAACTTGCTGTTACCACCCAGTGTGCTGAGCCCACATCACTTAAGTAAATCCTGCTGATCCCAGTGCCAAGATGGCTGGAGGTCAGACAACACTGGACTGGAGAGGATGAGCAAGGCAGATTCTGAAGTGATATCACTGTACTCAAGACAGAGACCTTTCTGAGTATATGCAAGCAGAGCTGTGCTGGAGATATGTTGGTCCTATTTGATTAAATAATGTCTAAAATCAGAGACAAAATCCAAACTGCTTGTTACAGCCTGCTTCAGAGCCCCCCTTCTTTGTTGCTGTTCTTTCCCCCTTGACCATATTATTAGACTTCATTTCAGGAGGCAGCTCCTTTTGCTCTGTACAGTCTCAGACTCAGACATGGACGGTCTGCCCCATCTCCCACAGTTCCACTTCATGTTTCTTCTCTTGTGTCCTTTCCCCAAGGTCTCTCGCTCTTCTTTCTGAACAAGCTGAACTTGAAGGTTTGAAGTGATCTTGTGTGCAGAAACAGATCCTGCTGCATCTGGGGAAGTTTACCGTTGAGTACAGAGGTCTCTAGGGGTGACAGGTGGCACCAGGGCTCAATGGCAGCACATCTGGGCATTTGAGAGTCATATTTTACATGCAGCATCTAAATCCTTTTGTGGCTTTAACCACAAACCTGAAAGCTGAGCCTCTCAGACAGCAGAAACATTGTTCAGAGAGACTGGCTGGTTCTGTCACCTGTATGTTTCATAGAATCATAGAATGCTTTGGATTGGAAGGGACCTTAGGGATCCAGTTCTATCCCCTTTGCCATGGGTAGGGACACCTCCCCCTAGTCCAGATTGTTCAAATTGCCTGTTTAACCTGGCCTTGGACACTTCCAGGAATGTGGCAGCTACAACCATCCTGGGCAACCTGTTCCAGTGCCTTACCACCCTCACACTAAAAAACACCTTCCTGATATCTAATCTAAATCTACCCTCTTTCAGTTTAAAATCACTGCCCCTTGTCTTATTACTACATGTTCATTTCCAGCTTTCTTTTAGCCCCCCTTCAGGTACTGGAAAGCTGCTTTAAGATCTCCCCAGAGTGTTCCCTTCTCTAGGCTGAACAAGCCCAGCTCTCTCAGCCTGTCTTCATAGGAGAGGTCCTCCAGTCCTCTGATCATCTTCCAACTCCTCTGGACCTACTCCAACAGCTCCATGTTCTTCTTATGTTGGGGGTCCCAGAGCTGAACCAAGTACTCCAGGTGGGGTCTCATAAGAGTGGAGTAGAGGGGCAGGATCACCTCCTTTGACCTGCTGGTCATGCTCCTTCTGATGCAGCCCAGGATACCTTTGGCTTTCTGGGCTGAGATTCTCATCAACCAACACCCCCAAGTCCTTCTCTGAAGGGCTGCTCTCAAGCCAGTCTCAGGCCAGCCTGTGTTTGTGCTTGGGATTACTCCGGCCCAGGTGTAGGACCTTAAACTTGGCCTTATTGAACTTCATGAGGTTGGCATGAGCCCACTTCACAAGCGTGTCAAGGTCCCTCTGGATGGCATTCCTTCCCTCCAGTGCATCAACCGAACCACACAGCTTGGTGTCAGTGGAAAACTAGCTGAGGGTGCACTCAATCCCACTGTTTATGTTACTGACAAAGATGCTGGACAGGATTGGCCCCAGTTCTGACCCCTGAGGTTCACCACTCTTCACTGGTCTCCAGTTAGACACTGAGCCATTTACCACAACTCTTTGAGTGCAACCATCCAGCTAACTCCTTATCCACCAACTGATCCATCCATCAGATCTGTGTTTCTCCAGTTTAGAGACAAGGGTGTCATGTGAGGCAGTGTCAAATGCTTTGCAGCAGTCCAGGTAAATGACATCAGTTGCTTTACCCAGGAATGCTGTAACCCCATTGTAGAAGGCCACCAAATCTGTCAATCACAATTTGTTCTTAGTGAAGCTATAGCCACTGAAAATAAGGCACTTGTTTTCCATATGCCTTAACACAGTTTCTAGGAGGATCTTGCAGGACACAAAGTTGAGACTGCTTGGCCTATAGTTCCCCAGGTCTTCCTTTTATCTCTTTTTAAAAATAAGGGGTCTCTTTCCCCTTTTCCAGTTAGGGAGAGCTTCACTGGACTGCCATGGCTTCTCAAATATGATGGATAGTGGCATAGCCATTTCATCTGCCAGTTCCTTCAGGATCCATGGATGCATCTCATCAGGTCCAGTGAACTTATGCAACTTCAGATTCCAGATTTCTTAGATGATCCAGGGGAATTATATTCTCTGAAAACAGGGACATCTGATATAAAAATTTCTCAGCAAAGTACTGTCACAGAATTGGTGAAACTCTGTTATTCTGTATAACCAGGCAATACCACACTAGTACAGAGTGAGAGCCATATTCAAGGCATGTAAATGGCCAAGTGTTACTTACATTAAAAAGGGGCATCATAGCTTGGTTGTAAGGCTGGGCTCATTATTTTTTTTTTGCTATTCATCAGCAGTTAACATAGCAAAGGTTTCACTTCATTTAACAGCAGAGCCCATTCAAAACAGGTCAGTGTAAGATACTGTATTTAATGGGCAACCAGCATGCCGTGTAATTCTGTATCACTCATGTGTCACATCAAATTTATACATGTAAATTTCTCCTTTCAATTCTTATGTCATTTCTACAGATTTTATACCTCATCAGTTCACCAGTGTGTTTACATACTCTTTCCACACTTAGATTGTTTTTTAATGCCAAAAAATCATTGAATCAAAAAGTTTTCTGAATGACGGCTAATCAAAGACTAAGCAGCCTTTGCACTTGGTAGAAATTGAAACAGTTCCCTTCTACCTGAAATTTCCTTTGGGCACACATGTACAAAAACACATCCTTGTATCAGCTGTGTCAGATAAATCTGGGAGTAGGTGGGCTAAGAAGGGTAAAAATGATGATGTTGATAGGTGAACTTTCAGTATTGTAAACAATTGTTAAAAACATTTATTACATTCAGCCCTAAATTCCACTGCTGGTTTTATTTGTGTCCATCAGGTTTTCAAGATTTCTGAGTTATGTGAAGTAAATAGGAAAGTTGGTTGTGTGTAATGGCTAGTGGAGCTTCCATAGCTCTCAGTGGCTTTATCTAACCTGTGCTTGATGCTATTGCAGAAGTATCAGGGACATCAGGCATGATGGAGGCAGAGGTACTGGTGTGCTCACCTGAGCCCAGCTCTGACCAGGTGGAAGGACATGGTCAGAGAGCATAGGCGAAGATAGAAACTTGCAGGCTTCCCTGGGTTTGCTGCTACAAACCTAGCCTGTGAGAGGTGCTTCCAGCTCAATCTATGTTGTTTTGTAGACCATAGCTGGGACTCAGCTAACACTGAGAAATCATCTTTTCGGAGTTGATACATATTTAAACTCCTCTCCTCAAGGTAACAGCAACAAAAATAACAAATGATAATGAAACAAGACCATTCTTTTGGGAAGGAAGTTTATTGACCAAGACATTAAAGACATTTATTGCCAGAATAAAAACTGTAGTAAATGGCTTTGAAATCAGTTCAGAGGTGAAATATTTCCTTCTTGGCAGGAAAGGTTATTGATGTTCTTAGGAAGGATGCATATATGTAAAGATAGTCCACTTCTCACATTCTAACAGTTCTGTACCAAGGGACACCACAATTAATTCTTCACTCATTTATACCCTTGCACTGTCCTGGTTACACCAATTCTACAAAAAAGTTGAAACAAAAAAATGTTTCAGTGTTACTCCAGGCACAGTGTCCTTTGGTGGCAGTAATGCAAACCTGAGCTGAAGATGGGGAGTATCTCTCCACAGCCAGTAAGACACACTCTGTGTGCAGCTTCTGTGGAGCCTTGGAGATCACACATTTCTAATGTGTGTGTTATGTGCTTTAATACAAGTGAAAAAGAAACAAATTACAGAATGAAGCGAAAGTCAGAATGGAAATGAATGCATTAGCATTACTTGAGGTATCTCAAGTGCCCCCCAAATTTTCTTAAATATTATACAAAAAATGCTTCAGTGTTATCAACTAAAAGAAAGTGTTTGGCCATTTCCAAATCAAATATTTCATTCTGCATGTCAATGCATTTCACTGATGGTCAATTCAACTGAAGTTACACTCAATGCCTCCGTAAGATCTTGGCACTTTGCTGATTTTTCTTGCTCTTTTTCCCCATCGGATTTAGCTTTCTAGACAAACTGTATTTCTTATAATGTGTCTGTAAGGGCTCCCTTGCTACCAGCTACAGCAGCTAAAGCTCTCAGAATGCACAGGCAGTTTAATGGAATATTTCTAAAAAAACAGAAGACCCAGGGGTTAATTTTCCTGAAAGAGACATACAGAAAAAGAAAAGTCATGGAAAATTAAGATTTTGTAGCAACTGCAATTTTAGTGGAAGTTTCCAATGTGAGTATGACCAAAACCAGCTATTTGTAATATTGACGGGAGGCTGAAAAGCTAAGAAAATAGACCTGGACTGCCACATGCCCTGCCTTTCCCACCCACTCTTGGCTTCGTCCTCATTCTCATCTGTGGTAGCGTTTGTTAGCCCTAGAGTCTCCTAAGAGGAAAGCAGGCAGGTGTCTAAATTACAGGGGAAAACAGAGGAGGAGAGGAATGAACTTCCTGGAGGCTTCAGTTTCCACAGCTCTGCTTCTATGCAGACAGAGACAAAAATGCAAGTACATGAGATAGTAACTGAAGAAAACAAAAAGACTGCTCTGAGTTCTTCCTTTAATCTTTTCTCTCAGACAAAGGTTAAATTACCATTTGAATGCCACTGTAGAAGAGCTAATAATGTTGCTTTTATGTTCCAAGGATCCTCTCTCTAGATAATACAGTCTTTTCAACTCCAATTAAGGAAACCTTTGGTTCCAATTATTTCTATGCTGAAGATCTCTGTTTTTGCTCTCCAAAAGCTGGTTGGCCTGTTGTTCCTTCATCGATTTCCTGCAGTGCTTCAGGTGGTGCTTAAGAAACAGCTGACTGTGAGAATATGCTCCTGTAGTTAGAAAGAACAGAGCTGTACTCTGAGGTCTTTATGAAATTATGCCAAGTGATCTTCAGCTTCTGGACCCCAGGGAGAAATCTGAACCCCTGGCCAAGAGCTGAACAAAAGCTACAGTACTGTATTACTGTCCAAGAAAGCATTTTTGGGCTGCATTTGAAAATACATTCTCCCTCCTGATTAGGATACTGTGTTTTCATTGCCATTTATAATGGATTTACCTATCAACGGAGGTTATCCTGCAGACTTTCCAGGCTTTCTCATTTTAAGTTTTGTGTACACTAAGGAGGAAATCAAAACAAATGCGTATTTATCTTCAGCACTGGCAATGGTGTCAAGTGGAAGACAAACACAGCCAAAGCAGCAAAAGGAATAACAAAACTACTTACAAAGAACTGAGACAGTATATGTAATTTTTAAAAGGGCTGCTAATTATTCACAACAAAAATCCCCAGCTCTGCAGGTTGCAATGGGAAAGCATTTGCAGGGCTGTGCATAAGGGTCCAAGTGAGGACAAGGCACATCCTATCACTGGCGTTTCCTCCTTTCCCCACCCTCAAAAGCCACTGCTGATACTTCTCAGTCTCAGAGGACCCTCTGGAGCTGTGTTACCTCCTTCTGCAGCTGGTACCACACTGCCTTAGACGAGCAGGGGAGAATGTGTCTAAATGCCTAGCTCAAGATATTTACATATTCTGTATTCCCACTTATGAACAGCCAAGAATGAAACTCTAGGGACATTTACTGGAGATGACATTGGAGAAAGTAACAGATCCTCACCCATACCCAGGCTACTAATGGCATGAACCCTTTCCCAGTGCTCAGGTCTCCTCAAAGAGGCTGGGGTGGAGCTGTGTTCTGAATTTAGTACATTAATTAACGGTTTTAGTTGATTGAGAGTTGTGGAAAAAAACAGCAGGGCCTGAATCTACTTACAGTCTCTGTTAAGTTCTGTGTCCATCCTCTATAATTTGGGAAGTTCCTCCTATGAACACTGCTGCACTCATCTCAAAGTCCTGAATAGCTCCACACCTACACACTGCACAAACAGACCAGGAGAAAAGGACTGGAGGGCTCCCGATTACGTAAGATGCCTGTATAGCCCTTCCATGAATCCCACAAAGGATTTAGGACATGTGGCAATAAGTTTTGCAAGACAGTTCTACAAAAGATTAAAGGCCCCTCTCCTGAAATGAAGCATGTGAAATAATGTCTTCTCATAAATGCTATCATCATTACATTGCAGTAGCATTGCAAACATTATGGCCTTGCTCTCATTAGGAGGAACTGCAGTGTTCCATTTTATGCTTCAGCTCCACTTCTGATAGCATTGCTGGGAACCATTGAATCAGCAGAAGGGGCTCCAGAAAGGCTCAGGCAAAAGAAAATCTTCTGTTGGAGCACCTCAACATCTCTCACAATAAACCCAGCTGGCAGCTAGAAGCTAGAGGTTCCTCTGCTGACCCAGGTTTGGTGACCTAGCGGGGCACACTGGACATCCTCCCCACAGGCTGATCAGGTTAGAGCCCATGCAAAATTCAATGGCAGCTGCTCAGAATGCCACTGAAGGGAAAGTATCACTTTATCCCTTTTTTAAAATGCTTTAGTTTACTGGCTAGTAACCTTACCCTGAATGGAGCCAAGCAAAAATAAATTGAACCCTTATTCACCCTTTTCAAATAAAGGCTTAAACTATCAAGATACAGGACTGCTTTAGGCATGCCGTGTGTGAAGGAATGGATGACTGAGGCAGGGAGAGGGAATCTCCAGCCTCACATCTAATATTCTTCCCAGAAAATGAGAAATCTTTTGAAACTTTTTTTGTGTAGGCACGGACTTGAATATGGCTCTCCCATGTCTAGTAAGATGCTTCAGCCATTGATGGAAATGGTTGCTGTCTTTTTCTTTTCCTGGTTTGTTTCAGTAATACAGGAGAGCATAGAAACCCAAAGTTTTGTATTCTTTAGGAAGGGGCTCACAGGGCTAACCTAGGTACGACGCATTACAGAATTTAACATGGCAGCACCCCACTCAACCTTTGCATCTGTCTCCCCTTCATGTGCATGTGATCTTTGTTGTCTGGCAGCTCAGAGGAAAGACGTGCCTTCCTGTGTGGCAGCTTGTTTTCCTGAAGACATGGTAGGATATTCTGAATTTTAGACATCACAGAAATGGCCAAAAAGTAAAGTTTTTTTAGGAAGGCACTGCAGTGACTACCTAACAATGATTAGTCATATAGCAAAACAGGCAACAGAATTCAGCTCTAAGCTCTCAGCTCTCAGACTGATACAAATAGCTACAGATCCTTTAACGGTTTTCAGATCATTTTATTCTTTGGTTTTCCTGTTAAACTAATCTATGTGTCTGTCAACTCACAATTCAAAACTCACAGGACTTCATGGCCAATTAAACTCTTCTGGCAGAGGGAGAGCTCCAAAAGTCAAAGTAAATTGTATTAAAAGCTATTACAAAGCCTTTCCACACTGTCATAATGGGGCAGAAAACTTCAGTTTTCATTTGGACCAAGCCACTTGCAAAAACTCACTGTATCCAGTCAAAGATCTTATATATCTTAATGGTTTCTTTGGTCTCTGTGATGGGTTAAGAAAGTAGTTCTGCAAGAATGGATATCGATGATGCCTCATATTCCACAGACCTGTGTTTTGTGGTTTATGGTGATTTCTAAGCCTATTGTTGTGGCCTCAGCGCTCATATGGCCTCTCTTGCTGACAATATATGAATTCACTTGCCAGGCTTCCTCTACTTGTGATATTCATATTCTGGAGTGTTACTCCTCCACCTGGGTATTTATGTATTTGAAACAGTATTGTAATCTTTCTCACATTTGTCTTTCTTTGTTGTCTAAGTTTCAGTCAGCCAAGAATAAGAAAGTGATTAGTGAGAGATGATCAGATAGACTGATCACATCACATAAAATCATAGAATCATTAACCCAACATTACCAAGTACACAACTAAACCATGTCCCCACATTAACATACCTCCAGAGGTAGTGACTCAACCAGTACCCTGGGCAGCCTGTTCCAGTGTTTGACAACTCTTTTGGCGAAGAATTCTTTCCTAATATCCAATCTAAAACTCCCCTGGCACAACTTGAGGCCATTTCCTCTTGTCCTCTCATCTGTTTCTTGGAAAACCACCTCGCTGCAACTTCCTCTCAGGTAGAAAGTGACAAGGTCTCCCCTCAGCCTCCTCTCCTCCAGGCTAAACAATAATGGGTCCCTCAGCCGTTCTCCATCAGACTTGTTCTTGAGATCCTAAGTTATTTAGCCCAACCCCTTTGCAACTGGCAAGGACATGGAATCATAGAATCATAGAATAGTTAGGGTTGGAAAGGACCTTAAGATCATCTAGTTCCAACCCCCCTGCCATGGGCAGGGACACCTCACACTAAACCATATCACCCAAGGCTTCATCCAACCTGGCCTTGAACACTGCCAGGGATCTTCAACTAGATCAGGTTGCTCAGGACCCCACCCAACCTGACCTTTAATTTTTTCCAGGGTGGGGGAATGCCCAGACCTTTTTCCAAACCAGTGATGGCCACATGATTCTGTAATTCTAATTTCAGTAGGAAACCAGGCTAAAAATGGAACAGTTATCTAAAAACCAACGATGTTTTTGTGTGACTTCATAGACTTCATCTTTCCTACCAACTTTAAAAATGTCTCTGGAAATATCTTTGAAAAAATGCATGGCATTAGATATCTTGACTCTTGAGTCACCTGGACAGAGGCAAGCTGATCTACCCAGGAGATCCCAAAGACTATTTTCTTTCCACAATATATTAGCAGCAATTGGGATTTTTCATTCCTTTTTTTTTTTTTTCATCTGGAACAATGAACAGGAGTTATCTCTTACATTCAAGTGAACATGGCCCCACAATATTTCCTGTATCAATTCCCTATGGAGAAGGCAGGATGTTTAGGAATCATGATGCCGAGGACAAAGGTTGGTCAAAATACTGCACCAGCCCACTGCAGGGCTGGAATAGTGGCTTCAGTGGTATTTTCCATCAGAGAAAACCAAAACTAAATGCAGTTCAACTTTGCTCAACAGTGAGCCAACAAAAATCACTTTTGCCTCTGACAGAAACCTGTGTCAAGTCCAAGACGTGTTCAGACAAGGGTGTATTTCTCACTTCTCTGATCCCCAATATAAGGCTAAAAAATTTTTGCAAAACCTGTGCCTCAGTCAGTTAACATACATATTACTCAGTGACAACACTGACTGTTTGATCTTTGCTCTAAGGGTAAAGCACCATTTCAGGGTTGCTTGGCAGCTCTGTTTTCTTTGCCTTAGAAAAAGAGATGGATTCATTTAGAATCACAGGCCACGGAGAAGGGAGCTCAGGTGTGGTAGAAATGGCAGGTGGCTAGAGCTGACTTGACAGCAATTAAATGTACAGTTCTTTGATTAGGCTCACGGGAATGGAGTCATTAGCTACTGCGAATGGACCAGCTTGCTTTCCACTGCCTCATTAGCCATAATACTGATACTACTTTAAAAAGCCTGGAAAAAAACTCTCCCACACAGAATTAGGAAAGTTGAATTTCAAGGGAAAAAAATAAGCTAGTGTAAGCATTTTCTTGCTGAACAAACACAGCCTGGCCTTTCTGGTCACTGACAAAAAAGGGCTTCATGTTTGCTGTACTGTGAGATAGCCCCAAACGCAGTGCCGCAAGCATTGCATTCGCAGAGATCAGCAAGTTGCTTTTGGCCACTGAAATTTAGTAATGGTATCATCAGGCAACATCCTGCTGTGCTCCAGTTCCAAATATCTGTGCCTTTAACAACATCCTACCCTTCAAGTGAAGACCTTTGGTCAGTCACACAGTGGAATTACCAAACTAGATGTAAGTTGCACATAAATCTCCAAACTAGCAAGGCTAGCTCAGGGGAAGATTTGGCTTGGGCTGTATTTATCTTCCTGTAACATGACTAGTTGAAGAAGGACTGCAATAACAACATTCTGCCATAAATTAACATTCTCCCACCCCCAACTCTACCCTTGCTATTTCATGGAAAATTCATAATGAAATAATTCGTACCTGCTCAATTTTATCTTCCACACTTCCTCTGGTGTTCTCTGTCCCATCATCATAATTTCTCTCTCACTAAACCAGAGTCTTCTTGAATCAGAACAAGCACTATCCTCCAGGGTCCTCATGTAGGGGTTCACACCAACAACTTGACTGCACAAAAACAATTCAGGACATAGCAAGGCCAGTAGCTTCTTGCCTCTCACATTGCTGAAGCAATAGGCAGAACACCCGAAGCAGGGACTAAGGTAAGCCTTGTTTGTGAGCCAGTGACAAAACTGCTGGGTCAGGACCTTGCCCTTTACAGCAAGAGATGCCACACTTCCTTGGAATTAGTATTGTAACACAGGGTACTCAACTGCTGTGCACTCATTATACCATTCCCCGCTTAGTTTTGAGGTCTATGTCCAGGTATCTCTGGATCCCATGGGTCTGTTCTCCTGTGCCCAATGCTTGGACAAGATTGCCAGTTTCATGACTTGCTCCATCCAAGGTTTCACAGGGACACGATGCTGCAAAAGATCTCTGTGCCACAGGTGACTTACCCACATAGGTACTGGGTAGAAAGTTTCAGTTTTCACACTGATGTAGCTTGAAAATAACTATACAATCTCCCTGCAGTAATAATCACATAATTCAACTTCTTTAGGTGCATTTGTTCTTCATGTGACAATTGATTATGTAAGAACTAAATACAGAAGAGGAACTGAGCTGAAAGGGATGTTTCCTCTGAAGAAGAAGGTTCATATTGTCAAAGAAGTCTAAAATACATGGTATAAATTATCTGCTGGAGTTACCTGTAGAGAGATATGTAACACCAGTGAAACAGGACATCCACCGTAATCTCAATGCCTCAGTGACTACCAAGTTTGGGTGAAACACACCCCATGTTAGCTGATCAACTCACACTTCAGCTGAAAGACTGAATCCCATCAGGATAGCCTTTCCCAACACCATACCAGCAGGGGATTTTCCTGGTCTGAGATGGCATATAAACAGCTCACGGATTCCACAAATATACCAGTCATTATTGATATTTGATGAGCAATCTTATCAGCCATGTAGTACTGTTTTTCTTCCAAGAAGGTGATGTTTGAAATACAAGGAAAGATTCAGTCAACAGTGTCTCGTGTACATTTCATGAGAAGTAAACTTCCATGATGAAACAAAATATGCTGTGAAAGAAAAGAAGTGGTCTTGGGGGGAGGAGAAATCCAGGAAAGAGGGAATGAAGAAGGATAAATTAAGAGGAAGAAGAAAATACTAAAAAGCTGCTTACCAGCTTCTTAATTATTCTACTGCAGAAAACACAAGCTGCATTGCTTTTTGCTCTTCCAGTGTCTGCCTCCCTGCATTTTAATGACAGTTGAGTATCTAGCCTGACAGGCATTTTTATCAGTCTTCCTTGATTCCTACCTGCTTATGTATGCACCCAATTTTCTTTTGCAGACCTGCTCTTGAGTGTTTTCATTCTAGAGCGAGCCCTCTGGTGATCCTGTGTTGCACCTCGGGTCACTTTTTACATGGAAACTAAAGCCTCAGCAAGCTCTGATAGGTGCAGAGAAGAAAATCAGTCTACTTTGGTCCCCCTTCTGATCTGTACCCCTCTCTCAGCACTTGCTTCTCCTCACAGCAGTCAACAGCAGGAGGCTGACTCCACTTCAGCAGTTGCAGTTCATCACCCTATGTCTTAACTGAGGTTGCTGAAACACAAGCAGAAGTCCTCTCCTGCTGGTTCTGCTGTGGGGATGGTAACCTCCAGCCAAGGAATGGAAAAGACATTGGTGGGCTACAGTAGCTGAAATTGCCACACAGAGTTTCTCTGGAGGTCATTTGTCAAGAGTGGTAACTGGTTTTAAAGCCTTGGAAAAGTTCACCCTCTATGACTTAATATGGCTTTTCCATCCCTAACTTCTGTGGCTATGAAGAAAGTGACAGATTTGTAAACAGTGCAGCAGAAACCCTTTCCAGTCAATTTTGGTGTTTTTTTCCCCTTGCTTCCCATTCACAGCAAATATTTTGGTAAAAAGACCCACTAAAACCGAAGAAGAGGATTAAGCAATATCCAGAGCTGCGACTGCAAAACTTGCAGTCCTCCACTGTCCTGCCAAAAACTGTGGCACAGCCAGGATGGAAATGGGAGGAAAATGTATTTTTCATCATGTGTTTTGACTCTGCTCTGGGGCTTAGACAACCTGTTGGTAAAAATGCCTGTGTCCTGTCTTCACAACAGATACATCAGTTCTAAATTATCTGTCCAGTTTTGCCATTGTGAGTAGGGCCCCTGTGGGAATTAATGGCACTGTATTGTTGTTGTTGTTGGCAGATAGCTCAAAAACCCCAGCTTCCACACTGCCAGAGGCGAATGCTGGTGTTGGGTGTATTTCTATTTGGGGCAGCTCTGTGTTTTGGGAGGAGGTTGGAGGGGTGGGGTGCCGAGCTCTTTGGTGGGTGCCCCACACCAGTGCAGGCAGGAGTGCCTGCCCATCCCACTGCCAACTTTGTGCTTTGCCACTGTGCATCCCATTATATGCAATGGGAGCCAGGGGTCAGAGCAGGGAAGAGAGGCAATTTGTAGTCATGTTACATTTCCTACTTCAAAACTCTGTTTTTACAACTATTGGCCTCGCCTGCCCCAGGAGCTCTGGCCTCTGCAGAGGGCTGTGTTGTTTCAATTCTGTCAGCAGTGGGTCTTTTCTCTTTGCTCCTGCAGAAAGGCTTTTGTTTCATGTCTTTCCTCCCCTGCCGCACGCTGTGCTGGCCAGGCAGCCTGCCACGTGCTCAAAAGCCTTCCTTCCACTCCTCTCCCATAGCCTCCCACTCTGCTCACCATACAAACACTCATTAGAAGCTTCGGGCGCAGATGCTCGGGGGCCCGCTCCCGTGTTTGACCGCAGCACGTTGCGTGATAAGAGGGTGGACACCTGGATGATGGCCAGTCCAAGCATTATGCCCTCTCTCTTACACTGTTTACTTTTGTGACAGTCTCTCCTTTTGAATCTCATGTCTGCAATGTTGATCTAGGAGGGTGGCCATCTGGATTCCTGCCTCCACCGCTAGCTGCGGCTTCATCTCCACCTCCTCAGCTCTCTGCCAAATGATTTAACAAGTTTGCCTCTGGCCACCCCCTATGTCAGGGCTCACCACAGCCAGGGGGACTCAGCTATTATTTCTCACCCTTTCTTTTTCCCCTCCTTGGGTTAAACTGACCACAAGCAGCACACAGGGGTTATCACGACTCTGTGCCACAATGGTGGTTACAGCCAAATCAAGTCTAACTCTCATAATGAACTGAGACCCATCTAACCCTCAGGTCCAAAAGGGGACATAGCCTCTAGTGAGGGATGGGAAGGGAATGCACAGACTCACTTTGTTATTAGGATTTCCACACACCAGGAGACCCTGACTGGGGCTCTGCTGTAGCTTTTAACCTTGGAGCCACTGCATCTATCTCATGTGGGACCCCTGGGTGTGGGGTAAGCTCAGAAATCACACCCACAGGTCAAAGTCTGTATGACTTTTGACACTTTTTTTCTTCCCCCAAAAATTTGTCTCAGGAAAAAGAAGCAGCCTTTCAGCCCTCCAGCTTCAGCTATTCTCCTCAGTCCTCAACTGGCCTCTCCATGGGGTTTGCCACCAGGGTCCTTGGCACCTGGAAAGCATTGGTGATACATCTGCACCGTGGCGTGGACACAATGCAGATACCCGTGATGACTGGGACCGAGCAAGAGTTGGAACCCACAAAAGTATAACTCTATCAGCATGGCTCCCTGCCCAGCCTAATTAGACCTGCCAAGAAAGGCTAATTAGCCAGGCTCAGTGCCACACTGGTGTGACTATATTGCTTTCAAGAACCAGCAAGTATCATGTGCAGCTCGCTTTAGCACGGAGATGCCATGTGAAACTGAACAGACAGAGTATATATTCACAGGGTTTCCCTCTCCAGTATGAGCACACTGAAGCTGTAAGAGCCAGCTGCTCATGCCAGAGTCCATTTGCATGGCAAGGAGGTTTACAGCGGGACCACCATGAATGAGGCTTCACGATGCCCACAGTGCAATGAAGCCCAGCAAATCTTCCCTTTTGCCACAGAGGAAAACCAGAACGTGGGACACTTGCTGGAGTTCACAGAGAGAACCATGGCCAGGCCCAGCCTGCCCGCCTTGCCCTTCCCTGCCCACAGAAATTCCCTGCCAGCCTGCCCAGCAGCACTTGGCCACCTTCCCTCCCCACTGCCACAGCCTTGGCAGTGCTCACAGAGGACAGCTCCCGAGCGTGCTTTGGACCCTGTGAGGCCTCTCAGAGAATCCCATCCCTGCCCTGATGAACACTCACATGCTGTGTTTTTCCCCTGGTTTCTGCTGCCACGTGAAATGCTGTTCACAGCCTCACACACTTTGGGGGGATGCTGGCCACCCGCAGGAGGGCACGGGTTCCACTGTGTCTGCGGTTCCCCACAGCCGTAGGAGGGTGGAGAAATTTGGTCTCCAAATGCGTAAGAAGGTAGTGAATCATAGGAACAGCAAGCGCTTGTTTACCAACATCTCGCTCCGTAAAGATTTAACACAGTAATTTGTGAGATAGCCGTAGCCTGGCTTCTAGTTGAGACAAGTTCATCACTGTGCTCGGTTGCAGGAAAGGTTCCTCTTGGCTGATGTGGTGGGGACACTGCTCAGGGAGCACAACTGTCCCAGCTCCTCCTGTGGATAGGATCTCGTCTGGAACACACACAAGCACACACGCAGAATAACACACAGTGGGACTCTTGCAGCTGAAGAAAGGACTCAAGCACTGTCCGTTTCCCCCCAGGTTTGGCTGACACTCTGGCAGGGGTAAAATAAATAAGAAGGACCCTATGGAAGTAGTTAATATTCTGACAGTTGGACCATCATGCAGAAGTACAGTGAGAGGAAAGCATGGGTTTCACACACCCAGAAATACTGTGGCATGTATCAGTGCTGCATAATGCACCCAAGCATAGCAGCAACTCGTTACCCTAGCTGAAGGCTACAATGTAATTAGCTTAATTACAATGCTGCCAGCTGAATTCACTTGAGAAGTATGCCATTCTCTGTGCCCTACAGGATAATGCATAATCCCAAATACTTCATCAGTTGAAACTGAGCTCTGAGATATGTTTGGGCTGCAGCATAGTCCCACAGCCAGGCTTTTGCTTAATACTATTTTTCCCCAATTGGCCAGAGGATTCAGCTACAGTTGGTGCCCACCAACACATTTACTTTATCAGTTGTGGGGAGAGATTGGATTAAGCTGCATTGAAGTTTTCCACACTTGCAGAAGCCACAGGCAGCAAGGACTTCTGCCCCAATACATATTAATGTGACAGTGTTCACTTTCTAGCTAAACAGCTAAGTACAATTAACAGTTGTTTCCCACATACTCACGCACATTCTCACATCACATAGCCTGAACCCCAAATGCAGCCATCTTTTCGGGGGCCACAGCTCCGTAAGACAAGATGCTCTATTGTGTGCAGAGCAGGTGGGGTTCATGGCCTAGGTGCTGGTGACAGTGGAGCCACAGGCATGGCCCTATCCTTCCTAAAGAAGTCAGGGCACCAGACACCTGAGCAGTGCTCAGCTGGCACACAGCTGGTACAGAAGGAGCCCAGCCCCATAGCTGCCTTCCTGCTGTAAAACAATAACTATCCTTCAAGAAAACTATGCTTCAAGATCTTGTCAGCCATAATCCCATACTTACAGCTCTATTTGGACCTTCATCAATTGCTAGTTTTCATCTGCTCCACTCCCTCACCACCTTCTCCCACACACAAATACTGTTCCATGAAACTCTACCTCAACTCCCAAAAAAGACTGATTTCTGAGACTTTTTCCTGAAGAGCAGTCAGCATCATTAACTTTTGAATTCAGCACAGTAAGCCTACAATTACAAAATATGTTTTGGGTTGACAGGAAATGAAACTGTATTTTCTTGGTAAAACAATAAAACCCCAAAATTCCACTTCGGATCATCTAAAGTGTCTGGTATGACCTGAAACAAAACACTTCATTTTTGTGTTTAAACTTTTCACCCCTTTTTATTTATTGAAGGCAGGAAAACCTCAAACAAAAACAAATGTTTCAAACTGAAAAGTTGAGCTGTTTCACTTTGAAATCATCACATCGCATTGACTGCAGTTTCTCAGAACTGCCCTCTTTGTCTTTGGCTGAAACTGTTTTCTAGATTTCGGGTTTAATTCACAAAAAGTTTTGCACAACACAAAACAGCATCCCAAGGATTTCGCCTGATTGTTTGGAATCACATGCCTGAAAAGATTCAAAATGATGATCTTATTTTGCCAACAATGTTCTTAATACCAAGGCCCTCTCAAAACCAATTCCTTCCTAAGAATATATTGCCCTTCTTTTCATAATACCTCATGCAGGGGACAAAACAGAGAAGGGGTACTGCCTTTGGCTTGGTCCTTATGTGGCAAGAAGGCAGGACTAAAGAACAAATGTCAGCCTCTAATGCACTGCAGGCTGCAGCTGGGATCCCACAGCTGAGCTGCATGCAGTGCCACTTCATACTGGGCATGTGGCAAGTGGGATCCAGCTGTGTGGTGCCGGGAACTGGGTGCATCTGGGAATGATCTCCAGACTTAGGTCCAGGAAATAAGGAGCTACTCACCCACCCCTCTTTTGTCTTCCACTGCTCATCAGCCAGTGGGAAAGTTTAACTCTATCTGGGGTTTATTTGCCTTAAATCTGTCTCCAGGTTTTGTCTATTAGAAAGAGAGGGGAAACAGCCTCTTGAGATGTTTTATTATTTCCATTTCTAATTTTGTATGAAAAAGCAGAACAGGGACTAGATTTGGCCTTTGACCCTAAAAGAGTTTGGGGCAAAGATCCCAGCTGCTCTGCATTTTAGCTGGACCTATTCAATATTGTAGTAACATGTGGATGCATTAATGTTTTAAAGAGGGGAAATAGCCTTCAACACAGATCCCTCTGCCTCTCAGCAAAAGTGAGTCTTCCTTATCCTTATGCCTCTGCACAAGCACCCAGATCATAAGACACACATAAAACTGCTTGGTCATAAGTTGATATGCAGCAGAATGAGAGACTAAAAAGGAGGAACAGAAGTGAAAGAGTTAAAAAAAATGCAACAGCCTCTCCCAGTGTTTCCTTGGGTGGAGTGTGTAAAGGTTAACGATTTCTAAATATTCAGGAGTAATAAATGATCTAAGTAGTTTTCTGGCAGCACCTCATGTTCCCAGAGAAACAAATGCTTCAAGGATATGCACCATTTCAGAAGAATGTGACAGAGGGAGAGATGTATTTTAAAACTTGAGATGATCTGTTTCATCATCAATAATAAAGGTGCAGTCTCTTTCCATCCAGAAATACCACCAGCTAAATAGTGAAGAACTGAGCGCCTTAGGATTTGTCTCACCACTGAAGGGCTTAAAATCACATTATATGAAGGTTTTATGTTTCCTCCACATGCATCTTCATGTGGAGGAAACAGATCCTCTCAAATTCTCCATTCCCCCATAAAACCTTACTCCTTCAAGTTGTTTTGGCAGCACACTTGGTGTTATTTCATTCAACCGGGGAAAAAAAATCAGCTGTAAAGATCAAATGGGAGTAAAAAATCTTGTACACATTTGAAGTGTGGTCACTCCTGTTCCCAGTTATGGGGGAGGGATGGCTTTTGTGGGAAGTTAATTGTCTTTGCAGCTATCCCATTGCCAAGCTTGCATTAAACCAGTCGATCAACTAAAGAAGTTATTGAGGGAGTGAAACACAAGAACTCATCCCCAGGCTGAGCTGCAGCAAATATTTTTTTCTTGCTTCTTTGACAAAAGGGGAAAAGACTCTTATCTCTTGTGCACCATTTACTTCAGAAGCAGAATAAGGAAAGGGCCAAGGAACGTGGGAGGTGAGGTTAAGACCTGGGATGGAGAACAGCATTGTCTGTCCGTCTTCCCCTACTTTTGGATGTGAGGCCAAAAAGCAGGAAGGAAAAGGGATGTAGCCTGTGCCAAGATAAGCATCAATAACATGATTTGTAGTTGATGATACAACGGCAGTAGGAAGCAGGACACATGGTAGAGCAGCTCCTGGGAGAAGAGGAGAGTAAGGTTTACCTCCCACAAAACTGGAGCAGGAGCAGTGTGAGGGTGGGTTGCAATAGTAAGCTCAGGACCTGGCTGAGATTGTAGAAATGCAAATGAGTATATGCATTTATTTATTTTGATCTGGCTGAAACCTGGCCATTTGACTAATGGAAAATCCACAGCCAGAGTGCTGATGGTTTGGCACCTTCGCAGCACATTTCCTTGTTGAGTTAGCAAGAGCTGGTGTGCTTGCACTACACGCAGGGATGCTAATGGTAACAAGCCCTTCTCAATCATGAGCAAGTAAGACTAGGGTTTCTTACATGGGATGCGGCTGCAAGGAGGAAAAGCCTTCAGAAGATTGAGGGAAACCTAGATTAAGTTACTGTTGTCAGTGATGCAAATACTGGAGAGCCTAAACTAGATTAGTATCCATGGGGAAGGACCCATCTTACCCCCTACACATCAAATCTCAGTTTCTTATCTGCCAGATCCAGGCTTTCACTCAACTCTGAGTGCACTTACATTGTAAACTAAAACTCATGAAGGATTGACCTAGTTGGTGTTAAATACTGTGACGCTGATCTGCTTCAGTACATGCTGCACTATGGGTGTAACAGCTCCCCTGGCTCTGCAGACATCCCTTCAGGTCAGGCTGAGTTCACCCAGCTGCTGCTGGCAAACCCTTGGCTGAGGATTTAGTAAAATACAGTGGGATAAGCCCCTTTTCTGACCAAATCCTGACCTGTCACTGGCATGGCAGCAGGAGCAGGGAGGGATGCCAGCCACATAGCTGCCAGCCACAGCTTCAGGGTCTTCTCATGTCAAGAGAACCAAAAACTGCTTTCAAGGTTTGTTGGGACAACAGATCTACGTACAACCTCCCTATCCTGTCAGAAAACATAACTAAAGACAACCCTTTATGCAGAACGGCAATTTAGCAGAAACTGAGTGATTGGCACTGGAATGAGTGTGGTGGGATGAACCCTCACCTGTGGGATCTGCACAGATCCGGCTGCTAGAACAAGCCCATGGCCAAGTTCTCTGTGCACACCTCTCTTGGGTAACAGCTGGGCTGAGGTCCAAGGAATCTGTATAAAACATGCTCAGGACTGCTCAGCCAATTAATCTTTTGTAACTTGTGGGGGGAAAAATGGCATGTGATCATGTAATTAATAGTTGGCTCCTGAGGTGTGTGCACTAATTGAGGTTCAAGTCTCCAGTTGCTCAGCAACTGTGTCTGCAGCATTTTCTAGCACTGAATTGTTTGACTTTACGGCCTGAATAAATGTTCTTTCAGGCCATTTTGTGCATCAGTGCTCCTCAACTTAGAAGGAAAGAAGCAGACAGAAAATGCAGATGGCATCCTAGAGTACTGTCTGCCCATGTTGGCCAGAATGGGTGGGACTTCTTGCTCTCTTGTCCTTGCTCCCTGCTGTGAGGGCCAGTAGAAAGCCACAGCAGGTTGTTGCATCCTCCAGGAGCTCATGCTGCTGGACAGATGATGTCTGTCCAGCGTGTTTTGCACACCATAGCTCACAGCAGAAGGATGCTAGTACCAAGAGTTTGGGGCTCTCTTCCCAACACTGCAGCAGAGCCTGCTCCAGAACAGTAGCCTTCTGCCTCAGTTTGTCCAGGTTTGTTTCATTCTTTCCCATCCTCTTCAGCCTACCACTGTCCCAGACTTGTCTTCTCCTCCTTGCTGATTCCTCTCAGCCCCTTGTCAACTTGTTTTCTCCATTGTCCACCTCAGATCTCTTTGTCTTTCCCATCTAAACATATCTCTTCTTCAAAGCCTAAACACCAGCAAATGGAGAGGAGCACAGTGAGTACTGAAAGAAGGAAACACCCTGAGAGACTCATGGTGACCCCAGCATATCCTGTGCCCATGATTACAGGGATATGTGTACTCAGCCCCTGCTTCCAGCTGTCTACAAACCATTTTTCAAAGGTTTATAACTTGCTCAAATTTGGGCAGATTTTCCTGGTCACAGCAAACAGTATATTCCTGCTTCAGAGGCCTCCTCCTGCCAGATTTCAAGCCTTTTTCCCCTTCTCCCAGGGGAATGCAAGTACCTCAGAAAGAAGAAGTTAATCAAGATGTAATACAGAGTTTTCCCTTAAACTCTCAGAAGTGTTTGGAACAGTCTGGTAGTATCTTGGACACTTGTCATGGAAAACATCAGCTTAAGCTGTAAAAGCTCAACAATGTTACAAAATCAAATAAAAATGTGCATTATAGCGGGCACTGTGAAGGTTGTTGAGCATTGATATCAAGATGCCAACACTCAAGATATTACCAGCTTCATTTATATTAAACCAAAAGGCATTAGTGGAACTGAAACTGGCAATTGTGTATGACAGCCTGCTGCCTAAAATGTGGTAGATGTTGACAGATGGGTGTGTTATTACGTTGACAAAGACAGCAGGTAACTTCTCTCTAGATTTCATTTTTATTCTTTATATAATTCGCTGAAGTTTTAATCAAAAAGGGATGCTTTTCTCACCAAAAAACCTGAACAGCCAGAGTGACCAGTCCCATCCAGTCCCTGGGGACCACAGCCAGGGACATACCTCCACTGTGGCTCCAGGAACAGACACCTCCCAGAGGGTGGGTTTCTGCTGTAGTTTTTGTAGTGCAATTATCTGGCAGGCCCGAGCAACCTCCTGAGAATTTTACCTAACACCATCCTATTGTGACACTGTGCTACTGCAAACTGCCCCAAAACAGTCACCAGGGAAAGTGGTTACTGTACCAGTGCCAGGCACCTTTAGGCTCCCCATCCAGGGTCCATCTAGACCTTGGGATTTTTATTGGGTGGCAGAAAGGTACTGAAACCTTGTTTGGATGTGCTGAATTTTAGGCTACAAGTTTAAATTCCTTTCTGTTTTTTCTTATCCCCAGTTACAACCACAGACCAATAACCCCCTACTGTATTATTTAAGCTGTTCATTGAATATGAAACAAAAGGCTATCAAATCCATTCATTTGTTTATATTTTGATCATCATTATAGCATACAAATATATGAAAGACAATGTGTTCGGTAATCACAACAACGTAACAGAGCTGCACAGCTAACATTTTACACCTACAGAGAGTTGTACTGAATTCCAATCCTGTTCCACAAAAGCATTGCAAAGAGTTCAGACACTTTGAACTGGAAACACTGTGAGAAATGAATGCTGGGATATTTTTTTCTTCCTTCTTGTAGTACTGTTGGTGTTTCCCCAGCTTGAACAAAGTACAATCTGAACTTATTTTTGGTGTTGAGATATACTCATTGAAGTTGTCTGTCAGACTGCTCATTTGAAAGAACATTCTCAAGTTTTTTTTTAAAAAAAGGAAATTATTCCGTTCAACTCCAGCCTTCTACTATTTAAATTGGAAACTTTGCACAGCCTGATTTAATGGTAACTCAACATTTTGGGTTACAGAATGGAAAATTTTACCATTAACAAGCTGAGTATGATTTTTGCAGGATTTCACTCAGTTTGAAGCTGTCAGCCATAATTTCTCCAGTTAAGAATTTAGTTGGATTTTACAAATGTTATCAAATGGCACAGGATTCACTGCTGGAATCAAGAAACATAGCCAAGAAATATAGTCAAGAAATATGAGTCTTTTAAAGAGAACTGCCTTTCTATGTGTTTGGATATTTGGGAGAAGGACTTTTAAGACTGCATGGGAAGACTTTAAAAATAGATTTTAAATTTTAAATCCTCTTCACCTCCTCAGAAATGTGACAAAAATGTGTTTTAGCAGTCATGGCATGTCTGCATCTTTTACCACTGAATACACCAGACCATTAAAAAAGTTCTAATATGTGTGTTTGATTATGTTGCGGCTCATGACATACTGAAATGTCATTGTTCACTCTGAGTGGGCAGCTATTTATCCTGAGATCCTTTAATTCCCACAGGAATGTTTGCTGGAAATACCTGAGATCATCTTCTGCTTATGTATATATGCCTACATACATATATGACAATAGTTTACTGGAGTCTTGAAAATTCTCATCCTAAATTGAACAGAGAAAGGCTGAAATTTGCTGTATGAATTTAAGTCCCATAAATATCACCCACAGTCAGCCATATCCTAAGCTCTTTCCTCTAGATTCCTTTTGTAGTTAATGAAGAGGAAATTCAGTCCCTCCAGAAGGAAATTGATTCCAGTTATCTTTAATACCTACCTTCGGATAATGGAAGTGCTCTCTGGAGTTGCAAATCTCCAGTTCTCTGCCCTTCCCCTTCCTCTTCCCTCCCAGCAATGATGGAAGAGGTGCCTATATTTCCCAACATTCAAAGTCACTTGTGATAAGTTCTGTGCTTAAACAAGTGCATGCAGTGGCTTCACCATCTACTTGATCTGGAACAAAACCTGTGATGAGGAATATGGACATAACTTTTATACAAGAAGCACAAATATCTACCTATCCTTTGTGAGAAAAGGTATTAAGACCTCACTTCTTTTCTTCTTCTACTGGCTCCTGTACCCAGATATGTTGACAGTGAAAGTGCACGTCTTCCCATACAGCAGGAAGAGCAAGTTCCAGTCACCATGGGATGCAAATGGGATGCATATTATGCATGAGCCACATTTTATCAACCTCAAACATTTTTCCATGAAAATAAGTCAACATATAGACTCTTGCTGCTGCAGAGTGGTTTGCATCTCAGTGTTTAGTGCAGTTGAGTATATACAGAACAGAACTTTGCTGGAATTACTAAGTGCCACCTGTCTCCCAACTTCTTTGAAGGGTATTATCCTTTGATCACTTTTCAACTGCATCTCATATTTTGTGAGTCTGTAAGAGATAGCATTCTGAACCTACTTACATAACTCATTGGATTTTTGTGAATTATACTGCTTTTCCCAAGGAAGATTACCCTCTCAGTGAGCAAGCAATGGTCAATTGATTTCAAGAGCAAATCCTGTTGGCAGTTAAGACAGAAATGATTAGACCCCTTGTTATCAAAAACCCAAGGTCAAGCCATCAAATATGACTGATTACATTTTCTAATGGTTTTTCTGTGCTCATTAAAGTGCATTCAAATATTCAGAATCACCTCTGATCATGACATTCAAAACCTGCTCTGATGGCTCCTGATAAGCAGAAATATATTCTCTAATCTTTAACCACATAAACAATAGATAACTGCTTGTAATTGGGTTCAAATTGATTTCAGGTGGCTTCAGAGAAAAGCAATTTCTACAACATATTAACCTTTTAATTAATGTTTAAGAAGTATATTACCAGGTGCAGGAATCCTCCTAAACCAGAAAATTACATTTCATTGAAATTCATTTATGATAAAATAGCTGATCCATTCCCCAGCCATTATTCACATATTTATCATAATTTCTTGTGTTTCATGAAAATGCCATAAACTCTAATTAACTATTGTAACACTGTATGTTATAAAGACATTGTTCTATATTGAATAAGACAATGGGTATATGAAGATCAAGATGTCCTTTGGCACAGGCTTTTAGAGAAGGAGCCAGCACTCTTTGCACAATGTCACCATGGGCAGGTTATTCAGCTATAGGATCAGCCTTCTCTGAGGCTTGTGTGATACCTTACTAATGAGGGGAACACAAATACATGAAGAACTCTGACAGAGCTCACACACAATGAAGAACTTCATCCACAGATGAAAGATAGGCTGCTCTGTTAAGAGGAATGTAACCTGGGTACAGAGAAGTTTATTTTACTGTGTTTGTGGTGCATTAATGACTCAAGGATTGAGTTACTGAATCCAGACTGGAAGGAAAGTGATCTGCCAGATACATTTGGAAATTTTCAACTCTGAGGTTTGAGGTGATTTACTTGAGGCTGTTTGTGGTGCTGCCTCTGTGTTCAACACTAAATAAAAAAAAAGGCCTGTTATTTTATGGATGCATCTATAATCTAAATTTAAAAAGCGTTATTGGTCATACTGTTCAACTGCTAGCTCATTTCTGGCTTTGCTTTGGAGGGCTTCACCTAGTTATCCTCAAGACACATCTGCCATGTAGAGGGCTGACCCTGGCTAATGTGGATGTAGATCAGCATGTAACATTTGGCTTTCGGGCCATGATCAGTCCCTGATTCTCTTTCCTTTAACAGTGTAGATACGAACTCTGAGGCTATTTCTAATTTGCTGCTGCACAAGAAGGCCTTTCCACAATCTCAGGTCGACTCTTCTGATAAACAAATTGACAAACCTTGTGTTACTGGGTGGTTAATTTTGTTTTGTTGTCATTGTGGAAGTAGTCACTCCCAAGCGCTGTGCATTACTTCTCTACCTATGGTTTCAATTCAGCATGCTATATACAAAATATATGGTTCAGGCACCAAGCAAAAAATTGTCTTGAAATGTTCTCATTGTTCCACAGTGTGCTTCTGTTCTGTAAAATTATGTGAATCAGAAAGCCTTTTTTGCAATAATGAAATAAATAAATAGATGTAGAAGGCCTTCAATGCTAAAGCTTGTTATTTAATATGGAAAGCTTTGTTCAGCTGCTGGTAGTGTATGATTTCATTCCAGTATCCTTTCTTATCTTCCCAGTTCCAAATGAAAGACCTCAAAACACTATTTCATCTGATAAAACATATTTCCTTCAAAAAGTAAAATAATAAAAGAAAGTTGATACTGGCTTCAGGAGAACTCCTTGGCAGACCTGTGCAGGGACTCTTGCACAGTAATAGAAGAACTTGCTCAGTCTGTGGCTACAGCATCTCTTCCAGAAGGCAAGGGCTCTGGACCAGGAGAAGCTGACTTTGGAATGTCAGAAGTTACACATCTGCCTCCAGCACATGACACATCTCTTTCTGACTGATAACTACCTGGACACTCTCCAACCAGTGTTGCCTCTTCTTTGTTATCTTATACAGTGGTAGCCTACAAACTTCACCAAAGACATGTTACTGAATGGATATCTAACATTCTGATAGGTTAACCACAAACCAATACAGTCCTTAAAACCTTTGAGGGATCTCCTCCAAATATCTTTAAAGTTTAGTCAAACAAAATGCTATATAAGATGTTATTTGAAATATATATATAAATATGTATGTTCCTACTTTTCAGTACTTGGGTTTATCTGTTAACTATGAAGCTTTTCATACAGAAATAAACTGTAAGAGGACATGGTAGTATTTCTGTATTTGTTTGCAATATGCAGGTTTCCTGATGTTACAAAATTCTCTCAACTTCTTAAAGAGTTCTGTTTTCAACCAGCTTAAAATTAAATTTGTCCTACCATTTCCATTCAGTTTCTTTGAGTCCTTAAGTTTGACAATTTTTTAGATATCTTAGAACTACGGAGTTCATTTTCATCCAGTGAAACACAAAGGAGAGTTATTTTTCTCTTTATTAAATGTATCTGAAATACAAAGAGAAAAGAGAACTCCTCTGCAAGACTTACACAAGAGCACTTAAACAGCTCAAAGGAAAAAAAGTCTATAAAGCTGTATTAGTAGGCTCTGCTTAACAATATGCCACTTTCTGATTAATATCATTCAACTGTAATGCATGAATAAATTGTAATTTAGATGATAGCACATATGCACCATCATATCAAAACCAAAATGAGACACTTAGATAATCATTGCCTCATAGCTTTCTCTCCTTTTTTTTTTCAACTCCACATCTTTCCCCCTCTCTAACAAGGGGATTTGTATGTCATACAATTACTCTAAGATTTTCTGTAAAGGGATCTGTTACAGACCGCCTGATCAAGAGGAACCTGTGGATAAAGAACTTCTACGATTCTATGAAAGGTAGAACCTGTAAAGGTTACAAGGTAAAACATTGACAAAATGGGAGGACTATCTAGACACAGATGCATACAGTTTTGTGGACAACAAAGGGCATGTTATAACCTGTTTAGCAAAAAGAGAAAGCAAAAGTAACCTACTGTTGTTAAGGCACTACCTTGGGATACACAAGAGCTGGATTTCAGTTCCTTCTGTGCAAGAAAATTCTTGAGTCATCAGACACCTGCTTTCTGCAGCCGTTTTAAGATACCAGCCTGATGGAGAACTGAAATAACACATCTAGGCTTTGAGGATCTGTGAACTAGATTACGTATCTTTGCAGGGTCCAAATATATTGCAGAGTGTCCTGGAAAAAAGACTGTGGCTCAGTTGTCCATCCTTCACTGCTCTCATCCCAGAGAACCAGAAGTTGTTTGGAGACCAGGGCCTCACAGGGCTGCAGACACCAGAACAGGGCTTGGTGCAGGGCTCAGCCACAAACAGGCGCCAGAGATGTAAGTTCATGGACCCTATAGTCACTGTGCCAATTTGGCAAAATGAGGACTTATTTAAGGAAAACGGGACTTCCCACCTGATTAAGGCCAGCTCCTGGGTATCTGAGGCACTGCCTCTAATCACCTTTTCCTCAAGCATCCAAAACTCATCTGAGAAAGGCTGCCCACCTTGAGCTTACCCTGTTTCTGAAAATTAGGCAGGACTGTCCCTTGTCTTTCCTTTGCCTTCTGCCATTGTCACTAAGCCAAACTTTCTGTCTTTCCTAGGTGTCATGTATTCATCTATCAATTTTTCTATAATTCTTGGCACTATAAGGGAAAAAACCCACAAAATTACATATTTAAATTAAACTCTCCTCATTGAGGGAGGAGAAAAGACATAATCAAAAGCAAAGACTAGTTACTTAATAGAAACTTCTAATGTCATTATGTTTTTCAAGCATAGGATCTATTTCTCAGGTAAGAATATTGATTGTATGGAAAAAATATAGAAGCCTAAATTGATGTTCTTTCTACATTTATTTTGGAAAAGCAATTAACTTGTCGGTCATCAAATTGTTGTAGGGGCAGCAGGAAGATTGTGGGTAGGTCATGACATAGCAGGTAGCATTGGGATAGCTCTTGGCTTGGCCATATTGAAGATATTTCAGCTGAAGAAGTTGCTGACACAAAACATCAACTGGGGAAAAATGGCTTTAATTTAGTTAAATGTCATTAAAGTTTTTGTGATTACAGCAAATGCACCCATTGTATGTATATTATATGCTGTGGTCTGCCAGGCACTCTGCTTTAGACATGGTATCATTACAGCAGAACCACAAAAATGCTTTAGATTCTTTGGAAAAGTGAAGGGGGAGAAAAACCTCAAAAGATCCAAGAAGGGAAAAGCAGAAAGAGAGAGAATAGAAGGTTTGTTATCCGTTCTGTTCTTGGAAACTGAACCAACAGGGATAAGACAACAAGGGCGCATATTTATAAAGCACAATAAAAGGCCTCTGTGCAGACACGTCTGCGCGGAGCAGATGAGTGGTGGAGTTCTGGGAAGAATTACATAAGGCATCTTGTGTACACGTGCTTGCAAATGCAGAAACACGCACTTGCACACATACCCACAGTGTGTACCCAGATGATGCCCCTCTTCATCTACAAAACCTCTCAGTCTCAGTTAAGAAACTCAACATACACTTCAGATGCAATACATGAGAAGTCCTGTTTCCTGCAGTGCCAAATGACCCAGGTCATAAGCAGCCTAAGAGCAAGACTGCAACTTTTCTCTGAAACAAGGCTACTTATCCTGATTTCAACTCAACAAATCCAAGAGCAATTATACACAGACATTTAAGTGGATGGTGTGGACTTGGCAGATGAGGAAAGGCAGCTTACATGCACAACTATTAAAGAGTAGCATAAATTAGAGAATCTGCATCAAGAAGCTTTCAGATAGATTTGTTGTGTGTGTCCATAGCAGCTTGCCATGTGTTCCATCTGCAGTTCACACAGCTTCCAAAATCTCAGTGCAAGCCTTGTGTCCAAGTAATAAAAAGACTTCACCTTCTCTGAGAGTTAAATGTCAACAATTAGAACTATCTGGACATCCCAAAGCTCTCTTGCACTCTTCTCCTCTTATATCCCTGCTGTCCAGTCTGTAATTACTCTGTTGTGCTGACTACCTAGCACATTTCCCTCATCTGAAACCTTACCTTTTCCCTACATAATGAAAGCTGTCTGGATGTATACCATCCCAAAGGTGCACTGTTATACATTCATTTTCGCCTTCCTCCCTTGTACAAGTTTCCACATCTTTAACTCTCTCCTTGTGAGAAGTAATGGTCTCTCCTAAAACAGCTCTTGATTTTCCTGATAGCTTTTACAGAATTAACCTATTTTTTACCCCTCAGTTTTCAGAAATGGGTGATCAGTGATGTGTGATGAGATGATGCTAAAGAATCTGTCTTTTTCTGCCTCTCTGGATAACCCATGAGTTTTCTGCTCTGCCCTTTTGTCTTTAAATGTCTTTAGCAGCATAATTCCTTGGTTCTGTTGGATTCAGCTCCACTTCCTATCTCTGCTATCATCTCCCCAGAAACAAAAGTCAAGTCTCCATACACACCAAGCTCCTTCCACATGCATAATATCCTATCCAGGTTGCAGAAGTAACTGAGAAGACATAAGCTGCTGCTTGGTTAATCCCTATTGGCACTCCAGAGACCACTGACATCTGCTCTGTCTAATGAGGTCTCTGTTTCCTCCAACTAGTATGTTCCCCAGCATGATTCCCCCTTCCTCCAGGAGTTAATTAATTTGTACACTCATGAGCTAGGCTTGAAGAGCTATTTATGTTGCCAGTTGGCTACCAGTTCTTAGCTCTGTAATGCCACAGTACAGTGTTTCTGCATTGTAGTTCTTGGCCCCTTTCACAAGCCAGAAATGTACCTTTGGTCCAGAACTGTGAAGGTGTTTTTAAAGGGCCTCTTCTGAGCAGCTGGGGTTGATTGTAAGAGGCCAATATCAGATTCTTGGAAAAAGAGAGTGAACTTTTAAAGCACTGCCAGACCACAGATAAACTTCTGAGCTAAATGTTTATCTCCTAGATGTAAATGGGCATTTGTGTCTTACCTGGAGAGTTTTCCATGAGAACTGCAAATTTGCACCTCAGAGTCTCTCAGCTCCATCACAAAGCATAGCCTAGACAGTCAAAACACTTCAGAAACATTTGCAGAGGAAATCAGTAACCTAACAAAGTAGGACTCACCAGTTGTAGCTAGCTAAAACAAAACAGGCTTTCTTCATAGTCAGTATAAGACAATATGCATTTATAGAGTGCAAAATATGTGATATTCATTAGCATAGACAAATTATGCCTTACAACCTTTTTTCTCAATAAACCACAAAAGGAATAACAAAATTATGATCTCAGACACAAAATATAGCCTAGGTTTCCTGTAAGTCAGAGCAAGGTAAAACCCAAGTCAGTGACAGGCTAGTCCTCTGAATATCTATGCTGACATTTCATACAGAGTGCTCAGGCTGCTTTTCCCTGCCAGCATGCCGTGATGTGCTGACACATGGGAAGGGATATTACCAGGAAAGGAGCACAGCCCAGTTCTGATGCTGGGGAACATGGCAGCCAAGCTGGGTACCTCTGAGCTCAGAGACCAAGAATATCTCTACTGATCTGTGATCCCATATAACTAATGCCCACCTTTCTCTTAACTGTCAAGGTTCTTATTTTCTGCATCCTTATGTCCTTCCTCTCTCTTTACCTCCACTCCTGGATCCCCTCTTCTATGATGGTGTCCTGGGTTCAGCAGTAGCAGTCATGTTTTCTTCTTCTTGGTAGCTGGTGCAGCGCTGTGTTTTGACTTTCAGGCTGGGAACAGTGCTGATAGCACCTCTGTTTGTAGTTACTGCTCAAATGTTTACTCTGGCCAAGGACTTTCTGGGTCTCATGCTCTGCCAGGGAGGAGGGGAGGCTGGGAGGAAGCAGAGACAGGGTACCTGACCCAAACTAGCCAAAGAGGTATTCCATACCATAGCATGTCATGCCCAGGAGGTAACCGACAGTGACCTGGAAGGGCTAGGACTCTTGGGGGGTTGGAGAAGATATCGGCTGGGGGTTGGAGGAGGTATCAGTCGATGCTCGGTCGAGCAGGGTGGGGTGAGTTATGGGTTGGCAGCTGGTGAGGTGTTGCATTCTCTTCACTTGTTATTTCCTTTATCTTTATTATTATTATTATTATTGGTAGTAGCAGTAGTGATTTGTGTTATACCTTAGTTATTAAACTGTTCTTATCTCAACCCATGGGAGCTACATTCTTTGGATTCTCCTCCCCAGCTCTCTGGGAGTTGGGGGAGAAAGGGGGGAGTGAGTGAACGAGCTGTGAGGCTTGGTTTTAAACCACAACAGCCTCCTGAGGAAACTCTGAGAAGGTGATGTCTACAAGACTTTTCAGGAATAAGGAGGTAAAGAAGATGCTGCTATGGTGCAAGAGAGTTCTGGGCAGTAGAGTATGACAGCATAGCAGAAAAGGATTACAAGGTCCTCCACATACCTAGTCACTATACAGGCCATGAGTAATTGTTCTGTCTACTTTCCCAGGCTCTTATTGTGGGTGGTCTTGCCCCACAGGGTGGGTGGCAGATCCAGGTGTCCCCCAACCACCTGTGCTGGGAGCTTGGGGTCATAGGGCATGAGGGAGAGTCCAGTAAGGCACTGTGTAAGGGTGCTGGACTTCATCCTCCTTGCCCAACTACTGGGGCAGGAGGCAATGGGGTTAACATCCCCTCCACAGAGGGCAATTCACTTGGATCCTGGTTAATGCCAGCTTTTTACTTTGTATATGAAGCCAAAAGAAATCAAGACTCTCTGTGCTGCAGATTGCTCCAGGCACTTTGTCTCTTCCATTGCTACCTTCTCTGAAGGATATTCTAAGATAAGAAAATAGAAAAAGTACTACGAGGCAGACCATTTCTGCACAAGAAGTGCACTGTATGGTCCTGGCACCCACATGCTCAGGTTCCCTGCACTTACTGACTGCTAACTGTGGCCAACACAAATCCCATGTGCTGGTTGGACTTTGGTTTTTTACACACAGGCCGAGAAGAGGATTTCAAACACTTGCCTGGGGCTTGACTTTGAGGAGCAGCTGCAGGAAAAATTAAGTGACTGTACTGTAAAACCCCACAGTATTTCCATATTATGTACCCATGAGCTACAGAGCCCAAATACACCCCACTCAGCCTCCTGTGGTTGTGGGTGGCTTACCCAGGCACCAAAGTGAGGATCTGTGCCAGGCTTCCCAGGCAGCTGAGGAGAGCAAGGACCAGATCTGAGTGTGTGATAGGACTTTAGAAAATGTCCTGGCAAACGTGCTGGGAGTTCAGGACTGGACATAGATGTCAATGGTGCTAGCACTGCATATGTCCATTCTTAACAGCAATTTGCTAATTAGGGCTAACATAAGGAAAAGGCTATTCGCAGACAAAGTCCAAGAATGACCAGCCTCAGAAAGCAGCTGCAAGTAGTTTTGCAATAAGATTTTATCTGGGTAGAATGAGTTCATAATTGGAAACTGCCCCAGTCTTTCAGTCAGCTGAATCCTTACTTCTCTTGACCAGATCTCTATTGTATAAGACATTCCTACAGCTGAGGGAGTGCAAAACCCCCTGCAGGTCTTTTCCCTGGGTGGAGGGACAGAAGTTTGAGAGGGGTGAAAGACAGAAGGTTTTTACCTAAGCCCCAGCTACCCATCCATTTGAAAAACCAACGCTGGTACTCTCTGGCCTAGTCAGCACCTCAGGGTCATGCTGTAGATGTTGATCCATAAACCTCAGTGGCCTATCCTACGCCAGCAGTTTAAAACCAAACCACGGGATATGGGTATGGCACTTAAGAATGCTAACCTAGGGGAAACAACTTACTGAAAAACCAAACATAGCAATGGACTTCCAGAAATAGCAGCTTCTGCCTTGATCACTTCTCTAATATACATCAGAGGCATTTCAGCCAATTGATTTTTTTCCTATACGTCCTGCACCCAAACAAGTCAGTCGGAGCTGGGAGCATCTGGCTGGGCAGGAATGATTAACCAGGTGACTTCAGCTGCAAGGGCTGACATCTGACAGTAGCAAAAACAGATGTGGAAGAAAGAGCCCAGTGTTCTCAATCTAAAATACTGGCTCTGTTCTTCCTGGGGCTAGCAGCTAAAAAAATCAGAAGCAAAAGTACGCATGCTAAAGCTAATTTCACAGCTCAGAAGGGTCAGACAGCAGGACCTAGAGACACTTGCAAAAAAGGCCACAGATTTTTTTTATTTTCTATCACTCTGGTGATTAGGACTTGACAACTGGAACCATTTCTATGTAATAAAACATTTATGAACAGGCCAGAATAAGTGCTTTTTGTCTCTAAGTGATTAAGTTTTAGACAACATTGGCTTCAAGATGAAAATGGATGTGCCAACTTCACAGATTTCACATAGGCAGTCAAGCTACTGCAAAGAATATCTAGATGTCCTTTCAAAGTAAAAATGAAATGAGATTTTAGTATCACAGACGTGTTTTGGGACAGTATTTACAATAATAAAGTGAATTAGCCTCCACATTAGAGGAATTACTATTGAGTATTCATTCTCATGCTATAAATCTCAGCCCACCTGGAAGAAGAAATGATTTCAAGTGACAGAAATGGCAGAACGGTACTCTTTTCTTAGTTAAACCAAAGCATATCTGCTTGGGCATTCATGCCTCTGCTATCTCATACTGCTGGTTTGCACTTGAATACAACTTGGACAAAAAATCTCAAGTTTTCTCCAATAGCAAAGATAACACATTAAAAAACAAGTGTGGCTGAGCTCTAAGTCTGATGCTGGTTCAATTCACCAGGCCAGTGATTTAGTCCATGAGAGTGGGAATAAGTAAACTTCTGTTCCTCACATATTCCTTGGTTCAAGAACAGTAGGAACTGTTACATCAGACATATTTCTAAATCATATTCTAAACTGTGGTTGAGTGTAGCATATTTTGAATTAGACAGAGAAATCCATAAAATGTATGGTGTGTTTCATATGGAAGGTGAAGGTAAATTACATTAATTTCACTTAAAGATCACACTCTACTACTTTTTCGCTCCCTCTCTCCTTCAAAAATGCAGCTTTTTTATTTTTGCCCACTATGGTCTCAGTATAAATGGAGAATATATAACACATCAACATCTTGTGAGACTAATGACTTGAACACAGACCTGGCAATTTTAGCCAGTATTTAACTGAACATGAGCTTTTCACATAATGTGGTGGCTAAGGGATCTACTTCTGTCTCTGGATGTATAAGCTGGGGAAGGTTATGCACAAGTAGGGAAGCAGTATTAGGAGGTTTTTCTAGTGCTAGAAAGATGGTTACAAATTCTATTCAGTTTTGGTACACACATTTCAAAAAGGATGATGAAACTAGACAAGGAACATTCAAGAGCTAATGCTCTGTATACCAGTGATGATGAGAGCCATCTCACCTAGTTTCAGCCACCAAAAAGTATCTAGTCCAAAACAGAAATGCAATCCGTGGGGGCAGATAGGTGTCTCTAGAGAACGACTCATCTCATTCTAAGAGAAATGTCTAAAACAAGCTGATGAGTCTCCTGAATGAATCATCTTTCTTCACTGACTACAGAAGGACTGTAGAAAACTACCTTAGACTTGGTGCTTCTAATATTTAGGTAGCAGAAGATACATCTCATACCAAGTGACTACACTTTCCTCCTACACATTTAACCAAAAGGAGTCTGCAGTTGATTTGATTCTGCATAACACCTTGAGGAGACATGGGGGTCTGGAAGAATCTTGAGGGGCACGGTGGGTTCTCCGTCATGTGAAAACGTCAGATTAAGAGATGTACTCTAACTCAACAGCACAATCTGAAGGTAGTAGAGGATACATCAGTAAAATCACATGCTCCAGATTATGGAGGTCAAACCAGATGATTTAAACTCATCCTAGCTTTTATCTCTGTCTCATACCTATGAACAGGGGTAATATGTTGGTAAGATGTGCATGAGAAATTTAACATGAGCTGGCTTCAGTGTGCACTCGCAGCCCAGAAAGCCAACTGTATCTTGGGCTGCATCAAAAGAAGCATGACCAGCAGGTCAAAGGAGGTGATCCTGCCCCTCTACTCTGCTCTCATGAGACCTCACTTGGAGTATTGTGTGCAGTTCTGGTGTCATCAACATAGAAAGGACATGGAATTGTTGGAACAAGTCCAGAGGAGGGCCATAAGGATGATCAGGGGACTGGAGCACCTCCCATATGAAGACAGGCTGAGAAAGTTGGGGCTGTTCAGGCTGGAGAAGAGAAGGCTGAGTGGAGACCTCATAGCAGCCTTCCAGTATCTGAAAGGGGCCTGTAAGGATGCTAGAGAAAGACTCTTCATTAGGGACTATAGTGATAGGACAAGGGGTAATGGGTTAAAACTTAAACAGGGGAAGCTTAGATTGGATATAAGGAAGAAATTCTTTACTGTGAGGGTGGTGAGGTACTGGAATGGGTTGCCCAAGGAAGTTGTGAATGCTCCATCCTTGGCAGTGTTCAAGGCCAGGCTGGACAGAGCCTTGGGTGGCATGGTTTAGTGTGAGGGGTCCCTGTCCATGGCAGGGGGTATGGAACTAGATGATCTTAAGATCCTTTTCAATCCTAACTATTCTATGATTCTATTAATTCAGACATCCTTCTCACCTTGCTTGAGGCAGAGGGAGACCTTGAGTGGTGGCCCCTGCCCTCCACACCTTTTTCCCTCTGCAGCACATACCTCAGCTGCACTCCCCATGCATAACAGCTGCCTAAGGAGCAAGTTTCTGTGCACCCCTGCCTGACGGCTCTGTTGACTCCAAGTGCTGTTCCCCCTTTGTTGTCCTAATTTTCCTATGTCCTCCATGGGACAGCCAAGCAGAGTGCGATGTAGAAATCTTTGGCTGAACACTGAGTGACCCTGTGTGTCCTCCCAGCATGACACTAGGCCCATGGGTCTCTTGGCAGGGCACTTCCTCTACAGTGCAACTTTGAACTGATGTATTTATACGACCTCCAGTTTCAGTACTACCCCAATGGCAATTAGTCCTGGGATGTCTGTTTTGCATTGCACTGTATTTTCAACCCCATCCTGCTTCTTTGTAGCCACTGTTTAAACTCAGGGTAATTGTAATCCCAAAGCACTGCTGAAAAGCCAGCTTTTAAGACAGATTCTGAACCCCCTTTTATCACTGCAGGGATATTTTACTCCTAAGGTAATGCCTACCTAGATGGCTTTCAAAGATAATAGCTCAAGAATCAAGAGATGACATGATGAGACACTGTGAGAGTCTGTCCTCAAATAGTATGGTTTCAGTCTTCCATGCTACTCCAGACTTTGCAGCAGTTCCTCTGGTTTTCAGTGCAGGGCTGTGATAGCAGACCTGCTTCCCACACTCTGTCATCTCTGACTAACAACAGGTCAAGAGTCCCAGTGTCCCACGCAGCAGCCTTTACACCTTGATTCTCACTTAGCACCCAGCAAAAGGGGAGATGGGCTTTGCAGCATGATGGGAAGGTGAATATGTCTGGCCTCTGATGGCTCAAAGGAAAGGGGTAGGTGGTGAATGTAACCCTAGAATGAATGGCCTCCATGGACAGCCTCATTTGCAGCACTGTTACGGTTCTGAATGTTCCTGTGCCAAAAAAAAAGGCTCCTTTGGTTAATGATATTTCTGCATGACATTTATTTTCTTTATACTGTTATGCAACCCTTCATTGACAGGTGTGGTCACAACATTTAGGGTCCCCACACTAACAGGGTTGCAAGCCCAGTAGTTTTTACCTCTGCTAAATATCAAAGAGGGATGTGAAATGCTATCTGTTTTTAAAAGACATTTGTTGAAATCTGGTTTTGTTGCTGCTAAAAAATATGTATTTATTGTGTGGCTAGGAAAGAACTTCTTGTTCTGGCTTAGCAGCTGCTCAAAGTGATGAGTAAATGTGCTTTCAGCCTCAGGTACAAAGCAGGGTCCCTTGGTCTTCGGTTTGACCATGCAGAAGTCACTAGTGAAACAGCTCCTGGCAAGTCTGGTGTACAGCTATGGCGTTGTTTCAGCTACTGAAAAGGAGTTCCTGCTGCCAGGCAGATACTACAGTCACCAGTATGCCCTCCTATGCAAGACAAACACCTCCTGTGTAAGACAGGTGCAAATGCACTGGAAAAAGTCAGGCAGCAAAGCAAGTTTTATCCAGACTCAGGACTGAGGCAGGTGTGTGGGTGAGGAAAACAGGAGTTCATGGCTTCAGGAGTAAAAAAAAACATCTTCATCTGACATGCAAAGTCAGACTGAAACACAGATAAACAGAGATTCCATGAGAGTCTCTACAGTGATAATGCCCTTATGAAGCAGCTGAGAAGGGCTTTCCTTGATGTAGTTCATGTACTGTCCCAGATCAGGCTCTTCAGAGCATGGGAGTTCCCAGTTACTCATAGTTACCCCTATAAGGGTTCTCAGCTGCCTTTTGGACATCCCACTTACCCCAGTTACTGTGGTAGTCCAGGGACTACTACAGGTTCTTGAGGGGTTCCCTGATGGGCATGGGGTTGTCCTTGGGGTTTCCAGTTAACCCCCAGCACAGTTCTTTTTGTGCTCAGGGGTTCCCAGTTACCCCCAGAATGGTTTTTGGTAGCTTCTTGGTGGTTCTCAGTTACTCCCATTTGCCCCCAGGAACATCCCAAAGGTTCTTGAGGCGTTCCCAGTTTATCCCAGTTACCCCCAGAAATGTTTTTGGTAGCTGTTTGGGGTTCTCAGTTACTCCCATTTGCCCCCAGGAACATCCCAAAGGCTCTTGAGGGGTTCCCAGTTTATCCCAGTTACCCCCAGACGTGGTTTTGGTAGCCTTTTGGGGTTCTCAGGTACTCCCATTTCCCCCCAGGAACATCCCAAAGGCTCTTGAGGGGTTCCCAGTTTATCCCAGTTACCCCCAGCAGGGTTCCAAGTTTCCCTCATGGGTTCTGAAAAGCCTCAGTTGCCCCAGAAGGGTTCTCAGTTGCCTTTGAGGGTTCCCAGTGGTTCACAGAATTGTTCTGGGTTTCCCTAAGGGGTTCCAAGATACCCCCAGCAGGGGTCTGTCTTAGCCTCAGGGCTCAGTTACTCCCAGTGGCCCACAGGGTTTGTTTGTCCCAGGCGTCCAGGGCAGTCCCCCAGAGGTTGTCATGGGCATCAGCAGTTTTCCCTTGTGACGTCATCAAGCTGGCGTTCTATCAGTGCCCCAAGCTGCAGAAGTGGGCAGCAGTGCGAAGCAGTGCTTTCAGCGGCTAGTATCGCATAGGGAAGAGGTGCTTGGATCTCGTGAGGAGAGAGAGCTTTTCCCTGTGGTTGAAGAGTTTGCTGAGTCTGCAGAGATGCCAGACAGGTTGGGCAGCTGGGAGCAAGGGGGCCCAGAGAGCATGGAGGGATCATGCCAGAAGCCTTGTGTGCTGCCTGGCTTCCCGGCAGCAGCAGCAACCCCAGAGCATGGGGTCTCTCTACACCACTGCTCTGCAGCACAGCAACCCCATTCCAGGGACACAGCCCTGACCCTTCTCTGGGGAGAGCCAAGCAGGGCCAGGCTGTTGTCCTTGTGTCAGGCCCAGAGGTCTTTGTGTCCCAGACCTTCTCAGTGACCTGCAGGTCTTGGGCCCTCAGCCTTGCAGCTGTGCTGGGCACACATGGAACATAGTAGCCCAGAGAGCTCCTGAATGGATCCCTGTCAAATAGGTGTCCCAACCCTGGGCTTTGGCAACAGCAGTGTTCCTTCTCTTTTAGGCAGCTAAACACCTACCGGAAGAACATAGGGGGCCTGAGGCTCCTTTTCCTGCTGCTTCCCATCCTGTTGAGTGAGTATCCCTGACCAAAAATGGTTCTCTCAGTTCTGGGAAGAGGGACCAGCTCCTGAGGAAAATAATCATCTCTTGACAATGTGACTTACAGCTCTTGGCTACTTGTGTGGCGCAGTGACCTGGCTCAAGGATGCGCTGGGGGTAAGTGCCTCTTGCTGTGGGGAAGTCAGCATTTGCAAAGGCCTTGGCTCTGCCCTCCTGCCTTCCCTGAGAACATTGGGCACCTGGTCAGAAATGCCCATCAGCACTGGGGTGGTGCTGGGGGAGGGCACCTGTTCTCATCCTCCAGTCTCCTTAGTGGCTTGATGGGGTTCAGCACAGGGTAGCTCCCCAGTGACCTCCACAGGGCGGCAGGCTGAAGAAGGCAGCACTTTGCCAGAAGGTGCCTTTGCTGCTTGCATGCCTCTTGGAAGGCTGGGGGGTTCAGATGGAGACCCAAAAGCTCCTCTGCTGAACGTGGCTGGTTAGGGAACCCAACCTTTGGGTCAGGGTCTCTCCAAAGTGACTCAAAGCAGCGGGATGTTCTTCCAGCTCTACCTAGGGTAGTCTCCTTTGGGAAGCCCTGGCAGTGATCCTCATGCCTGTGGGGTATGTTAATTTTGCAGGAGATGTCCTGGCCTCGTGGAGCTGAGCAGGAACTACTGGGGTAAGACCGCTTTCTTCCAAAGGGACACACTCTGTGGAGCTGTTTCAGCCGGCTTCGTGCTGCCTGCCCTTGCCTTGTGTCCAGGGATCTTGATCTTCCCTCTTGGTGGTGGGAGGGAGCCATCTGTAAGCTGGAGGAAAGAACAGAGCTGGGGGATGTGGGGTGACCCAAGCCCATAGCACCCTTCTCTGCATGGTGTTTGGAGCCTGCCCACAGGGGCTGGCAGCTGCTTGTCAAGACCTGCTTTTCCTTTGCTTCCAGCAGTTCACAGGCCTCGGTGAAGCAGGAGATGCAGGACTTCAATCAGAAAGCGGTTCAGGTGTATGCTGCTAGGAGGAATGTACTACAGATTGTGAGAGATGTCCTCGAAGACCATGCTGTCCAAGAGGAGCAAACGCAGGTAAAGGTGCTGGGGCTGGATCACAGACCTTGCTGTCTTTCTGGGCACCATCCTGTTGCTTCCTCTTGGCACTCGCAAAGTCATCACCTTTTCCGACAGCTCTTGCCTAGGGCTTTCTGACACAGAGATGCTCCTCGGCTCTGTGCCAGGACTCGGTGTTCATGCAGAACTGTCCCATGTGTCTTTGTGTTCACTGCCATCTTATCAGTCCCACTCTTTTCCCCAGGAAATTCTGCAGTTGACAGAGGTGGCAGTTAAGAAGGTGCTTGAGAACTATGTCCTGATGCCTGACTGGGCTCTGGAGTCCACAGGTATGTAGTATCCCCAACATCCCTCTATATATGGCACTGCCCTGAGCTCTGCTAAGCTCTGCTTTCAAGCCTGAGAAATACATGGTAATGCACTGCTGCTCCTCCTAATCTCTGGGCTGCCTTAGTAACTTCTGTCCACCTTCATGTCAGGTGCCACCATCGATGAAGAGAGGACATCCAAGAGTTATGGTGGGAAAGACATGATCACCTGGATGCGTTCTCTGTTCACCTTCTTTTTTGCAAACCCTCCATCAACAATCTTGCAGGTATGACAAGGGAATGCTTGACCTGTGGTTCAGCTCTTTGCTTTCAGGTTGGCAGACCAAGTGCACAGCCTTTCCTGCTGATGGTCATGTCTTTCTCATTTCAGCCCAGTATTACCCCTGGCAACTGCTGGCCTTTCCAGGGATCTCAGGCCCATGTGGTCATCCGGCTGCCTGCGCACGTCTGGCCAACAGCTTTCACCGTCTGGCATATCTCCGCGGCAGTGTCTCCCTCTGGGGAGGTCAGCAGTGCACCCCGAGAGTTTACTGTCTTTGTAAGTCTTTGCCTTGTGCTTCTCGGGGGGGTGGCCCAAGGGAAAAGCCACACCTGAAATGTGCTTCTTGTGGCAGCTCCTCTCAGACATCTGTCTGGGGCTGGCTGCTGCAGAGCACCCCATCCCCTATGGGTATGTGGGAGTTCTGTGCCTCTGGGGGCTTCTCTGCTTCAGGCCCAAGCATCCTGGAGCATGTGCTTAAAGCACCCTGACCTAGAATTACCCTAAGCTGTGCTAGACTACTGCTAGAGCCCAGGGAGGTGGGGAAGTGTTCCTGGGCTCAGCCTCAGCATGCTCTTTTCCTGGTGCCCTCATGGAGCCTGACCCACTCCCTCTGTCTCTTGTCTTCGAGGGAGTGGACGAGGCAAAGGCAGAAACTCTCTTGGGAACATTTACCTACGACGTGCACAAGGAGATCGCTCAGACATTCCATGTGCAGGTACTGCAAAAGCTGTCTGCAAAAGAATGCCTGGGAAGAAGGCAGGGTTGTCTGCAAGTCCCCGGAGGAAAGAGTGCAGAGTATCACCCCAGCCAGCCCCTGGTCTTCCATGCTCCTCGCTCCTGTGGGGAGGATGGCAAGAGGAGAGCAAATGGGGCTTTGCTATGCTGCTGGATGCAGCTGCTCCACCTTAAGGGCTTTCCTTTTACTTCAGGCAGCACAGAGAAAGCAGGAATGGGAAGGGGACCAGGAAGGGAAACAGTCCCAATAGGGCAGATGGTGGGAGTGAGGATGGCAGACATCTTGCCTTCGGTGGGACCCTCACATCCTGTGGCTGCCAAGGCAGCAGAGCTCCTCTGGTTCGCAATGCTCTGCTCAGCAAGCCTTCAGGGCCAAGCCTTTCCTTTCCAAGCACAGAGGGCTCCTCCGTGGCCCTTGCAAGGGGACATGTGGTTGCCCTTGCTTCCTCCTTTGTCAGAAGCCCCAGTGATGTGCTGTGGCTCTGGCCACCAGTGTAATGATGGCTCCTCTCATTTCTTTACAGAAGGAGCTTCCCGGGCCGTTTTCTTACATCAAATTCCAGGTGCAGAGCAACTGGGGAAATCCAGAGTACACATGTGTGTACCGAGTACAGGTTCATGGGAAGATGGCGAGGAACAACAACAACTGTAGACCCTAGAGCTACTTCATGAAAAATAAAAAAACAAGGATGTGTGCAGTTGGACTTGAGTATGTTCCTTGCAAACATTCTTCCAACGATGCTTCCATAGCTTGCACCACTAGAGGGGAAGGGACATTTCTCCCTTAGGAAAAAGATACTCGTGGGCTGGGCTGCAAAGGGCGGGACAGGAGAATGGGGCTTGAAGAAGCCCCAGTGGTCCAGCTCCAGCTTCTGCAGCGCAGGGTCACTGGGAGAGCAGAATCACAGCCCCGGGAAAGCTCTCCCGCTGGCATTGAGAAGGAGTGAAGCAGGCTTGTCTGCAAGGCTTGCCTGCCCTCCTTTCCTGAGCAGTGCACAAAGGGCCTGGGGCCATCCTGGCTCACAGGTGCCCCATCTTCACTGGAGCTGCTTCTTGCAGGAGGGGGGCTTGACTCAGAGATGCTGCACTGCCTGGCCTCCTGCTGGCTCTGCAAGGTGATGAACAGTGGAGCCCTTCCTCAGGCAGATCACATCAATGTGCAGTGCATAGCTGAGCAGAGAGGCCAGCAGAATACAGCTCAAAGGGACTGAGGACAACCCCTCTGGCCATACACCCAGCTTCCTGTTCTCTGGGCTCTGCATCCTGCCTTGCAGTAAGGGCAGGGCTCTTCCCAGCAGCTGCCAGAGAAGGCAGCCTTTCCCTCCCTCCTTTCCAAGGGTACTCTGGACAAAATATCCTGTCCAGCTCTGCTGGCAAATCAGCAGTGGGTCTCCTATTACTCCCAGTTGCCCCCAGAAGGCGTCTCACTAGCTTCTGAACTATATAGAATCATAGAAGAGTTAGGGTTGGAAAGGACCTTACGATCATCTAGTTCCAAGCCCCCTGCCATGGGCAGGGACAATATATCTACCTTTCTGACTTATTTTGGGGAGGTGGTGTCTACTCTGGCTTTTGTCTGTATCCCACATTTCACAGAGTAGTTGTATCTGGGGAAACACCAGCACATGCAGACGCCAGTGACAGCCCTGTGCTTTGGAGGGACTCTTGCAAGGACTTGCAGTTTTCTTTGTTTCCCAGCTGTGCTTCAGGAGCACCCAGAGATCCAGTCCAGGAAGGTAACGGACTGACCCTATGAGAGTACTTTTCATCCCCTGCTCTTGATAAATCAAAGCCCCAGAGTACAGACAGGCACTGGCAAAGAGGCAATGCTGTTACTTATCCACGATCATACACGGCATAGTCATCTTGCTAGGTCAACAGAGAGTTTTCACTTGACCTGAAGGTACTTTATTAATACTACTGGCTCGCAGAGCATTTCATTTAGGTTTTATACTGGAATAATGAGGTTGTAAAGTCTCACAAAACCCACAAAGATACTTACAGACCTTTGCACTGAGGACCCGTTTGGGGTTTGACATATGTACTGGGTCACACTTGGGATTCGCACATTTTACCATGTATGCTGGATGTGCCAAATACGTAAAGTCGGCTGGAATGGGTGGTGCTTTTAATTAACTTAACTCTGCAACTCTGTCCCACACAATAGTTTTACTTAATCAAAAGGGCTACTGAGTAGCTTAGGCTAAGTAGAGGTAAGTCTTGTAAATACTCCTTTGCTGAGTAACCTCTGAGCAACTCCCTGCTCCATTTCTATTGCTTTGAGGTCATGCAGGAAGCATTGCTTGTGGTGCTGAAAATTAAGTTTTTTTAAGGTTTCTTATAAGGTCTCTAATACTTATAACTTTAGAGATTTAAAACAGGTTGCTATTGTCAGTTTTGCATTCTGAAGAGCATGAGCCTGTGTGGGAATGTCATTTGTGTTGTGATGTGGCTGGACCATGAACCTTATAACACATAGTTTGCTCCACATTTCACTGACAGCTCTGATGCAATAGGAAAGTCAGAGGGCAAGACACACATTGTATGCAAACAGGAAAATAAGTTCTGCTGGGGTCTGTTAATAAATGGTAAATAGTTTCACACCTTTGCTGTAGCCTGGTGTCAGCAACAACAGGGTGCTATAACAAGAACTGTACACAGAGCAAGGTTCCTCAATAAATTCTTTGTGAGTAAGAGATATTCAAGACTCCACCTGGCTGCTCAAAGACAGAAGCCTATCAAAGAGGAGAACCAGAATATGAGGAGCATGCACAAGAAACTCATGTTCTCTAAGACTAAGCAGTGGTGTGACAAGCCTGACCAAAGAAATTACGAAGGGATAATGGGGATCTAAGCCTGTTTACGTTTATACCTTTTTATAAATTAAGTTACTTACGCACATTTACCTGAAAGAGGGAAAAGTAAAGCAAAACCTGGCTCAGGAAAATCTCAGTGCTACACAAAATCAAAGAATCATAGAATGGTTTGGGTTGGAAAGCACCAAAAGATCATCTAGTTCCATACCCCCTGCCATGGGCAGGGACACCTCACACTAAACCATGTTACCCAAGGCTCTGTCCAACCTGGCCCTGAACACCGCCAGGGATGGACCATTCACAGCTTCCTTTGGCAACCCATTCCAGTGCCTCACCATCCTAACTGTAAGAACGTCTGCCTTATATCTAACCTGAACTTCCCTTGTTTATGTTTGAACCCGTTACACCTTGTCCTGTCACTACAGTCCCTAATAAATAGTCCCTCCCCAGCATCCCTGTAACCCCCTTCAGATACTGGAAGGCTGCTATGAGGTCTCCACGCAACCTTCTCTTCTCCAGCCTGAACAGCCCCAACTTTCTCAGCCTGTCTTCATACAGGAGGTGCTCCAGTCCCCTGATCATCCTCGTGGCCTCCTCTGGACTTGTTCCAACAGTTCCATGTCTTTTTTATGTTGAGGACACCAGAACTGCACACAATACTCATAGAAACATAGAATAGTTAGGGTTGGAAAGGACCTTAAGATCATACAGTTCCAACCCCCCTGCCATGGGCAGGGACACCTCACACTAAACCATATCACCCAAGGCTTCATCCAACCTGGTCTTGAACACTGCACAGTTTGGGCCTGGAGCAAGCATTCCTACTTTCTCTCAGCTCCCCTGACATCTTGCATTGACAGCGTCCCGCAGCTCAGCCCTGCTGCAGGAGGACCTCCACCAGGGAGCACCGGGTGCAGCCCTGCCCATTGTGCACCGTTCCTTCACCAGACCAGTTCAGGCACTCGCTACACTCCGAGCTCTGCACTGCAGCCTCCCCTCTCACCGGCTCTGTCTGGGTGCCTCAGCTGGGCACCGCCGGGCAGGCAGAGCACAACTCCCAGACCGGCCCTGCTCATACGCCGAGTGCTCACCAGCCTGCGCAAACTGCCCGCGAGAACCCCCCCAACCCGCCCTGTTTGTCCGCCATGATCGCCCACGCTCCCCGGGGCAGGGTTTTAACGGCTCAGGGCTGGTGCCGCCCCTCCTGGCTCCGCCCCCTGTGAGCCCCTGCTCGCCTCAGCTGAGCTGCCGGCTCCCGCGCAAGTCCTGTGGAGGACTCGAGGCTCCCGGGGTGGCTCTCGCCGCTCTGAGTTGAGGCTCCTGGACGCTGAGCTTCCCCCTGCTCCGGTGTTGAAGGCGTCCTCTCTCGAGATACTCACCTCAGCAATTGACCCACTGAAGCACTGCTGAACCACGGCTCTGGTACTGGCAGCAGCACGAGGGACCACCTCGCATGCAAGACCTAAAGTTAGGTCTTTTTTTCAAGAGGTTTTGTATGGGTGCTGGTTAGCGCTGCTAACACAGCCGAAACAGAAATCTGGACAATTCAGCTCAGATTTATTTTCCCACTATATGAGCAGTTCCACTTTATGCCTGACTGCTGTGCAAAGTTGAACAGGGGTAATATATTGATAAGATGTGCATGAGAAATTTAACATGAGCCAGCAGTGTGCGCTCACAGCCGAGAAAGCCAACCGTATGCTGGGCTGCATCAAAAGGAGCATGACCAGCAGGTCAAAGGAGGTGATCCTGACCCTCTACTCTGCTCTCATGAGACCTCACTTGGAGTATTGTGGGCAGTTCTGGTGTCATCAACATAGAAAGGACATGGAACTGTTGGAACAAGTCCAGAGGAGGTCCATGAGGATGATCAGGGGACTAAAGCACCTCCCATATGAAGACAGGCTGAGAAAGTTGGGGCTGTTCAGGCTGGAGAAGAGAAGGTTGCGTGGAGACCTCATAGCAGCCTTCCAGTATCTGAAGGGGGCCTACAGGAATGCTGGTGAGGGACTATTCATTAGGGACTGTAGTGGTAAGACAAGGGGTAATGGGTTAAAATTTAAACAGGGGAAGCTTAGATTAGATTAGATTAGATTAGATTAGATTAGATTAGATTAGATATAAGGCAGAAGTTCTTACAGTTAGAATGGTGAGGCACTGGAATGGGTTGCCCAAGGAAGCTGTGAATGCTCCATCCCTGGCAGTGTTCAAGGCCAGGCTGGACAGAGCCTTGGATGGCATGGTTTAGTGTGAGGTGTCCCTGCCCATGGCAGGGAGTTTGGAACTAGATGATCTTAAGGTCCTTTCCAACCCAAACTGTTCTAGGATTCTATGAGTCTAAAATGATACCCCTCAGAACAATTGATATAGGCAACTCATGAAATAAGTATTGAACAATTTATCAGACATAAATCCACACATTTCTAATAAAATTTGATACTGTGTTTTTTCTCTGACATAAAGGTATGTGTTCATAGCTTTGTGAAGGTTATTTTAAAATACCCTCGCTTTACTGCACAGTTTCAGTCCTATGTCCTAGAGATGCTCCAGCTGCTCCCCATGAGGAAAGCAGGCTCATCTTGGTATATAGGTGTTTTTAGATTAGCTCTGCTGTTCTGAAAGTCAACACCGATTGGTGTCTTTAAGGACATCCATCTACTGCTGAAGGAATTTAATTATATGAGGGCAGCTAATCATTATTCACATATAATTTGGGGGTTGTAAATCCACAGATGTCTTGTCCTTCAATGAAAGTGTAGTTTTTGCTGTGGAGCACATTGGTCTTTGTTGTCTCTGTTTGCTCTGAAATTAACATTAATCAACTTTTGGCTCTATGCATGCAGTATCCCCCCAACCAGGTAATTACATTAAATATCCAGAAGACAAAAAAAGAAGTAATTTTTAAATTTATTACTTTCAATCTTCAGTGTTTGGTCACTCATTTCTTTTGGTATTGCATCTAGCACTCATTAGTCACATTGAAAGTGTGTGCCTAAAAATGTGTCATTTTCCCTAGCACATCAATCAGTTAGTACAAGCTATTACCCCTCCCCACACACCTGGCCTCTCACAAAATGACGAAGCATAGGCTGGATGGAAAATGCTCTCTGTGAGGCAGGAAAATAATCTCAGAACTCTTCTATGGGCTAACATCTTTTGCAGCAACAGCCTTTATACTGTTGAAAATTGATATATTTAATGTTACAAGCAAATCATACGGATAAGCAATAATGTTTCAAATTATTACCACTTAGAAACCATCAAAATAGTTACAAACAGACACAAACAAACTTACACATCTTGTTGCTTTCTCAAAGTTTAAAGAAAGAACTGGAATCTCAGTGGTAGAAGGCTTAGTTTAGTTAAAAGATGCCATATCCTGTGTCTGTGGGAATCTCTGTAGAGCTACAAACTACAACTGGTAAGTATGAGATAAATTATAAAGGTTCATTTTAGGAAAACAGGCAAACAGCACTTTACGCCCCCCCCAGCCAAACAAACAAAAAACCCACCACACACACACACACAAAACCAAACCAAAACAAAAAACCAAACCAAACAAACAAAAATCTCCAGGCAAACAAATAAGTAAATAGAAAAAGCAACAAAAAAACCCAAACCACAGAAACAAAAAACACAACAGAAAAGAAACTGGCTGCAACTTCATGGAAAATCTTGCTTCCCTTTTCAGCCAACCACTGCAGGTAAAGGATGCTTTTCACCCGTTGCTCATGATACTGACTGTAATTTGGATTTTTCCCTATTCTTAGTCAGTGTGTACAGTGCAAATTAATGTTACACAGAAGCTTCCAGCTCTGGATCCTCTGCAGCACATTTACGTAAGAGTTCATATGTGGAACAATGTCAGTCCTGATGACATTCATAGAAGAGCATTTCCTACTCCAGGTAAGAGTTTTTGACAGTTGAGAAGTGACAATTTTTGTAGGGTCAGCCCAGAACTGAGAAGGAGGTCAGCCTATAAAGTGAAGCCTGCTATTCTTCCAGTATTTCTAACACAGACTTCACATGTCTGCCCTCCCTGACTGCTGCACTGTTCTCTGTATTTCTTGGACTCTGCAGGCTATTCAAGCTTTTCCTTCACTTTGATGTGTATCTAATGGCACAAGGCAAGAACCTGCAGTCTAAGCTAGTTTTGGTCATAACTATTTCCCTGCCTGTACCAATGGTCTAATGTCTGTTGCCCATTTTAAACCTCTGAAATCCTCATGTGGCCCACACTCTCTGTCCCACCACACACAGCACAAGCAGAGGCAGCACAATCTCCTTTTTAGAAAATAAACTTTGGCTTTGTTGTGTTTAGGTGTAAGAAGCTGTACATGAGGTGTTCTCAGGCTTACTCCTGTACCAGGCTCCTCACTGCCATCACCATAGCCATGTGTGTGCAGGGGCACCAAGCCTTGCAGATGAATGTCAAGTCAAGCCCAATAAAGTGCAAGTTCATCTCCAGGTCTCTGTCTTTAAACAGCTGAGCATCCATCACTAACTTTGTTTCTCAGACCTTTTGCTACGTTCTTTCCGCACACATTTGTGAAAACTGTGGATGCCACCAGGTAATTTTTTGTCATAGCAAATCAGCATAACAGAAGAGAAAGAAGTTCATCCCACTCAGTGGGATGCGTGACTCAGGTAGTGATAACTGATGAATCATCTAAAAGTCACCTGGAGTGCTTCTTGCATGAGCACTCAGCAAGGAAACCTTTTGATAATTGACAGGTGGTTCTTCACTTTCAGTATCAATACTGAAAGTCAGCATATCACACTATGCGGCATAGAAGGAAGAGGGACGTTTGCTGCTCAAGTTTTTTCTCATCTGAGACAACAGCCATTACAGATCCAGAAGCTGTCAAATTATTATTTCTCTGAAGAATAACATTTTTGGCATGACCCTTTAGCTCAGATTTATTAGTAATGATTGCTTACATACTCCTTGAAAATTCACCTGGTAAGGGACAATATAGATTCTTGACCAGATTAGAAATGTCACTCAATATGATACATGCAGTATGACCTTAATAATAAGGTAAAATAACAGAAATTTGACACTGACCTGTGAAATGTGTAAATGATACTTTAAATGAGAGACTTGACAAAAATAACAGCAAAAGTTTTTAATTATATGGGATTATTCTTAATATGTACTAAATTTTCCGTAACCTCAGACTTAGGACTCAGCAAGTATTGAATATTGAGACAATCACGTATTGTACCAGACAAAGCAAAACTAAATGAATTTGAAATCTATATCTAAAAATGACTAAGATCTGAAATTTGCTAGTCGTTGGTTCCTGCAATGGATTGGTCACTTTCTCCAACATGACAGATATCTCATGAACCAAATTGACTTGTCCTTTTCTTAGGAGTGCCAGCCATTTGATTCATAATAGTCTTTTCTGTTACTGGGCCCAGAGAAAACATAACTTTTAAACCATTCATCCTACATGGAAGCATAGTTGCACAGTCATTCTATTAAACTGTTCTTGCAGATCGGCAAAGTAAGTATGACAGTGTCTTCCTTCAACACGGAGCATCCAGCTTCCTTAATCCCACACTTTTAGCTCTGCCATTTCCTTGCCACTTATGACACAATCATCTTTTGAAAATGGTTTACCACTCATTTTTTATATTTTCTGGACTAGAACACCTATTTGTAGTTTCCTAAAGTGACTGGAAGATTTATCCCCAAATACAGTGTTTTGCCTCATCTTTCCTGGGTTGCCTTCTAGTTTATTTCCACCTAAATAACTCATTGCTGATGATTCCTTACCTTGCCTTCACTTCATTACAATGTATGTCATTCATTTTAATCTAAATTTATCCCTTCTGCCCACAGACATAGTATTATCTGCCTGCAAATTACTGAAATCAGAAATGCTGAGGTTATGGAAAATTTAGTACATGTTAAGAATAATCCCATATAATTAAAAACTTCTGCTGTCATTTTTATGAAGTCCCTCATTTAAAGTATCAGTTACACACTTCACATGCCAGTGTCAAAAAAATATTAGATTTTGGCAGTTTCAGAAAGCAGAGTGAGCCACACATTTACAAAAGTAAATCATACTGTATGGCTCAAAGCAGTAAGGTACAGTGTTTGTTTCTGGGTCACTCACCTCAAGTACACTTTGGTTGTCAGTTCGTGAAATTTATTACAGTCTAATAATGTTCTGTGTACATCCAATGGTAAACAATTTGGTCACCTTACTTTGCTCAGATTGATTCTTATAGGCTTTATCAGTATGACCAAGAATTTAATGTTCACATAAATGGAAACTCAGCCTCACTCCTATAAATGGTATACCTCCTATAAGAGGTATTTCGACAGAGCTGAAGCTTTTAGAAGCCCTGTAGGGTATAATACGATTGCATGGAGACTGAAGGGTGTTGTAGTAGATGGTCCATTAATTTTTCCTCTTATGGTCTGTCAATTCTTTCTGTTGTGATGCAGTGCTGATAGAGAAATATTGTCACCTTAGTCCCCTTCACCCACTCTGTCTTCATCCCTGTCTTTCTCTATTGGTAAATCCATCTCCAAGTTGGATAGTTCTGTGGTTGCACTAACTCCTAGTACTTGCCTGAGATGAGCTTTGGTCTCATGCCTTTACGAGTGTAGTAAGGCAGGCCTGTAATTTTTCTGCTTGCATAAAAAAATTTGAACAGACAAAACTGCACATGCCAGGAAGCGAAACTTTGCAAGTGCAAGTAGAATTTAATTAAAGCTGCAAAGGGGCCTGAAGGAGAAAAATAACATATCATTAGCAGCTTGAATCTGGAGCTGGCCATAGGTCTGTATGTCAAGCCAGCTGCACTTTTGGTGTGAAAAGGAAGCTGGCCAGTGGCCCTTACCCAACTCAGCTAGTCTTCCAAAACACACCTTTTCTCATGCCTCCCATCCTTGTGACACACCTAACATTAAAAAACTTCCAGTAATATTGTGCCTCTGGCCTATATAAAATGAGAGAAAATCAAGTCTAAACTTGCCTGCTATTGCTTTTGGAGGTAATAAAAGCACCCTGCTATGCTAATAGGAATTCTGCTTTAACACCACAAGGAGAAAATCTACCACTTCTGAACAACAAACATTTTTCCCCTTTAGCTTTCTAATTATTCTTTTCTCTGATCGTTACCAGGCACAGAATCTACTAGCTACTTTCTTGGTGTACGATGATGACAAGCTTTTGTCCTTACCGCAGACCTTTACAAGCCTGTAAGAACTTCTTGGACCCTGTTGCAAAATTAAAGACACAAGCTGGAGCCAGAATACTCCATACCAGCACTGGTGGAAAACTATGAGATGTTAACCAAGTTGTCTTTATGTCAAAAGAGACAGCTGATGAGGATCTACTCAACCTTTTCCATATTCTCTGAATCAAGCAAAGAGCACAGTCCAGACCTAGCACTTAGAAAAGAACAAAATTTGTAACCATGATTGGAAAGCAAGTTGGAATTGCAATGATCATCAACAACTTTCATGAAAGAACAACTCCAGCTTGGCATCTTCTCACTCTCTCAGCTCCAAACTCATCTACCTCCATTGTTCTCTTTGAGTTCCTTCAATGTAATTGAAGATTATTACTGAAGAGAATGGTATTTTTAATTGCCTAACTTGACAGTTAAACAATTATCTATTTTTTTTCCTCATTGGTCATCTGGAATGAAAGAAGAGGAGGAAGACAGCAAAAGGAAGAGGCCTTTTAGAAAAGGGTGCATGGAAATGATTCATTCCAACCACACAATTCCGTTTTCTTGTGTATGTGTATCCTTTATTGCAGATCAGAAATGGAACTGGAAATATCCCTCGTATAGAATGCGTGCAATGTATACCTGTATAAATTAATCCACTTACTTAATACATTCATGGGTAATAATTTGTCCTTTATACACATTACATAAATTACATTCTCTTTTCTTCTCTTTTAGAAAATTCCTGAAGAACCAGATGGCCACAGAAGTTCACACCTCAGCTGGATAATAACTGTCACTAACGATGTGGGATTGAAAGGATGGCTATCAGGTGGCATTTCTAGCACCAAAAGCTGAGGACAAGGACCACAAGGATCACAGTGACCTAGTGTCTGGGTCAGCCACTGATAGGAAACATAATGTTGGTTAGCTAACAGTTTAATCAGACAGAAATGTAGGACTAGAGGACTGGTTCTGTGCCCAACCAGGAAGTATGGACAAGATCAACCTGTTCCCAGCTGGAAAGAAGTGAGCTGAAGAGAGGTGAGCTATGCTGTGCTTCTTGCTCTGTCCAGAGGACAGGCCCTAGTCCTGTGTAATTTACTAGCACAGATATAGCCAAAGATCTCCAACCAATTGCCCTATAGAATCACAGGTCCCTCTTCCTTCTCTGATGCCTTCTCTTCCACTTTGTGGTACTCATCTGTGGGTTATTCTTAGTTAGAGTACAGTCCATTTCTAGAGGAAGGATCATGTCTTGAGCTGTTACACAGGCATTAGCTGTGTAGAGCTCCCACGTATTTCTGGCCTGCTGGATTCTCTGTGAGCCACAGAAGTAGTTCTCTCCTGGTCAATTCAACATGAGTTCAGTTTATACACATTTAAGAAAAACTTAAAATCTGGAAACAGTGTTTACAGGATGGAGGGCAAATGAATATACCAGGGGTATGGAGCAAACTTTTTCATCATCACTTCTCACTTCATGTCTTTATTTAGACTCTGATCATGAAAATGATTGTGCATGGGCTTCCCCCCAAAACTAAGCATTACTTCTTAAAAATAGAAAGTGAAGTATACACCAGTGTTATTACATGGATATAGGTAAAACACCTATACAGATGAAATACAAAGAGGAACTAACTTAAGAGTTACCAGGGGAAGAAAATGCTGGGAAAAGAATAGAAAAATCACACACATCAGGGAAAAAGGAGAGAAATAGACAAAAGGTGATACAGAGAAAAACTGATCTGTTTCTAAATCAGTGCAAAATTTTTCCACCGAATAGTTTCCTGTTTAATTGTTGCTATGGGATTCAGTTAATGGGAAATACAATGAATGTCAGTCCACTAGATGATGGAAAACAGGACTTGTCAAATACTTTTCAGGTCATTAGAAACGTAAGACAAATAGGTATGGAAGGAACTTTACGGTTCATATCCTCACTGAAGCATTGTTTGGGGAAGGTAATTCTTAAGATAATCAATACAGTAATTCAGATAATAATAATTCAGATATTAAATATTCAGATAGTTAAATATTCAGATTAAATATTCATTAAATATTTAAGCTAATAATAATAAAGATAATAATTCATAAGATAATAAGTAAAAACATAAGATAGACCATAGCGTGTTTGACTTAGCACAACGAGTCATTAAAGAGCAGCACTACACAATAGCTGGCTCTAACTTTGAAGCTGGCCTTGTTTTGGGTGGGGATTAGATCAGATGAGCTTCAGAGATATCTTACAAGCTAAATTATTCTATGACAATATGGTAATATGAACACTGATCATTGAATAAAGATTCCTACAAGGGAGGATGTCATGCAAAATACTTTGCAAGGTTTGGATGATGATCTAAGACCTAATGCAGAACTACAGCTAGTTAAAATTTCTAGATATGCTGATGAGAGGAAGGGTAGATAATGCTGCAGACAGAACTGGCAAGAGAATCCATCTGGCTTCATAGAATCACAGATGGTTAGGGTTGGAAAGGACCTTAAGATCATACAGTTCCAACCCCCCTGCCCTGGGCAGGGACACCTCACACTAAACCATGTCCCCCAAGGCTCTGTCCAACCTGGCCTTGAACACCGCCAGGGATGGAGCATTCACAACTTCCTTGGGCAACCCATTCCAGTGCCTCACCACCCTTACAGTAAAGAACTTTTTCCTTATAACCAATCTAAACTTCCCCTGTTTAAGTTTTAATCACTCTATTAGAGTCAAGAATGAAATACACATGCAGCAACAATGACTGTAAACTGGACTGGCAGAATTAGGGACCATTATATGAATAGCAGTAAGGCTGGGAAGGAGTTCAAAGTCAAGTGTTCAAGCACTGCTGCAGAAACTGCCATTGTGATTTTGTGACCAGAGGTGCAGCTAGAAAACCCTGGAAGGAAGTAGGGGAGAAGGAAGGGGAAACTTAGAAATAAGGAGGTGAAAGGCAATTGTTAGGAAAGTAATCTCTGAAATAAAAAAGATCTACAAAACTTATTCAAAGGCTGGAGAAGGTACCTTAAAATCTAAGTGTTAGCAAGATCAGTCTGTTTAGCTTCTTAAAAAGAAGACTGAGAGATGATTTTATTGCTGTATTAGCACATTCATGAGAACACAATACTAGATAGAGAAGAACTTCTAAGCAGAGAAAGACAGAATGAAAACTAGTGCCTGCAAACTGAAAAACAGATTGTGCCAATGAGACAATTTACCTTCTATCATTCTTTTTTTTCTTTTTTTTTCTACATAAAAAGTAGAGGTGAAAAAATGATGTGCACTAGAAAAAGTAGTGTTTGTTTATCTCTTTCCTGGATATCCTTCTACATGGTAGCAGTAGAATTTAATAGGTTCAAAATAAAGTAGATGGATAAACTGTAATGGCCCATGATTTATGGCTAAGATTCCCGGCCTTTCAAATTAATTTACATTTACCATAATGATCTGCTTTTTTCGCTTATTTCTGATCTTCTTTAGAATTGTTTGTTCCCATCAAACACCTTACTTGTCAAATCCTTTATGATGTTGGGTCCAAACTCCTAATAGAGTCCTGTTATTGAACAAAGGGGTGAGTAAAGCACAAAACAGTGACTTAGGAGTCTCTTGCTTTGCCTCTGCTTTCCTTGTAACTATGGATGGATCACTTGGTTCCAGTTTCTCAGAGGTATTCAGGTGGCTTAGTGTTCTCTGAACCCAAGGATTATTCTAATGGGAGCCAAGTGTCTCTATAGACTCAGGTCTGAAATTTCTTTGTACAGCAACATAACTCCACCTCAGACGCAAGTCAAGGAAACAGCACTGCAATACTGCGGCATGGCCAGTGAGTAGAGTATCTTATAACATGCTTCAAGCGTTACACAGATCACTTGGTCATAGTTATTGCAAATACATGCTCTCTACATGATTAGAATCATAATTTGCCTCCAGCAATTTCCTGTATCTTTGCTGTGTTTTGGATTTTTTTTTTCCTTTTTAAAAGTTTCTCTGAAAGCAAAACAGCAGCATTTAATTAAGGGCTGTAATTTTGTCCTGGCATTTCTAATGAGGTGTCACCTTTTGTTCAGGTCAAAAGTCATGGAAACATCAACATATGAACCATAGCTTTATCTCCACTGTTTTGAAACCCAACTAATCTCTATTTTTTCACTGTAGTGTAAATTGGCAGGCTTGATTATATTCTTTCAACACCAAGCTTCAGATTGGATCATTTTCATACCACAGCCAGATTTCAAAAACCAGATTTTCCCAAACTCCAGGGAAATGTCAGTGAGATACTTGAACTGGAGATTCAGAACACGGGTGGTGTTAGGTGTCTGGTGTCAGACTTCCATGTCAGGTATGCAACACTAATGACACCTCTGTGGTTCAGCTGCAAAAAACACCACTTTTCAGAATCTGGTTAAAAAGACATTGTGAAGTTTGTTAGAATTGAAGATGTATTATGTTTTGCCTTGAAAAAATAGCAGCAGGGCATTTTGACCTACTTTGTTAGCATGTTTTTTAAAGAAAGTACTAAAATAATGGAATATGTGGAAAGTTAACAAATATCCCACCTTACTTTTTGTAGCTCACAATACTTCAGTAATATTTTTCTTATAAACAGATGTCCTAAATGTGTTAAATTATATCAAATATATATATATATCAGTGTGTGATACCTGAACTGCAAATTGGTGACACAACAACCAAGTGGCAAGAATTTCTCACCATGAGTTTGGGAATTCACATTATTCATGAGAGGTAAAACCACCAATGACTAATACAAGTGACCCCAGATAAGTATCGAGTTATGGGGCAGTAGATGCAAATTTCAAGTTTCAAAGTCTTTGCTCATGTTAGCAACCTGTTACTTCTCCAGGTATTTCCAGTGCGTTCAGCATGAATCCAAGCTTGTCAAACAATAATACCTGCACAAGAGCGCTCTCTCAGGTGTAGCTTTAAAACTCCTGCATTAGAAGTCTTCTAAGGACAAATCACAAAGTTTGCCTATAATTTTAGGCAAAAAAATCTGGATCACAAAGTGCTGTATATAGCTTGGACAGTCAGACACATTTCTTCAGCTCTTCTTGATCTGTTTTGCTAGTATTTTACCCCACTGTTCCTTAAATGCTGCCTGAGTCTTGGGTTTGGACTCTGTAGAACAGCTTCCATATTTCCATCTTGCAAGCTCCACTCCCAAAGCACACAAATCCATATTTTTGTCACCCATATGCACCCAAACTCATGAGTCAGTTGACCTTCTGCAGATACTGAAGATGTTCCTTCTAAGAGATGTTCTAATTTATCACATAGACCAAATCTGTAGAACATATACCCTCACATACTCTTGAGAACACAGTAGCAGAACAGTTGTACTTGGCCAGACAAAGAGTCTTTGGCAAATACCTTCTGAGAACAGCAGAGGAGGACACTAAACGAGTATACAAGCAGCTTCAGAATAGAAATCCTTTCCACATCAGTCAGCATATGGACTTTCTGAGCCAAGGGTTGCATCTGGATTATCTCTTAGGTGTTGAAATAAGACTGAAGAAATAGATAATCCAAATAGGAAAATATTTCATTGATACCTTTCGTCTCCCACTTTAACTGCTCACATACCTTTGAATTTCCTATTTTGTACATCCCTTTCACAGCAAAGAAACATGAAATAATCTCTTGCTCAACTCCAGGATGTAAAAAATCCATTTACCCAAACTAAGCTTTCATTTACTCTTAACAAAAACCCCTCTGTGTGTTCTTATGAAAAAAAAATCACACCATAATACTGTTTTAAAATTATTATTTGACCATCTCAGTTCTTCTTATAGAACTGATGTCCATTTCTCTGGAACTTATGTAATTGACATATGAGAGTTGAATCCTTTAAATTAATAAATATATATTAAACAAACAAACAAACACCCCTTAGCATGAGAATAGACATGTTTCCTTAAAGAGTTTTCCTCATAATCATTTCTTTTCTAATGAAGTGTATTTTCCAATTCAAGAATCAGGCTCATCCTCCTTCCAGGCACTCGACCAATTCATTCATGCAACAGCTGTATCCTCTGATATTTCCTGAATCATGAGGGTTATTTGAGGTTCCCTCCAATTTCATATGGTATTCACAAGCCAAGTTTGCCTTGAGGGTTTCCTTTCAGGCATAGTTACCAAATACGTTCATGGTCTAACACTTCTATAGGATTTCCTACTGGCCTTACTGCTAAGACAAAAATTTACTTCCCGGAAATAGTAACCGGAATAACACTTTTTGTTGTGTTGCAGATTCCTGTATTCTACACATGCTTTGTTTCTTCTGGATTTCCAGACCTCCTTAGAGTTTCCTGTTCCTGACCAATAAAATGCTAACTCCTATCCATTTTAGCAAGCTGATCATTTTCCTACAGGCTTCCCTATGTAGGGATGAGAGGAACATTCTACTAAAGGAAGCTTAAGGTTTAATCCAGACAAAGATGCAAATATTTCAAGAAAGGAAATAAGCCTTGAGAAGAAATTTAGACGCTTAAATTCATGAATATGTGTTCCTCTACAAGATATAAGGAGAAGGTTACAGGGAATGGGGAAAAAAAGGACCAATCAGCAAAGCAAGCCATTTCTCAGCAGACAGAGCATTCTGTGAAAGGATGGAAAGTGTCAGGTTTTGAGCTGATCTAGTTCAGCAAAAGAAATTAAAAGATACTGTGAAAAACATCAGACAGCTCTTCATTTGGGAGGAGGCAAAGGCACTATAAGTAATCCAGATGTGACTAAAACTACGCCAATCACTGTTACTATCATGAAGACTATCACTACTGTAGTTTGGCTTGCTCAGCATTAAAACAAAAGCAGAGAAGGGACAGTACTACTTTCTACATAAAGTGAAGAAAACTTCTCAAGGGAAAACATTCTCCTTTTGCTGCAGGGAAAGAACAACTTATTTATAAATTAATAGAGGCTGGCTACGCATATACTGAAAATGTCACTTGGATATAAAGTCTCTAGCCACCCAAAGAACATGGTTGCAGAACATCCCCTCTTTCACAATACTGGGGTAAAGAAACTCACTGTTTTTAAGGAAGAAATGAAAGGATTTCTCTTTGATATGACTGACGTAGGGTATTGGACACCACAGCCCACCAAATTCCTTCAAGTTTTATACTGTGAAATAAAAGCAAAAGTGAGGAACAAATAAAGCAGAAGCATTAGCTGAGAAACATCAAGAGTTTATAAAAGCAGCAATTTGCAGTATCTCCTGCAAAGACTACATACTCAAAAGAGCATACACACATGTTGCAGGACTTAATCCAAAACTGATTTCCTCTTTACTCAAAGAGGAAATTGCTCTGATTGCTAAGGTAACTGTAGCTCTCCAGGCACCAATGTGTTTTAATAGATACCTTCCCAGTCTTTCTAGCATGATACAACTCATTCAACCATTTCCTATATGTGATTTCACCAACCAGTTGAACAGTGTCTGTGAACTTGTTCACATTGCAATGTTGCAGCTTTAGTGCCCCATTAAGCTCGTGCTATGCTTTAGCTGTATGTCATAAATTTTATATGGCAGCTGCTATGGAATTGCACCACATGAAAAAAGCAGAACTGAAATGTGTATGTAACACGCTTTGCAGAAAAAGCCTTCATCAAAAAATCAAATATAATTGAATATCATTACTTGTTTTAAAAAAAATAAGAAAAATCCCAACTTGAGATATTGCAAACTCCAGGATTTCATCATAAATTCAAATGTATTTCTAGCTCTGTACTCAGTAATACAGGCTGTATGGAATCCTAAGTTGCCTAATAGAAAAATCAGAGACAGGCATCACAATTTGCATTGCATTAGTTCCACCTCAAGAAAAAAAATGAAGAAAGGTAATGAAATGGAACAGCTACCATATTAAGCAGATAGCTATTAAAGCTAGAAGAAGAGTAGCAAATAAGCTGAGATGAGGGAAATCAGAACTACTCATTCAGTGGCTTAATATCTGAGCAGATTAATGTTATTGAAATGGTAGCGATTTTTGATCATGGAAATTAAGATGGCAAATGGTTTTTAAGCTTTTTTTTTTTTTGTTCCAGCATTTATGTGAAAAATGAAAATGATGTGTTGATACAGCCTTACCCTGGAGCTGCTCAGTTTTAACACTGCCACCTCTGTGGTCTCAGACAAGTTACTGCTTCATCTCTTCCAAAGATAGCTGTGTGTTCCTCTGCTTGATGCTGCTAAACATCTGGACTCCCCCCAGTAAGAAGACTGAAATAAGGTAACATGGCATTAAGTAAAATAACATACTGAGTCAGACCAAAGACATAAGGTGGCCCCATACTCTGTCTCTTAAGAAACTCAGCAACAGACCTTTAATGAAGTGCATAAAAATGACCTATGTCTCAGGTGTTCAGCTCTGCTAAGAAAACTTATAGATTGCATTGGGTGCCTTTGGCAAGATTTTGGGGGGGGGGGGGGGGGGGGGGGGGGGGGGGAGGAGAGAGGCAGCTCTGCAGGAGTGACCTCTGCAGGAGGAGATCTGGGACTGCCCAGTCATAGCCAGATCTCTCTGACTCTACAACAGTCCCCTGAAGGAACTGTAGCTCCTGGAGGACCCACACAAGAGCAGGTACTCCCTGAGAAGACTGTGGTCCATGGAGGACCCACACGAGAGCACAGGGAAAAGGTAGGAAGGAAGGAGAAGCAGAAAAAAAGAGTAAGGAACAAGGAGTGGCAGAAAGAAACTTCTATACCCTGTCCCTGATGTTCTGTGCCACCTGTTGCCTTGTCAAACAGACTGAGTGCAACCTGTGGTGACAAGGCAAGAGTCTAGGAAGGGGAGAGGAAAGGTGTTTTCCTAAGTGCTTGGATCTTAGTCATCTTTGCTTCTCAGCACCTGAATCAGTGTCTTTATTTAGACCCACAAATTTTCTTTCTTCTCTTCCTACTTCTTCCCCTGTCCTGCTTGGGGGAATAACTGAGGGAGCAGCTGGATGACTGCTTAGCCGCCAGCCAGGGTCACCCACCATAGATTCCAGATGTGCGGAGCATATTGCAGGAACCTCAATGCAGGAAGTTTGAATGAGGAAACACATTGTTTCAAATGCCTAAGTGTTATTTTATTGATTATTCCATAGCAGTTGAGTGTTCTGTCTCTTCTGCTCTTCCAAAGTTTCATTTCAGATACCAAAGTGTTATGCTGGGTGCTTCTTTTATCATAGAAGAATCTGACACTTGTGGTCTGAGTGGCATTGTCTTGGTAACAGATCTCTACCACACACCCAGTATCGAAAGACAAATACATTAGTAGCTGATATGATCAAGTATTGTTGTGATGGTTGGATGAGTTCCTAAAGCAGATGTATGGGACAGATCCAAGTATGGACTAAATGGCATAACTTTATTGGCACTTTTCAATTTTTCTACCAGTGGGAGCACAGTTCAAAAGCTCTGACCTCTCACTAGAGCCTGAGATATGTAATAAAATGTATTTATTATAATAAAACTAATCATGTTGGCCCTTTCTCATTTGGATCTTCTTGAACAGAAGAACATATTTAGATATAAACCCACCAATAACGAAGGGCAGATGAGGGGAAAAGGCATTGTGTCTGTTCAGAGTAGATTATGCCTGTGCTTGCTAGCTTTGTGATGATCATTGAAAAAGAATAGTTCATTTTGGTAAAGTTAAGAATTTTTGGTCATCACTGCAGGGGCTGACTCCTTAGATCTTACTTAAGTCATGGAACTAAAAGTGACTTGCTGGACAAGATTCTCAGCTGCTGGAAACTGGCATTGATCCACTGAAATTAAATGGAGCTATGCCAATTTATACCATCTGGAGACCCAACCCAGCATGAATAAATGTTAAACAAGCAGTTTTTAAACTAGGAAAATTATTCCACTTCTGACTTGACTTCCAAAATATCCTTAATAAATTGCCTAAATGAATTACAAAATAATTGAAAGGAAAATACCACAAAAACCTGGCCAAGGAAAACTTTCTGCATCTGTCCTTTCAAATATATTGTGAACTTCATTCTTGTAAAAGAGATCTTAATTTCTTTTGTCAAACAATTGTGAACATCCCCAGGAGATTCACAAGCTTAGGAATGTCTCCCCACCTTGTCCTTCATTGTGAAAGCATTTAATCAGCGCAGGTATGACACAGAACAATCTAGAATGAATACCAGAAGTGTGGGGGTTACAGTGACTTCTTGGGCCCCAACTCAATGAACTCAGCATTTAGCTGCATACCATTGTCACACCCCAAATGCAGATGTGCCTGGGACATGCTCCTTTGTGGGTAACATTATCTCATGGGAACAAGAGAGAATTTCAGAAGACTATAAAAGGAGATAAATTACAAGGGTACACAAATACACAGTATAATCACACCATTTTGATCTCTTCAGGGAAAGCATTTAGGTTTAAGTTGCTTACCAGTGGAATTTTACAGCTCTTGTCAATGTAAATTTTCTCCAGTTACAGTGACAAGAAGATATTGAAAAAAAAGGTATCCTTCAAGGAAGATAAAACTGAAGTAAAAGCTGTGAAGAGAGCAAGAGATAGATAGGCTTATTCAAAGAGTATGTTCTCCATAGTGAATGCTGACTTAAAATTAGCTACACTCCAGGGAAGAAAAGGAGAAAAAAAAGATCTTGAGGATACAAGCTTCAATATTGTTCATGGACAAAATATAATTTTAGATAACCACAGAAACACTCTGAAAACTGTCAGAAAGAGAAAGCAAGGTGATGACTGGAACTGGTTGACTAATCTGTCTCAAACCTTGCCATTTGTCACATCAGGTAACTTATTCATGAGCAATATTTTCTCCTAGCAGTTGACTTATTCTTTTTATTATGTGGTAGTACCAAGCCTCAGAACAGCTCACAACAGGATCTTTCTGGATACTTTGAAGGGTTTTCTTTAATGAGTCTCAGTACCAAAGGCATGGGACCACTAACCACACTGAGACACTGGGCTGATAAACTGTCTAGGATGTCCAGAAATAAAGCAGTTTGACACTTGTCCTTCCAAGTAAACAAAACCAAGATTATATTTTTCTTAATGGATACTTGAAAATGTGGAGAAATGTGCAATTAGTTCTGCAGTGTGATGAATTATTAGTATTAATGTTATTCTTATTTATGCTTAGAGACCCTCTTTTCTTGGTATTGTTATAGGATGAATGACAAACAGATGACCTTGAGTGATAATCAAACAGTGATAACCTTGGGAATCACTCTAGGATGTATTTAATACTTGACCTTGCCATCCCACAACATGTTAATACAGCTGTGTTAACTAGGACAGCACAGGTAGCAGCTACGAACATAATAAAGGAACTTGCTTTTATGAATTTGCTGTATGCATAGATATAGAAATTTCCTTTATCTAGAAATGTAAAGAAATCAGATAATACAACCATTTATATGCAAAACCCCTGACTACTGTGAAATCAGAAATGTCAAAATTTGCATCTTTCTAACTCTTGTGGCCATTTCAAACTAATCTTAATGTTTAAAACAATGCCAGATTAGAGGATGGTATTTGTTTTCAAATGTTTGGCATACATGTTTCTCTATTTCTTCCAAGTTCCACTGGGTAGTGGAAAGAGCTAACATGGATTTCCAGTGTTGTAAAAGCAACCCACAGCTAAAGGTGCAGCCACACAATCCAACACAACCAAATCACTAGGTCCTACCACACTATTGCCTGTTAGACAGTGCTTATCCATGTTCCCTGTAAAATGCTCTGAAATGTAAAGAACTATATCAAGGCTTCTGAGACTGTACTAATGAATTGCAATAAATTATCCACTCCCTCCTGGGGAGGCTAGTGCTTAGTACAAGATCTGAGATGAGGTTGAACATTTGAAGGTTTGAGAAGGAACCGATTCAGAGACATCACTTAAATTCTATGATACCAAGTGATAAAGACATATCCTGTGATGAACTTGGTGCGTGCCAAGGTAGATGTTATCTGACTGCTCATTCAGATGTTTAAAAATAAATTAGCACTCTTGCAAAATCTGTCTGCCATTATTTACAGCAACAAGCCACAGAACTATTTGTTTCAGCGAATGCCATGCAAAGGAACTTTCAGTAAAGAGATAAAAAAATTTATAGCTTTTTTTTTTCTTTTTTTAATCTTTGCTTAATTGTGTCCCCATTTTACACTACTCTCTTTATTCTCTGCCCTTTTGACATAGCCAGCTGCCTTTCGGAGCTCTGTGAAGAAGCAGGCTGGCTTCACGCTGTAACAGGCACCAGCTCCCCAAGCCTGGTCTATTGATGAGTCACATTGCTTGTGTGTGCCTGTAGGCACATCGCACAAGTTCCTATGCCATTTCCTTTTGAACTGCTGGGGAGGAGGTGGGGGGAAGTGTGTGTGAAACATAAACTACAAAAACAATGCTGGTATCAGAATCTCCTGCCCCACCGTAGTGCACAATAACCAGTGACACAGTGGAATGTCTGGTTCAGAGGCAGTGCAGGTTCATCCTGTTATTGGCCGAGCAGCTTGGGGAAGTAACGTCAGGCGCACAGAGCTCTTGTTTGAAGACAGGGAAACACAGTGAGACGTTTCAACACTTCCACCAAGGCAGGAAGTCCCTTTTTTAAAAGTTGCAGTTTGCTCATGCGAGTCCCCTGAGCCACCTCTTTCCCTAGCTGTCCATCCACAATTCAGCCTGGGAGACAGCTACCACCCTTGGCTCAGAGAAAGGTGCCTTCACCCTTCAGTGAGGATGCCTTCAGCCAGGCTTACTCTAAAGGACACCAGCCAAGCTGTCAACAAGAAAAATTCCCACACAGCCGTTGCTCTGCAAACCTGTCTTTGAGCAGAAATTATTTGTACTCTTGACACTTACCAAATATGCCTTCATGTGCTTAATGAGGCTTTTTCCTCTCCTGTTTTCAACTGCCATGCCATCATGCTTGCAAGGATCACTTCAGCCCCACAGACCCACAGCAGCTCAGGCAAGGCACAGGACAACCTCTCAGGAGGCCAAGCCCTCTTCTGCTCTTTTGGGTGTGCCAATGTGTCTCTAAATAGTACTGGTAGTTCTGCCCTTGCCAGAGCCTGTGTCTAAAGCAGAGCTTAATTTAATAGCTTAGGTTAGGACAGTGTGAGCTTTTGGTGACTAGTAACAGTAGACAATGTATCTGCTCTGGACAGACTGGTTCAGTTAAGCTCTCTGTAGTCTCATTCATAGGTGCCACAGGTGAGAAACATAATTCATATAATTCATCTCCTTGGGCCACTGAAAACCAAGCAGTGTGTTAAATCCTAGCTTAAGGGTTGCTGGCCAAAACCAGGTTGTAATACAGTTTTTTCCTTTTCACTGTGAGATTACTAGAGGGTCCAAAGTATTTCTGGAAGCCTTAAAATGCTTTCTCTTACTACACAGTCCAAGGGAGAAAACCCTTTAACACTGATACCAGCAGCAAAATACCTATCTGAGCTACCATGTAGGGCCACACTGCAACCTTGAGCTACGAGCAAAAGCTCTTGAGAGCACAAGGATTACTTTTGGTGTGAAATTCAAAGACTGATCAAAACCCCAATAGGAGAAATTTACCCTTAAAACTCCTACCTTCCCCACAAAGCACTACAAGATAAAAGGGAAAGATGCAGGGCATAAGTAAAATCTTGAAATCCTTAGGTTTCTCTCTGGGCCACCAGAACAGGTGAGGTAGAAAGTGTCACTGGTGGTGAGTGTGGAAAGAATGGTCCTGAAGTAGGCACACACTGCACTCTACAAAACCCTGGCTACCAAAATGTATGGAAACGCCTACACATCTTGTGGCCTGACAGCTCTAGAGAAGAAGCAATAGGTACTTCACAGTGCTCACAAGGAGCATGCAGAGAAGTGGTGACATGGATTTCTCCTGGGATCAGAGCACAGGGATTGAACACCTGTAACCCATCAGAAAAAGAGGTCATGGTGGCATCAGCAAGCATATAACTACATCAGTGCTTTCCAGTTCACTGTTTCTTGAAAGAAACTGCAAAACACCCACTGCACTCCAAGGGATTGGTCCACTAGCAGCCCTGTCCATTATAGAATAACATTGCTAGGACATTTAGAAGAGACTTTTTTCCCACATAAGCCAAAAGCCAGAGTTTAAAATTCCTATTGTATGAACATTAATATGAAAAGAATGCTGTCTCCTATTATGGAATTGTGTTATAAAACTGGAATGCTGTCCCTGCCCCGTCTGGCTCACGATCATCTGGGCTTTGCCAAAAACCATCCTGTACTACAGAGCGTGTGTGTTTCACAACGGGAACTGCCTCCTGACTCACAAAGACAAGAGGCCTCAAATGTGTAAAGCTGGCAGAGGGTGTTTTTTAATTTGTCGGTAACAATCAGGCGACGTGTTTAATCGCTCTGAATTCTGATTTCTACTCTATGTGCAGCCTCCCAACCAGCAAACTGCAGCTGTGTGCCTCTTCTTGTGAACTGCACCCATTGTCCCTCCCAGGAGACTGAAAAGAGCTCCAGCTAATACTCCTTTGTCTGTCCTTCTTTACACTCTTGGCTTTTAAGCAATGACCTAGAAACATTATGCCCAAAGTTCAGAGCCTTGGAAAGCTGGCAGGAGCCTTCCTCTTCGGTGCTTTGTGCCTCAGCAGCACACCTTGAACGGGCAGGGTGTGTGAAAGGAGTTCCAGGCGTTCTTTGCATGCAGCAGGGCTTCTCTCTAAAATGTCTTCTTCAGAGCAGCAACTGCAAAAGGAGATTTCAAAGGCCAAATCGTCACTGCAGCAGTGCCCATGTTTGGAACTGAGTTACTTTGGATATACACTGCTTGTAACTCACTGGAGTTTGTTTACTGCATTACGGATTGATTTCCTCTGGCCACATTCTGAAAAATCAAGATGTATTATTTTTTAAATGTCTGTGCATGTCCCTGCTTTGCCAGCCTGTTTCTTGCATGAGATTTTTCTCTCCCCACCACTTCAAACCCCAAAGTTATCAAATTAGCTCAGGAAATGCCCCTTGGGAGGGCTTTTTCCTCTCATGCCCACAAGGCTACATCACATGCCTCATAACCCTGGACAAGAACTGGTAAAATTGCTGGGGTATTTTTGAAGGGAACTTGTTCAATTACACAGAGCACATTCTAAGCCATACGGCCAAGTCCTCCTCCGCACAAGGATGATGTAAGCACATCCAGGAAACTTGGGATGCCAAAAATCTCAAACTCTGGAGGAAATATTTGCAGGTCGACAAGACTGCAAATTGGTCGGAGTTTAGCAGTCTGGGGAGTGTTCTCGCAGCTTCAGTCTGAGCCTGGAGAAGACCAACATAAAGACATGGTTGCACTGGTCAGATCGCCCAACAGAGCCTTGCGGGGATGGGCTGAAATGGAGTTTCTCCAACCAGGGCTGAAGAAAGTAACATATTTCCCCAGCTTGTGTCAGGAGGATGCATGAGGAAAACTCACAAGGTTGAGAAGATGAAAATTGCCAGGGTTTTGCACTGATGAAGCTGGTTAAAAGTATTTGAATAGAGGAATGCTAGATGTAAATAAAAGTAGGATTGTACTACTCTGACAGCACTGGGACATGTGCCAATGGCAGATACCAAGGCAATAGATGGTCAGGAAATATGACACATGGACCCACTTGATTACTTGATAGATGCTTTTTAAAGCCTCTTGTCTGCCTCCATCCAAAGTTATTTCCGATGCGGTTCCCAAAAAGAAGGAATCTCTGGCAAAGACAAACAAGCCTGAGCTGCCTTCCTCTGCAGGCTAAAGCGAAGATCACAAAATATAGCGCAAGTGGAGAAAAAAACACAGAAGAGGAAATGCCAGTCATTTTCCTGACTAATAAATGCTAGGAGGAGAAATCCAAGGTTCATGGAAGGACCTGCGTCTCTATGGAGTCTGTACGTTTCTTCTCCCTGCAATTCTCTGAACTCCACAACACTGACAGTTCAATTTTGCCAATTATGCAACTTCTTAATGCTTTTGTTGCTTTTATGACATGTGTCAGCTGAGTGTGCAATCAAACCAAACATGACTACAATAATAAAATAACCCACATTAACTAATTATCTTAATAACAACTCTGTTAAGAGTGAGACATCTGATAGGAGAGATAGAAGCAATAATAAAAGAGCACTTTCAACTGCATGAACAGACTTGCACTTCCCAGTGTGATGCTCCAAGGATATTAACTCTTGGAGTCCTGGGAGAGAAGTCTTGGGATGCACCAGAGGGTGAGCTTTTCTAGAGACTCTTAAGAAATCCAGACCACAGGGATTAAAACTAGGGAAAAGTTTTGGGCTGGGAATGAGATAGGCAAGACATGCCTATGATATATTTCCTCTGTTGTCTGTGAGCTGCCCTCTGCTGCAGTATGTTATTGAGCACATGGGCTGCTGGGGATGAGCTGTACCAGAAAATAAACACAAGATTTATGGAGCAGACTATGTTGTGAGCTCAGACTGAATACATGTGAGGCGTGAAGGGTCATCCCAGGAGATCTTCCCTGCCCTTCACCAGGCCTTGCTGATGCCAGGGCACAGGAATACTGACATCCCTATGGCTTGTAACAGCACTAGTCTTCCAAAACTGGGGGAAAAACACACTGATGTAACACCAACCACCACATCCGTCAGACCCAGCATGTGAGCTGAATCAAGGCAGAGACACTCAGTGCCTCGTTTATCCTAGGAATCCTTCAGCAATCTTCCAGGGCTATCCCAAAGGGCAAGGGTAACTTTATCCTATGCACATAGACAGCACAATCTGTTCCACACTTTGGAGCCTGAAATCATCCCCCAGTGGCTGAAAAGTGACCTGACTGATGAAACAACTGAGCTGTGCTTTTCAGGATGACAGATTAGAGAAACATGAAAGTTTACAATTTTTCTTCTGGAATATATGTCCCAAAAGTTGCTTCTGCACATGTGAACTAAAATAAAAACACACCAAGGCAAATTTTAATTTCTATGACCACTCTTCCTCATGGTGGTACCTGCATTGCTTTAGGAGCATGAGACCATCAATCAGCAGGTCCACTTAGAAAAAAGGCATGTTAGTTAAATGGGCTGGGTGGCTGATCTACAGAAACAGTAGATCCAAAGGAACCACAACAGACCTGAGGGAGGATTCAGACCACCAGCTTGGAGGACCCTGCTTAGGTGCCTTCACTAAGTATTCCCCTCTACAGTCAACCAAAAGACACGATGTCTCCAAAGGTCACACAGGAGTAACTCATGGGTGGGTTACTGCCTTTTTCAAATGGCTGCAGGGAAGACTAGGGCAGTAATTACAAAGGCTAACATTAGTCTGAGAAGGCTAGTCTCCACAGGTTTCCCTTGTAGTCAATGGAGGGTGAGAGGCAGCTTTGGCAGGAATTTCATAGCACCTAACAGCTTAGCACAGCTCCTGCTCAGAGTTGCTCCCGCTCAGAGTTGCCCTTCTCCCTAGGCTGTTCAAAGAGGGAGGTAAGGGAGAATGACCTGGATCAAAATCTCTTTATGAATAGCTGCCTCAGATACTTATTTACATGCACTATGTTAGCCCATAGGAATACCTCAAGCCCCAAATCCAACCCACAGTGGGCTGTGTTAGGCACGGCCAGTTATGATCACATCAGTAAGAATAGCTGTTGTGCATGGTTCTGCATATGCAGGTTTCCTTTAGACAGGTAAGTAAGAGATTGTACATCATGTGTCAAACTGCTACACAGCTTCTAGGTGTTCAAATCAAATTTTTATTTCTCCAGCTCCTGCCTCTCCCCCAGCTGTCCTATTGGCTTGCACTGGAGTAGTTTGGTCCATGAATGCCGTGTGTCAGAGGCAGACTCACTGCAGCAGAGGCAGGCAGAGGAGGAAGATGAAGGGCCTGCATAGCATTGCCACTGTCACTGTGACTGCACCAGGCTCTGACACCTCCATTTCCTGCCCAGTTTTGGTGTGTTTCTCAGGAAACAGTACTCAGGATTTCCTCCTGGTTCAGACCATTTTCCAGGTAATAGGTGGGGTAGTGCTTGTAAGGACAAACTTTGGGTTACTCCTTGTAGTCACTGCATGTTTGAATGTTGCAGTTGCAGGCTTTCAAGTGAAATTAGATTTTCATAGAATCATAAAATGTTTTAAGTTGGAAAGGACCTTAAGGTCATCTAGTTCCAACCCCCATTTTCATGCAACTTTAGGTAGGACTTCTGTAAGATCACCTGCGCTGTCCCCTCAGCCCAACCCACATTCTGGGGCTTTCCCACCACCAGAAACAGGAGTGAACCATGCTTGTGAAACTCCTGAATAGGCAAGAGGCTTCCTTCTCTTCCTACAGAGTGATCTTCATTATGGTAAGTGAAACAGGCTGGAGGAGCATCAATCTGCCTGTTCAGGACTTTCACAAGCACACTCAGCCCCAGTGTGCAGCCCAGTGGTTCTCAGGCCTGCTCTGTGGTTGGCAGAGCTTCAAGGCCAACTACAGCCATGGCCACAGTGCAGGGCTTCTCTAAGAAGACACCTTCTCAGGACAGACCAGCATTGAGACTGGTCAAGATTTTGACAACAAGCCCAAGATTTTCACCTCTACCTCCTGGGATGCATCCATGCCCACCAAGCTATTGGGCAGATTGGGTATGTCACATTTCCAACTCCAGTGGCTAATCAAATGTAGATTTGCATCCCACAGCACTTGAGTTTGAACCAGGAGAGAACAAAAGTCAGCACAGGTCTCATCCTTGAGTGTGTGGAGAACCCATGTGGGAGTGGATGTGTGAAGCGAAAAGGCCACCTCGAAGACAGTGTGAACTGAGTGGGTGAGAGGACTGGGAGTTCGCTTGCCTAAACAGCCTTTCTCAATCTTTCCTGGGTACAGCTGTCACTTCCACCTGAGGGCTGTTTACTGTGTTCAGAAAGCACTGGGAAATGGAGGTGTCTAGTACAGTAAAAAGGCCAAACACTAGGCAATGAAGATCAAGAAATTTCTGTCTCACTCCAGACGCTCTGGGGATATTTCGTGACCAAAGTCTGTAAAAATATGTATGTGCAGGTAAGATGGAGTTAAACACTTAGTCACGTGGCCCTTCCCTCTCCTTCACATACCCCCTCATCATTAATGGGATACAGCAAAGACTTCACACCTTGGTGACTAGGCAATAAGTTTTTTCACAGCCATCAGGTGTCAAAATGTGTTTTTAAAAAGACAGCATCTCAGAGAGTTCTCTTTCCCTGCCCCAGCTTCTCCCTTCAACAGTCTCCCCAGTGAAGGGATAACATCCTAGTGATGCCAGCAGCCCCAGTCCACATGCAACACTAAACAAGGAAAATGTGAGCACTGTTGACAGCTGTCTTTTCATGGTGTTTAATAGATGGAAATGGGAAGCAGACATATGAACAATCAGAATGACTTTGGCAGACCAGCTTTGCTTCCTAGGCTAGCGTCTAAGAGCTCTTCTATACCAAGCAGCAAGGTGGTGGCCAGCCTTAAAACCAGAACCATGTGTCTCATTTATCTTCTCTTCTAAGGCCTGAACTCAGCAGGAGCTTTTTACACTCTAGTGACTGTGATTTGAACTGCAAACCTTCCAGCACAGGGGCAGCCACATTTTTCTCCATGTCTTAGAAGTGTGGATTTATAAAGCCTTTCACAGAAAAGGTCCGTCACGGAGAGAATAAATATGGTAAGTACAATTTAATCCCACCAGAATCAGATTTATTCATACCTATTAATTAGCCTTAATTATACAAAACATAACTGATAGACAAGAATAAAAGAGTCACTTATAATGTTACTTGTGGCAAAAACAATGGTATGAAAGTAGAAACCTGCTCCCCCTTCCCACCAGAGATTATGCATGGACCATCTCAACATGCATTCTGGCAACCCAGTTCCTTCCAATTAAATGACATCAGGGAAGCATTAGAAATAGTGTGGGCCCTTTTTCATTGCTTCTTATGACTATCTGATGTAATGCTGAGCTGTTTATCACCCTATCCCAACCTACATATCCTAACCACTGAGTCAGTATTTAACTGAACTCTCAAACCAAAACAGTTGTATAGCAAATACTGCATGGGGTTTTCATCCTGCAGGCTCAGAAACTTTGATTATTATTTATATTATTCTAACAACATGGGTCAGTGCCCATGTGCTGCCTCTGGGCACGGTCATTGCACTGGCCAAACAGAGAACAAAGATATGTTGCACCCTAAACAATAAACGTTACAATGGTTTCTCAAGCAGAAGGTAGCAGAGAGACAGAGTGAGGTTCCGAGACAGTTTGAGCCACCATCCACTTCCACTACCACTGTGTTTGTCAGAAGTTTGAAATTTCAGGGTATCAGAAGTTTGAAATTTCAGGGAAAGCAGCCTGGAAAACATTGCTGAGGAGTTTCTTCACTTAATTCTGTGATGTGCAAACCAAACTGCTGTTGAACTGCTGCACACACTAGTCAGCACATGTCTGCTACCTTACCCATGGCAGGTCTGAAGTTAACCTTCCCTCTGAAATCTTCCTCCAGCCAACATACTTTGGTATGCAGAACCATGATCATCTGTGTGTTACCAAGGTCTGTGGTACAGACCACAGTGGAAACCCAGGCTACAGCTATCTCACATTTCTTCAAGTCTGGACCTATCCAGCAGAGAGCCAGTGAGGGCACCTGGAAAATCTGCAATAACTCTTTGAGCCAGTTCCTGAAGCATCATGGGTGCATTCAGAAGAGGGTGATCAGGGTTGCTGGGCCACAGGATTCAGACGTAAGAGGGCAGGCATGATTTGAACTGATCAGAACAGGCAGATGTTTACAGTCAAACCCACACTGTTGAACGGGTATCACAAAAACCCACAGGTTCTGGTCAAAGCCTGCTCTGTGGACCAGACCCACCCACCACTTATGCTATTAACAGCTCACTGGGAGCCATAGCACACGGATCCATGCTCTCCCATTCAGTCAGCCTGCAGGGATCAAACCCAGGCTGTGTGGGAAGCATCACACCCAAAGTGTCAATTTTAAGTTAGGCTTCATGTCTTTTGCAGCAAGGCAGAGTGGGTTATTCCCAGGACCAAAGAGAATGCTACACAGCTAAGCCACAAGGGCGGACAAGCTATGCAGGCAGAAAACATGAGGGCAATAAGTTTTAACATGTTTTAGCCTGCCCTGAGGCTCTTCACCCCACAGAGCAGTAGATCAGTGTGAAAAGTGGGCTGGGAAGATGCTCAGGACCCCAGTGGGCATCACAGGGACAGGACAAAACCTGGGCCATGCCAGTGACTAGTGGCCAGTGTCTGCCCTCACACAAACGGGTTCCTGCTCTTCATCAAGTTGGCAGGTGTGCCCCCAGCTCTCGTCAGAGCCCAATTGCACCCCAGGCAGTGCAGCCCAGGGTGGATGACAGCAAATGTGAGTAATTCTTGAAATTTGTGGGAAGGCTGTTCAGACGTCTGACTTCCTGCTTCTGCATGTACAGAAGAGGTGTTTTTGTCTAAAAGAGTGGAAACAGCACACACTGATGCAAAGCCTCCTGCACTGAGGCAGAGTAGCAGAGAGCTCAGGACAGCTACAACGGTGAAATGGGAATGGGGAAAACAGAGAACTGTGCAAGGGGGCAGTGCTGACACAGTAATGCAAAGAGGGAAGAAACCTACAGCTTGGGAAGGAGCTCATATATAGGAATTCCCCTTAGACCAAAGGGGAACCAGCCACCGAAGCGATGCTGAGTCACAGCTCATTTCCCATGGTACTGCTGGAGGAGGCCATCACACAGTTACCCCTGCCTCAAGGGCAGATTGTGTTATTTCAGTCAAGCCTAAAAGCCTTTTAATAAAGGTTAATCTGAATGAGAATGCCAGCTTTATATAACAGTTCATCATTCAAACATCATCATAAGTTCTTGATGGAGTTTGAAAGTCTGCAGTGAAGGAAAACATTTTGTTTCCAATGCAGCCAAAGTTAAATAGGATTTCTGTCTGTGGAAACTATTTGCCTTCCTCTCCAAGGCACCATAGGTAGAACAGTTGAGGTTAACATGCAGAATCTCTTCACAGCAACTGGAGCCACCTTAATATGAAACGCATCATTAGAGCGGTAGGGCCCTGGTGATGGATGACACTGACAGATCACCAGAGTAACCCTGATGGGAGGTGGTGCTCAGAGAACTCACCACATTAATTTACAAGCCTGTCACGATTGCTCTGGATTTATTTTTAACTAAAATATCCCAGCCTTCAGCAATCTACACCAGGGATACCCTGACGCTGCAGAATGTGCAGAGCAAGATCTGCAGCATATGCTTCTGTTTTCATCAGCCCAAGGATTCAAGTCAGGAGTACTCAATATTAAAGTAATGTCTGGTGGTTTTTTTTCCATCTCTGCTCTAAGTTTAACATTCAGTAGACCACTGGTAAGTCCAGATCACATATTGCACATTCATCAACATGGTACTGAAACAAAGTAGATAAAGAAAGATCATCTGGTCCACCCCCCTTATTCCAGTACAGCCTCTCTGTATATATCACCCACTGCTAAAAGAGTTCTCTCTAGTTCAAGAACATATTAATACCACAGGGGGGGACACCTACAAATAAGCTCACTTCTGTCTTACATGCTGAACTGCCTCTGCCTGTAGCAGAAGGTACTTTCCAACTTGCCAGCCACTGCAGCTCAGCCATCAGTATCCAAGAGGTCTGATCCGTTTGAATGATGAAAAAGCTCATATAGGTGTAGTGCAAGTGTCTTGACAAGTACACAGCAAGGAAGCAAATGAAAGCTGGTAAAGACAACAGGAAAAACAAACATCTGTTTCACAGTCCCTGGCATGTCCCATGGTCCCTGGGAGAGGAATGAGGTGTGAGTACAAGGCCATTCAGAGCAAGGCCCAATGCAAAACAAAGCCGGCTTGGAGACAAAATCTGGTCAGCAGAAGCTTGAAGGACAGACGACTAGTTTGCTTTCAGCACAATCTCCATCAGGTGGTTTGGAGTCAGCACAGCATGAACTGGCTCAGCTACCAGGTGAAATCACCTGCTGTGCATTCTCCTCACCTCCCAGTTCAACGCTTGCTGTTCATCAGTTGCTGTGAGTTAGACTATGGACTCCAGAGGCTCTGTGGTCCTGCAGAACTGGGGCACCCATGAGTTTACTAGCAGTAGTGTAAAAAATAAGCAGGCACTTGCACGAGGTTACAGAGCTACCTACTCAGCTGGGATGCTTGGGTAAGATTTGTCTCATTCTGCTTAGCATGCCAACACCAAAGATATCTGTATATGAGGCAGTAGCCTGGCATACCTTTATAATCACTGGCAGAAAAACATAATTTTTCAACACAGAAGTCACCTGGGCTGCTTTGGACATCTGTGTGAGGATGTGATAAATTATACCCAAGAGGTCTTATTTCTCTCTATGGACACAGAAGTAGCGGTATTAGCACAGAATGCCATGGTACTCATGGGGATAGAAGAGCAGGAGCACTGCCCATCCATCCTCTGTACCAGAGAGAGTGGGCAAGGAAGGCAGCCGCTCTCATAAACATCTTGGGTCACCCCGGCATGAATCAGTAGAACTCGTGAAAATTTAGCAAAATTCACAGGCAGTATTTCTTCATGTCTACAACTGCAGTTCTCATTAAGGCTCTAAAGCAGCTGGATATTTTTGGATCCAAGAGCTGCTGAGGATATACATACTAGAACCACTTCATAAACAGGTGGGTGGGAAATAGATAGCAAGTGCAAGAAAATCTCTGTGTCTATAGGCGATTTTTTACTTTGTGGTAATATAAATGGTGAAAACAGTTGTTATATAAGCTAAATCTTTTCAACAGATGGTAAGAAAAAGAAACATCTAACGGTAAAATAAAAGGCAGATATTTGCTAAACTTACATACAAGGACCTTAAGGAAGGAAAATGTTCTTGCTTGTGTACAGCCAAAAATCAAATGAAGAAATAGATTTTGATAACCACATAAATGAAAGCCATGTGTCATTGAATTGAGTTTGTGGACCTGGAATAGAAAAAAAAAAACAAAACAAAACAGAAAACCACAAAAAGAGATGCTCTCATCATGACCAGTTTCTGGTTCAAAGACAGATCTCCAGCAGTGCTTAACTCACAGAAAGTGAAGCTAAGAGGAAGTCCAAGTTTCCATGAAGCAACAGGGAATACAGCATTGTGCAACAGCTTTTCCAAACCAAATGTACATTCAGGCATTGCCCAATCAAATGATAGCCAACAATGTATGCAACAATGAACTGATTGAATCTTATTACACACAACCCAAATGATGCTATTAAATACCTTAATCTTGGAGCTGACAGAATTGTGGCATGGCATTTTGTGAGCAGAAGTTATAATGAAACAGTGGTATTACACACACACACACACACTTTCAACTTCCAACACAAAACTGGAGGCTGGAGGAATGGCATGTGGCATCATCAGCCAAGATTCTTCAGGCATAAGGAATTTTCTCACACAACCGACTGTAGATTAGGAAACTATCCTATTAATTATGGCTAATGGAGAAGCATTTCTCTTCATCCTGTGAGAATTTTCAGCTAATATTTTTAACCACACGTGATAGTCGTCATGTTTGGGATTGACCTGGTGAATTTATAAAACAGCAGAACTGCCCAAAGTTTCTGTCAAGTCCATGCAGAAGACTGGAGAGCACCAAGTGCTCTCCATTAGAAAGTATCTTTACAGACATTAGGGAGGACTTGGATCTGCTTCTCCTCCCATTTCTATGAGTAAGTCTGAAGAGGATTTTCATTAAAGTCAATGAGAAGAGACTGAGTGCAAAACAATTAGCATAAAATTAAGTAATGTACTGAAGAGCAGTATTCTTACAAGAAGGACAGATGCATTTGGGGAAAACATGAACTAGTCAATCACTAGTTACTGGAATGCACGTGGAGATAAGTGGAAGTGCACAGTATCTATATGAAGTTACACTAGATGATCTGATAGTTCTTTTCAAATCTATGAATCTATTAATTGCCTTATTTTTAGGAAAGGAAAAATACTCTATGAAAAGATTAGCTACTCAGTGAGCACACTGACATTGTCAAGACACAGCACCCCGACCACATTAGTACCACACAGCCTGACTCTGGAGGGTGTGCTGTGCACTCTCAGGGGAGACAGCTCCACTGGCACCCTAGCTCCCAGAGCTCCTGAGGGCAGACCTGCCTTCTGTCATGCCCATTATACCCTCACATGCCTGATGCCAAACCTCTTAATCTTGTCTCGATCCATTTAGAATCTGCCTTATAAAAGTGGTGTTTGAAGAAAACTACATTTAAAATAATCCATGTTGCACAGATGAATAATTCTGGATTTCAGGCAGTTTTCTCTGCAAACAGGAGTTTTAATTTCTTTTGGTAATAACCCCTTTTGACTTGCCCACATGTAGACGGTAATTATTACTGCTTTTTATGGGTAGGGTATTTTAATCCCAACACATCTCATTCCCTCTCCCACATAGACTGTCTTTGAAGCAACAATAACAAGTACCAGCTTCCCTAGGCCAGTTTTCAAGTTTGCCTCAGGGATAAAACAGTCAGAGCAGGCTTAGTAGGTCAGAATTGGATTTCCCAAATATGAACCATTCCAGAAAGAAGTATTTTCTTATTGTTAACGTATTAATCATTGGAGAAAAAGAGAAGTGTTGGGGGTGGACATCACTCTGAGTGAATTTTATATGGAAAATAACTGCACAAAATACTCTGGCTTTACTGAAGTCAATGGGAGTTTTGCCACTGGCTTCAGCAGAGCCACAGTTTCATCCACTGGCTCCAGAGCAACATCTCGTATGTCACCATTTACCAGTAGCAGAAAAGAGTTCACCACTGAGCTTCAAATTACCATCTAAAACATAAAGGAAAGCTGAGGTGTCTCCGTGGGGATCTGGCAGCCTCACAGAACTCATCCAGATTTGTTTGCTTTTAATTACTATTACAGTCAAGGGCACTAAAAGCTATGTGGAGTCTGGGAACAAACTGTTTTGGTTGCCCTCGGACACACATTATCCCAGCACAGCCCTGACAGCCATGTGGTAGCAGTACCCAGCCAGAGAAGCTCCACTGGGGGGGCCTCATCCATTTCCTACCAAAAGAGGGGCTGACACCTCTGCTTCCTCCCCTGTCCCTTGGCACCCTCCTGGGGTCTGCATGGAAGGACAATGTATCCCCCTGCAGAGCCAGGGGTGCTTGTTCAGGCTTTTTTCTAAGTTCAGGCTGAATGCTGTCATGACCCAGCCACATATTCCCTCAGCACATACCCTGGGCACAGCAGGCTCAGGGAACATAAGTCTCTGGATAGGCTGAAGCAAAGACAGAAAGAACAGGCAAGCAGCATGATACACATCACTGGTGAATTTGCTAAAGGCTAGTGTACTATGGGCATGACTGTTATCACACCTGGAGCTGCAGCCTTTCAGTCACTTGCTGATAGACCTCAGTTACAGCCCCCATTCATCCTAAGATTAAGCAGTTTGTTTCTCCATCTCCTATTGCAGCCAAACCTTCCCAATGAAAAGCACCCCCACATCCATATTGCCACGAAAAAGTTGCTCTAATGAATTGGCAGGAAAAACAGTTTCACAGAAAGAAGATCCATTCACAATTGCCCCTCACATCCAGAGTCTTTTGTGTTAATTAGGAGTGACACTTTTAATTGCCGGTATTGAAACCCACAAGAGCTAACAGATAACAGCTTAAATCTGTGATACTGTCAACTCAGGAGGCAGCTCAGCAGTTGTGTCTTTTTGAGTCAGTGGCTTTTTTCCCTATGACGCCTTGAGAAAAGGTTTACTTGTGTAGTGTATATAAACCTAAAATAACAGGGAATATTTAAATTGAGCTGGAAAGCAATTTAAAGCCCAGCTCAAACTTTTCTGCTGAAATCTCTAATGGTAGGAGAAATGTGTATTTCCAACACATAACTAGGAAGAGACAAATAAAGGGTGTGGAGTCTTACTATGGAATGTTAATTACAAGCAGATCCTGAATCCCAGGGTTGAGTTCCAGCCAGTTGAAGACACATATTGAAATGTACTTAGTGATATGCTCATTTCTGCTTAATTAGTTGTGGGACAAAGTGCTTGCAACCAAAGGATATTTCTTTAGGATGCAGAAGATAGCTTTAAGAAGGTTTAATAAATGTAAAAGATACATGAAGCCATATCCGTCCACCTACTTGCCAATTAAGGGTATTTCACAATAGTTTTTTTTCTTGTGCTCTATATTGCCTACTTTAATGTCCTAAGTGATAAGGTTTCCACCACTTCCCTCGGAAGATTAGCAAAGTCTCACAGACAGGTTATTTTCTGCCTGTGATATTCAGCCTGCATTGTCTTCTCTTTTACTATAGATCTGTGAGGGTTTTTTTTTTTTTTTGGAGGGGGGGGGAAATAACCTAAATAATTTCTCTCTCTCCTCATTAACTACACCTTATTGGCAGAAACAAGGGGTGCACTGCAAAGAGTCTAGGAAGACATTTTTGTTTAATCAAATTCACTTTTTGCCATGCATGAGTGCTGGAGCAGCAACGAAGCAGAGCAAAAGACCTGCGTGAGAAGATGGAGAGGGCTCCCTACAGTCTGCCTTACTCTCCAGACCTCCCATTTTCATACTGAGATCCTTGTACCATGTACTCCACAGAGCACAGTGTATCCATTCTCCGTGCTTCAGATCATGCAAGAGGGCTAAACGGCAGAAGGTAGCTGGTAAGGGCTGGCAGCCAGACTGCTTATCCTTGCCTGCAGACTGGTACCATAGTCCTTTATATCCCTAGATGGACTCTGTCAGTTGACCTAAAATGGTAGACAATGAGTCAAGACAACAGCTGCATCAGCATGAACAGATGATAGGCTTTGCTGCAAACACATGAACTTCCAACTGAGGTACAGAAGGTACGAGCCAATTATGTGAGCCATGTGAGCATGGCACAGGTGTACACTGTCTGCCTTGCACATAGATACAGGCTCAATTTCACCTCAGCACGAGTCACTAAGGACTTCGACGTGCTGCCTTCATCCACCTTCCTACCCTACACTTTGTGAATTTTTCTACTGCTGTTAACAGGGCTATCTGCATGATAAGACACAGAGAAAGTCAGATAAATTATAAGTTCCAGTGCTGCACCAGCCATAGATGAAACCTGTGTCTGCAACTACATTCAAAGTCAAGTAGGAAGAATGGCATCAGACATGATCAAAGTGCAATATCAGCTCATTGCCAGACAGCAGCAAAATCGAGGCAATTTACTGCTCCCAAAACGTATCAAGGAGCTGAGGTGATAGTCAGGACCTGGAAGTAACCACCAGTGTCATAAATCCACTTGAAGACAGCATATTTCCACAGGCTGACAAGGCAATAAGCTGCACTTGGGAATACAATGCATGATGGCTTAGCTGGGATGAGGTACAAGATACAGGATAACATCACAGTTCCCCAGTCCTCCAGCGAAATTATGTTTACCAGCTGAGAATACCCCTTACACTTGTGATCATCCAGGTGAGGAGAGTTCTCTCCCAGGGCATGCAGATTTGGGTTGCTGCCTGTTTGTGCTGGTTGATAAGAGACATTCAGAGGATGCAACTGTCTTTCAGTAAGTGGCTGCTTGGCTTTAGAGTAAGTGCAAGTTGAGATATCAACAGAGAAAAAAAGAAACCTGGGGGGCTGGAAATTTCATAAAAATAAGAAAGGGAGAGAAAGTAGAAGTGTAGTGTAGATAAAAACCATTATCAGTTCTTTCTCTAAATCTGCCACCTCTTTATTCCCAAAACCACCTGAGCAAGAGGATACTGACCCTGCTGTCTGAGTCATATGCCACAATCTCTAAGGTCAGTACCAAAGAAGCAAGTGAAGGCATCTGAACAAAACCAAGGAGGACACTGTTTTTTTGAGCACTAAGGCCAACCCAAAATCCCACTGGTGACAGTCTTTTGTTGACAGAAAAAGAGCACTTACACAGGCAGTGGTGAACCTGGGGCAGGACAAGAAAACAGAACTGAGATCTGTATGTTAGAATCGTACATCAATCTAGATAAATATTATGAACTGAAAAAGGTAGGGAAAAAAAAAGGAACCCCACGCAGACTTATTCTGAAAAGGGATCAGCTATTCTTCTTCACTGGAATGGGCTCTCAGCTGTAGGCATGGTTTTCAGCCCTGTCCCCATCTTACACAGCATTTTTGTCATGCTCAGTCTTGGCTCATCTCTTCCAGTGGTCAAGGCCTTCCTGATCACCTTTGCATCTCTGTTGTTCTGTGCCCTGGACATGTGGGACAACAGAGCCTCAAAGATGAATAAGAGGGATGAAATGGAGATCGTGAAGAGGGCATAAAATGGGGCAAAAGACAGAGGACTCTCATTGCAGTATGCTGAATAGCTGAAAAGATCATAGAAAAAGTGAGTACAGTAAAGTTTAGCAGACAAGTTAGAGTGCCCAGTCTAGTTCTTTTCAGTTTGATGAGACCTGGGTAGAGTTAACAGTAGTCTAGAAGCCATAAAGCTTCTTTCTTCTTTGTGATGACTCCCCAGCTAGATTGTCTCCAGGTCGTTACTCTCATCTATTCCTAACTCAACCTAAAGCCACGTGAATATCTAATGGCAAACCTCTCCATCTCTGACAAAGTCCATTAGAACAAGTTTTCTGACAAGTTATGACATTATGCTCCCATGACAAGAGGCGAGTCAGTCATGATGGACTTCCACCACTCTGATCTCTGCTAACCCAGCAAACTTCCTTTAAAAATCAAAGACAATCAAGGGCACCACCCAGGGTATGACACAGTCTGTCAGTGGAGTTCCTTACAAAGCATGCAGAGAGGAGAAAGGTGTGGGTTGTGTGAGATCATCCTTTCTGGTGATTGTAGTACAGGTCTGCATGGGATGTCAGTAGCTCAAGTTCTACATCTTTTCCTAATTCCTAGCTCATTTTCCATACGCTCTCCTAGTCATACTTGCTTTGCGCAGCTAGGAATAAAGATGGCACATTATGCTATTTAACCCCTGGCTAACCTGTCCACCATCACAATAACTTACTCCATATATTGTATATCTGCACTTCATATGAGTTACTCCCTTTTAAGGAGTAAAAGCAGAGAACAGAGTTCAGCACAGAGGGCCCAGATATGTCAATGCACCTTAATAAGCTTAGATTCAAGGATACAGGAATAAATACCCGTTCTCTTGTCACTATTGCTTTCTCAGTGCATATGGATGGTAGGCAACATCCAGAACAATGCTACCATTTGGTGGGCCAAGGCAAGCTAATACTGAAAGGAAGAACGAACTGCTAGCAGGGGCCACTACAAAGTACTGTTTCTCTATCTGTGTGGAGGACAACCTCTTAGGTGTTGACATTTTTGAAGAATGGTTTTGAGAACATCATGCCTGTAGAGCCTGAAAGCAGACTGCAGCCTTAAATCAGTTGTTGGGTCTTATTTACCTACATGCGTTGTTGGATCAGCTGAAATGGTGGGATGAGAAGAAAAGATGGAAACAACTGACATCTTTTCATACTTAAAGGTGACTTATAAGAAAGATGAGGACAAACTTTTTAGTAGAATCTGTTCCAATAGGGCTTTATAATAGGATTTATAAATTATAGATAGGGTTTTAAACTAAAATAGGGAGACTTAAGCTAGGTATAAGGAAGAAATTGTTTCGATGAGGGTGGTGAAACACTGGAACATATTGCCCAGAGAGGTGGTAGATGCCGCATCCCTGGAAACATTCAAAGTTAGGTTGGACTGGGCTCTGAGTAACCTGATCAGTTGAAGATGTCCCTGCTCATTGCAGGCAGATTGGGGCTGGATGACCTTTAAGGGTCCTTTCCAAACCAAACTATTCTATGGTATTTTGTGGTTTGCTTTTCTTTTCCTTTGCTGGCATCTGAGGCAGTGTTTTCTTCAGTGTTACCCATCATCCTGTCCTAAGTTGGAGCACCTGCCAGCAGATTCCCTCCAAGGAGGACCATTCAAGGAATTGCCACCCCAGGAAAGGGAACTTTTCAGTCTAACAAGAAGTTGCACAGAAGACATCTGCTTTGGCAGTGAAAAACTGAAGGCTTCAAGAACGGAAAAAACCGCTACCCCAAAACTGCCAAAAACCGAACAGCCCTTTGTCCAAACCCAGAACTTCTTTAGCCAAAAATACTGAGAATTTTTGGTCTCATTTTTGCTAGAACTCAAAAAAAAAGTCTGCACTAATTTGTATTACTTGCTTTTATTTAGCTGGTTTCAATCAAAGCCCAAAATCTTCTGCACAAACCAATTCAAAGCAGCTCTCCTGTTATAGAAACTGCAGCGCATCTTCTGGTGTATTGTTCAGATTAACATGAAGGGGTCTAAACACACTGAAGGGGTGAAACTGAGCAAAGGAAACACTTGCTGCAACTCTTCAGTGCTTTAACATTTGTCCTTGACCTTTTAACACAGCAGTAAAGGAAGGAAGCAGAAGGGACAGTTTGCTATCAGTGCTGTTTTATATTGAAGCTAATTCTCCAACGTTCGTGACCAGCACCAACACTGAACTTGTCTAAGGCTTGGCGTTGCTGTGCCACAAAGCTAGATACTCAGCAGAACCAACAGCTTGCTATTCCTTCCTGCTTCACCTTTCACACCAGACTTTCTTTCCCCCGTATCTAGATTCTAGCATATACCCCAGCTTATATCTTCCCAAGCATATACACAGCTACATCTGAACCTTACAGTGGGGCAAGACTGCAGTGTACAGTAGGTCCCTTTTCCCTTCCCAAACTGTGGTTTCCATGGACAATTATTAGTCAGTATTATTTGGGCCCCAAATCACCAGGTAAGCAGCGGCAGACATCAAAGGTGCATTTCTAGATATGGGCACCAGAAAACACACCCCCAACAGTGCAGAGTCTGTGGGACTCCAGCAGTGACCATACTCCTTATTGCATCCTCCCTTGTGATTTCTCTCTTGCTCCCTTTGTTTCAGAATGACTCAAGCAACAACACTTACTCATCAGAGACAAAGCATTGCCTAGTCAAGCTGTGTGGCAGGATCTGGTCTCATACTCAGTGCTTGCACAGCAAAGCACTTGTAACACTCTGCTTTACACCAGAAGAACAGTGTTTCACTTGCAAAATTAAGAAATGCCAGATTTACCTTTGTATGAGCAACTTTCATCTTTTCTTTTCTGACTGAACCCTCTGATGCATGGAATGAAGCCAGGTTTGCCCTTGCCTGTGCAGCAGAGGAAAGATAACTTCATCTTACAAGAGATGCCGTACCAGGGAGATCAAAAGGGTCACAAAAAAACAGGTGAGAACCAGCACTGAGCAGGCAGGCTATGCCTATACCAATAAATTAAAAAGCATGAAGCACATTTCTGCCTCCCACCAGGCCAAGGGGCACTGCCTGGCTCACATACAGGCTGCTAATAGCCACTGCCTCCTTAACAGTGTACCTGTGACGATGCCATCAAGTGCTTGGCCATGGGTTTGTCCTGGGGCTTATTTGCTTTCCCACTGACCCTAAGATACAACTCTTAATTCTGCCAAATAACCCAAGAACTGTCCTGAATCCCACCAGAGTGGTGTTTCTATAGCATAGGTCATGGAAATGTTGGAACAAGTCCAGAGGAGGCCACGAGGATGATCAGGGGACTGGAGCACCTCCTGTATGAAGACAGGCTGAGAAAGTTGGGGCTGTTCAGCCTGGAGAAGAGAAGGTTGCGTGGAGACCTCATAGCAGCCTTCCAGTATCTGAAGGGGGTTACAGGGATGCTGGGGAGGGACTATTTTATTAGGGACTGTAGTGACAGGACAAGGTGTAACGGGTTTCAAACATAAACAAGGGAAGTTCAGGTTAGATATAAGGCAGACGTTCTTACAGTTAGGATGGTGAGGCACTGGAATGGGTTGCCCAAGGAAGTTGTGAATGGTCCATCCCTGGCGGTGTTCAGGGCCAGGTTGGACAGAGCCTTGGGTAACATGGTTTAGTGTGAGGTTGTCCCTGCCCATGGCAGGGGGTATGGAACTAGATGATCTTTTGGTGCTTTCCAACCCAAACCATTCTATGATTCTTTGATTTTGTGTAGCACTGAGATTTTCCTGAGCCAGGTTTTGCTTTACTTTTCCCTCTTTCAGGTAAATGTGCGTAAGTAACTTAATTTATAAAAAGGTATAAACGTAAACAGGCTTAGATCCCCATTATCCATTCGTAATTTCTTTGGTCAGGCTTGTCACACCACTGCTTAGTCTTAGAGAACATGAGTTTCTTGTGCATGCTCCTCATATTCTGGTTCTCCTCTTTGATAGGCTTCTGTCTTTGAGCAGCCAGGTGGAGTCTTGAATATCTCTTACTCACAAAGAATTTATTGAGGAACCTTGCTCTGTGTACAGTTCTTGTTATAGCACCCTGTTGTTGCTGACACCAGGCTACAGCAAAGGTGTGAAACTATTTACCATTTATTAACAGACCCCAGCAGAACTTATTTTCCTGTTTGCATACAATGTGTGTCTTGCCCTCTGACTTTCCTATTGCATCAGAGCTTGTCAGTGAAATGTGGAGCAAACTATGTGTTATAAGGTTCATGGTCCAGCCACATCACAAACACAAATGACATTCCCACACAGGCTCATGCTCTCAGAATGCAAAACTGACAATAGCAACCTGTTTTAAATCTCTAAAGTTATAAGTATTAGAGACCTTATAAGAAACCTTAAAAAAACTTAATTTTCAGCACCACAAGCAATGCTTCCTGCATGACCTCAAAGCAATAGAAATGGTAGCAGGGAGTTGCTCAGAGGTTACTCAGCAAAGGAGTATTTACAAGACTTACCTCTACTTAGCCTAAGCTACTCAGTAGCCCTTTTGATTAAGTAAAACTATTGTGTGGGACAGAGTTGCAGAGTTAAGTTAATTAAAAGCACCACCCATTCCAGCCGACTTTGACGTATTTGGTACCTCCAGCATACATGGTAAAATTGTGCGAATCCCAAGTGTGACCCAGTACATATGTCAAACCCCAAACGGGTCCTCAGTGCAAAGGTCTGTAAGTATCTTTGTGGTTTTTGTGAGACTTCACAACCTCATTATTCCAGTATAAACCTAAATGAAATGCTCTGCAAGCCAGTAGTATTAATAAAGTACCTTCAGGTCAAGTGAAAACTCTCTGTTGACCTAGCAAGATGACTATGCTGTGTATGATCGTGGATAAGTAACAGCATTGCCTCTTTGCCAGTGCCTGTCTGTACTCTGGGGCTTTGATTTATCAAGAGCAAGGGATGAAAAGTACTCTCATAGGGTCAGTCCATTACCTTCCTGGACTGGATCTCTGGGTGCTCCTGAAGCACAGCTGGGAAACAAAGAAAACTGCAAGTCCTTGCAAGAGTCCCTCCAAAGCACAGGGCTGTCACTGGCGTCTGCATGTGCTGGTGTTTCCCCAGATACAACTACTCTGTGAAATGTGGGATACAGACAAAAGCCAGAGTAGACACCACCTCCCCAAAATAAGTCAGAAAGGTAGATATATTGTCCCTGCCCATGGCAGGGGGCTTGGAACTAGATGATCGTAAGGTCCTTTCCAACCCTAACTCTTCTATGATTCTATATAGTTCAGAAGCTAGTGAGACGCCTTCTGGGGGCAACTGGGAGTAATAGGAGACCCACTGCTGATTTGCCAGCAGAGCTGGACAGGATATTTTGTCCAGAGTACCCTTGGAAAGGAGGGAGGGAAAGGCTGCCTTCTCTGGCAGCTGCTGGGGAAGAGCCCTGCCCTTACTGCAAGGCAGGATGCAGAGCCCAGAGAACAGGAAGCTGGGTGTATGGCCAGAGGGGTTGTCCTCAGTCCCTTTGAGCTGTATTCTGCTGGCCTCTCTGCTCAGCTATGCACTGCACATTGATGTGATCTGCCTGAGGAAGGGCTCCACTGTTCATCACCTTGCAGAGCCAGCAGGAGGCCAGGCAGTGCAGCATCTCTGAGTCAAGCCCCCCTCCTGCAAGAAGCAGCTCCAGTGAAGATGGGGGCACCTGTGAGCCAGGATGGCCCCAGGCCCTTTGTGCACTGCTCAGGAAAGGAGGGCAGGCAAGCCTTGCAGACAAGCCTGCTTCACTCCTTCTCAATGCAGCGGGAGAGCTTTCCCGGGGCTGTGATTCTGCTCTCCCAGTGACCCTGCGCTGCAGAAGCTGGAGCTGGACCACTGGGGCTTCTTCAAGCCCCATTCTCCTGTCCCGCCCTTTTGCAGCCCAGCCCACGAGTATCTTTTTCCTAAGGGAGAAAATGTCCCTTCCCCTCTAGTGGTGCAAGCTATGGAAGCATTGTTGGAAGAATGTTTGCAAGGAACATACTCAAGTCCAACTGCACACATCCTTGTTTTTTTATTTTTCATGAAGTAGCTCTAGGGTCTACAGTTGTTGTTGTTCCTCGCCATCTTCCCATGAACCTGTACTCGGTACACACATGTGTACTCTGGATTTCCCCAGTTGCTCTGCACCTGGAATTTGATGTAAGAAAACGGCCCGGGAAGCTCCTTCTGTAAAGAAATGAGAGGAGCCATCATTACACTGGTGGCCAGAGCCACAGCACATCACTGGGGCTTCTGACAAAGGAGGAAGCAAGGGCAACCACCATGTCCCCTTGCAAGGGCCACGGAGGAGCCCTCTGTGCTTGGAAAGGAAAGGCTTGGCCCTGAAGGCTTGCTGAGCAGAGCATTGCGAACCAGAGGAGCTCTGCTGCCTTGGCAGCCACAGGATGTGAGGGTCCCACCGAAGGCAAGATGTCTGCCATCCTCACTCCCACCATCTGCCCTATTGGGACTGTTTCCCTTCCTGGTCCCCTTCCCATTCCTGCTTTCTCTGTGCTGCCTGAAGTAAAAGGAAAGCCCTTAAGGTGGAGCAGCTGCATCCAGCAGCATAGCAAAGCCCCATTTGCTCTCCTCTTGCCATCCTCCCCACAGGAGCGAGGAGCATGGAAGACCAGGGGCTGGCTGGGGTGATACTCTGCACTCTTTCCTCCGGGGACTTGCAGACAACCCTGCCTTCTTCCCAGGCATTCTTTTGCAGACAGCTTTTGCAGTACCTGCACATGGAATGTCTGAGCGATCTCCTTGTGCACGTCGTAGGTAAATGTTCCCAAGAGAGTTTCTGCCTTTGCCTCGTCCACTCCCTCGAAGACAAGAGACAGAGGGAGTGGGTCAGGCCTCCATGAGGGCACCAGGAAAAGAGCATGCTGAGGCTGAGCCCAGGAACACTTCCCCACCTCCCTGGGCTCTAGCAGTAGTCTAGCACAGCTTAGGGTAATTCTAGGTCAGGGTGCTTTAAGCACATGCTCCAGGATGCTTGGGCCTGAAGCAGAGATAGCCCCCAGAGGCACAGAACTCCCACATACCCATAGGGGATGGGGTGCTCTGCAGCAGCCAGCCCCAGACAGATGTCTGAGAGGAGCTGCCACAAGAAGCACATTTCAGGTGTGGCTTTTCCCTTGGGCCACCCCCCCGAGAAGCACAAGGCAAAGACTTACAAAGACAGTAAACTCTCGGGGTGCACTGCTGACCTCCCCAGAGGGAGACACTGCCGCGGAGATATGCCAGACGGTGAAAAGCTGTTGTGCCAGACGTGCGCAGGCAGCCGGATGACCACATGGGCCTGAGATCCCTGGAAAGGCCAGCAGTTGCCAGGGGTAATACTGGGCTGAAATGAGAAAGACATGACCATCAGCAGGAAAGGCTGTGCACTTGGTCTGCCAACCTGAAAGCAAAGAGCTGAACCACAGGTCAAGCATTCCCTTGTCATACCTGCAAGATTGTTGATGGAGGGTTTGCAAAAAAGAAGGTGAACAGAGAACGCATCCAGGTGATCATGTCTTTCCCACCCATAACTCTTGGATGTCCTCTCTTCATCGATGGTGGCACCTGACATGAAGGTGGACAGAAGTTACTAAGGCAGCCAGAGATTAGGAGGAGCAGCAGTGCATTACCATGTATTTCTCAGGCTTGAAAGCAGAGCTTAGCAGAGCTCAGGGCAGTGCCATATATAGAGGGATGTTGGGGATACTACATACCTGTGGACTCCAGAGCCCAGTCAGGCATCAGGACATAGTTCTCAAGCACCTTCTTAACTGCCACCTCTGTCAACTGCAGAATTTCCTGGGAAAAGAGTGGGACTGATAAGATGGCAGTGAACACAAAGACACATGTGGACAGTTCTGCATGAACACCGAGTCCTGGCACAGAGCCGAGGAGCATCTCTGTGTCAGAAAGCCCTAGGCAAGAGCTGTCGGAAAAGGTGATGGACTTTGCGCTAGTGCCAAGAGGAAGCAACAGGATGGTGCCCAGAAAGACAGGCAAGGTCTGTGATCCAGCCCCAGCACCTTTACCTGCGTTTGCTCCTCTTGGACAGCATGGTCTTCGAGGACATCTCTCACAATCTGTAGTACATTCCTCCTAGCAGCATACACCTGAAACCGCTTTCTGATTGAAGTCCTGCATCTCCTGCTTCACCGAGGCCTGTGAACTGCTGGAAGCAAAGGAAAGCAGGTCTTGACAAGCAGCTGCCAGCCCCTGTGGGCAGGCTCCAAACACCATGCAGAGAAGGGTGCTATGGGCTTGGGTCACCCCACATCCCCCAGCTCTGTTCTTTCCTCCAGCTTACAGATGGCTCCCTCCCACCACCAAGAGGGAAGATCAAGATCCCTGGACACAAGGCAAGGGCAGGCAGCACGAAGCCGGCTGAACAGCTCCACAGAGTGTGTCCCTTTGGAAGAAAGCGGTCTTACCCCAGTAGTTCCTGCTCAGCTCCACGAGGCCAGGACATCTCCTGCAAAATTAACATACCCCACAGGCATGAGGATCACTGCCAGGGCTTCCCAAAGGAGACTACCCTAGGTAGAGCTGGAAGAAACATCCCGCTGCTTTGAGTCACTTTGGAGAGACCCTGACCAAAGGTTGGGTTCCCTAACCAGCCACGTTCAGCAGAGGAGCTTTTGGGTCTCCATCTGAACCCCCCAGCCTTCCAAGAGGCATGCAAGCAGCAAAGGCACCTTCTGGCAAAGTGCTGCCTTCTTCAGCCTGCCACCCTGTGGAGGTCACTGGGGAGCTACCCTGTGCTGAACCCCATCAAGCCACTAAGGAGACTGGAGGATGAGAACAGGTGCCCTCCCCCAGCACCACCCCAGTGCTGATGGGCATTTCTGACCAGGTGCCCAATGTTCTCAGGGAAGGCAGGAGGGCAGAGCCAAGGCCTTTGCAAATGCTGACTTCCCCACAGCAAGAGGCACTTTACCCCCAGCGCATCCTTGAGCCAGGTCACTGCGCCACACAAGTAGCCAAGAGCTGTAAGTCACATTGTCAAGAGATGATTATTTTCCTCAGGAGCTGGTCCCTCTTCCCAGAACTGAGAGAACCATTTTTGGTCAGGGATACTCACTCAACAGGATGGGAAGCAGCAGGGAAAAGGAGCCTCAGGCCCCTATGTTCTTCCGGTAGGTGTTTAGCTGCCTAAAAGAGAAGGAACACTGCTGTTGCCAAAGCCCAGGGTTGGGACACCTATTTGACAGGGATCCATTCAGGAGCTCTCTGGGCTACTATGTTCCATGTGTGCCCAGCACAGCTGCAAGGCTGAGGGCCCAAGACCTGCAGGTCACTGAGAAGGTCTGGGACACAAAGACCTCTGGGCCTGACACAAGGACAACAGCCTGGCCCTGCTTGGCTCTCCCCAGAGAAGGGTCAGGGCTGTGTCCCTGGAATGGGGTTGCTGTGCTGCAGAGCAGTGGTGTAGAGAGACCCCATGCTCTGGGGTTGCTGCTGCTGCCAGGAAGCCAGGCAGCACACAAGGCTTCTGGCATGATCCCTCCATGCTCTCTGGGCCCCCTTGCTCCCAGCTGCCCAACCTGTCTGCATCTCTGCAGACTCAGCAAACTCTTCACCCACAGGGAAAAGCTCTCTCTCCTCACGAGATCCAAGCACCTCTTCCCTATGCGATACTAGCCGCTGAAAGCACTGCTTCGCACTGCTGCCCACTTCTGCAGCTTGGGGCCACTGATAGAAACGCCAGCTTGATGACGTCACAAGGGAAAACTGCTGATGCCCATGACAACCTCTGGGGGACTGCCCTGGACGCCTGGGACAAACAAACCCTGTGGGCCACTGGGAGTAACTGAGCCCTGAGGCTAAGACAGACCCCTGCTGGGGGGTATCTTGGAACCCCTTAGGAGAACCCAGAACAATTCTGTGAACCACTGGGAACCCTCAAAGGCAACTGAGAACCCTTTCTGGGGCAACTGAGGCTTTTCAGAACCCATGAGGGAAACTTGGAACCCTGCTGGGGGTAACTGGGATAAACTGGGAACCCCTCAAGAGCCTTTGGGATGTTCCTGGGGGGAAATGGGAGTACCTGAGAACCCCAAAAGGCTACCAAAAACCACGTCTGGGGGTAACTGGGATAAACTGGGAACCCCTCAAGAGCCTTTGGGATGTTCCTGGGGGCAAATGGGAGTAACTGAGAACCCCAAACAGCTACCAAAAACATTTCCTGGGGGTAACTGGGATAAACTGGGAACGCCTCAAGAACCTTTGGGATGTTCCTGGGGGCAAATGGGAGTAACTGAGAACCACCAAGAAGCTACCAAAAACACATTCTGGGGGTAACTGGGAACCCCTGAGCACAAAAAGAACTGTGCTGGGGGTTAACTGGAAACCCCAAGGACAACCCCATGCCCATCAGGGAACCCCTCAAGAACCTGTAGTAGTCCCTGGACTACCACAGTAACTGGGGTAAGTGGGATGTCCAAAAGGCAGCTGAGAACCCTTATAGGGGTAACTATGAGTAACTGGGAACTCCCATGCTCTGAAGAGCCTGATCTGGGACAGTACATGAACTACATCAAGGAAAGCCCTTCTCAGCTGCTTCATAAGGGCATTATCACTGTAGAGACTCTCATGGAATCTCTGTTTTATCTGTGTTTCAGTCTGACTTTGCATGTCAGATGAAGATGTTTTTTTTTACTCCTGAAGCCATGAACTCCTGTTTTCCTCACCCACACACCTGCCTCAGTCCTGAGTCTGGATAAAACTTGCTTTGCTGCCTGACTTTTTCCAGTGCATTTGCACCTGTCTTACACAGGAGGTGTTTGTCTTGCATAGGAGGGCATACTGGTGACTGTAGTATCTGCCTGGCAGCAGGAACTCCTTTTCAGTAGCTGAAACAACGCCATAGCTGTACACCAGACTTGCCAGGAGCTGTTTCACTAGTGACTTCTGCATGGTCAAACCGAAGACCAAGGGACCTGCTTTGTACCTGAGGCTGAAAGCACATTTACTCATCACTTGAGCAGCTGCTAAGCCAGAACAAGAAGTTCTTTCCTAGCCACACAATAAATACATATTTTTTTAGCAGCAACAAAACCAGATTTCAACAAATGTCTTTTAAAAACAGATAGCATTTCACATCCCTCTTTGATATTTAGCAGAGGTAAAAACTACTGGGCTTGCAACCCTGTTAGTGTGGGGACCCTAAATGTTGTGACCACACCTGTCAATGAAGGGTTGCATAACAGTATAAAGAAAATAAATGTCATGCAGAAATATCATTAAACCAAAGGAGCCTTTTTTTTTTGGCACAGGAACATTCAGAACCGTAACAGTGCTGCAAATGAGGCTGTCCATGGAGGCCATTCATTCTAGGGTTACATTCACCACCTACCCCTTTCCTTTGAGCCATCAGAGGCCAGACATATTCACCTTCCCATCATGCTGCAAAGCCCATCTCCCCTTTTTGCTGGGTGCTAAGTGAGAATCAAGGTGTAAAGGCTGCTGCGTGGGACACTGGGACTCTTGACCTGTTGTTAGTCAGAGATGACAGAGTGTGGGAAGCAGGTCTGCTATCACAGCCCTGCACTGAAAACCAGAGGAACTGCTGCAAAGTCTGGAGTAGTCATGGAAGACTGAAACCATACTATTTGAGGACAGACTCTCACAGTGTCTCATCATGTCATCTCTTGATTCTTGAGCTATTATCTTTGAAAGCCATCTAGGTAGGCATTACCTTAGGAGTAAAATATCCCTGCAGTGATAAAAGGGGTTTCAGAATCTGTCTTAAAAGCTGGCTTTTCAGCAGTGCTTTGGGATTACAATTACCCTGAGTTTAAACAGTGGCTACAAAGAAGCAGGATGGGGTTGAAAATACAGTGCAATGCAAAACAGACATCCAGGACTAATTGCCATTGGGGTAGTACTGAAACTGGAGGTCGTATAAATACATCAGTTCAAAGTTTGCACTGTAGAGGAAGTGCCCTGCCAAGAGACCCATGGGCCTAGTGTCATGCTGGGAGGACACACAGGGTCACTCAGTGTTCAGCCAAAGATTTCTACATCGCACTCTGCTTGGCTGTCCCATGGAGGACATAGGAAAATTAGGACAACAAAGGGGGAACAGCACTTGGAGTCAACAGAGCCGTCAGGCAGGGGTGCACAGAAACTTGCTCCTTAGGCAGCTGTTATGCATGGGGAGTGCAGCTGAGGTATGTGCTGCAGAGGGAAAAAGGTGTGGAGGGCAGGGGCCACCACTCAAGGTCTCCCTCTGCCTCAAGCAAGGTGAGAAGGATGTCTGAATTAATAGAATCATAGAATAGTTAGGATTGAAAAGGATCTTAAGATCATCTAGTTCCATACCCCCTGCCATGGACAGGGACCCCTCACACTAAACCATGCCACCCAAGGCTCTGTCCAGCCTGGCCTTGAACACTGCCAAGGATGGAGCATTCACAACTTCCTTGGGCAACCCATTCCAGTACCTCACCACCCTCACAGTAAAGAATTTCTTCCTTATATCCAATCTAAGCTTCCCCTGTTTAAGTTTTAACCCATTACCCCTTGTCCTATCACTATAGTCCCTAATGAAGAGTCTTTCTCTAGCATCCTTACAGGCCCCTTTCAGATACTGGAAGGCTGCTATGAGGTCTCCACTCAGCCTTCTCTTCTCCAGCCTGAACAGCCCCAACTTTCTCAGCCTGTCTTCATATGGGAGGTGCTCCAGTCCCCTGATCATCCTTATGGCCCTCCTCTGGACTTGTTCCAACAATTCCATGTCCTTTCTATGTTGATGACACCAGAACTGCACACAATACTCCAAGTGAGGTCTCATGAGAGCAGAGTAGAGGGGCAGGATCACCTCCTTTGACCTGCTGGTCATGCTTCTTTTGATGCAGCCCAAGATACAGTTGGCTTTCTGGGCTGCGAGTGCACACTGAAGCCAGCTCATGTTAAATTTCTCATGCACATCTTACCAACATATTACCCCTGTTCATAGGTATGAGACAGAGATAAAAGCTAGGATGAGTTTAAATCATCTGGTTTGACCTCCATAATCTGGAGCATGTGATTTTACTGATGTATCCTCTACTACCTTCAGATTGTGCTGTTGAGTTAGAGTACATCTCTTAATCTGACGTTTTCACATGACGGAGAACCCACCGTGCCCCTCAAGATTCTTCCAGACCCCCATGTCTCCTCAAGGTGTTATGCAGAATCAAATCAACTGCAGACTCCTTTTGGTTAAATGTGTAGGAGGAAAGTGTAGTCACTTCGTATGAGATGTATCTTCTGCTACCTAAATATTAGAAGCACCAATTCTAAGGTAGTTTTCTACAGTCCTTCTGTAGTCAGTGAAGAAAGATGATTCATTCAGGAGACTCATCAGCTTGTTTTAGACATTTCTCTTAGAATGAGATGAGTCGTTCTCTAGAGACACCTATCTGCCCCACGGATTGCATTTCTGTTTTGGACTAGATACCTTTTTTGGTGGCTGAAACTAGGTGAGATGGCTCTCATCATCACTGGTATACAGAGCATTAGCTCTTGAATGTTCCTTGTCTAGTTTCATCATCCTTTTGAAATGTGTGTACCAAAACTGAATAGAATTTGTAACCATCTTTCTAGCACTAGAAAACCTCCTAATACTGCTTCCCTACTTGTGCATAACCTTCCCCAGCTTATACATCCAGAGACAGAAGTAGATCCCTTAGCCACCACATTATGTGAAAAGCTCATGTTCAGTTAAATACTGGCTAAAATTGCCAGGTCTGTGTTCAAGTCATTAGTCTCACAAGATGTTGATGTGTTATATATTCTCCATTTATACTGAGACCATAGTGGGCAAAAATAAAAAAGCTGCATTTTTGAAGGAGGAGAGGGAGCGAAAAAGTAGTAGAGTGTGATCTTTAAGTGAAATTAATGTAATTTACCTTCACCTTCCATATGAAACACACCATACATTTTATGGATTTCTCTGTCTAATTCAAAATATGCTACACTCAACACAGTTTAGAATATGATTTAGAAATATGTCTGATGTAACAGTTCCTACTGTTCTTGAACAAGGAATATGTGAGGAACAGAAGTTTACTTATTCCCACTCTCATGGACTAAATCACTGGCCTGGTGAATTGAACCAGCATCAGACTTAGAGCTCAGCCACACTTGTTTTTTAATGTGTTATCTTTGCTATTGAGGAAAACTTGAGATTTTTTTGTCCAAGTTGTATTCAAGTGCAAAACCAGCAGTATGAGATAGCAGAGGCATGAATGCCCAAGCAGATATGCTTTGGTTTAACTAAGAAAAGAGTACCGTTCTGCCATTTCTGTCACTTGAAATCATTTCTTCTTCCAGGTGGGCTGAGATTTATAGCATGAGAATGAATTACTCAATAGTAATTCCTCTAATGTGGAGGCTAATTCACTTTATTATTGTAAATACTGTCCCAAAACACGTCTGTGATACTAAAATCTCATTTCATTTTTACTTTGAAAGGACATCTAGATATTCTTTGCAGTAGCTTGACTGCCTATGTGAAATCTGTGAAGTTGGCACATCCATTTTCATCTTGAAGCCAATGTTGTCTAAAACTTAATCACTTAGAGACAAAAAGCACTTATTCTGGCCTGTTCATAAATGTTTTATTACATAGAAATGGTTCCAGTTGTCAAGTCCTAATCACCAGAGTGATAGAAAATAAAAAAAAATCTGTGGCCTTTTTTGCAAGTGTCTCTAGGTCCTGCTGTCTGACCCTTCTGAGCTGTGAAATTAGCTTTAGCATGCGTACTTTTGCTTCTGATTTTTTTAGCTGCTAGCCCCAGGAAGAACAGAGCCAGTATTTTAGATTGAGAACACTGGGCTCTTTCTTCCACATCTGTTTTTTGCTACTGTCAGATGTCAGCCCTTGCAGCTGAAGTCACCTGGTTAATCATTCCTGCCCAGCCAGATGCTCCCAGCTCCGACTGACTTGTTTGGGTGCAGGACGTATAGGAAAAAAAACCAATTGGCTGAAATGCCTCTGATGTATATTAGAGAAGTGATCAAGGCAGAAGCTGCTATTTCTGGAAGTCCATTGCTATGTTTGGTTTTCAGTAAGTTGTTTCCCCTAGGTTAGCATTCTTAAGTGCCATACCCATATCCCGTGGTTTGGTTTTAAACTGCTGGCGTAGGATAGGCCACTGAGGTTTATGGATCAACATCTACAGCATGACCCTGAGGTGCTGACTAGGCCAGAGAGTACCAGCGTTGGTTTTTCAAATGGATGGGTAGCTGGGGCTTAGGTAAAAACCTTCTGTCTTTCACCCCTCTCAAACTTCTGTCCCTCCACCCAGGGAAAAGACCTGCAGGGGGTTTTGCACTCCCTCAGCTGTAGGAATGTCTTATACAATAGAGATCTGGTCAAGAGAAGTAAGGATTCAGCTGACTGAAAGACTGGGGCAGTTTCCAATTATGAACTCATTCTACCCAGATAAAATCTTATTGCAAAACTACTTGCAGCTGCTTTCTGAGGCTGGTCATTCTTGGACTTTGTCTGCGAATAGCCTTTTCCTTATGTTAGCCCTAATTAGCAAATTGCTGTTAAGAATGGACATATGCAGTGCTAGCACCATTGACATCTATGTCCAGTCCTGAACTCCCAGCACGTTTGCCAGGACATTTTCTAAAGTCCTATCACACACTCAGATCTGGTCCTTGCTCTCCTCAGCTGCCTGGGAAGCCTGGCACAGATCCTCACTTTGGTGCCTGGGTAAGCCACCCACAACCACAGGAGGCTGAGTGGGGTGTATTTGGGCTCTGTAGCTCATGGGTACATAATATGGAAATACTGTGGGGTTTTACAGTACAGTCACTTAATTTTTCCTGCAGCTGCTCCTCAAAGTCAAGCCCCAGGCAAGTGTTTGAAATCCTCTTCTCGGCCTGTGTGTAAAAAACCAAAGTCCAACCAGCACATGGGATTTGTGTTGGCCACAGTTAGCAGTCAGTAAGTGCAGGGAACCTGAGCATGTGGGTGCCAGGACCATACAGTGCACTTCTTGTGCAGAAATGGTCTGCCTCGTAGTACTTTTTCTATTTTCTTATCTTAGAATATCCTTCAGAGAAGGTAGCAATGGAAGAGACAAAGTGCCTGGAGCAATCTGCAGCACAGAGAGTCTTGATTTCTTTTGGCTTCATATACAAAGTAAAAAGCTGGCATTAACCAGGATCCAAGTGAATTGCCCTCTGTGGAGGGGATGTTAACCCCATTGCCTCCTGCCCCAGTAGTTGGGCAAGGAGGATGAAGTCCAGCACCCTTACACAGTGCCTTACTGGACTCTCCCTCATGCCCTATGACCCCAAGCTCCCAGCACAGGTGGTTGGGGGACACCTGGATCTGCCACCCACCCTGTGGGGCAAGACCACCCACAATAAGAGCCTGGGAAAGTAGACAGAACAATTACTCATGGCCTGTATAGTGACTAGGTATGTGGAGGACCTTGTAATCCTTTTCTGCTATGCTGTCATACTCTACTGCCCAGAACTCTCTTGCACCATAGCAGCATCTTCTTTACCTCCTTATTCCTGAAAAGTCTTGTAGACATCACCTTCTCAGAGTTTCCTCAGGAGGCTGTTGTGGTTTAAAACCAAGCCTCACAGCTCGTTCACTCACTCCCCCCTTTCTCCCCCAACTCCCAGAGAGCTGGGGAGGAGAATCCAAAGAATGTAGCTCCCATGGGTTGAGATAAGAACAGTTTAATAACTAAGGTATAACACAAATCACTACTGCTACTACCAATAATAATAATAATAATAAAGATAAAGGAAATAACAAGTGAAGAGAATGCAACACCTCACCAGCTGCCAACCCATAACTCACCCCACCCTGCTCGACCGAGCATCGACTGATACCTCCTCCAACCCCCAGCCGATATCTTCTCCAACCCCCCAAGAGTCCTAGCCCTTCCAGGTCACTGTCGGTTACCTCCTGGGCATGACATGCTATGGTATGGAATACCTCTTTGGCTAGTTTGGGTCAGGTACCCTGTCTCTGCTTCCTCCCAGCCTCCCCTCCTCCCTGGCAGAGCATGAGACCCAGAAAGTCCTTGGCCAGAGTAAACATTTGAGCAGTAACTACAAACAGAGGTGCTATCAGCACTGTTCCCAGCCTGAAAGTCAAAACACAGCGCTGCACCAGCTACCAAGAAGAAGAAAACATGACTGCTACTGCTGAACCCAGGACACCATCATAGAAGAGGGGATCCAGGAGTGGAGGTAAAGAGAGAGGAAGGACATAAGGATGCAGAAAATAAGAACCTTGACAGTTAAGAGAAAGGTGGGCATTAGTTATATGGGATCACAGATCAGTAGAGATATTCTTGGTCTCTGAGCTCAGAGGTACCCAGCTTGGCTGCCATGTTCCCCAGCATCAGAACTGGGCTGTGCTCCTTTCCTGGTAATATCCCTTCCCATGTGTCAGCACATCACGGCATGCTGGCAGGGAAAAGCAGCCTGAGCACTCTGTATGAAATGTCAGCATAGATATTCAGAGGACTAGCCTGTCACTGACTTGGGTTTTACCTTGCTCTGACTTACAGGAAACCTAGGCTATATTTTGTGTCTGAGATCATAATTTTGTTATTCCTTTTGTGGTTTATTGAGAAAAAAGGTTGTAAGGCATAATTTGTCTATGCTAATGAATATCACATATTTTGCACTCTATAAATGCATATTGTCTTATACTGACTATGAAGAAAGCCTGTTTTGTTTTAGCTAGCTACAACTGGTGAGTCCTACTTTGTTAGGTTACTGATTTCCTCTGCAAATGTTTCTGAAGTGTTTTGACTGTCTAGGCTATGCTTTGTGATGGAGCTGAGAGACTCTGAGGTGCAAATTTGCAGTTCTCATGGAAAACTCTCCAGGTAAGACACAAATGCCCATTTACATCTAGGAGATAAACATTTAGCTCAAAAGTTTATCTGTGGTCTGGCAGTGCTTTAAAAGTTCACTCTCTTTTTCCAAGAATCTGATATTGGCCTCTTACAATCAACCCCAGCTGCTCAGAAGAGGCCCTTTAAAAACACCTTCACAGTTCTGGACCAAAGGTACATTTCTGGCTTGTGAAAGGGGCCAAGAACTACAATGCAGAAACACTGTACTGTGGCATTACAGAGCTAAGAACTGGTAGCCAACTGGCAACATAAATAGCTCTTCAAGCCTAGCTCATGAGTGTACAAATTAATTAACTCCTGGAGGAAGGGGGAATCATGCTGGGGAACATACTAGTTGGAGGAAACAGAGACCTCATTAGACAGAGCAGATGTCAGTGGTCTCTGGAGTGCCAATAGGGATTAACCAAGCAGCAGCTTATGTCTTCTCAGTTACTTCTGCAACCTGGATAGGATATTATGCATGTGGAAGGAGCTTGGTGTGTATGGAGACTTGACTTTTGTTTCTGGGGAGATGATAGCAGAGATAGGAAGTGGAGCTGAATCCAACAGAACCAAGGAATTATGCTGCTAAAGACATTTAAAGACAAAAGGGCAGAGCAGAAAACTCATGGGTTATCCAGAGAGGCAGAAAAAGACAGATTCTTTAGCATCATCTCATCACACATCACTGATCACCCATTTCTGAAAACTGAGGGGTAAAAAATAGGTTAATTCTGTAAAAGCTATCAGGAAAATCAAGAGCTGTTTTAGGAGAGACCATTACTTCTCACAAGGAGAGAGTTAAAGATGTGGAAACTTGTACAAGGGAGGAAGGCGAAAATGAATGTATAACAGTGCACCTTTGGGATGGTATACATCCAGACAGCTTTCATTATGTAGGGAAAAGGTAAGGTTTCAGATGAGGGAAATGTGCTAGGTAGTCAGCACAACAGAGTAATTACAGACTGGACAGCAGGGATATAAGAGGAGAAGAGTGCAAGAGAGCTTTGGGATGTCCAGATAGTTCTAATTGTTGACATTTAACTCTCAGAGAAGGTGAAGTCTTTTTATTACTTGGACACAAGGCTTGCACTGAGATTTTGGAAGCTGTGTGAACTGCAGATGGAACACATGGCAAGCTGCTATGGACACACACAACAAATCTATCTGAAAGCTTCTTGATGCAGATTCTCTAATTTATGCTACTCTTTAATAGTTGTGCATGTAAGCTGCCTTTCCTCATCTGCCAAGTCCACACCATCCACTTAAATGTCTGTGTATAATTGCTCTTGGATTTGTTGAGTTGAAATCAGGATAAGTAGCCTTGTTTCAGAGAAAAGTTGCAGTCTTGCTCTTAGGCTGCTTATGACCTGGGTCATTTGGCACTGCAGGAAACAGGACTTCTCATGTATTGCATCTGAAGTGTATGTTGAGTTTCTTAACTGAGACTGAGAGGTTTTGTAGATGAAGAGGGGCATCATCTGGGTACACACTGTGGGTATGTGTGCAAGTGCGTGTTTCTGCATTTGCAAGCACGTGTACACAAGATGCCTTATGTAATTCTTCCCAGAACTCCACCACTCATCTGCTCCGCGCAGACGTGTCTGCACAGAGGCCTTTTATTGTGCTTTATAAATATGCGCCCTTGTTGTCTTATCCCTGTTGGTTCAGTTTCCAAGAACAGAACGGATAACAAACCTTCTATTCTCTCTCTTTCTGCTTTTCCCTTCTTGGATCTTTTGAGGTTTTTCTCCCCCTTCACTTTTCCAAAGAATCTAAAGCATTTTTGTGGTTCTGCTGTAATGATACCATGTCTAAAGCAGAGTGCCTGGCAGACCACAGCATATAATATACATACAATGGGTGCATTTGCTGTAATCACAAAAACTTTAATGACATTTAACTAAATTAAAGCCATTTTTCCCCAGTTGATGTTTTGTGTCAGCAACTTCTTCAGCTGAAATATCTTCAATATGGCCAAGCCAAGAGCTATCCCAATGCTACCTGCTATGTCATGACCTACCCACAATCTTCCTGCTGCCCCTACAACAATTTGATGACCGACAAGTTAATTGCTTTTCCAAAATAAATGTAGAAAGAACATCAATTTAGGCTTCTATATTTTTTCCATACAATCAATATTCTTACCTGAGAAATAGATCCTATGCTTGAAAAACATAATGACATTAGAAGTTTCTATTAAGTAACTAGTCTTTGCTTTTGATTATGTCTTTTCTCCTCCCTCAATGAGGAGAGTTTAATTTAAATATGTAATTTTGTGGGTTTTTTCCCTTATAGTGCCAAGAATTATAGAAAAATTGATAGATGAATACATGACACCTAGGAAAGACAGAAAGTTTGGCTTAGTGACAATGGCAGAAGGCAAAGGAAAGACAAGGGACAGTCCTGCCTAATTTTCAGAAACAGGGTAAGCTCAAGGTGGGCAGCCTTTCTCAGATGAGTTTTGGATGCTTGAGGAAAAGGTGATTAGAGGCAGTGCCTCAGATACCCAGGAGCTGGCCTTAATCAGGTGGGAAGTCCCGTTTTCCTTAAATAAGTCCTCATTTTGCCAAATTGGCACAGTGACTATAGGGTCCATGAACTTACATCTCTGGCGCCTGTTTGTGGCTGAGCCCTGCACCAAGCCCTGTTCTGGTGTCTGCAGCCCTGTGAGGCCCTGGTCTCCAAACAACTTCTGGTTCTCTGGGATGAGAGCAGTGAAGGATGGACAACTGAGCCACAGTCTTTTTCCAGGACACTCTGCAATATATTTGGACCCTGCAAAGATACGTAATCTAGTTCACAGATCCTCAAAGCCTAGATGTGTTATTTCAGTTCTCCATCAGGCTGGTATCTTAAAACGGCTGCAGAAAGCAGGTGTCTGATGACTCAAGAATTTTCTTGCACAGAAGGAACTGAAATCCAGCTCTTGTGTATCCCAAGGTAGTGCCTTAACAACAGTAGGTTACTTTTGCTTTCTCTTTTTGCTAAACAGGTTATAACATGCCCTTTGTTGTCCACAAAACTGTATGCATCTGTGTCTAGATAGTCCTCCCATTTTGTCAATGTTTTACCTTGTAACCTTTACAGGTTCTACCTTTCATAGAATCGTAGAAGTTCTTTATCCACAGGTTCCTCTTGATCAGGCGGTCTGTAACAGATCCCTTTACAGAAAATCTTAGAGTAATTGTATGACATACAAATCCCCTTGTTAGAGAGGGGGAAAGATGTGGAGTTGAAAAAAAAAAGGAGAGAAAGCTATGAGGCAATGATTATCTAAGTGTCTCATTTTGGTTTTGATATGATGGTGCATATGTGCTATCATCTAAATTACAATTTATTCATGCATTACAGTTGAATGATATTAATCAGAAAGTGGCATATTGTTAAGCAGAGCCTACTAATACAGCTTTATAGACTTTTTTTCCTTTGAGCTGTTTAAGTGCTCTTGTGTAAGTCTTGCAGAGGAGTTCTCTTTTCTCTTTGTATTTCAGATACATTTAATAAAGAGAAAAATAACTCTCCTTTGTGTTTCACTGGATGAAAATGAACTCCGTAGTTCTAAGATATCTAAAAAATTGTCAAACTTAAGGACTCAAAGAAACTGAATGGAAATGGTAGGACAAATTTAATTTTAAGCTGGTTGAAAACAGAACTCTTTAAGAAGTTGAGAGAATTTTGTAACATCAGGAAACCTGCATATTGCAAACAAATACAGAAATACTACCATGTCCTCTTACAGTTTATTTCTGTATGAAAAGCTTCATAGTTAACAGATAAACCCAAGTACTGAAAAGTAGGAACATACATATTTATATATATATTTCAAATAACATCTTATATAGCATTTTGTTTGACTAAACTTTAAAGATATTTGGAGGAGATCCCTCAAAGGTTTTAAGGACTGTATTGGTTTGTGGTTAACCTATCAGAATGTTAGATATCCATTCAGTAACATGTCTTTGGTGAAGTTTGTAGGCTACCACTGTATAAGATAACAAAGAAGAGGCAACACTGGTTGGAGAGTGTCCAGGTAGTTATCAGTCAGAAAGAGATGTGTCATGTGCTGGAGGCAGATGTGTAACTTCTGACATTCCAAAGTCAGCTTCTCCTGGTCCAGAGCCCTTGCCTTCTGGAAGAGATGCTGTAGCCACAGACTGAGCAAGTTCTTCTATTACTGTGCAAGAGTCCCTGCACAGGTCTGCCAAGGAGTTCTCCTGAAGCCAGTATCAACTTTCTTTTATTATTTTACTTTTTGAAGGAAATATGTTTTATCAGATGAAATAGTGTTTTGAGGTCTTTCATTTGGAACTGGGAAGATAAGAAAGGATACTGGAATGAAATCATACACTACCAGCAGCTGAACAAAGCTTTCCATATTAAATAACAAGCTTTAGCATTGAAGGCCTTCTACATCTATTTATTTATTTCATTATTGCAAAAAAGGCTTTCTGATTCACATAATTTTACAGAACAGAAGCACACTGTGGAACAATGAGAACATTTCAAGACAATTTTTTGCTTGGTGCCTGAACCATATATTTTGTATATAGCATGCTGAATTGAAACCATAGGTAGAGAAGTAATGCACAGCGCTTGGGAGTGACTACTTCCACAATGACAACAAAACAAAATTAACCACCCAGTAACACAAGGTTTGTCAATTTGTTTATCAGAAGAGTCGACCTGAGATTGTGGAAAGGCCTTCTTGTGCAGCAGCAAATTAGAAATAGCCTCAGAGTTCGTATCTACACTGTTAAAGGAAAGAGAATCAGGGACTGATCATGGCCCGAAAGCCAAATGTTACATGCTGATCTACATCCACATTAGCCAGGGTCAGCCCTCTACATGGCAGATGTGTCTTGAGGATAACTAGGTGAAGCCCTCCAAAGCAAAGCCAGAAATGAGCTAGCAGTTGAACAGTATGACCAATAACGCTTTTTAAATTTAGATTATAGATGCATCCATAAAATAACAGGCCTTTTTTTTTATTTAGTGTTGAACACAGAGGCAGCACCACAAACAGCCTCAAGTAAATCACCTCAAACCTCAGAGTTGAAAATTTCCAAATGTATCTGGCAGATCACTTTCCTTCCAGTCTGGATTCAGTAACTCAATCCTTGAGTCATTAATGCACCACAAACACAGTAAAATAAACTTCTCTGTACCCAGGTTACATTCCTCTTAACAGAGCAGCCTATCTTTCATCTGTGGATGAAGTTCTTCATTGTGTGTGAGCTCTGTCAGAGTTCTTCATGTATTTGTGTTCCCCTCATTAGTAAGGTATCACACAAGCCTCAGAGAAGGCTGATCCTATAGCTGAATAACCTGCCCATGGTGACATTGTGCAAAGAGTGCTGGCTCCTTCTCTAAAAGCCTGTGCCAAAGGACATCTTGATCTTCATATACCCATTGTCTTATTCAATATAGAACAATGTCTTTATAACATACAGTGTTACAATAGTTAATTAGAGTTTATGGCATTTTCATGAAACACAAGAAATTATGATAAATATGTGAATAATGGCTGGGGAATGGATCAGCTATTTTATCATAAATGAATTTCAATGAAATGTAATTTTCTGGTTTAGGAGGATTCCTGCACCTGGTAATATACTTCTTAAACATTAATTAAAAGGTTAATATGTTGTAGAAATTGCTTTTCTCTGAAGCCACCTGAAATCAATTTGAACCCAATTACAAGCAGTTATCTATTGTTTATGTGGTTAAAGATTAGAGAATATATTTCTGCTTATCAGGAGCCATCAGAGCAGGTTTTGAATGTCATGATCAGAGGTGATTCTGAATATTTGAATGCACTTTAATGAGCACAGAAAAACCATTAGAAAATGTAATCAGTCATATTTGATGGCTTGACCTTGGGTTTTTGATAACAAGGGGTCTAATCATTTCTGTCTTAACTGCCAACAGGATTTGCTCTTGAAATCAATTGACCATTGCTTGCTCACTGAGAGGGTAATCTTCCTTGGGAAAAGCAGTATAATTCACAAAAATCCAATGAGTTATGTAAGTAGGTTCAGAATGCTATCTCTTACAGACTCACAAAATATGAGATGCAGTTGAAAAGTGATCAAAGGATAATACCCTTCAAAGAAGTTGGGAGACAGGTGGCACTTAGTAATTCCAGCAAAGTTCTGTTCTGTATATACTCAACTGCACTAAACACTGAGATGCAAACCACTCTGCAGCAGCAAGAGTCTATATGTTGACTTATTTCATGGAAAAATGTTTGAGGTTGATAAAATGTGGCTCATGCATAATATGCATCCCATTTGCATCCCATGGTGACTGGAACTTGCTCTTCCTGCTGTATGGGAAGACGTGCACTTTCACTGTCAACATATCTGGGTACAGGAGCCAGTAGAAGAAGAAAAGAAGTGAGGTCTTAATACCTTTTCTCACAAAGGATAGGTAGATATTTGTGCTTCTTGTATAAAAGTTATGTCCATATTCCTCATCACAGGTTTTGTTCCAGATCAAGTAGATGGTGAAGCCACTGCATGCACTTGTTTAAGCACAGAACTTATCACAAGTGACTTTGAATGTTGGGAAATATAGGCACCTCTTCCATCATTGCTGGGAGGGAAGAGGAAGGGGAAGGGCAGAGAACTGGAGATTTGCAACTCCAGAGAGCACTTCCATTATCCGAAGGTAGGTATTAAAGATAACTGGAATCAATTTCCTTCTGGAGGGACTGAATTTCCTCTTCATTAACTACAAAAGGAATCTAGAGGAAAGAGCTTAGGATATGGCTGACTGTGGGTGATATTTATGGGACTTAAATTCATACAGCAAATTTCAGCCTTTCTCTGTTCAATTTAGGATGAGAATTTTCAAGACTCCAGTAAACTATTGTCATATATGTATGTAGGCATATATACATAAGCAGAAGATGATCTCAGGTATTTCCAGCAAACATTCCTGTGGGAATTAAAGGATCTCAGGATAAATAGCTGCCCACTCAGAGTGAACAATGACATTTCAGTATGTCATGAGCCGCAACATAATCAAACACACATATTAGAACTTTTTTAATGGTCTGGTGTATTCAGTGGTAAAAGATGCAGACATGCCATGACTGCTAAAACACATTTTTGTCACATTTCTGAGGAGGTGAAGAGGATTTAAAATTTAAAATCTATTTTTAAAGTCTTCCCATGCAGTCTTAAAAGTCCTTCTCCCAAATATCCAAACACATAGAAAGGCAGTTCTCTTTAAAAGACTCATATTTCTTGACTATATTTCTTGGCTATGTTTCTTGATTCCAGCAGTGAATCCTGTGCCATTTGATAACATTTGTAAAATCCAACTAAATTCTTAACTGGAGAAATTATGGCTGACAGCTTCAAACTGAGTGAAATCCTGCAAAAATCATACTCAGCTTGTTAATGGTAAAATTTTCCATTCTGTAACCCAAAATGTTGAGTTACCATTAAATCAGGCTGTGCAAAGTTTCCAATTAAATAGTAGAAGGCTGGAGTTGAACGGAATAATTTCCTTTTTTTAAAAAAAACTTGAGAATGTTCTTTCAAATGAGCAGTCTGACAGACAACTTCAATGAGTATATCTCAACACCAAAAATAAGTTCAGATTGTACTTTGTTCAAGCTGGGGAAACACCAACAGTACTACAAGAAGGAAGAAAAAAATATCCCAGCATTCATTTCTCACAGTGTTTCCAGTTCAAAGTGTCTGAACTCTTTGCAATGCTTTTGTGGAACAGGATTGGAATTCAGTACAACTCTCTGTAGGTGTAAAATGTTAGCTGTGCAGCTCTGTTACGTTGTTGTGATTACCGAACACATTGTCTTTCATATATTTGTATGCTATAATGATGATCAAAATATAAACAAATGAATGGATTTGATAGCCTTTTGTTTCATATTCAATGAACAGCTTAAATAATACAGTAGGGGGTTATTGGTCTGTGGTTGTAACTGGGGATAAGAAAAAACAGAAAGGAATTTAAACTTGTAGCCTAAAATTCAGCACATCCAAACAAGGTTTCAGTACCTTTCTGCCACCCAATAAAAATCCCAAGGTCTAGATGGACCCTGGATGGGGAGCCTAAAGGTGCCTGGCACTGGTACAGTAACCACTTTCCCTGGTGACTGTTTTGGGGCAGTTTGCAGTAGCACAGTGTCACAATAGGATGGTGTTAGGTAAAATTCTCAGGAGGTTGCTCGGGCCTGCCAGATAATTGCACTACAAAAACTACAGCAGAAACCCACCCTCTGGGAGGTGTCTGTTCCTGGAGCCACAGTGGAGGTATGTCCCTGGCTGTGGTCCCCAGGGACTGGATGGGACTGGTCACTCTGGCTGTTCAGGTTTTTTGGTGAGAAAAGCATCCCTTTTTGATTAAAACTTCAGCGAATTATATAAAGAATAAAAATGAAATCTAGAGAGAAGTTACCTGCTGTCTTTGTCAACGTAATAACACACCCATCTGTCAACATCTACCACATTTTAGGCAGCAGGCTGTCATACACAATTGCCAGTTTCAGTTCCACTAATGCCTTTGGTTTAGTATAAATGAAGCTGGTAATATCTTGAGTGTTGGCATCTTGATATCAATGCTCAACAACCTTCACAGTGCCCGCTATAATGCACATTTTTATTTGATTTTGTAACATTGTTGAGCTTTTACAGCTTAAGCTGATGTTTTCCATGACAAGTGTCCAAGATACTACCAGACTGTTCCAAACACTTCTGAGAGTTTAAGGGAAAACTCTGTATTACATCTTGATTAACTTCTTCTTTCTGAGGTACTTGCATTCCCCTGGGAGAAGGGGAAAAAGGCTTGAAATCTGGCAGGAGGAGGCCTCTGAAGCAGGAATATACTGTTTGCTGTGACCAGGAAAATCTGCCCAAATTTGAGCAAGTTATAAACCTTTGAAAAATGGTTTGTAGACAGCTGGAAGCAGGGGCTGAGTACACATATCCCTGTAATCATGGGCACAGGATATGCTGGGGTCACCATGAGTCTCTCAGGGTGTTTCCTTCTTTCAGTACTCACTGTGCTCCTCTCCATTTGCTGGTGTTTAGGCTTTGAAGAAGAGATATGTTTAGATGGGAAAGACAAAGAGATCTGAGGTGGACAATGGAGAAAACAAGTTGACAAGGGGCTGAGAGGAATCAGCAAGGAGGAGAAGACAAGTCTGGGACAGTGGTAGGCTGAAGAGGATGGGAAAGAATGAAACAAACCTGGACAAACTGAGGCAGAAGGCTACTGTTCTGGAGCAGGCTCTGCTGCAGTGTTGGGAAGAGAGCCCCAAACTCTTGGTACTAGCATCCTTCTGCTGTGAGCTATGGTGTGCAAAACACGCTGGACAGACATCATCTGTCCAGCAGCATGAGCTCCTGGAGGATGCAACAACCTGCTGTGGCTTTCTACTGGCCCTCACAGCAGGGAGCAAGGACAAGAGAGCAAGAAGTCCCACCCATTCTGGCCAACATGGGCAGACAGTACTCTAGGATGCCATCTGCATTTTCTGTCTGCTTCTTTCCTTCTAAGTTGAGGAGCACTGATGCACAAAATGGCCTGAAAGAACATTTATTCAGGCCGTAAAGTCAAACAATTCAGTGCTAGAAAATGCTGCAGACACAGTTGCTGAGCAACTGGAGACTTGAACCTCAATTAGTGCACACACCTCAGGAGCCAACTATTAATTACATGATCACATGCCATTTTTCCCCCCACAAGTTACAAAAGATTAATTGGCTGAGCAGTCCTGAGCATGTTTTATACAGATTCCTTGGACCTCAGCCCAGCTGTTACCCAAGAGAGGTGTGCACAGAGAACTTGGCCATGGGCTTGTTCTAGCAGCCGGATCTGTGCAGATCCCACAGGTGAGGGTTCATCCCACCACACTCATTCCAGTGCCAATCACTCAGTTTCTGCTAAATTGCCGTTCTGCATAAAGGGTTGTCTTTAGTTATGTTTTCTGACAGGATAGGGAGGTTGTACGTAGATCTGTTGTCCCAACAAACCTTGAAAGCAGTTTTTGGTTCTCTTGACATGAGAAGACCCTGAAGCTGTGGCTGGCAGCTATGTGGCTGGCATCCCTCCCTGCTCCTGCTGCCATGCCAGTGACAGGTCAGGATTTGGTCAGAAAAGGGGCTTATCCCACTGTATTTTACTAAATCCTCAGCCAAGGGTTTGCCAGCAGCAGCTGGGTGAACTCAGCCTGACCTGAAGGGATGTCTGCAGAGCCAGGGGAGCTGTTACACCCATAGTGCAGCATGTACTGAAGCAGATCAGCGTCACAGTATTTAACACCAACTAGGTCAATCCTTCATGAGTTTTAGTTTACAATGTAAGTGCACTCAGAGTTGAGTGAAAGCCTGGATCTGGCAGATAAGAAACTGAGATTTGATGTGTAGGGGGTAAGATGGGTCCTTCCCCATGGATACTAATCTAGTTTAGGCTCTCCAGTATTTGCATCACTGACAACAGTAACTTAATCTAGGTTTCCCTCAATCTTCTGAAGGCTTTTCCTCCTTGCAGCCGCATCCCATGTAAGAAACCCTAGTCTTACTTGCTCATGATTGAGAAGGGCTTGTTACCATTAGCATCCCTGCGTGTAGTGCAAGCACACCAGCTCTTGCTAACTCAACAAGGAAATGTGCTGCGAAGGTGCCAAACCATCAGCACTCTGGCTGTGGATTTTCCATTAGTCAAATGGCCAGGTTTCAGCCAGATCAAAATAAATAAATGCATATACTCATTTGCATTTCTACAATCTCAGCCAGGTCCTGAGCTTACTATTGCAACCCACCCTCACACTGCTCCTGCTCCAGTTTTGTGGGAGGTAAACCTTACTCTCCTCTTCTCCCAGGAGCTGCTCTACCATGTGTCCTGCTTCCTACTGCCGTTGTATCATCAACTACAAATCATGTTATTGATGCTTATCTTGGCACAGGCTACATCCCTTTTCCTTCCTGCTTTTTGGCCTCACATCCAAAAGTAGGGGAAGACGGACAGACAATGCTGTTCTCCATCCCAGGTCTTAACCTCACCTCCCACGTTCCTTGGCCCTTTCCTTATTCTGCTTCTGAAGTAAATGGTGCACAAGAGATAAGAGTCTTTTCCCCTTTTGTCAAAGAAGCAAGAAAAAAATATTTGCTGCAGCTCAGCCTGGGGATGAGTTCTTGTGTTTCACTCCCTCAATAACTTCTTTAGTTGATCGACTGGTTTAATGCAAGCTTGGCAATGGGATAGCTGCAAAGACAATTAACTTCCCACAAAAGCCATCCCTCCCCCATAACTGGGAACAGGAGTGACCACACTTCAAATGTGTACAAGATTTTTTACTCCCATTTGATCTTTACAGCTGATTTTTTTTCCCCGGTTGAATGAAATAACACCAAGTGTGCTGCCAAAACAACTTGAAGGAGTAAGTTTTATGGGGGAATGGAGAATTTGAGAGGATCTGTTTCCTCCACATGAAGATGCATGTGGAGGAAACATAAAACCTTCATATAATGTGATTTTAAGCCCTTCAGTGGTGAGACAAATCCTAAGGCGCTCAGTTCTTCACTATTTAGCTGGTGGTATTTCTGGATGGAAAGAGACTGCACCTTTATTATTGATGATGAAACAGATCATCTCAAGTTTTAAAATACATCTCTCCCTCTGTCACATTCTTCTGAAATGGTGCATATCCTTGAAGCATTTGTTTCTCTGGGAACATGAGGTGCTGCCAGAAAACTACTTAGATCATTTATTACTCCTGAATATTTAGAAATCGTTAACCTTTACACACTCCACCCAAGGAAACACTGGGAGAGGCTGTTGCATTTTTTTTAACTCTTTCACTTCTGTTCCTCCTTTTTAGTCTCTCATTCTGCTGCATATCAACTTATGACCAAGCAGTTTTATGTGTGTCTTATGATCTGGGTGCTTGTGCAGAGGCATAAGGATAAGGAAGACTCACTTTTGCTGAGAGGCAGAGGGATCTGTGTTGAAGGCTATTTCCCCTCTTTAAAACATTAATGCATCCACATGTTACTACAATATTGAATAGGTCCAGCTAAAATGCAGAGCAGCTGGGATCTTTGCCCCAAACTCTTTTAGGGTCAAAGGCCAAATCTAGTCCCTGTTCTGCTTTTTCATACAAAATTAGAAATGGAAATAATAAAACATCTCAAGAGGCTGTTTCCCCTCTCTTTCTAATAGACAAAACCTGGAGACAGATTTAAGGCAAATAAACCCCAGATAGAGTTAAACTTTCCCACTGGCTGATGAGCAGTGGAAGACAAAAGAGGGGTGGGTGAGTAGCTCCTTATTTCCTGGACCTAAGTCTGGAGATCATTCCCAGATGCACCCAGTTCCCGGCACCACACAGCTGGATCCCACTTGCCACATGCCCAGTATGAAGTGGCACTGCATGCAGCTCAGCTGTGGGATCCCAGCTGCAGCCTGCAGTGCATTAGAGGCTGACATTTGTTCTTTAGTCCTGCCTTCTTGCCACATAAGGACCAAGCCAAAGGCAGTACCCCTTCTCTGTTTTGTCCCCTGCATGAGGTATTATGAAAAGAAGGGCAATATATTCTTAGGAAGGAATTGGTTTTGAGAGGGCCTTGGTATTAAGAACATTGTTGGCAAAATAAGATCATCATTTTGAATCTTTTCAGGCATGTGATTCCAAACAATCAGGCGAAATCCTGGGATGCTGTTTTGTGTTGTGCAAAACTTTTTGTGAATTAAACCCGAAATCTAGAAAACAGTTTCAGCCAAAGACAAAGAGGGCAGTTCTGAGAAACTGCAGTCAATGCGATGTGATGATTTCAAAGTGAAACAGCTCAACTTTTCAGTTTGAAACATTTGTTTTTGTTTGAGGTTTTCCTGCCTTCAATAAATAAAAAGGGGTGAAAAGTTTAAACACAAAAATGAAGTGTTTTGTTTCAGGTCATACCAGACACTTTAGATGATCCGAAGTGGAATTTTGGGGTTTTATTGTTTTACCAAGAAAATACAGTTTCATTTCCTGTCAACCCAAAACATATTTTGTAATTGTAGGCTTACTGTGCTGAATTCAAAAGTTAATGATGCTGACTGCTCTTCAGGAAAAAGTCTCAGAAATCAGTCTTTTTTGGGAGTTGAGGTAGAGAGTTTCATGGAACAGTATTTGTGTGTGGGAGAAGGTGGTGAGGGAGTGGAGCAGATGAAAACTAGCAATTGATGAAGGTCCAAATAGAGCTGTAAGTATGGGATTATGGCTGACAAGATCTTGAAGCATAGTTTTCTTGAAGGATAGTTATTGTTTTACAGCAGGAAGGCAGCTATGGGGCTGGGCTCCTTCTGTACCAGCTGTGTGCCAGCTGAGCACTGCTCAGGTGTCTGGTGCCCTGACTTCTTTAGGAAGGATAGGGCCATGCCTGTGGCTCCACTGTCACCAGCACCTAGGCCATGAACCCCACCTGCTCTGCACACAATAGAGCATCTTGTCTTACGGAGCTGTGGCCCCCGAAAAGATGGCTGCATTTGGGGTTCAGGCTATGTGATGTGAGAATGTGCGTGAGTATGTGGGAAACAACTGTTAATTGTACTTAGCTGTTTAGCTAGAAAGTGAACACTGTCACATTAATATGTATTGGGGCAGAAGTCCTTGCTGCCTGTGGCTTCTGCAAGTGTGGAAAACTTCAATGCAGCTTAATCCAATCTCTCCCCACAACTGATAAAGTAAATGTTTGGTGGGCACCAACTGTAGCTGAATCCTCTGGCCAATTGGGGAAAAATAGTATTAAGCAAAAGCCTGGCTGTGGGACTATGCTGCAGCCCAAACATATCTCAGAGCTCAGTTTCAACTGATGAAGTATTTGGGATTATGCATTATCCTGTAGGGCACAGAGAATGGCATACTTCTCAAGTGAATTCAGCTGGCAGCATTGTAATTAAGCTAATTACATTGTAGCCTTCAGCTAGGGTAACGAGTTGCTGCTATGCTTGGGTGCATTATGCAGCACTGATACATGCCACAGTATTTCTGGGTGTGTGAAACCCATGCTTTCCTCTCACTGTACTTCTGCATGATGGTCCAACTGTCAGAATATTAACTACTTCCATAGGGTCCTTCTTATTTATTTTACCCTGCCAGAGTGTCAGCCAAACCTGGGGGGAAACGGACAGTGCTTGAGTCCTTTCTTCAGCTGCAAGAGTCCCACTGTGTGTTATTCTGCGTGTGTGCTTGTGTGTGTTCCAGACGAGATCCTATCCACAGGAGGAGCTGGGACAGTTGTGCTCCCTGAGCAGTGTCCCCACCACATCAGCCAAGAGGAACCTTTCCTGCAACCGAGCACAGTGATGAACTTGTCTCAACTAGAAGCCAGGCTACGGCTATCTCACAAATTACTGTGTTAAATCTTTACGGAGCGAGATGTTGGTAAACAAGCGCTTGCTGTTCCTATGATTCACTACCTTCTTACGCATTTGGAGACCAAATTTCTCCACCCTCCTACGGCTGTGGGGAACCGCAGACACAGTGGAACCCGTGCCCTCCTGCGGGTGGCCAGCATCCCCCAAAGTGTGTGAGGCTGTGAACAGCATTTCACGTGGCAGCAGAAACCAGGGGAAAAACACAGCATGTGAGTGTTCATCAGGGCAGGGATGGGATTCTCTGAGAGGCCTCACAGGGTCCAAAGCACGCTCGGGAGCTGTCCTCTGTGAGCACTGCCAAGGCTGTGGCAGTGGGGAGGGAAGGTGGCCAAGTGCTGCTGGGCAGGCTGGCAGGGAATTTCTGTGGGCAGGGAAGGGCAAGGCGGGCAGGCTGGGCCTGGCCATGGTTCTCTCTGTGAACTCCAGCAAGTGTCCCACGTTCTGGTTTTCCTCTGTGGCAAAAGGGAAGATTTGCTGGGCTTCATTGCACTGTGGGCATCGTGAAGCCTCATTCATGGTGGTCCCGCTGTAAACCTCCTTGCCATGCAAATGGACTCTGGCATGAGCAGCTGGCTCTTACAGCTTCAGTGTGCTCATACTGGAGAGGGAAACCCTGTGAATATATACTCTGTCTGTTCAGTTTCACATGGCATCTCCGTGCTAAAGCGAGCTGCACATGATACTTGCTGGTTCTTGAAAGCAATATAGTCACACCAGTGTGGCACTGAGCCTGGCTAATTAGCCTTTCTTGGCAGGTCTAATTAGGCTGGGCAGGGAGCCATGCTGATAGAGTTATACTTTTGTGGGTTCCAACTCTTGCTCGGTCCCAGTCATCACGGGTATCTGCATTGTGTCCACGCCACGGTGCAGATGTATCACCAATGCTTTCCAGGTGCCAAGGACCCTGGTGGCAAACCCATGGAGAGGCCAGTTGAGGACTGAGGAGAATAGCTGAAGCTGGAGGGCTGAAAGGCTGCTTCTTTTTCCTGAGACAAATTTTTGGGGGAAGAAAAAAGTGTCAAAAGTCATACAGACTTTGACCTGTGGGTGTGATTTCTGAGCTTACCCCACACCCAGGGGTCCCACATGAGATAGATGCAGTGGCTCCAAGGTTAAAAGCTACAGCAGAGCCCCAGTCAGGGTCTCCTGGTGTGTGGAAATCCTAATAACAAAGTGAGTCTGTGCATTCCCTTCCCATCCCTCACTAGAGGCTATGTCCCCTTTTGGACCTGAGGGTTAGATGGGTCTCAGTTCATTATGAGAGTTAGACTTGATTTGGCTGTAACCACCATTGTGGCACAGAGTCGTGATAACCCCTGTGTGCTGCTTGTGGTCAGTTTAACCCAAGGAGGGGAAAAAGAAAGGGTGAGAAATAATAGCTGAGTCCCCCTGGCTGTGGTGAGCCCTGACATAGGGGGTGGCCAGAGGCAAACTTGTTAAATCATTTGGCAGAGAGCTGAGGAGGTGGAGATGAAGCCGCAGCTAGCGGTGGAGGCAGGAATCCAGATGGCCACCCTCCTAGATCAACATTGCAGACATGAGATTCAAAAGGAGAGACTGTCACAAAAGTAAACAGTGTAAGAGAGAGGGCATAATGCTTGGACTGGCCATCATCCAGGTGTCCACCCTCTTATCACGCAACGTGCTGCGGTCAAACACGGGAGCGGGCCCCCGAGCATCTGCGCCCGAAGCTTCTAATGAGTGTTTGTATGGTGAGCAGAGTGGGAGGCTATGGGAGAGGAGTGGAAGGAAGGCTTTTGAGCACGTGGCAGGCTGCCTGGCCAGCACAGCGTGCGGCAGGGGAGGAAAGACATGAAACAAAAGCCTTTCTGCAGGAGCAAAGAGAAAAGACCCACTGCTGACAGAATTGAAACAACACAGCCCTCTGCAGAGGCCAGAGCTCCTGGGGCAGGCGAGGCCAATAGTTGTAAAAACAGAGTTTTGAAGTAGGAAATGTAACATGACTACAAATTGCCTCTCTTCCCTGCTCTGACCCCTGGCTCCCATTGCATATAATGGGATGCACAGTGGCAAAGCACAAAGTTGGCAGTGGGATGGGCAGGCACTCCTGCCTGCACTGGTGTGGGGCACCCACCAAAGAGCTCGGCACCCCACCCCTCCAACCTCCTCCCAAACACAGAGCTGCCCCAAATAGAAATACACCCAACACCAGCATTCGCCTCTGGCAGTGTGGAAGCTGGGGTTTTTGAGCTATCTGCCAACAACAACAACAATACAGTGCCATTAATTCCCACAGGGGCCCTACTCACAATGGCAAAACTGGACAGATAATTTAGAACTGATGTATCTGTTGTGAAGACAGGACACAGGATTTTTACCAACAGGTTGTCTAAGCCCCAGAGCAGAGTCAAAACACATGATGAAAAATACATTTTCCTCCCATTTCCATCCTGGCTGTGCCACAGTTTTTGGCAGGACAGTGGAGGACTGCAAGTTTTGCAGTCGCAGCTCTGGATATTGCTTAATCCTCTTCTTCGGTTTTAGTGGGTCTTTTTACCAAAATATTTGCTGTGAATGGGAAGCAAGGGGAAAAAAACACCAAAATTGACTGGAAAGGGTTTCTGCTGCACTGTTTACAAATCTGTCACTTTCTTCATAGCCACAGAAGTTAGGGATGGAAAAGCCATATTAAGTCATAGAGGGTGAACTTTTCCAAGGCTTTAAAACCAGTTACCACTCTTGACAAATGACCTCCAGAGAAACTCTGTGTGGCAATTTCAGCTACTGTAGCCCACCAATGTCTTTTCCATTCCTTGGCTGGAGGTTACCATCCCCACAGCAGAACCAGCAGGAGAGGACTTCTGCTTGTGTTTCAGCAACCTCAGTTAAGACATAGGGTGATGAACTGCAACTGCTGAAGTGGAGTCAGCCTCCTGCTGTTGACTGCTGTGAGGAGAAGCAAGTGCTGAGAGAGGGGTACAGATCAGAAGGGGGACCAAAGTAGACTGATTTTCTTCTCTGCACTATCAGAGCTTGCTGAGGCTTTAGTTTCCATGTAAAAAGTGACCCGAGGTGCAACACAGGATCACCAGAGGGCTCGCTCTAGAATGAAAACACTCAAGAGCAGGTCTGCAAAAGAAAATTGGGTGCATACATAAGCAGGTAGGAATCAAGGAAGACTGATAAAAATGCCTGTCAGGCTAGATACTCAACTGTCATTAAAATGCAGGGAGGCAGACACTGGAAGAGCAAAAAGCAATGCAGCTTGTGTTTTCTGCAGTAGAATAATTAAGAAGCTGGTAAGCAGCTTTTTAGTATTTCTTCTTCCTCTTAATTTATCCTTCTTCATTCCCTCTTTCCTGGATTTCTCCTCCCCCCAAGACCACTTCTTTTCTTTCACAGCATATTTTGTTTCATCATGGAAGTTTACTTCTCATGAAATGTACACGAGACACTGTTGACTGAATCTTTCCTTGTATTTCAAACATCACCTTCTTGGAAGAAAAACAGTACTACATGGCTGATAAGATTGCTCATCAAATATCAATAATGACTGGTATATTTGTGGAATCCGTGAGCTGTTTATATGCCATCTCAGACCAGGAAAATCCCCTGCTGGTATGGTGTTGGGAAAGGCTATCCTGATGGGATTCAGTCTTTCAGCTGAAGTGTGAGTTGATCAGCTAACATGGGGTGTGTTTCACCCAAACTTGGTAGTCACTGAGGCATTAGATTACGGTGGATGTCCTGTTTCACTGGTGTTACATATCTCTCTACAGGTAACTCCAGCAGATAATTTATACCATGTATTTTAGACTTCTTTGACAATATGAACTTCTTCTTCAGAGGAAACATCCCTTTCAGCTCAGTTCCTCTTCTGTATTTAGTTCTTACATAATCAATTGTCACATGAAGAACAAATGCACCTAAAGAAGTTGAATTATGTGATTATTACTGCAGGGAGATTGTATAGTTATTTTCAAGCTACATCAGTGTGAAAACTGAAACTTTCTACCCAGTACCTATGTGGGTAAGTCACCTGTGGCACAGAGATCTTTTGCAGCATCGTGTCCCTGTGAAACCTTGGATGGAGCAAGTCATGAACTGGCAATCTTGT